>NC_090296.1:64395276-64995276 GCF_039906515.1 Pseudorca crassidens | reverse complement strand
AAAGAATTTATAGGTACATAAGGGGCAGGCAGGGTAAGCAGCAAAGAAATAAATCTACTGGGGTGGCCCGGGTTGAGCCACCCACAGAGTTCTAGGAAGCAGAAGGGAACTTCACGGAGAAGGCAGGAGGATGGATTTTTGAGGAGAAGACAATGAGGAAGCTTGGTTTGCCCGGCAAATCCGTTTCTAGCACTTCAGGGATCTGGAGGGAAGGAAGGCTGTCAGTGGGAGATTAAATGTAGAAAGGTCAGATGGGGTCAGACGTGGAGGGTCTTAAATGGCACGCTAAATTCACAACATATACGGTGGACAATGGGGAGAGAGCACGGTTGGGTGTGTTTTTGGTTTTGTTTTTTTAAGCATGGAGACTGCTTGATTAGCGTTGGGTTTTACACTGCTTAACACCGGCAAAGCTCATTAAAATGGATCACAAGGAGAACAAGAACCAAGGGCAGGTGATTGCTCTCTCTCTTTTTTTTTTTTTTGCGGTACGCAGGCCTCTCACTGCTGTGGCCTCTCCCGTTGCGGAGCACAGGCTCCGGACGCGCAGGTTCAGCGGCCATGGTTCACGGACCCAGCCGCTCCGCGGCATGTGGGATCTTCCCGGACCGGGGCACGAACCCGTGTCCCCTGCGTCGGCAGGTGGACTCTCAACCACTGCGCCACCAGGGAAGCCCAGAGCAGGTGATTTCTGATTAAAGTAGGTATCTTTAAAATACTTCCCTCCTCAAGGATTTCTACTGTGAAAGAGAAACAAAATTTAGTTTTTTAAAAAAAGACAAAACTTAAGGTTCCACAGGGAGCCTAAAAAAAACCCTCAAAAAGCCAAAACAGCACAAAATAGCCAAATTTTGAGCAATAATATTGCACGTTCCTGAATGAACCTTCAACATTTAAAACAGTTTTGTTTACCTACTCCAAACAATCAAATTAAACTGCAAAACAATATAAATAGGAAAGAAGCCATCCAAAAAAAAAAAAAAAACAAGACTCACTGCCAACTTTGTGTGAGGTATTGAGATTTCTAAGTAATAGTCCCTCAGGTTTGACTAGACAGATAAGTAGAACTGGGAGGGGATGTGGAGGGAGGGGCACAGGCAGGATCTGTGATCTATTTGTCTGGAGAACACAGAGCAAGCTCCCCCCAAATGTTCAGACTGTTTAAAACAGTGTCTCTTTACTTCCAAGCAATGTTCAGAAAGAAGAGTATTATCCTGAATACTTCAAAACAACTTCAAGTTGCCCTAAGAGAACCAAAACTAGATGTCACTGCCACCTGGAATTGTGTTTTTCCATTTGTCTTCTTCCCACTGGCAAATAATCAAGACTACTATCATATTCTTTGAATCTCTGTATTTTGGAATTATTTTTATATGGTGATATTATTTTGGCTTCATTTTGGAAACAAAAATAAAAGTTAATATGAGATAGGTACATTTACTCCAGAACTTGAGAAACAGTGATCATTGCATCTCCTAAAGAATGAAAAATTGGTTTGACTAAAAATAGAACTACCATATGACCCAGCAATTCCACTCCTGGGTATATGTCCAAAGAAAATGAAAATACTACTTTGAAAAGATACATGAACCTCAACGTTCATAGCAGCATTCTTTACAACAGCCAATATATGGAAGCAACCCAACTGTCCATCCACAGATGAATGGATAAAGAAGATGTGGTATATATACAATGGAATACTACTCAGCCATAATAATGAACGAAATTTTGCCATTTGCAGTAACATGGATGGACTTGGAGGGCATTATGCTAAGTGAGATAAGTCAGATGGAAAAAGACAAATACCATATGAATCACTTGTATGTGAAATCTAAAAAATACAACAAATGGACAAATATAACAAAACAAAAGCAGACTCACAGATACAGAGAACAAACTAGTGGTCACCAGCGGGGAGGGGGGCAGGGCCAAAATGGGAGTGGGGGAGTAGGAGGTACAAACTATTGGGTGTAAGACAGGTTCAAGGACATATTGTACAACATGGGGAATATAGCCAATATTTCGTAGTAACTGTAAATGGAAAGTAACCTTTAAAAATTGTATAAAAATAAAGGGCTTCCCTGGTGGTGCAGTGGTTGAGAGTCCGCCTGCCGATGCAGGGGACACGGGTTCGTGCCCCGGTCCGGGAAGATCCCCCATGCCGCGGAGCGGCTGGGCCCGTGAGCCATGGCCGCTGAGCCTGCACGTCTGGAGCCTGTGCTCCGCAACGGGAGAGGCCACAACAGTGAGAGGCCCGCGTATCGCAAAAAAAAAAAGTATAAAAAATAAAAATAAAATTAGTTTGATTTAAGGAGGTATTAACATTGTACTGAACATGGAGGACACTCAGTAAGTAGGAACCAAATGAAACCAACACAAGATGTGAAAGCCTGCATTACACAGCTACAAACCCATGGGTCTGTAAGGCTGGGACTGGGCAGAGGCAGGGGGTAAAAAATATGACACTCAGTCACTACCAGCTCACCAAAAACAAGAATAGGGACTCACCTATAAATCAATATCAAAAGAAGATACAAAATTAAGGTAAGAGCCATATTGGTTTAAGATTGAAATAATCGAGGGAAACAGGGTACAAATTTCTATGTATAAAGAACCAAGCTAACTAATCTTGCCTGGCAAACAGACACATAGTTCTGAATCTGAGCCAAAGCAACGGCTCCTGGCAATCTGCCAAAGCCAAATTCCTCGGTCTGGCATCATAAAATGATTTGTCTGTCGAATTTACAATTCCAGTGTCTCTGGATTCAGCTACCCACTGGGCACCCCTGGCAGTTGCCCAGCAGAATACCTCTGAACTATCATTACTGTCAGGACATGGGCATTTGACAAACACTGGAGAAAAATGACACTCATTTCTTAGAGCAATATTAGTTAACAGCTACAAAGTGCTGCTACAAAGGAATTATCAAGTCTGTAGCTATAATAATTAACGAAGAGTTAATAACCTTCTCCGTAGTGCTAACCTGCAAGCTGCTCCTTGGTGTTCAGTAGACATGGGTCAAACTGTCATTTAATTTACTGGAGGCCACAAAGGTGAGTCAAAATCAGAGGTCTTGCCAAACTGAGCAAACATGGTCCAAAGGCGAGATGCCCTCTGAACTTTATCCTCAAGTGCTAGGATGCTTCTCAGATGCGACCTGCTTATCATGGGTTAAACTCCACCCCCAGTTTTAAGCTCATCAGAGAAGTCTCCCAGACACGGTGCGTTTTCAGTATAGATTTGTAACACGCAACTCCAAGACTGCCTGTTATTTATAAAATCTGAAAATTTTCTAGCCAGAGTTGGGAATCAGGGAAGAATTTACAAATTTTGCTTGAGCTGAGTAAGGTCAGAAAGGGAAATAATTCATGATACCCACAAGTCGAGTGCACAGATTGGCTACTTAATTCCCACCTAAGGATGGGTGCTAATCAATTTTAAGTCAGAATTATATTTAAAAATTATAAACCACTGGCCATCTGAATTTTAACACCTGTTTTCCACATAAATAATTCTGAAAACGGTGAACATATTCTAATTTCTTCAAAAAAAGAGCCAGATGGACAAATGAGATAAGCAACTGTTTTAAGATATTCCTGGTAAATTAAAGAACCATGATTGATTTTAAGAAGCTACATACATCCTAGCCCTAGTTTTCTTTAGCTTAAAGTAGTTAATAAAGTAGAGCAACTTTCCTCTTTTCCTTAAAAAAAAAAAATTCCCAAATAAGACACTGATGCAGCTGACTTAACCTACCGACCGTGTCTCCCAGTCCACCTGACTTATGAAGCAACCCCAACCAAGGTAGCCCCTTCTCTATTAAAGCACTTTGCTCAAGCCCAAGACCTACTCCAATCTCTCCTCAAGGACCTATGCAAGACCTCATTGCTCCAAATACAAAAACCACCTAATTGCTGAATGATTGAGGAATTGGACAAATGCAATTTCTGATACCTCCCTAGCTCCAAAAACCTTTATTATTAAAGTCCTAATAGTTGTGGTCACTTATTTTAGTCACTTCATGTTAAGTAAACAGAGAAATTGGACAAAGCCCAAAGAAGAGAAACAAAAATGACTAATCAGTGTAAAACTGGTCTGTTTAACCAGAAAAAGAGAAAACAAAGTTGGTGACAACCATTTCACGCCACTCAACTTTCAGCTTACTTCTTTAGGTGCTTTTATCATCCCTTTCCACCTCCTTTCTCCCATCCATGTACAGATCTACCGCAGTGCAAGGCATTTAATGATTTGTGAATGAATAAATTAAATTGATACCCCCGATTTCCCGCTTCACTGCAAGCAGACAAGGTCGTGGTGGAGTGGCCAGTGGCCCAAAATTGAACAAAAGAAATTATAAAGGAAACACACATATGCACCTTCTTTTCTTTGTTCCCAAGTGTCATTCAACAAAATAGACAAAGAACACTATGAAAACTCACCCTATGGAGAAACTTGCTTCACTGTCACTGAGGCTGTATTCTGTAAATTATTTCCTTCCTCCAAGAGCGAAAATACAAAACCTTTTATTAAGAATTCTCACATCCTTATAGAAAGATGTTCCAGTGCTTCAAACTCCTCCCCCTAAAATACCTTATTTTTTTTTAATTAATTAATTTATTTTTGGCTGCGCTGGGTCTTCATTGCTGTGCGCGGGCTTTCTCTAGTTGCAGCGAGCGGGGGCTACGCTTTGTTGCGGTGCGCAGGCTTCTCATTACGGTGGCTTCTCTTGTTGCAGAGCACAGGCTCTAGAGCGCGCGGGCTTCAGTAGATGCGGTGTGTGGGCTTCAGGAGATGCGGCGCGTGGGCTTAGTTGCTACGCGGCATGTGGGATCTTCCTGGACCAGAGCTCGAACCCGTGTCGCCTGCATTGGCAGGCGGATTCTTAACCACTGCGCCACCAGGGAAGCCCTAAAATACCTTATTCACAGATAAATTTTTAAGACTTTAATTGCAGAGACACCATGTATGATGCCTAGTCCCCAAACCCCATGCTCTAAGAACTGCACCTCTCATGGGCCCTGGCAACTGTATTTGTGATGTATGATTCCACATGCCCTCCCAAACCATCCCCACCCAAGGTTGACAGGTCCTCTCTCAGGGGGGATGAAAACAGGGATTCTAGAATGTTAGTCAAGTCTCTGTTGAACTCAAACTGAGGCTGAGATGGCCACTGTGGGGTAGCCATCTTGAGCTGTGCGCTCAAAAGCTGGACGGAAGGTAGAGAGGGCTAGAAATAAAGAGTACAAGCAGAGAAGCAAAGATGGGGGCCATAGAGCACCAGAGAAAAGAACTAACACACCAGCTCTCCTGGACGTTAAGGACTTTCTAGTTCCTGGTTCATGGTTTCAGGCTTCTGTGAACCCCACTTGCATTTCTTGCACTTGGGTCCTGAGAGAGATCCTGATCTCTGAAATTCATTACCCCAGGTTTGTCTAAAGTTGTTCACAACCATGCTAAGCTCCATCGAGTCATGAATATTCCTGATATCACAGGAGAAGGAAGGGCCAAAACTGTTCTTGTTCTAGCAGCAAAGGAACAAATCCACCATTTGTAACATATTTTCTGTTATCTACAACGTACTGCTGTTTCATCATTTCCCTGTACAGTTTCCAGGGGAGGATTGACCTGCTGATACAACCCCCATAACCCAATCATCCACAGCTACTCCAGTTGGGGATCCTAACAACCAAGCTGGTTAACAAATGCTTTTCCTGCAAATAACAGTAGGAAAACATTAGCACAGCATTCCATTCTCTTCTTCAGGTGTACTTAACTGACCCACTTCAATGTTTGGGTTTTGTCTTTTTTCTTTTTTAAGCTTGAGGATCATCAAGTGTGCGCTAGAGGATCCTACAGTTCAAAAGTACACGTGAATGTAAGCTCTAGGGGGCAGGGCCGATGCCTGTCCACCTTTGTATCCCCACCCCTGCACGGTACCCCATGCTGAGTGAACATTTGCCAAGGGAAGGAAAGGAGGGTAAGTAGGAGCCTAAGAGTCAACAACACAAACTCTGGGCTCAGACAGACCTGGGTTAGACTCCCAAATCTCCTCTTAGAACATTTATGAAGGCTCAGAATTCTGCTAAGAATTTTATGTACACTGGCTTATTTCATGCTCCTTCCCCCGCCAAAGCTTTAAGGTATTCTCTCTCATTTCACCTTTGGTGAAAACTGTGCAACTTACCTGTGGCCACAAGGTTAGTCACCCCAAGTCCAAGACCCTAACCCCTATGACAAACTGCATTTACTGCTGACTTCGTGTCCTTGGACAAATGATTTCATTACTCAATTTGCCGAAGATTATGGTTCTGAAGACTGTCAGACAGTGTCTGAAAAGTGCTTAGCACAGTACCAGGCGGAGCCAACGGCTCATTAAAAGGTAGTTATTATTATTAGAGTTAGTAACTTCTGCTGCAAGCAGAGGCACTCTGGGTCCTATAAATTACACATTCTCTGGAAAACAGCCATGTCCAAGATCTAGGCAGCCAAAGCAAAAGGAGCAAATTAGGACCAATATTTATCTTGGATATGATCTAAGTTCTCCAATAGGGAGTAACAGATAAGAAATCTTTTCATAGCCTGAAAGCAATGATTGTGCTTGAAGTTAGGGGGCACCATACTGCTGTATATCATAGAAACATCTGCCCCAGAGTCCTCAACACCCTTGGATTTTTCTCTAACAAAGCGGAGGTAGATAAATTCTGATCAGTTAACACCTTTTGTGGCAGGGAGGGGAACACTTTAATATTTCTTTCCATACCCTTCCACAATTTCAATTTTAGGTCCACTATATTCCTATTCTATTTCCAATGCCTCTGCGATTGTTTCATTGAGATAAAGAGCATTATTACCTGCTTCAATGACCTTTAAAAGTTCAGGGAAAAAAAGTATTTCATTAGGATTAACAAGCATAACACCAAGAAATGTAAAGTACCTAAAAAAAAACTGGTCGAAAATATGTAAATGTATATATTGGCAATTGTTGAAAATGGGTGATAGGAGCTCATTATACTAGCCTCTCTACATTTATATATGTTTGAAAATTTCCATAATAAAAAGTTACAAATAAATGTTTAAAATAAATGTACAAATTCTACCTTTTAATAATTTAGTTTTTACTGAATACCTGCTTCGAGGATGGAGCAGGAAACTGGGTCCGTATCACTATTCTGGGAAACAGCACAGAGTAAGGCACTCAGTTGAGGGAAGAGAAGTAAATAAGGTTAAATTAAGGTGGAACTAATATAAATGATATAGAAATGGAATATGTTTCTACAATGCTTTAATAATGAACTTCAAGTAAGAGACCCAGGGCTACAAGACATTCCTAAGGAGACTTCTTTATACAAACAAACCAAACTTTTTTTTTTTTGAGTACATATAATAATTGTTTGCTCAAGCCTGGTTTACATTTGGTTTTAGCTGCCCAAGGAATATCCCAATTTAGAGGTGATTTTTCTAAAGGGCAGAAATAAAGAACTTTGTGCCAAACCACTAAAAGAAAGCTGGAAACCAAGGTACGGGCAGATGTCTCTTCAGTGGACAAAAGATGAATTTTCTCTTTTCAATTCACAGTCACCTTCTGAAAGGGTTAACTGAAAAGTTATTTGTTCTACCCAGATGATAACCCATAATTGAAAAATCATCTCTAGAGATCTTTTAGTTTTCCTTACCCAGACGTACACAGTGTTTTTCATTCAATTTGTGGAGTTAAATTCTAGCTTAAAACCCTATCATTGTCCATTAAGTCAAAGCTAAAATAAGAACAAAACCCAAAAAAACTTAACTTTCAAATATGTTAGTGACCTCTATCAACGAATTCTGATCTCCCTCCCTCAGAGCAAATTCTGTTCCTAGAATGCTAGGGGTGAATTTCCTAACACCAAAATTTAAAAGAAACTCTAAAAAACTGATAAGAAGCCACCTGCTGTTCTAGGTTGAAGCTATGTACACCTCTTCAACACTGAGGATAGCTGGTCCCCTCCTGACCCCATCCCAAAGGCACGGTCATTTAAAAAACAAGTGCAAAAACAAAACTAATCAAGACAAATGGCTTTCTACTCCATCACCAAAACGATGCCACAAGAGTAAAGAAACACTTTACCATCAATCTTCTACAGAGTCCGGCTAACTGAATTTTCCCCTAATCACAGTAAAATTTAGGAAGCAGCATTTTCTTCTAAGATTTACTTTATTTGCACTCTATTAAAAACAGTGCTTTCAGATATTCTAACCATGTCCTCCTGGCTTGAAAGGTATACAGCAATCTCTTCTCTATTCCACTCGCCCAATCCAACCCCTTCATTTCTATACACTTCCAGTCTTTACCACTTGCCCTTTATTAAAAGTATTCCTCTTAGTTTACGGGACAAATGAGACAACGATGGTATGTTTTATCACAAATTGAGGAATACTACACACAGTGTGACAGAGTAGTACATAGGTGAATGTTCACCTTCCTTCTCACGCTAGTATGTTTTGCCTCACTGTGTTAAAGTAAAACTTGTCTACAGTTCTGAGTGCCCCTTGACCAGTCCACAATAAAAGAGGTACGAAATCACTCTCAGAACTGCCCTGAAAAACGTGCTGGATTATCATTTGTAGAAAATACTGAGTAGCTCGACTATCCCAACGTAACGTACACGCACAAATATCATGGTACTCCGCGTTCCCATATTTCTGCCAATCTACCTGTAAATGTTTCCAAGAAAAATTACCACCCAGGGAGTGACTGCTGGCCATCTGAACAAAAACATGGTTTCTTTCCAGAGGTACTTGACTACCCTCTTCTGATCACTTAACTGGTTGTTCTCAGTGGATCTCCCCAGCAATTGATAGTTAGGAAAGGGGGCTGGGGCTCAGCACCAGGAGAGAATTTTCAACTCAAGTGGATGATCAAATAATGTCCTGGGCGCAGAAAGCCAAGGGCAGCACTAGAAAGTGATGGTGATGAGCCTTACTCCTTCACAGGTCAAACTCTTCCCACACCTGCCAAACTCCACAAGCCAAATGCCACACTGTGAAATGACACTGTCTCTAGAATTCTCTAAAAGTGCTTTCGCTGGAATCCCCTCTGAACACAATGAAGGGCTGACGGGCAATATTAGGTGACTTGAAAGTAGACATTTAAGATCATGAGTTCTCATGTCTCGGACCATACATAACGTTTCTAATAACCTGTCCCAACGTGGGGCGGGGGAGTGGGAGGTGTAGGGGGAACCAGGCGGACTTCTTGCTTCTTGGTTAAAAACTAAAGTTGGCTTGCAGCCCTGCCAAGGCGACAGACCACGGACTCCAAACGTCCCCAGTCCCCGCGGGCTGCAGCAGCGGCCGGGCACCCGCGCGCGTCCTACCTTGGACCTTTCCTTGACGTAGTATTTGCCCAGCCGGCTCCCGCAATACAGGACCAGCCTGTCGATGAGGGACAAGAGGAAGCTGATGGCCTCGCAGCCTTCCTCGTTGCCCCCGATCCACGTGATCTGGTCGCCCCGCAGGTGCCGCTTGGAGACGCCGGCGCGGGGCCCGGCCAGCTGGCCGTCCCGCAGGGCCCCGTTGCAGTGCAGCTGCTTGACTCGCTCCAGGACACAGTCACCCACCACCTCGCCCAGGAAGTTGTCCAGGTAGCAGAAGCCGACCTCGTGCAGACAGGGCACGATGTACTCCAGGGCGATCTTCTCCAGATCCAGCCTCATGATATGTCCTAGGGGCATCTCGCCCGCAGAGCCGAGCTCGGGGACCCCCAGCGTGCACCCGGAGAGAGAGCGACCCGCGAGCGCGCTCAGCCGAGGCGCAAGGAGAGTGGATCGGAGTTCAGCTACCTGCGGCGGCCACGGTCCCCGAGCCACCGCGGCACCAGGGAGAGGGGAAAGTTGCTCGCAACTCTGGGGAGCAGGGATCCTGTTCAGGGACCAGCGGGAGCTGTGCGGGGCTCCACGACTCAGCGCCGGACTGGCCCAGCGAGGAGTCGGAGGGCCCCTTTTGGAAACGCGGAGCCACCACTGGCGCGGCGGCGGCCCCAGGCGGGGAGAGGCTGAGGTCCAGCCCCTGAGCAGGCCGACTCCGCGCGTCACGGGCCCCGCCCAGGCTCCGCCCCAGGACCGCCTCCGGGACAGCCCTTCCCCCCCGGCCCGTCACCCAGCAGGGTTTACCCCTTGCCCAAGGAGCCCGGCGAGCCCGGCGCCAGCCTCCCTTGTTTGTGACCAGGAGAGGGGCTGGAGAACAGACGGCATTTTTAGAATGCCATCGATTTGCATATTGTTTTGCATAAAATCCCATAACAAACTTGAAAACCTGTATCCCAACTCCGAAAATGCAAATGGATTAACAGCACAGTTTACTGCCACATTCTAGGCTGGTCACCTCCCAGGCTTTTGAATAAAATAATAAACCCAAGAACAAACAAATATTTTAGCAATGATCTCGTTTTAGCTTTACCTGGTACCTTATTCCCCTTTCCTCTGCTGTTTGACCCAGGTCGGGAGGTGCAAAGACACTGAGAGACTGGGAGGAATCCAATTTTAAATAAAATTAACAAGCATCTCCCTGACCCCTACTATCTTCAAGGCCCCATGAGCTCAATGAAGGGGGGTGCGTACAATGAAGAAATACTGGGTCATATCTCACTGAATCCTAAAAATACTGTATTTTTCTTTGCTGAATGTTTTCATCCACTTATCTTTCAAGTTTCCTACTAAAATATGATGTTCTGAAGGTCTGCCTTCAAAATTCACCACATTCTCATGTAACAGCTAACACAGGTATGTCCCACAAGACTTTTTACTTATCCAAAGGTAAGCTGATTGCTTAATGAATTTTTTTTAAATTCCCTTTCCTACCGAACACCAGAGAACAGACTCCAGAGAAAAAGATTCATAAATTGCGTGCAAAGCCATTTTAAATTTTACATCAGTTTGCACTTGGGCTCTTCATGTAGGTTGAACAAAAGAATGTACAGTTCTCACATTAAGTTGTAAGTTACAATGCATTAGGGCTTATATGAAGTTGAACAACAAAAAAATGGGTGAGCTGTCTCTGTGTTTTAGTTTAAATAAACTGAGTAAAAGATAAAAGTACAATTAACATTTGTGAAGAAGAAGAAGGAGAATGTACAGGTTTTTCAGGTATCATTTTGTACACAATCCCCTACAGCGTTTACACGTTTATTCTCCTGCCCATAGTCCTCTCTTTTCTTCATCTGAGAGGAGAAATATGAAAGGAGAAATGGAGTGAAGTCTGGGTCAAGAACAAAGAGCAGAACAGGAAAGGCACGCTGCTGCTACTGATGGAAAGAAGCAGACAGAGGCGCATGGTCATCAAGTAAGAACCTGAAGAAGTGGTCCATGGGAACCTTGGTGAAACTCCTAGTTATACAGGGAAGAGGTCCTCTGCCGAGATGGTGATAGTGGGCACCCTTGGTATGACCTTTCGGCAGGAGGTGCACCAACTGGGGTAACGGCTTGATTGGTCAGCATCGAGGAGCTGCCATCTAAATTCCCACAGCAGCTCCTGGATGACAGAAGCCCGTCATCCTTGGACCCCCAGCACGTAGCACATAGTAAGTGCCTAATAAATAGGTACCAGGAACCGGGTGTCTGACCCTGAGCCATGGCAACCTCCACGTGGGATTGGGGCATGTCTGGGCTTGTACGAAGCCTGCCCAAGGGTCTATTTGCATGAAAGGAGGTGGGGGGAGCCTCCCCAGAGAGAAGTCACTGGGAGAGTGTCAGGCAGAGCATCCTGGCTCACTGGCTCAGAGCAAAACCTCAGGGGCCAGTGAAGGGGGCAGTCAGGCATTCTGTAGGATACTTGTCTCCTGGCTTTGCCTCCCTATCCAGCCATGGTGGATGTTCAGGGACTGGGGACTGGGTTCGAAACCTGGGGACTGTTCGTTTGCTGCAAGGAGTAAAATGGAGCTGCAATACCAAAAGAGAGGAAGGCCCTTCCCCGACTTGTGCTGGAACCGTGCATAGCCACAATACCTTGCCCCATCCAGTGATCTCCTTCAGGGGCAGGAGAAGAGCCGTCCGAGGCCGCCTGAATGTGGGCCCTGGTAGGCAGTGGCTTGTGTTTTTTGCAGCTTCGGGGTTTGTTGTAGACCTCAGAAGTAGATATCCTTGAATTTAAAAGGGGGGAAATGACAGACTTGATAGCTGGCTGAAAATTTTGTGAAGGTTCTGACACTCCTAGGAATAATAAGGGGATTTACAGAGGACCAGAAATCCGCAGTAGAAGGTGGAGGAGGTAGTGGTCAATAAAATACACAAAATTACATCCCCACCTCCCAGAATGAACATGTGGACCCAGGACTTTAAATCCCAGGACTGGTAAATTTGGCTCGCTATTCAAATAATATTGCCACAATTTTAGAATAAAGTTACAATTAGTTCAGGTGTCACCAGAGCCATAGTCTGTGAGCAAGTTTTAGTGACTGCAATCTTTCAATTGTTCTAGATTACTCTGGTTGCAAAGCCTGGGCAGCTTAGAAAGGTATTCTAAGTAAGAACCATCCCTTAGAAGAACCAGGGACTGGTTCTTGCCTACTTGGCAAGGACACCCTTTAATCAATCAAGGGCCTCCTAATCAACCCGGGGCTGCCAGCACTGCATCTGGCAGAGCAGCCTTAGATCCAGTGACTGGCAAAAAGCACAGTGTGTGATTACACCGAGGGGTGCAGACAGGCTGGAGCCATGCACGGGCTCAGAGGCGTCTGAACATCAGAGTGGCAAACACCAAGCTAATGGTTCAAGTGCATTTGTTCTAGTTACTTGCCCGTTCATTTGCATCATTATCACAATAACTATTAAAATACTTTTCCTGTTAATAACTAAAATTAATTTCCCTGTAAATTAATTTCAATAAATTGCCTTCCAATGTATATCTGCAGTACAGATGCAGTCATTTTTATTTTTCAAGCATGTGGATGAGAGAGGGTAAAAGAAGGAAGCTGAATTTCTTTGCCTTGGAATTTGAATCGGGAGGGATCCTGGTGGTCCAACTTCATTTTCCTACTGATGAGGAAACCAGGGCCCAGAGGGGCTGGACATTAGGTAACTTCCCTAAGAAAGGAATCTCTGGTCAGTGGAAGGGGAAGCCTGGAATGCTTTTGTGTTCTCAACCACAACAAGAGAGCATTCAGCTCTTGTCCTGTTTATGTATGTATGGGGGTTTTTGTGTTTTTGTTTTGGATGAGGTAAGATTCACCAAAAGTAGTGTGCAATTCAGTGGCATTTAGTACATTCACAATATTGTGCAACCACCACCTCTCTCCAGTTCCGAAACATTTTCACCATTCCCAAAGAAAACCCTGTATCCAGTAAGCAGTTACTCCCCACTTCCCCAGCCCCTGGCAACCACCAATCTGCTTTTAGTATCAGTGGATTCACCTTTTCTGGATATTCCCTATAAGTGGAGTCATAGGATATGTAACCTTGCATGTCTGGCTTATTTCACTTAGTATAATGTTTTCCAGGTCCATTCATGTTGTAGCATGTATCATTCCTTTTTATGGCTAATATTCCATTGCATGGATATATGACATTTATCTATCCATCATAAGCCGATGGACATTTGGGTTGTTTCCACCTTTTGGTTATTGTGAGTAATGCTGTTAAGAGCATGTATGTGTAAGTACCTGAGTGCCTGCTTTCAATTCTCTTGGGTATATACCTAGGAGTGGGTCATATAGTAATTTTACATTTAATTTTTTGAGGAACTGCCACACTGTTTTACACAGCAGCTGCACCATTTTACATTTTTACTGGTAATTTGGGAGAGTTCCATCACATCACATCCTTTTTTATTTCCGATGAAAACCACCTACATTTCTTTCACCCCTTCAACATCTTTCTGTGCCAGAGTTTCCCTCCCTCCAAGCTGGCATCTGAGTATCCTTTTCTGTTTTTTGCCATGCCATATTATCAAGAGGTTTATCATTACATTGAATGGCTTTAGTGTGGGCAAGGATGATCTTATTTTTTGATTTATCAAACACTTTTTTTAACACCATATATTCCAGGCACTGTGCTAAAAGTATTACAAACACTATTTCTATGAATTCTTCTAACACTACCAAGGAATTATTATTTTCACTATTGTGAAGATGACAAAAATGAGGAGTAGAGAGGCTAAGGAACTTGTCCAAGTTCACACAGTGAGAGAGTAGGACAATGCTGGACAAAATCTAAGAGATTCCAAATGAGATAAGATTGGGGGTGGGGTGGGGATCATTTTGAGCCACTTGCTTGACATAGCAACGTTTTTGCCCTTAAGTACTCTTTTTTATTATAACCCTTAATTATAGCACGTTCACCTGCAATGACAATTTTAACTCTTGGTTTCCTTACTGATACTTAGTGTAGAAGGACAATAAGCAAAATTTACCACGAACTATTTAGTTGACTACATTGGTAGGAACCTTCCAAGCTACAAATTAGGATTTGCTCCTTGCTCCGTTCCAATTATGGCGCAGTGTTTCCAGGAATCCCACATAAATTCAGTGACGTACAGTCTGTTGAGAGTAGTAGTCAGTAATGAGCCACACCTCAATCCACCGGATTCCATTGCCAGACTCACCCCTCAGGACACAAGATGTCCATTTCATTTAAATGGAGCTGGTGAAACAAGAGGAGAGTGCCTGAGGGAACTTATGCTTGCGCTCACTGCTATGAATTGGGTTGAGAGAGAGAGGCATGGGATTATGTCCCATTCCCTGTGGAGTCCAGCCATCCTACTCCTTTCCAAGTCTAAGGGGATGGCAAAGAATGGGACTTGATTGGTTCTTAATTATTTCTAAGCATATGAACAAGTTTAAGCCTCTCTCAATTGCTCTTTGATAATTCTGCTGTGTGCAGGTCCTAGGAAGTATGACATATCAGGAATATTCATTAGTATTTTCCAATTCAACTTTTGTTTAAGCTGCAAACGTCTAAAAAGCATTCTCTCCGGCTAAAAACATGGTACCGATCATAAAAATACAACAGTGTCAAATTTAGATTAATATGGAATATTTTAAAGAACTCTTTTTGCTTAATTTTATAAAGCTTTTTCCAAAGGTGTTTTCATTCATTAGAATTTCACATCTTAATAGGCTGTATTTAAAATAACCTTATTTTAGAATAGTTTTAGATTTACAGGAAAGTTGTGAAGATTTATACATAGTCCCCATGTGCCGCATACCCAGTTTCCCCTATTGACATCAGATATTAATATGGTTACACTCGTCACAATTTATGAACCAATATTGTGACATTATCGTTAACTAAAGTCCTTATCGCGTTCAGATTTCTTTTGTTTTTACTGAATGGCCTTCTTCCCCCCCCCAGGATCCTGTTGAAATTGTACAGTAGTTGAAATTAGTTCAAAGGGTTTTCAGGAGAGTGTATACCAGGCCTGTCTTTTCAGCCCTTTAGCACCTACAGGAACTTCAGGTTCCCCAGGGTAGGAAGGAAGGGATACCTACAGCACGTGCTTTCTTCCCACCTTAGCTTGGCCCACTGCGAAGCCTGTTGCTGTGGCTAAGGCTTGGTGGCACAGGTGGGAGGCCTCTCTGTACAGCTAGGCGTCTGGGGGTTCAGGTGGCGGATCCCCCGCCCTGTTCTGGTCTGTCGGCGGGAGGAGGGAATGTTAAAAGGCTCGGGGTCCTGGGGTTCACCGTTCTAACAGACCTCGATTTTGTTCTCCTATTTATCTCCTCCCAAGCTCCAGAGAGGAGCCTGACTGATCTCAGGCCGTGGGTCTCAAACATTAGTATCCATCAGAATCACATGGCAAGCTTGTTAAAACACAAACTTCTGGGTCCCACCCCTGGAGTTTCTGAGTCCATAGTCCTGGGTGAGGCCCGAGAATCTACATCTCTGACGGGGTCCTGGGAGCTGTTTCTGCTGGTCGAGACTGGGGCCGGGGGCAGTGGGGGGTGTCACACTTGGAGGTCCACTTTTCTAAGCCAATCAGTTCATGGCATTACCCTCCCTGGTGACTGTTAGTCTAGGGGTGGGCAGGTGACCTAAACCATCCTAAACCAGTGGTTCTCTGCCCTGGCTGTACATGAAAATCAGCTGGGAGCTTCTAAACATGACCTCCAGCTGGGCCCTACCCCAGACTAATATTTCTAGAGAAAAGGCCTAGGTATTGCAGTTAAAAAAATAAAATAGCAAATAAATAATATATCATCATCATCAATTAATAAATAATAAAGTACAAATGAAATAATAAAGTACAAATGAAATAATCACAATAAATAAATAAATGATACAGCACTCCTGGTGACTTTAATGTGCAGCAGTACTGGGAACCACTGGTCTGCTTGAAAAGAATTTGTATTGAAGGGAAGGGTCTAATTTTCTTGCTGAACATGGAGAAGGGCAGGCAGCTCTGTGGCCTCTGGCAGCCATCTAGTCACCCTGAAGGGAGCCAGTCTCAGGAGGAAGGCAGAACAGAGTGTGGCAAGAACTTGGGACCTTGGTGACATCACTGAGCGGCTCATCTTACTATTCCGGTAGCCTGTTCTACCTCTGGACTTCCAGTTATGTGAGATAATGCATTTCCTCATTTTTAAAGCCAATTTAAGTCACGGTTTTCTGCTACTAGTTGTCAAAAGGATTCTAACAGATAACACCAGAGACATGGTCACCCTGTAGCCATAATAATTAGCACCCACTCTTTTTTTTTTTTTTTTTTTTTGCTGTACGCGGGCCTCTCACTGTTGTGGCCTCCCCCATTGCGGAGCACAGGCTCCGGACGCGCAGGTTCAGCGGCCATGGCTCACGGGCCCAGCCGCTCCGCGGCACGTGGGATCCTCCCGGACCGGGGCACGAACCCGCATCCCCCGCATCGGCAAGCGGACTCCCAACCAGTGCGCCACCAGGGAAGCCCTACCACCCACTCTTAAAGCCACCTTGTCTCCGTGTCACCCCTTCTGCACACTTCAGAGGACCAGCTTCCTCAAGAAGTCTGACTCTATGGAGACCAGGCAGATGCGCAGCAGGAGAGTTCTAGTGTATTCTGTAGCTAAAGCTCGTCTCCATTTCCAGCTCTGAAATTCTACTGTTTTCTTCTTCCCAAAAAAAGGAAATGAACAGTCTAAAGAAAGACCTGACATTCTGCCTTATATTTAAAAGAATTATTTTCTCTTTCTACCTAAGCAAATAATCTCCTAATATTCAAATTAGAGTTTACGACTGTATTCTTCATGAACTGTTTTCTTAAACTGCAAATTTGTCTTCAGGCAATAATTCCTTTTTTACATTTATAATCTGAAAATGTTTATAGAACATAAATATTCAACCCTGGGAGCTAGTTGTAACGAAGTAAACGTCCAGCGAATGTTTGATTGCAAACATTTAGTGCAGTGGGTTACAAAACTGAATGTAGAGTTAGAGTCCCTTTTTGAGAGAGATTGAGATCAAGATGTTATTAATGATTGTTTTTGGGTAGGTGGGAATATGGAAGTTTTTACGTTGTATTGTTTTCCTTATTTATTTATTTATTTATTTATTTATTTAATGGCTGCACTGGGTCTCCGTTGCTGTGTGCGGTCTTTAGTTGCGGAGAGCGGGGGTTACTCTTCATTGCGGTGTGTGGGCTTCTCATTGCAGTGGCTTCTCTTGTTGCGGAGCACAGGTTCTAGGCATGCGGGCTTCAGTAGCTGTGGCACGTGGGCTCAGTAGTTGTGGCTTACGGGCTCTACAGTGCAGGCTCAGTAGTTGCGGCACACGGGCTTAGTTTCTCCACAGCATGTGGGATCTTCCCGGACCAGGGCTCGAACCCATGTCCCCTGCAGTGGCAGGTGGATTCTTAACCACTGAGTCATCAGAGAAGTCCCTCCTGTATTTTCTAACGGGCACATATTGCTTTTGTTAAAAAAAAAAAAGAAATATAATACATACTTTTTTATAAAATATAGATTGTTTTTCCTACTTAAAACAAACCTTTAGTTCTTCCATGCGCTGGCCGTTGGCTTGCTCGTGCTAAGTACAGGCCCTGCCATTCTGTGTGCTGCTCTGTTGGAGGTGGCTGGGATCCTGTGAACTGCATCTCCCAGACTCCCTTGCCAGCCGGCCGAGTTAAATGCTGCCAGTACGAAGCACTGGTGGGAAACTGGATAAAATGAGGGAGGGAGAGACACCCCCCTTTAAAAGCAAGTTTCTGACAGTGGCTGTGGCAGTGGCCTTCAGCAGCTCCAGCAACAGCATCCACGGTTGGGGCAGTGGCCAGTGCCGACAGCATCTGCAGCTTCCCGCGGTGTCAGATGCCAGGTACTCCTGGGCTCTGAAAACATCAGCACTTCTCTATTTTATCTCCAGCCTTAGGAGTGGTCCAAGACTTCTTGAAGATACTTATCTCTAGGTCACTACATCCTCTCCTTTTGGTTCCTCCAACCTATCCCACACTTTTGTAACTGATTCCTTAGGTCAAATTCCCTCCACTTGAAATACCTGGAATGATTTCTGTTCTCCCAGCTGGACACTGACTGATATGCCTACTCTCAGTTCCTACATTGGACTCACCAACAACGCCTCTCAATTCGACTGCCAAGTTGTACCTCCAACTTCTCCTCCTTCCCAGTCTCACTGCCACAACCATTCCAGATTGCCATCATCTCCCGAGTGGATTACTGCAACAGCCTTCTCTCAGGGCTCTCCACTTTTACACTTGCCCCACATCAATCTGTTCTCTACATGGAAGCCAGAGCAATCTTCCTTAGGCTTAAATAAGCTGGCATCACTCTGCTTTGTGAAACCCCTGCACTTAAAATCCAAACTCATTACTGTGGCCCAGGAAGCCCCAGCGACGAGTTCATTGTGCCTCATCTTCTTTACCCACCGTGATCCAGTCACACCCCTTTTTTTTGTTGTTCTTGAAATAAGCCAAGCTCTCTTTCCTACCTTAGTAACGCTGCATAATGTGGTATTTTCACCTTGCAATTCACTTTTCCCTACCCTCCATAAAGGCAGCTTCTCATCATTTCCTCCATGTTACTTCTTCCATAAGGCCTTTCTTATCACCCGAACAAGAGGAGGCATCGCCCATCTCAGCTCCCTGTTTATTTCCTTTTTAGTGCCTATCAAAACTTGACTTTTTTTTGGTTTGAATCTGTTTTACATCTATTCCTCCCAGGAGTCTGAAGGCAGAATGGGTTCACCACAGCAATCCTAGTGCCCAAAACAATGCCTGACACAAGTCAGATGTTCACCATACACTCAATATTTAACTGTTATATATGCACTGCATATTTAACTGTTTCTATATTCATGCACAGAACTCAAGGAAATCTGGTTTTCTCAATAAAATTTTTATTGTTGGATGTTTAAATTATGTTTCCCTAGACAATAAGCCAAAAGTTCATTAAAATCTAAGAAGTAGAAAGTAAAAAGCAAACATTTTGGAAAAACAGACCAAATGGATAAAAGATAAAGAACTGAGAAATCTTTCCATGATATAGTAGCAAAATGTTCTACCAAATCTCATTTGGTCCAAATTCTTCTGTTGACAGATTGGCTTTTGCCTAAATTGATTTAAGTCCATTAGCTAAAGCTGATTCGGTTATCCAAGCTGGGTTCCAAGTCACTTTTAAGGTTCTATGATGGACAAGCAGAGAATTTCAACTAGGATCAGACCTCATACGTAAAACGCTTTGAGCTCTTTCATTCAGTCACTGAGTCAGTCAACAAATATTTTCTTGCATGCCTTCCAGGTGCCAGACACTGTACTAGGTGCAGGATGCAGAGTAAACAAGGCAGACAGGATTCCTGGGCTTCTGAGGCCCACATGCGAAAGGGAAACAGACAATCAACAAGGACGCACATAAAAAAGCACAATAGGGGCTTCCCTGGTGGCACAGTGGTTGGGAATCCGCCTGCCAATGCAGGGGACACGGGTTCAAGCCCTAGTCCGGGAAGATCCCACATGCCGCGGAGCACCTAAGCCCATGTGCCACAACTACTGAGCCTGCGCTCTAGAGCCCACAAGCCACAACTACTGAACCCGTGCTCCTAGAGCCCGTGCTCCACAAGAAGAGAAGCCATCATACTGAGAAGCCTGCGCACCGCAGCAAGGAGTAGCCCCCACTCGCCACAATCAGAGAAAAGCCCGTGTGCAGCAGCAAAGACCCAACACAGGCAAAAATAATAAATAAATAAAATAAATTAATTAAAGGAAAAAAAGCACAATAATTGCAGACAGTGATTATGTGCTGTGAGAAAACACAACAGCAGAACGTAATAGGTGGTGAAGAGGCACCAGCAAGTCACTGGTTGGAGAAACCTTCCCTGAGAAGGCAACACTTGACCTGAGGCCACAGTGACCAAAAGGAGGCAGCAGGGGCACACTGAGACTTTAGAGGCTTTAAACACGACAAGATTAGGGTGGCCTCCCCCCTTCCCAGCCCCCGCCCCCCCCAGGCAACTAAAAATATAAAAAGCCAATCAAGGCTTAAAGTAAGTGCAAAGAATGTCAATGAAGTTCTGCTTCCCTCACCCCTGTAAGAACTACTTGAATACTTTGGGGGAAATATCTAAAATCAAATTCATTCCAAAATATTTTCTCATTTTTAGAGCTCTTTCTTCGCTGATTTTCCAAATATACATTTAATCTGTTTACTGAGTCAGCTAGCACTTGGAGCCATCTATGCAAAAATCTGAGAAAGAGGATTCCAGGAAGAGGATGAGCAAATGCAGACTCTGACCTGAGAACCTGGTGCATGCAGCCTGGGGGCCAAATATGGTTTTCATGGAACATGGCCATGCCAGTTCTTTTTTGTTTTTGCTGTATGCGGACCTCTCACTGATGTGGCCTCTCCCGTTGCGGACACAGGCTCCGGACGCACAGGCCCAGCGGCCATGGCTCACGGGCCCAGCCGCTCCGCGGCACGTGGGATCCTCCCGGACCGGGGCACGAACCCGTGTCCCCTGCATCGGCAGGTGGACCCCCAACCACTGCGCCACCAGGGGAGCCCCATGCCAGTTCTTTATGTGTTTCTGTGGCTGCTTTCACAGCCTTGAGAGTGACCATCTCCTTTAACTTTGTTTCACTGGATAACTGGCTTGCTTCACTCTAGCGCAGCCCATCTTTTGGGGGACAACAGCACAGCAGACACCATAATGGACAAAGCCTGAAATACTTACTTTGTGGTCCATTCCAGAACATCTTTGCTGATCCCTGGGCTTTGTTTATTCATTTATGTTCATAAAATGATATCAAGTGCTGTTAGAGAATTTTCAGCTGTGGAGGGAGCATGGTTTCATTTTCCTTTTCATTTGAGGATTCTGGGCTTTCACTGCTGTGGCCAGGGTTCAATCCCTGGTCGGGGAACTGAGATCCCACAAGCCTCATGGTACAGCCAAAATAAAAAGATGGCTCTGGCAGCTGTGTGGAGAATGTGATGGGAGGGTGGGCACCGGAGAGAGCAGGTAGAGGCTTTGGAGATCGTTGTGGGGAGACACTGGGGCTCGGACTTGAGAGGGAGTGGTAAGCATCACGTCTCCTAAAGGGCCAACCCTTCAGCAAATACAACGACATGAGCCTATTTTTCTCTTGAAAGAACTCTCATCCTTCAGCAGAGTGTCCACCACTTTTCAGTAAAAAAAAAAAAAAAAGATGCCTTTTGAGACTTCCTGTCCAATCGATCGTCTTGAGAGGCCTTTGATGTACTTCTGCCCAGTTGCAGGTCTTCACAGGAACCTCTGGAACACTCGTGTACCCATTTTGTTCCCAGACATCAGGAAAGTGCCCCAGGGCCTCTGCCAGCTGTCCAGGCCATAAGGAACGCACTGTGGAGGCTGCTGTCTTTTGCCAGTTTCTCCAGGTGACAAGCTGGTGAGCTCCCTAGGAGGCTAAAGTCAGAGTTCTGGTGCCGGGTCCCCTCTGTGGTCCTCATCACAGGCCCAGAATCTTCGGGGGCTTTGCTGATACACCTTCCTGGCTTCCTTCCTCAAGAGCCTGAGGCTTTACCCAAAGCAGACCTGCGTCTCTCCCGTGTGATGCACGGAGCAGGGCCCGTCTTCTCTTCTCTAACCTGAGAGTTCTGAGTCAGCCGCAGGGCTACATCTGCTTTCTTCTGGGTGTTGGCTCCTACCAGGAAGGGAAGTGGAGGGTGACGGAGGGTGGAGTTTCTGACAAAACTTCCTTGATTGATGGAGAGTGGATGGCTTCTTCCATATCTCTTTTGTTCACTCTCAATACAACTGTATTCAAGGTTCAATTCACTTTTTAAAAAAAATAAATTGCTTTCCTCAAATCATTGTAGATTTGAATTAGAATCTTCCATGTGGGGACTGCCCAGAGTGCCTTCATTTTATAAGGCTCAAGGCAAATCAGGTGAAGACAGAGGCTGAGATACACCTCATAATCATATTAATAATGAAAAAGCTTTACAGAATGTTTTTAGCTGTTTTTAGTCATTAGAAGGATGGATGGAAGGAGGGGGGGAGGGAGGAAGAGAGGGGGAGGGGAGGGGAGGAGGACATTTAGGAAAGTGAAAGGAATCATGTCCTACTAAACAGAGTGGAGCTATTTCTGAGTCTGCCCTCTATTTTTCAGAGTTCTCTGCCTCCTTCACTTTTAAAAAAAACTATAGATATCTATATATAACCACACATATATATGTATATACAACTACACATATCCATGTATATACTTTACTGCTTGATTTATGTAACTGGGGTCTTTCCTGCCAGCCTGGTTTACTCTCTACCTTCCTCAAAATTTCTCCAAACTTCCCAAGCAGCAGCACGTGTTTCTCTGACAACTGGCAAAAAGGAGACAAACAGAAAGTGGATAGCCATGTGATTTTTAGAAGATGAGAACTGTCTAGAGGCGTCTTGCCTCCAGAACTGACAGACTTCGAGGATGATCTGGAAATTTCGGGTGATATATTGCCATCTTATCGTTAAACACGAGGTGAATAGTAGCTGTGTTTCAAATCAGAGGTCAGAAGAGCCCGGGAAAGGAAGCCATTCTGGAGTTAGGATGGCTGGTCCCAGCATCCTACGGTCACCTCAAGGGCCGAGGGAACTAGGCTGACGAAGGCAGGGAGGTCGATGAGATGGATGGAGGCCACCTGAACGTTAGCTGCATAGGTCAGTCTTCATCTGACAGTGCGAGTGGCTCTGAAGCCTTAAGGAGAAGTTAGGGGGACTTCCCTGGCGGTTCAGTGGTCAAGACTCCGTGCTTCTGGGCTTCTCTGGTGGCACAGTGGTTAAGAATCCGCCTGCCAAAGCAGGGGACACAGGTTCGAGCCCTGGTCCGCGAAGATCCCACATGCCGCGGGGCAACTAAGCCCGTGCGCCACAACTACTGAACCTGTGCTCTAGAGCCCGTGAGCTACAACTACTGAGCTCGTGTGCCACAACTACGGAAGCCCATGCGCCTAGAGCCTGTGCTCCGCAACAAGAGAAGTCACTGCAACGAGAAGCCTGAGAAGTCACTGCAATGAGAAGCCCGCGCACTGCAACAAAGAGTAGCCCCCGCTCGCCGCAACTAGAGAAAGCCCGCAAGCAGTGATGACCCAATATAATAATATTTATTTATTATAAATAAATGGGGCACGGGTTCGATCTCTGGTCAGGGAACTAAGATACTGCATGCTGCATGGCTCAGCCAAAAAATAAATATATTTTTTTTAATTTTAAAAAATTAAAAGAAGTTAGGACATGGGAAGGGCTGTACAACACTGGGGACTTGCGGTTGAACACAGAGTAGTAGTAAATGTCAAAGGGGTGGAGCATATCAGAATCACCTGGGAAACTTCTTTTTTCATTGAAGTATAGTTGATTTACAACGTTGTGTTAGTTTTAGGTGTACGGCAAAGTGATTCAGATATATATATATATTCTTTTTCAGATTCTTTGCATTGTATGTTATTATAAGATATTGAATATTGTTCCCTGTGCTATCCAGTAGATCCTTGTTGTTTATCTATTTTATATATAGTAGACACCTGTGGAACTTTTTCACACTCTGATCCATCCCCACGCACCCCTATATCCCTCCATATCCTCCTCCCCCTCCCAGCACTGTGGAGCAAACCTCTGTCATTGACAGGAATGTGTCTGTTTCCCCACTGTGTTGCAGGGGAATATCCCGGTTTCGTAGGGCCTGAAGCTGATACAATTTTAGGGGCTCTCTTTAAAAAAAACAAAACAAGGGCTTCCCTGGTGGCACAGTGGTTGAGAGTCCGCCTGCCGATGGAGGGGATGCGGGTTTGTGCCCCAGTCCAGGAAGATCCCACATGCCGCGGAGCGGCTGGGCCCGTGAGCCATGGCCGCTGAGCCTGCGCGTCCGGAGCCTGTGCTCCGCAACGGGAAAGACCACAACAGTGAGAGGCCCGCGTACAAAAAAAAAAAAACAAAAAAAAAAACCAAATAAAAAATGCCTGCAAGCCAATACAAAATACACTCAATGCACCTTAGTGCCACCCATGTGCCGTATTCTTGTTAATAACTGCGTACTATTTTACTGTATGAATGCACTGTAATTTACTTATCCATTCCCCAGTTGATTGATCCACGTATTGTTTCCAGCCTCTTGCTATTACATGCAACACTGCCATGAGTACCTTTGTACCCATATCAATTTCCACACTCGGGAGCATAACTGTAGGGCAAATTTCTAGGAGTAAAAACCACTGGATGAAAGGGTTTGTGCATTTGTAACTTAGATAAATATTATCAAATCACCCTCTATAAAAATGTTTCCAGTTTACACTCTTACCAGCAGGATATGAGGGTTACTGTTGCCATAACCTTGCTGATACAATATTATCTTTGCCAATCTGATAGATAAAAAAAGTATCTCTCTCTCTTTTCGTTTTTTTTTTACCATAGGTGAGTTTGAGTACTTTTATAAATGTTTGAGCAGCATATGTTGGTTGTTTGTTTCGTGAACTGTTCATATCCTTTGCCCATTTTTTTCATATTAGACCAATAGCCCAACTGGTGTTTATCTTACTGAACTGTAGAAAGCCTTTCTGTTTTAAAGGCCATGTAATAACAAATTAGCCATGTAATACCTAATATGCAAATATTTTCCCAGATTTTTTTATTGGCTTTTGACTTAGCTTATAGGTGCTGTGTCATCAGGGTTTTGGGGTTTTTTTTTTTAATGTCATCAAATTTAGCCTCCCAGAGGGGTCTATTTTAGCTATGCTGGTAGGGAAGGCTCCTCTAGAGAGGTGGCACTCGAGCTGAAGCCTAAATTTCACGCAGAGAGCAGGAGACAGAGCTCTGGTCGGAAGGCTCTCAGGCAGGAACGCGCTTGGTGTGTTAGAAATGAAAGGAGCCCCAGCAAACAGCGCCGAAGGAGGAAATAGCACACGATAAAGTGGGAGAACTAGACAGGGCCCAGATGGTGAAGGCTGTGAAGCCCAGGGAGGGAAGTGTGGCTTGGCTTTAGGAACGAGAGGGGAACCAAAACCAATGAAAACAGTGATAGGGAGGCAATGCTAGGTTCTACATTATTAGATGAACATTCTAATAATTATCACTGTCCACCATGGAATGGGCTCCAAGAGTATTTATGGGTGAGTTTCCCGTCCCTGGAATTTTTCAGGCAGAAGTGTAACACACCTGGGTGCAAACACTGTAGAGGAAACTCAGCATTATATGGGAGTTCCACTAGGAGACATTCATTGTACAGACCCCTGCTTTTCACTTTTCTCACGGCTTCTCTCCTTTTCTGTTCTTAAATCCTTCCTTTCCTTTCCTTTTCTTTCCCTCCCTCCCTCCCCTCCTTCCTTCCTTTCTTTCTCCTTTCCTTCCTTTCTTTTCTTTCTCTTTCTTCTTTTCCTTCCTTCTTCCTTTCTTTCTTTCCATTATCTTCTCCCATGTGATAGTACTGCCAATGGTTTATTCTTGGCTCCACTGATAGCATTAAAAGCCACAGTGACATAGTGTTTACATGGAAATCACTTTCTATTTCCAGTGGTACCTGTTTATAGCTATGCTGTGCACGTACTTGGCACTGGAACCCTCTTTGACCCAGGAGTCTCTGAGGACAAGAACTACATCTTTTCCCTCCTATGTTGTATCCGGGTGCAGAGACATGGACCCACTAGGTGCTCAATAAACAGGTGATGTTAACATGCCTTCACAGGCTGCGTCTGCAAAATGGCTAAGTGCAGATGGTAGAGTTTCCCCCTTTTTTTTTTTAACATCTTTATTGGAATATAATTGCTTTACAATGGTGTGTTAGTTTCTGCTTTATAACAAAGTGAATCAGCTATACATATGTTCCCATATCTCTTCCCTCTTGCATCTCCCTCCCTCCCACCCTCCCCATCCCACCCCTCTAGGTGGTCACAAAGCACCGAGCTGATCTCCCTGTGCTATGCTTGAGATCTAGGAACAGGGAGGGCAGAGCCTAGCCTGAGGAGTCAGGGCATGAAATGGATTTGAGAGCCTTCCCTATAGATGAGGTAAAGCCACAAATATGGATGGGATCACTAAGTCAGAATGTCGGGGAGTAGGTGTAGAGGGACAAGGAAAGAGAGAAGACACCCTTGAGATTCCTAGCCTAGGAACATCCCCAAAGCTTGAGGCAGACAATGTCACGTGACACCGGATTTGGAGAGGGGCCAGGGTAGGAGGTGACACTGAGATGAGAAGGAAAAAAAAGAAAAGGAGGGTGAATTAGGCTGTTCTCAGAACCTGGCACCAGAACTGAAGCAACCCAGTGGGGGACTTGGGGGGAAGAGGGGTTAGAGGCGTTTATACTGAGCCAGTGCCTTCGCTAGGAAGGCCAGAAACGTCTATGGCCTGTACATATTCTGCTTCATTTAATTTCATGGCAGCTCTGCAAATTACAAATTATCATCCTTGTTTTACAGCTGTGGAAACTGAGGCTCAGAAAAGTGACTTCCCCAAAGTCACATGGTTGGTGAGTGATGGCATAGGGATTTATACCCAGTATGATTCCAAGGCCTCACTCCTTCCACGCCATCAATAAAGAAGCGAGTGTCCCCTGCTACAGCAAGACATTGGCTGGGCAGCCCAAGAAGAGACCAGGAGGTCTCCAGGTGAGGGTAGGATGTGCCCTCAGCCAGGTGAACTGGGCTGGCAGATGTGCTCTGCTCTTGGCAGAAGGAAAAGAAAAACGCACCTACTACTGTGTTCTCAGCTTCGCTCTAGAGCAGGTCAACAACGTGTTTGTTCTAGAGCCATGTTTTATCCAAATGACATCTTAATGTTTCCTCAAAGGAAGACATCAATGTGCTTAGTTTAGAGGCACTGATTTCTTTCCAATTTCTTATTTCCCTGGGGACACATTCTCTCAACACATCTCTCATCCACACAGAGCAACCAGGCAAATTTGGAATTGGGAGCCTACACGGAGGAAAAACACCCAATAGGAAAATAAACCCTAAAATCCTTTTTTTTTTACCCACCATGGATTTAGTTGGGCATGGGGGTTGTCCTGCTTTAAACACATTGCAGAACAATTAGATACACAAGCATAAAGCATCCTAAATTTTTTTTTTTTTCGTCCTAAATTTTTAATGATTTGCTCAGTTTACATTATAAAATCTAGTCTAGCCTGGTCATAAGACAATCATCTCACATATAAAATTACATAGAATTTAGTTCATGTTTTGAGTTGCCCCAATATTTTTTAGTTCTCCATTATTATTATTCGTCCTTTGACAATGATTATAATAATAGACGGTAAATTGTTCACCGAACCCGGGTTTGTGTAACCTTGGCGGTGCAGGTCCTTTCTAGGAGCCTTGATACTTGGTTAGGAAATGTGTGATCTCATACAAGCAGGTTTCCTCAAGACAAACCACTCTTGAAAACAGGATAGAAGTTCTTGTCTTTAATTCCTATTTTAGACATGTTATAAACATGCAAATTTATTTCCCAGTTGATTCAATCTGCCATCTCTAAATCTTTAGGGAGAATTACAGAAATGGAGATAAAATCTTGGTAATTTATTCAATTTTATCACTTCTACTGATCCCATAAAAAGACTCCATCTGTCAAATTATCCTTTCTTTAAAAAAAAAATCCTTTTATAATTTTCTTTATATGGGTATGTTGAAAACGAGTAGTTTAAGTATCTGTGTCATGAAAACTATTGACGTTCCAATAAAATCTGTTCTTTCTAAATTATCTGTTCTTTAGCCTCTTTTGAGAGGAAGCTTCATCTTCTATCATTTGTTTATAATTTGCTTGTGCAGCTTGGGATTTATTTCTTTGGGTGAATATATTATGGCATGTTTGGGAAGCATAGAATAAAATATTCTTATGTTAATATATTCTGTGATTTGGATGCCAATCTATAATCAGCACATCTTTCTTTTTAAAATTTCTGCTGCCTTGGTTTTACTGAAAGCACAAATAGTGGGCATAAAAAGAAGAGAAAGCTAGCTGAATTCCATCTTTTATCATATACTTTATATCTCGTTTTTGTAATCATAGGCTGTATGAATACCAATGTACCCGAGCGTCGGAGCTCCGTTAGAGAAACACCTCAACCACCACCAGGAGGTTTCTGATTTCTAACCTCAATTAAGCCCTCCTTGTACTAATCTTTGGTCAGCTCGCTCATCCTCTCAATGACGATTCCAGAGCTTCACTTTTCTCTTAAGGCCCCACCTAGGACTGTGAGACAAAATACAGAATGCCCAGTTAAATTGGAATTTTAGATAAACAATGAATACAATTTAGGGTGAGTATGTCCCATGCAATATTTAACATGTCCTCTATTTTTACTTACTAGATCTGATGACCCTACCCCTAACCTCTCTTGCTCTCTCTCATAACCAACTTTGTCTCACAGTAAAATCTGAAGTCATTAGCAGGAACTCCCTCAACTGCCTGTCATCTCCTCTTCAGATTTACCTACCTTAAGACACATCCTCACCTGGCTCTCTCCCACCCCAGTGACTAGCCTGTTCAAGACCAGCCCCCTTCCCCGGCCATCTCCTGTGTGAGCGGTCCCGACACCAAAGAGCTGAGCCAGTGGCTGTCCTGCAGGATAAAGGCATGCTACAGAGCCCAGGACCGGATGCCTGTGTTTAGTGGAGGAGAAGCAGGATTGAAATGTTTGGAGCCAGAAGCTGGGCTGGCTGAATTTTACAGCTCATATAGGAAAGAAACCTGATGCTTTTCCTAGATCTGACAACAATCTTAAACACTCACATGGCATCATCAAGAATTTCTGTGATGCTGAAAAAAAACCTTTCTGAACTATCAATTTTTGAAAGTTTAAACAACTATACTAAAGGAAAGATTGAATTACCTTTCTATGTATTCTATGGAAAATGATTATTACAAAATCATTGTCGTATGAAGGGGTGATTAAAATGTATGAAGTCAAAAAATGAGGGAAAAGTGTTCTAGACGTATTTAAAGGAATTAATTTTTTAAATTATGTGACGTTCTAGATTTTGTGGTATTTAACTTTCAAAAATTTATAATTACTGTCATTTCTTGTCTCATTCCAAATAAATATTTACCTTGTAACTTATTTTGTATTTATAATTTCATATGTTATACAAACTTTATAATTTTGTAAAAATGTTCCCCACTATCGTGTGGACTTCAAGATCCCATCCAAACCTGGATCTGTCCCCGTGTGGCGGAGTGCAGAACTCGATAACCGAGTCATCATTAGTCAAGGTGAAAAATTCACAGAGCCCACAGGTGGGAAGGGGAGCAGACAGAGGATCTGGAAAACCCCTTGAGAGAAACAAGCAGCAAACCTCATAAATTCCAGAAAGGAAGAGCAAGCAGAAAGTGCCTTTGGGGCTTCCCTGGTGGCGCAGTGGTTGAGAGTCCGCCTGCTGATGCAGGGGACACGGGTTCGTGCCCCGGCCCGGGAGGATCCCACATGCCGCGGAGCGGCTGGGCCCGTGAGCCATGGCCACTGAGCCTGTGTGTCCGGAGCCTGTGCTCCGCAATGGGAGAGGCCACAGCGGTGAGAGGCCCGCGCACCGCAAAAATAAATAAATAAATAAATAAATAAATAAATAAATAAATAAAAGAAAATGCCTTTGGCAGCTCTTGACACATCCCTGGAGTTCTTCTCCCTAACAAGTCAGGGTCGGTTTGGGAGAAATGGCTCCTCTTCCTTGGCTCAGCCCTCAGGTCATAGTCTTCAGGATTCCTTCCCTCTTTACACCACCCAGCTAAAACTTCATTGCCCAGTCTTGTCTATTCCCGTGTTTCTAATCAACACCTAGAATCTAATGGCTGTTAACTCTCTAGGACTCTCCTCTCCTAAGCTTCATACTCACAGGGAACTCTTCTGAGAATGTTCCCAGCTCACAGTGGCCCCTTGAGCTGCCATTTTGTGCCCTGTGTTCTTGCCTCCCGGCCACAGTCCGTTGGGTCAGGGCAGTCATCTGAGCCAGCCTGGGCCAGTCAGCATCTCCTTTTCTATCAATTTGGAATTGGGGGTCATTGACTTTCCTTCTTCAGAAAGCTGGATTGTAAAGGGTGTGGTTGAGCTTTGGGGCAATCCTCTCCCACAGCAGAGTCAGGAAAGACCAGCGTGCAGGGAAAGAGAGAATGAGCTGTTGTTTAAGGAGAAGCAGAGAGCATACCCCGTGCAAATGGTCGCCCAGCTTTCCAAGTCTTTGTGTCAGAAACTCCCCGAGACCCCATGGACAAGACACCTCTGTATTCCCATAACAAATTTCCCATTTTAGCTTCAGAGCGTGAACTGATTTCTGATACTTGTAACCAGAAAGCTATTTCTTTTTTGTTTTTTGTTTTTTGGCCGCACTGCACGGCTTGTGGGATCTTAGTTCCCCGACCAGGGATCGAACCTGCGCCCTTGGCGGTGAAAGCGCCGACTCCTAACCACTGGACCACCAGGTAATTCCCCAGAAAGCTACTTCTAACCGTTATATATAGCCTCTGGGTCATACCACAAACTCAGATTAATCAACCCAAATGCATTAACAAAGAGAATTCTCTTTTCCAAACAGAGGAAATCCTGCTATTAGAACTCATTTGAGGACATTTGAGAATTTTCTTCTAGGTAGAGTTTTTGGAGCTCACTTCAATTTGATTAGAGAAAACTTTATTGTTACATATCATATTGGCTTCATTACAGTCATTTGGATCACAGTCCAGCTGGTTTTTGTTTTTGTTTTCTTGGTTTTTTTTGGCTGCGTTGGGTCTTTGTTGCTGCGCACGGCTTTCTCTAATTGCAGCGAGCAGGGGCTACTCTTCATTGCGGTGCGCGGGCTTCTCTTGCTACGGAGCACGGGCTCTAGGCACGCGGGCTTCAGTAGTTGTGGCTCGCAGGCTCTAGAGCGCAGGCTCAGTAGTTGTGGTGCACAGGCTTAGTTGCTCCGCCACATGTGGGCTCTTCCCGGACCAGGGCTCGAACCCATGTCCCCTGCATTGGCAGGCGGATTCTTAACCACTGCACCACCAGGGAAGCCCCTCCAGCTGTTTTTTTATGGACACATAACTTTGTGTAAACTGGATTTCCCTACAGGAGATTGAGCTTATTCCAACTTTTCCTAGAGTGGCAAAATGAGCTGCAAACTGACAAAAATTACCCTTATGAGGCTTACCAATAATAATTACAGAGAATATTTTTAACATGGCATAATATATTGGAGTATATGCAAAAACACCTTTATTTGAATTTTTAAAGAGCTGCCATTACCTCACGATGCAACAACATGCTATTGTTTTGATAACCATCATTTTCTAAAATGACTGCACAAGTGCATCTTAAAGAACTTAAGAATGTGCGGCAAAATAGATTCCCACAAGTGTAAAACGTGTGGTAAAGTGGTTAATTTCAAAAATTTTCAGGAAAGAGAAACATTCAAAACTTTTGTTACAAGATATCCGCGCTAGAATACTTACTGCAGCATTGTCTAAAAATTGGAAACAACCTCAACATCCAGCAATAGGATGTTGGTTAGGTAAGTTACATGATTCTATATAGCTATTAAAAATGATGATGTAGGTTTATAACTGTAATAGAAGGGACAGATGCCAGTTAGATGGTACCACATCTCTGGTGTAAATGTCTCAGCCTGGAGGTCCCACTGTTCCAAGTTTATAAACTGGCTGAAGATCCTTTCAGATGTTCCTGATTTTCCTGGCTCTTTGGTTCTTGGGCATCTGCCCCAATTACTGTTTGTGTCAGCTTCCTGTCTATGTGGGAATGCTCCAAAGTTTAAATACATTGTTTTTGACTCTTGGCCAAAATTTAGAAGATGCTGTGAATATCATTTTGAACTTGTGTAAATATATGAAACAGAAAAAGAAAAGGAGGATTTTTTTCCCAATCCCATTTTTTTAAATTGAATTATAGTTGATTTACAATGTTGTGTTAGTTCCTGGTGTAAAGCAAACTGTCAATCCCACTTTTGTAACATAAGTATGAAAATAAATTCTGTGTGAATCTGAAACTTCAAATAATGTATGCCAAAATATAAATGGCAGTGCTTTTCTTTGGGTGATGGAAATATGGGTAAACTATTTTAATTTCTCTATTTCTGTATTACATCATTTTGGGGGTTTTTTGCTTTTGTTTTTTAACATCTTTATTGGAGTATAATTGCTTTACAATGGTGTGTTAGTTTCTGCTGTATAACAAAGTGAACCACTATACATATCCCCATATCCCCATATGCCCTCCCTCTTGCGTGTCCCTCCCACCCTCCCTATCCCACCCCTCTAGGTGGTCACAAAGCACCGAGCTGATCTCCCTGTGCTATGCGGCTGCTTCCCACTAGCTATCTATTTTACATTTGGTAGTGTATATATGTCCATGCCACTCTCTCACTTTGTCCCAGCTTACTATTCCCGGTCCCCATATCCTCAAGTCCATTCTCTACATCTCTGTCTTTATTCCTGTCCTGCTCCTAGGTTCTTCAAAACCAATTTTTTCTTTTAGATTCCATATGCATGGGTTAGCATACAGTATTTGTTTTTCTCCTTCTGACTTACTTCACTCTGTATGACACACTCTAGGTCCATCCACCTAACTACAAATAACTCAATTTCGTTTCTTTTTATGGCTGAGTAATAATATTCCATTGTATATATGTGTCACATCTTCTTTATCCATTCATTTGTCAGTGGACACTTAGGTTGCTTCCATGTCCTGGCTATTGTAAATAGAGCTGCAATGAACATATTGGTACATGACTCTTTTTGAATTATGGTTTTCTCAGGGTATATGCCCAGTAGTGGGATTGCTGGGTTGTATGGTAGTTCTATTTTTAGTTTTTTAAGGAACGTCCATATTGTTCTCCACAGTGGCTGTATCAATTTACATTCCCACCAACAGTGCCAGAGAGTTCCCTTTTCTCCACACCCTCTCCAGAATTTATTGTTTGTAGATGTTTTGATGATGGCCATTCTGACTGGTGTGAGGTGATACCTCATTGTGGTTTTGATTTGCATTTCTCTAATGATTAGTGATGTTGAGCATTCTTTCATGTGTTTGTTGGCAGTCTGTATGTCTTCTTTGAAGAAATGTCTATTTAGGTCTTCTGCCCATTTTTGGATTAGGTTGTTTGTTTTTGATATTGAGCTGCATGAGCTGCTTGTAAATTTTGGAGATTAATCCTTTGTCAGTTGCTTCATTTGTAAATATTTTCTTGCATTCTGAGGGCTGTCTTTTTGTCTTGTTTATGGTTTCCTTTGCTGTGCAAAAGCTTTGAAGTTTCATTAGGTCCCATTTGTTTATTTTTATTTCCATTTCTCTAGGAGGTGGGTCATAAAAGATCTTTCTGTGATTTATGTCATAGAGTGTTCTGCCTATGTTTTCCTCTAAGAGTTTGATAGTGTCTGGCCTTACATTTAGCTCTTTAATCCATTTTGAGTTTATTTTTGTGTATGGCATTAGGGAGTGTTCTACTTTCATTCTTTTACATGTAGCTGTCCGGTTTTCCCAGCACCACTTATTGAAGAGGCTGTCTTTTCTCCATTGTATATTCTTGCCTCCTTTATCAAAGATAAGGTGTCCATATGTGTGTGGGTTTATCTCTGGGCTTTCTATCCTGTTCCATTGATCTATCTTTCTGTTTTTGTGCCAGTACCATACTGCCTTGATTACTGCAGCTTTGTAGCATAGTCTGAAGGCAGGGAGGCTGATTCCTCCAGCTCCATTTTCTTTCTCAAGATTGCTTTGGCTATTTGGGGTCTTTTGTGTTTCCATACAAATTGTGAAATATTTTGTTCTAGTTCTGTGAAAAATGCCATTGGTAGTTTGACAGGGATTGCATTGAATCTGTAGATTGCTTTGGGTAGTATGGTCATTTTCACAATGTTGATTCTTCCAATCCAAAAACATGGTATATCTCTCCATCTGTTTGTATCATCTTTAATTTCTTTCATCACTGTCATAATTTTCTGCATACAGGTCTTTTGTCTCCTTAGGTAGGTTAATTCCTAGCTATTTTATTCTTTTTGTTGCAGTGGTAAATGGGAGTGTTTCCTTAATTTCACTTTCATATTTTTCATCATTAGTGTATAGGAATGCAAGAGATTTCTGTGCATTAATTTTGTATCCTGCTACTTTAACAAATTCATTGATTAGCTCTAGTAGTTTTCTGATAGCATCTTAAGGATTCTCTATGCATAGTATCATGTCATCTGCAAACAGTGACAGTTTTACTTCTTTTGCAATTTGGACTCCTTTTATTTCTTTTTCTTCTCTGATTGCTGTGGCTAAAACTTCTAAAACTATGTTGAATAATGTGGTGAGAGTGGGCAACCTTGTCTTGTTCCTGATCTTAGAGGAAATGGTTTCAGTTTTTCACCATTGAGAGCAATGTTTCCTGTGGGTTTGTCATATATGGCCTTTATTATGTTGAAGTAAGTTCCCTCTATGACTACATTCTGGAGGGTTTTTTTTTTTTTTATCATAAATGGGTATTGAATTTTGTCAAAAGCTTTTTCTGCATCTATTGAGATTATCATATAGTTAATATCCTTCAGTTTGTTAATATGGTGTATCACTATGATTGATTTGCATACATTGAAAAATCCTTGCAGTACTGGGATAAACCCCACTTGACCATGGTGTGTGATTCTTTTAATGTGTTGTTGGATTTTGTTTGCTAGTATTCTGTTGAGGATTTTTGCATCTATGTTCATCAGTGATATTGGCCTGTAATTTTCTTTCTTTGTGACATCTTTGTCTGGTTTTGGTATCAGGGTGACAGTGGCTTTGTAGAATGAGTTTGGGAATGTTCCTCCCCTGCTATATTCTGGAAGAGTTTGAGAAGGATAGGTGTTAGCTCTTCTCTAAATGTTTGATATAATTCACCTGTGAAGCCATCTGGTCCTGGGCTTTTATTTGTTGGAAGATTTTTAGTCACAGTTTCAATTTCAGTGCTTGTGATTGGCTGTTAATATTTTCTATTTCTTCCTGGCTCAGTCTCGAAAGATTGTGCTTTTATAAGAATTTGTCCATTTCTTCCAGGTTGTTCATTTTATTGGCATAATGTTGCTCGTAGTAAACTCTCATGATCCTTTGTATTTCTGCAGTGTCACTTCTCCTTTTTTATTTCTAATTCTGTTGATTTGATTCTTCTCCCTTTTTTTCTTGATGAGTCTGGTTAATGGTTTATCAATTTTGTTTATCTTCTGAAAGAACCAACTTTTAGTTTTATTGCATTTTGCTATCATTTCATTCATTTCTTTTTCATTTATTTCTGATCTGATCTTTATGATTTCTTTCCTTCTGCTAACTGGGTTTTTTCTGTTCTTCTTTCTCTAATGGCTTTAGGTGTAAGATTAGGTTGTATATTTGAGCTGTTTCTAGTTTCTTGAGGTAGGATTGTATTGCTATAAACTTCCCTCTCAGAACTGCTTTTGCTGCCTCCCATAGGTTTTGGGTCATCATGTTTTCATTGTCATTTGTTTCCAGGTATTTTTTGATTTCCTCAGTGATTTCTTGGTTATTCAGTAGTGTATTGTTTAGCCTCCATCTGTTTCTATTTTTTACAGTTTGTTTTCCTTTAATTGACATCCAGTCTCATAGCATTGTGGTCAGAAAAGATATTTGATATGATTTCAATTTTCTCAAATTTACCAAGCCTTGGTCTGTGACTGAAGATATGATCTATCCTGGAGAATCTTCAATGAGCACTTGAGAAGGAAGTGTATTCTGTTGCTTTTGGATGGAATGTCCTATAAATATCAATTAAGTCCATCTTGTTTAATGTGTCATTTAAAGCTTGTGTTTCCTTATTTATTTTCATTTTGGATGATCTGCCCATTGGTGAAAGGGGGGTGTTAAAGTCCCCTACTATGATTGTGTTACTGTCAATTTCCCCTTTTAGGGCTGTTAGCATTTCCCTTATGTATTGAGGTGCTCCTATGTTGGGTGCATAAAGATTTACAATTGTTATATCTTCTTCTTGGATCAATCCCTTGATCATTATGTAGTGTCCTTCTTTGCTCTTGTAATAGTCTTTATTTTAAAGTCTATTTTTTCTAATATGAGAATTATTACTCCAGCTTTCTTTTGATTTCCATTTGCATGGAATATCTTTTTCCATCCCCTCACTTTCAGTCTGTATGTGCCCCTATGTCTGAACTGGGTCTCTTTTAGACAGCATATATATGGGCATTGTTTTTGTATCCATTCAGCCAGTCTATGTCTTTTGGTTGGAGCATTTAATCCATTTACATTTAAGGTAATTATTGGTATGTATGTTCCTACTACCATTTGCTTAATTGTTTTGGGTTTGTTATTGTAGGTCTTTTCCTTCTCTTGTGTTTCCTGCCTAGAGAAGTTCCTTTAGCATTTGTTGTAAAGCTGGTTTGGTGGTGCTGGATTCTCTTAGCTTTTGTTTGTCTGTAAAGGTTTTAGTTTCTCCATTGAATCTGAATGAGATCCTTGCTGGGTAGAGTAATATTGGTTGTAGGTTTTTCCCTTTCATCACTTTAAATGTGCTCTGCCACACCCTTCTGGCTTGCAGAGTTTCTGCTGAACGATCAGCTGTTAACCTTACGGGGATTCCCTTGTATGTTATTTGTTGCTTTTAATATTTTTTCTTTGTATTTAATTTTTGGTAGTTTGATTAATATGTGTCTTGGTGTGTTTCTCCTTGGATTTATCCTGTGTGGGACTCTCTGCACTTCCTGAGTTGATTGAGTATTTCCTTTTCCATATTAGGGAAGTTTTCAACTATAATCTCTTCAAATATTTTCTCAGTCCCTTTCTTTTTCTCTTCTTCTCCTGGGACCCCTACAATTCGAATGTTGGTGCATTTATTGCTGTCCTAGAGGTCTCTGAAACCATCCTGAATTCTTGTCATTCTTTTTTCTTTATCCTGCTCTGTGGTAGTTATTTCCACTATTTTATCTTCCAGGTCACTTATCCATTCTTCTGCCTCAGTTATTCTGCTATTGATTCCTTCCAGAGAATTTTTAATTTCTTTTATTCTGTTGTTCATCATTGTTTTTTTTTTTTTTTTTTTTTTTGGTGGTACGTGGGCCTCTCACTGTTGTGGCCTCTCCCATTGTGGAGCACAGGCTCCGGACGCGCAGGCTCAGCGGCCATGGCTCACGGGCCAGCCGCTCCGCAGCATGTGGGATCTTTCCAGACCAGGGCACAAAACCATGTCCCCCTGCATCAGCAGGCGGACTCTCAACCACTGTGCCACCAGGGAAGCCTGTTCATCATTTTTTGTTTGCTCTTTAGTTCTTCTAGGTCCTTGTTAAATGTTTCTTGTACTTTATCCATTCTATTTCTAAGATTTAGGATCATCTTTACTATCATTACTCTGAATTCTTTATCAAGTAGACTGCCTATTTCATCTTCATTTGTTTGGTCTGGTGGGTTTTTACCTTGCTCCTTCATCTGCTGCGTATTTCTCTGTCTTTTCATTTTGCTTAACTTACTGTGTTTGGGGTCTCCTTTTCGCAGGCTGCATGTTCATAGTTTCCCTTGTTTTTGGTGTGTGCCCCCAGTGGGTAAGGTTGGTTCAGTGGGTTGTGTAGGCTTCCTCGTGGAGGGGACTGGTGCCTGTGTTCTGGAGGATGATGGTGGATCTTGTCTTTTTGTTGGGCAGGACTGCATCCAGTGGTATGTTTTGGGGTGTCTGTGATCTTATTATGATTTTAGGCAACCCCTCTGCTAATGGGTGGGGTTGTGTTCCTGTCTTGCTAGTTGTTTGGCATGGGGTGTCCAGCACTGGAGCTTCCTGGTCGTTGAGTGGAGCTGGGTCTTAGCATTGAGATGGAGATCTCTGGGAGAGCTCTTGCCGATTGATATTACGTGGGGCCTGGAGGTCTCTCGTGGTCCAACGTGCTGAACTCAGCTCTCCCACCTCAGAGGCACAGGCCTGACACCCGGCTGGAGCACAAGACCCTGTAGCCACAAGGCAGCTGTGTGGCCTTTAGCAAGTCTTCTGTTGAGAACGAAGCAGGGTCAAAGAAAATTCTGAGCCCTTATTTTTCCTCTTCTGTAAATTGGCATTAATTCTCTATCCACCTCAAGATACATTTGGGAGGTTGAGAACTTCCGTGGCCTCTAGATATGTGGCCAAACGTGAAGCCTGCCCCTCAGGCCGAAGTTCCAGGACAAGCAATCAGGCCTCCTTTATAGAAAGGCTGGGGGTGTGATTCGGTCCATTGTCCATGCAGTGCCCTGGGGGTGGCAGCCGGCCTGGAGCTATCTCTGACTTTTACAGTCTGTGGGATCCAGGAGCACAACACCCGCTGGCCATCAGAGCCAGGCCATCAACGGATGTCCCCTGGGTGGCAGCCGCAGAGACTGCAGCACCACACGCCTCCAAAAGCTCCCTGCTGGGAGGTCCTGGTGCTCTGGAGACAGCTCCCACCTTCCAAGGTCTCCAGACAGGGTGACACTCATCTCTGAGATGTGTGTTTAATTAGAAGCCTGCCCCTCAGGCTTCAGCTCTAATGATTAGCTTAGAGGCTGCTTTCACTAGGCCTGTGTCCCTCTGGCTGTGCCCTGGAGGTGGCAGCCCTTTAAGAACTCTTTTTCTGTTGGTTCTGTGGGACCCAGGAGCGAAAGCCCCACTGGCCACCAGAGTCAGGAGATGTCTAGGTGTCTCAGGGCGGCAGCTGCGTGTAAGGCCCACCCCGCTGCACACGGGAGCTTTGGCAGAGGGAGCCCTGCGGAGGGACTGTCATTTTATTTCGGGTTTTTCACAATGTACATATGTCACCTTCACAGTTAGAACCAACAGTAGTAGTATTTTCATTTTGAAAAATCTCTTTACTTCTGAAGGGTAGAATCAAACAATTTTGATGTAGAAAGGACAGGAGAACCTTCCCCAGTACCCCTTCCTACCACCAGTGCTGGGATCCTTTCTGGAAGTTTCTATGAGCTGGTCACCCATTCCCTCTGTTTAGGAAGTGAATAGGATTTAGAGAAAGACGGACCCCTTTGGGTCACTAGGGTATGATGAGACTCCAAGAGCATGGATATATCCCCATGTTAAAGTGCTCTGTATGAGGCAGGGAGAATAACATGTATTCTTCCTAAAAGGAGTGGGGAGAAGTTTGCAGAGAAAAGTGAGGGGAGAGGGCACTTGAAAGGATGAAGAGGCTGGGATCACTGCAGCCATCTCTGAGAGGGACTGGCGGGAGGTCCTTCTACCTAGTGCACCATGGGAACATTTTGGGGGTTATTTTCCTGTGATGTTAACAGCTCCTTCCTTGTCTCCTCTGCTTTGCTGTCCCTCACTCTAATTTGTTTGTGAAAATCAAAGTCGCAATGAGTTTTATATATATATTTATATGCTGCATATATTTATATGCTGCAAAACAGATATAGCACAACTGAAAGCAAGCACCTAGAGTCAGCAGTAACCACGAGAAAAGAATTCACCAAATTCTTGGGCCCAGTTTGTGACTTTCACCTAATGGAAACAGAGCACTGAGGGCAAGTCGACCTTACTTCCACTTGCACAGGCAGAGGCCCTGTGACATCTGGGTCACAGGAGGCATGATTTCACAACTCTCTTTGTGCCTCAGAGCAACTCAAAATCTCCTCCTGCATGTCACATTCCCTTGGTCCTACTCTGTACCAACGCAAAGTCAGTTTGATCCCTGTTCCCAATGACAGATAAGGAAAAGATGATACCCTTGAAATATTAAACCAAAAATAATTTTCATTCCTCATAAGTGATGTTGTCCTATAACCCCCTCACTCATTGAATCAATGGGCTTGACTACTTCGGGGAAGGCTGAATACCCAACTAGAACAAAGTCATTACTCAGCTTAGAGTGTCAAACTAAATTTCTTAAGTGCACAACAAGATAATTCCAGGCTTTGTTAAGAGGAAAAAAGATTTTGCCTAAATTCTAAAACTTTCCTTTTTCAACACTGTAAGAGCAAAGCTGGGGGTCTGAGCACAGAGCTTTACTGGAAAGCTGTGGCCTTCACGTTGGCCTGCGTGCACCCCTGGGGTGGAGAGGCATGGAGGTGGGGTCGGGGGAGCATGGAGACTCCTTAAGCAGTGCTTGGTCCCTGGGAATTTTAAGGGAACTGTCAACTTCCATGCGTATTCTTTCCTAAAATGCACCTGCCTTTAGAACTGGCAGATTAACCTGCCTTTTCAAATTGTTCTCCTCCTTTACAAAAGAAAATCATCTCTCTCACCATCTAGAATCCTAAAATAATTCATTGCCCCAGGGTGCAAAATTCTCTGGGTCACCGAATGCCTGGACAGTTGAACGCATGCCCCCGAGGGAGAGTTCTTTGAGAGTAGCATCAGGTGAGTTCACAGGAAAATACTGAGGGTCACGGAGTCTTAGTTCATCCAGGCTGTAGAGTCATGCACAGCTCATTGCCTCATCCGTTTGTTTCTATGTATTAGAATTCAGAAGTGATATGGTTGCCATGAGGACTTACATTGAAACACTGACTTAACCTGAGAAATAAAATCGAGACTTGTTCTGACAGAAAGTATGGCTGATTGGCTAGACAACGAAAACTGACTTTGCCAGTTAGGTTCTGTGTAAATGTTTTCTACATATTGAATGAGCAAAATCTAATGTTCTGAGGTTTTAACAAAAATTTAGAGCATATATATAAACTACACCAGAGATTACATCTTTTACTATTATTAAACTTATGATAAAAAATTTAAATACCAAGCTAAAAATGGGCAAGTTTTTCAGAATTCTTTTCAGGGTATGAGAGGACAAAGTTTGCTAAAAGCCAGTGTAGAGAGGCAGGAGAGGATGGACAGGCATTTTGGACGAAAAGGTGAAGGAAGGAGAGGAGTGGTAAAGGGTAAGAGGTCAGATGTGAATTTTGGAAGCTACTCTCTACCCCGACCCTGGGCCAGACTTAAAGATCCAAGAGTTGGGGCTTCCCTGGTGGCGCAGTGGTTGAGAATCCGCCTGCCAGTGCAGGGGACGCAGGTTCGAGCCCTGGTCTGGGAAGATCCCATGTGCCACGGAGCAACTAGGCCCGTGAGCCACAACTACTGAGCCTGCGTGTCTGGAGCCTGTGCTCTGCAACAAGAGAAGCCGCGATAGTGAGAGGCCCGCGCACCGCAATGAAGAGTGGCCCCCACTCGCCACAACTAGAGAAAGCCCTCACACAGAAACAAAGACCCAACACAGACAAAAATAAATAAATACTAAAAAAAAGATCCAAGAGCCAATGGGGATAAGAAGTACTTGGGATGAGCAGATAAAGTTGGGAGAACCCAGTGCTCAAGGACTGGTTTCTTGCCTCCAGAAAAGAGTAGGTCAGCAAATTTTCAAGCATCTTAACCCCAGAGCAACATAAAATAACCACAGGGCAGTGAAAATGGTGGCAAAATACTGTGGTTGAGAAAGCTCTGAGAGATCACCAAGCTGGACACCCTACAGTGGTCACGTGGTGTGGAAGAAACTCCCACAGTCCACATGACCCATGAGGGATGTACAAGGACTGGGAGTTAGGAATGGCCTGGTCTTCAGGGGAAGATGGCTGAAGTCCCCAGGTGCAGCCCTCCTCCCTTCCTCCAACCTCTTCCTGGGTCCTGATGTCATCCCGGGAGAAGGAAGGAGCCCCACACTGGAGGAAACCCTGCAGGAGGTCATTTTAAACCAGTCACAAGATGCCCATCCTGCATCTGTGAGTCAATAATTCAGACATGCAATAGCTTTCTCATCGGAGTAATATACAGAGTCATTGAGCCTAGAGCTTGAAGGAACTTAAAAGATTGTTTGGTCCTCTGCTCTCATTGGACAACAGGAAAGCTGCAGCCCAGGGTGATGAAGGAGCTCACATCGGAAGTGGTGGTTCCCACAGGCTCACCTTAAGACCGGGTCTTAGGTACTGCTTTTTGGTACTAGCCTTCTAACACTTTTCAGAACACAGATTCTCCCCACTCGGTTTGGGTGCCATGCAATGTGCTCAGAATACCTTTAGGTCGACCCCTCTCCGGGGTATCCAGGAACAGCTGACCTTTTATACTGGTTAACCATATATGAAGAGAACAACAGTGAAATAAACTTTGGAAGCATTGGTGCCAGGACTGAAATTGGTGAAAACACTTCACAGCAGGGCCGCCCAATGGAACCTTCCGCAACACTGGAAATGTTCTATAACGGCACCGCCCAGTACTGTGGCCACTGGTTCTTGAGGCTACTGAGTACCACAATGTGGCTAGTATGACCGAGGGACTGTATTTTAAATGGTATTTCATTTTAATTATTTTTAATTTATATTTAAATAATCACATGTGGCTAGTGGATACAGCACTAGACAGTGTAGCTCTGTAACATTCATAAAAATGTTACGAATTTTCTTTTTCATCATGATTACCAGGAAATTGGTTGAAACTAGTCATTTTGGGCCTGCATACCAATGTTTTACTCAGATCTTCTATCCCCCAATTCATGAGGAGACAGTCCTTTACATTGTGCCAAAACAGTAGTCATTCTCTGGAAGACCAAACATGGTCCTCTGAATGCTGAAAATTAATCTTAGTCTCTGGACCGAGACTTATTGGTATTGTTTATTACTTTAGTTTCTTATTTACTTTGTGCATCTGAGAGTCACTGAATAATTTCAAACTATCAAAGTTAAATTCAGTTTCATAGACACACTGTCAACTTCAATAGCTTTAACTTCTAAGTAATTTGCCCCTAATTTCCCTCCCTTTCCAAATGATGTTGGGTCTTTAAGTACTACTATATTCATTATCTATTGCTGTGTAACAAATTATCCCAAAACTTAGTGGCTTAAGACATCAACATTTTCATTATCACACAGTTCCTGGGGGTTAAGAACCAGAGCACAGCTTAGAGGGGTCCCCTGGCTCAGAGTGTCCCATGAGGATACAATCAAGGTATCAGCTAGGACTGTAGTCATCTCAAGGCTCAAATGGGTGAGGATCTGCTTCCAAGCTCTCTCCTATGGTTAACTAGAGGCATCAGTTCCTTGCCAGTTCCTTGTAGTCCTCTTTATGGGGCCACTCACAACCTGGCATCTGCCTGGTGGCTGCCCTCAGTTCCTTGCCACAAGGACATCTCCACAGAGCAGCTCCCAACATGGCAACTTGCTTCATCAGAGAGAAAGCAAGAAAAGCCAGAGAGAGAATGCAAGCAAAGAACAAGTCTTTTGTAATCGAAGCTAAGAAGTGACATCCCTTCACTTTTGCTGCATTTTTTTGTTACAAGCAAGTCCTTAGGTGTGGCCTGCACTCAAGGGGAGGGGATCAGACAAGGGGGTGCATACTAGAAGGCAGGGATCATTAAGAATCATTTGAGAAGCTGCTCTCCATAGCTACTTTAAAGAGGGCTCTTTTCCTGGCTGGTCTAGTCTACCTTGAATCTTATCTTCAAGGTCAACGCTACCCAGAGTAAGAATGTGAGTGAGTCCAATGTCACCCAACTAGATAGTGGAAGAACCAGAACTAGAATCCAAGTCTCCTAAATTCCTGATTAGTCCTCTGTTTTTCTTTGTACCTGATACTTAGTTAGGACCCTAGCACAGGCACACAGATGCCAAGCAAAAGCATTTTGACCTCAGAAAACAGGTACTAAGGTTTTTAAGCAGGAGAGTGCTATGACAGAGGTGATTTTAAAGCAAGATTAGTGTCAAAACAATCTTGAAAAAAGAACAACAAAACTGGAGGTATCACACTGACTGATTTCAAGCTAACTACAAAGCTGTAGCAAGCAAAACAGCATGGTACTAGCACAATGACAGACACACAGATCAATGAAACAGAACTGAGAGTCCAGAAATTAACCACCTCACATATGTACAATTAATCTATGACAAAGGAGCAAAGAACATACAATGGAGAAAGAACAGTCTCTCCAATAAATGGTGTTGGGGAAACTGGACAGCTACATGTAAAAGAATGAAACTAGACTGCTATCTTACACCATACACAAAAATTAACTCACAATGGATTAAAGATTTGAATGTAAGACCTGAAACCATAAAATTCCTAGAAGAAAACATAGGCAGTAAGAAAACACCAGTCTTACTGACGTGTTGGTGGATCTGATTCAAAGGCAAGGGAAACAAAAGCAAAAATAAACAAATGGAATTACATCAGACTAAAAAGCCTCTGTACAGTGAAGGAAACCATCATCAAAAGGAAAAGGAAACCTACCAAATGGGAGAAGATATTGCAAATCATATATTCATTGAAGGGTTAATATCCAAAATATATAAAGAACTCATACAACTCAACAACAAAAAACAAACAGCTCAATTAAAAAATGGGCAGAGACTTTGAATAGACATTTTTCCAGAGAAGACATACAGATGGCCAACAGACACATGGAAAGATGCTCAACATCACTGATCATCAGGGAAATGCAAATCAAACCACAATGAGACATCACTTCACACCTGTCAGAATGGCTATTATTAAAAAGACAACAAATAACAAGTGTTGGAACGGATGTGCACCGTTGGTGGGAATGTAAATTGGTACAGCCACCATGGAAAACAGTATGGAGGTTCCTCAAAAAATTAAAAACAGAACTACCATTTGATCCAGCAATTCCACTCCTGGGTATTTGTCTGAAGAAAAGGAAAACACTAATTTGAAAAGATATATGCACCCTTATGTTCACTGCAGCATTATTTACAATAGCCAAGATATTAAAGAAACCTAAATGTCCATTGATAAATGAATGGATAAAGAAGATGGAATAGAATAGAGTAGAACAGAATAGAATAACTGTTTGCAGATGACATGATACTACACACAGAGACTCCTAAAGATGCTACCAGAAAACTACTAGAGCGAATCAATGAATTTGGTAACGTAGAAGGATACAAAATTAATGAACAGAATCTCTTGCATTCCTATACACTAATGATGAAAAATATGAAAGTGAAATTAAGGAAATGCTCCCATTTACCACTGCAACAAAAAGAATAAAATACCTAGGAATAAGTCTACCTAAGGAGACAAAAGACCTATACACAGAAAACTATAAGACACTGATGAAAGAAATTAAAGACGATACAAACAGATGGAGAGATATGCCATGTTCTTGGATTGGAAGAATCAATGTTGTGAAAATGACTATACTACCCAAAGCAATCTACAGATTCAATGCAATCCCTATCAAACTACCAATGGCATTTTTCACAGAACTAGAACAAAATATTTCACAATTTGTATGGAGACACAAAAGACCCCGAATAGCCAAAGCAATCTTGAGAAAGAAAAACGGAGCTGGAGGAATCAGGCTCCCTGACTTCAGACTATGCTACAAAGCTACAGTAATCAAGACAGTATGGTACTGGTACAAAAAGAGAAATATAGATCAATGGAACAGGATAGAAAGTCCAGAGATAAACCCACACACATATGGTCACCTTATCTTTGAGAAAGGAGGCAAGAATATACAATGGAGAAAAGACAGCCTCTTCAATAAGTGGTTCTGGGAAAACCAGACAGCTACTTGTAAAAGAATGAAATTAGAACACCCTCTAACATCATACACAAAAATAAACTCAAAATGGATTAAAGAAAATGTAAGGCCAGACACTATCAAGCTCTTAGAAGAAAACATAGGCAGAACACTCTATGACATAAATCACAGCAACATCCTTTTAGACCCACCTCCTAGAGAAATGGAAATAAAAACAAAAATAAACAAATGGGACCTAATAAAAAAGCTTTTGCACAGCAAAGGAAACCATAAACAAGACAAAAAGACAACCCTCAGAATGCAAGAAAATATTTACAAATGAAGCAACTGACAATGGATTAATTTCCAAAATTTACAAGCAGCTCATGCAGCTCAATATCAAAAAAACAAACAACCTAATCCAAAAATGGGCAGAAGACCTAAATAGACATTTCTCCAAAGAAGATATACAGATTGCCAACAAACACATGAAAGAATGCTAAACATCATTAATCATTAGAGAAATGCAAATCAAAACCACAATGAGATATCACCTCACACCGGTCAGAATGGCCATCATCAAAAAATCTAAAAACAATAAATGCTGGAGAGGGTGTGGAGATAAGGGAACCCTCTGGCACTGTTGGTGGGAATGTAAATTGATACAGCCACTGTGGAGAACAGTATGGACGTTCCTTAAAAAACTAAAAATAGAACTACCATACAACCCAGCAATCCCACTACTGGGCATATACACTGAGAAAACCATAATTCAAAAAGAGTCATGTACCACAATATTATTGCAGCTCTATTTACAATAGCCAGGACATGGAAGCAACCTAAGTGTCCATCGACAGATGAATGGATAAAGAAGATGTGGCACATACATACAATGGAATATTACTCAGCCATAAGAAGAAACGAAATTGAGTTACTTGTAGTGAGGTGGATGGACCTAGTGTGTGTCATACAGAGTGAAGTAAGTCAGAAAGAGAAAAACAAATACTATATACTAACACATACATATGGAATCTAAAAAAAAAAAAAAAAAAATGGCCATGAAGAACCTAGGGGCAGCACGGGAATAAAGACACAGACCTACTAGAGAATGGACTTGAGGACATGGGGAGGGGGCGAGGGTAAGCTGGGACAAAGTGAGAGAGTGGCATGGACTTATATATACTACCAAATGTAAAATAGATAGCTAGTGGGAAGCAGCCGCATAGCACAGGGAGATCAGTTCGGTGCTTTGTGACCACCTAAAGGGGTAGGATAGGGAGGGTGGGAGGGAGGGAGATGCAAGAGGTAGGAGATATGGGGATATATGTATATGTATAGCTGAATCACTTTGTTATAAAGCAGAAACTAGCACACCATTGTAAAGCAATCATGCTCCAATAAAGATGTTAAAAACAACAACAAGGTCCTACTGTATAGCACAGAGAACTATATTCAATATCTTATGATGAACCATAATGGAAAAGAATATTAAAAAAAGTATATATACATATAACTGAATCACTTTACTGTACAGCAGAAATTAACACAACACTGTATATCAACTATACTTCAATAAAAAAATTTTGAAAAAAAAAAGAATAGAATAGACTAGAACTCAGCCATAAAAAGGAATGAAATCTTGCCACTTGTGACAACATAGATGGATTTTGAGGGTATTATGGTAAGTGAATAAGTCAGACAGGGAAAGACAAATACTGTATGAGTTCACTTATATGTGGAATTTAAAAAATAAAGCAAATGAACAAACATAACTATACAGAAATAGAGTCATAGAGAACAAACAGGTGCTTGCCAGAGGGCAGGGTTGGGGGCAGGAGAGAAATAGGTGAGGGAGATTAAGAGATAAAAACTTTCAGTTATAAGATAAATCACGGGGATATATTATATAGTGTAAGGAATATGGTCAATAATACTGTAATTTTTATGGGGACAGATGGTGACCAGACAATGTGGTGATCATTTCATACTGTATTTAAATGTGGAATCACTGAAACTGTACACCTGAAACTAATATAATATTGTATGTCAGGTATTTTTCAGTAAAGATGAAAGATTAGTGTGATGACTGTAAAATGGCTGCAGAAGGAAGGACTGGAAATTACATTAATTTCTATTTATTTACAATTAGCATGTTTATGGTCTACAGTTTTGTACTTTACTATTGTAAAGGCATCCCATGTGTTTTCACAAGTCTTAACAAAATGGTCTTTGAAAGAATTATTTAGGCCAAAAATATATCAAATAAAATACTACATCAGAAAGTCTATCACCAATTTTTTTAAAGTTAAATTCCTATTTATTTATTTTTAATTAATTTATTTATTTTTGGCTGCGTTGGGTCTTCGTTGCATGCACGGGCTTCTCATTGCAGTGGCTTCTCTTGTGCAGCATGGGCTCTAGGTGTGTGGGCTTCGGTAGTTGTGGCACATGGGCTCAGTAGTTGTGGCACACCGGCTTAGTTGCTCCGTGGCATGTGGGATTTTCCCGGACCAGGGCTTGAACCCATGTCCCCTGCATTGGCAGGCGGATTCTTAACCACTGCACCACTGGGGAAGCCCTCTATTACCAAATTTTATAACAAACAGTATTTTCACATGTATACCCTGAATTAAACTCTAAAAGCTATTTCCAATGAATTTCCAGAGATGATATTTTTTTACTAAGATAGGAAACTCCTGGGAGAGTCAGGACTCGAACACTCTGAGAAGAAATTGTAGTCAGTAAAATGTATTGCCCTGTTAAGCTTCCACCTCCAACCATGACAGCACACAAACTTGCATTTAACGGATAGTATAGGTGGCAAAGTCTTCTAGTTATCCATCAATATCCACCCTGCCTTCTTCTTTCAGTAGTAAATTTTGTGCTGGGCACACAGCCTAGTTAAGACTACATTTCCCAGCCTCTTTAACAGTTAAGTGCACCATTAACACTAAGTTCTGCCCAATGGGGTATGAGTGGAAGTGACGTAAGTCATTCCTAGTTGTGTCCTTAATGGGAAAGGTATGGGCCCCCTGTACTCCTCCCCTTCTGACTGGTTGGTATGCAGATGTGACGACAGGAGCCAGGAGTAGTCAGAGATGAAAGCTCCCATAACAGCACTGGACCGTCTACCTCTGGAAATTTCCATGATCAAGTTCTTTCTTGCATAAGCCACTGAGCTTGGAAGTCCCTGTATTAGAACAGTTTATACCACAACTTAACTACTGCAATAACATACCCACCTTTCCTTTACGTTGGTTCTCTCCCCAGATAAATAATAGACAAGTGCCTAGGCCTCAGTGATAAGGAAAAGGGAAGTTATCAGCCCATATTAAATTCTTTTTATCATCTCCTACTTACCTATGAAGCTGCCAGAATCCTAATGACGGCAGCAAACCCCTAACTTTTTTTGCTTTGTGACTTTACTCCCCCCACCTTATTTGCCAGGAGTTAAAGCAGCAATAGTATCATAAGCTCAGATTTGCTGATGAACCAAAGGTGATGTTAAGTTTCCCTCTCTCAGGTTTGACCAGGGTCAGGGACTAGAGATCCACTCAGTTTTGTGCTGATAAATTTAACCACTGACTCTCTAGGGGAAAACAAGTCCGATTAGTAGAGTTTGCTGATTTCCATGGTGTAAATACTCCCACCATGGCCGATTTCAAGCTAGCAATAAGATGTCACTAAACATAAAGTCCAGAAGAAATGCTGCCAATTGCACCTTGCAAGCTAATACTAGCCAGTTCCAGAACACTGGAGTCTATCCATTGCCCCAGTCTGGGCCTGCTTCTGGTATCCTTTCTTGGTTACACTCCAGAGGAGGATGCTACACCTACAGTGCTGTACAGCAGGAACAGGAAAAACCATGTTGGGGGTAGCTCTGACAATCTTTGAACTGCAGCTGGGGCCTTGCCTTCATCTGATCTATGATGCTCCTGCGGTAACATGTCATCCTTTCGGTTCAAGGAAGTGGTTGGTAAACATGAGTGCATACTGGGTCACAGGGGAGTTTTAGAAACTAGCAATGCCCGGGTTCCAGTCCCAGAGATTCCGATTCAAACGATCTGGGCTGGGAGTGTTGAAAGCAGATGGTCTTAACGTGCAGCCGAGGTTGAGAACCACTGGTTTAAAGCAAGAGATCTCTTGTGTATGTGATAGAGGGTTGGTATAATTACATTTGCTTTTCCCATAAAGAGGGAAAAGTCAACCTACATGACCTGGCAAAAAGGGAAGAAGTCAGTGGTGAGGCCAGGACTATTTCCTTAGTGAAGGGAAGGCTGAGGAGAAGAGGTCTGTGCTCTGACTCCTAGTGGGTCCTGGAAAAAACCTTAAATACTACTTTTCTGAACCCTTAAAAAAAACACTAAAAATAAACAAACAGGGACTTCCCTGGTGGCGCAGTGGATAAGACTCCACGCTCCCAGTGCAGGGGGCCTGGGTTTGATCCCTGGACAGGGAACTAGAGCCCACATGCATGCCGCAACCAAGAGTTCGCATGCCACAACTAAGGAGCCCGTGAGCCACAACTAAGGAGTCTGCCTGCTGCAACTAAAAGAGCCCACATGCCACGACTAAGGAAACTGCAAGCCGCAACTAAGGAGCCCTGGAGCCACAACTAAGGAGCCTGCCTGCCACAACTAAGACCCAGCGCAACCAAATAAATAAAATAAACAAATAAGTATTTGACAAAACAAAACAAAAAACCACAAGTGAGCCTTTCTTTTTAGCTGGGAATTTAAGTAAGCACAGGAATTGCTGAAATCGTAGGAAACTGTCATATAATCAGCTCTGCTATGTTTTGAATCTATGCAAACTGGTATTAGTCATTGTGAAATCAGATTCAATTTCTTTCCATCCATTTTAGATTTGCATTTATTCTTAGAAGCATATGAGAACTTTATTCAAAAATCAGCAATTAGGTCATGTATTTTTTGACCGCTAAGTTAACCTCTGAAGTTGTGATTAGAATTTTACAGATTGATAAATTTGCTAGTTTACTAGTGAATCAGTTTCATGCAGTACTATTTCAGTTAATAATCCATACAAGTCTATATGTAAACACACAGATGATATAATCGAGACAATAAAGATGTGTTGAGTCCAGCATATGCTCAGTGCAGGGGCAGCGTGAGATGGAGGATGAACATAGGAGCAGGAAGCCTGGGTTCTAAGCTTGATGTGGTGTAAGTCTGATGCAGTTCCCTGATCCATAAAAATGAGGACAGGGTGAATTTGGCTCTTCACCTGTAATATTTTGATAAGGTGTCCTGAGACTGAAACCATCAGTGGTGTCAGTGAACCAAATAGGTTTGAAGAACCAAGTGGGTTTTTCCCCCAAATTTCACAGACATTAATAAACTCTGAGAATGAATGTATATGGACAGATTCCTTTTCTGTGAGTTTACATTCCTTCTAAATAAGACGTTGCACATACACTTTGTCTCCAGGTCCAGTCCCATTGGACCAGTAGTGGCCTACCAAAACACTGTGTTGAGGTTTCTGAAGCCAGGTCCAAGCTTGGTGGGAGTTAAGAGTGTGATGATAAGTGATTGTCTTGGGTCTGAAATGGGGGAAATGGCAATACATGTGACCCATGTCCCTTCCCTGTTCCTGGTCTTTTCATTAACACCAGTGTTTCCTTCATCTCCCATTAAGTACTTCTGAAGTGAAGTGACTGTTGGGATTCTGTATTCCCCCACTTTCCACCAGGAAAATTTAGTCCATTGTTAAAGTGGTAATAAATCTTAAGGTAATTCAACCAAAACATTTAGCTACTGAGTCTTTGATAAGCAGCTTCAATTTAGGCTACATCTTTTTTTTTTAATTGAAGTATAGTTGATTTATAATGTTTCAGGTGTAAAGCAAAGTGATTCAGTTATACATATATATATTTTTTTCTTTTTCAGATTCTTTCCCATTATAGTTTATTACAAGATATTCAATATAGTTCCCTGTGCTATACAGTAGATCCTTGTTGTTTATTTTATATATAATAGTGTGTATCTGTTAATCCCAAATCTTTATAATGATCAAACAACCATCAGTTGACTCACTTAAACAACTAATCTATTTAAAGGGAAAAAAAAAACCTTTGTATTTAATGTTGTTTTGGCTAAAACAAAATATGCTTTTTGATTCTTTTGCTTTTATGCCAGTTCCATTAGACACAGTCTAAAAGATAAAAGAAATCGTGACCTTTCTTCTCTTCCACCTCCTTAGGTCTAGGCGGCTGTGGTTTTCTCTTTAGGCCGTGTGACACCACAGCATACTCTGAAAAGTAATTAACAACTTTAGAAGTTAATCCAGCATACACTTTGAAGCAGAAGCGATTCCATCCCTAATAGTTGCCTGGAAGACTGATTCTTCCTTCTGGCTCTTGAAACTCTATGTAGTAATTGCCCCAGAATTTAAAAATTATCTGGGGAATTCCTTGTTCCACATTTAGGGTACAAAAAGCTAATGACTTTGACATTCTGTAATGTGCGTGTGGCGGGGGGGGGGGTAGAGAGCAGTGTCTTGAGAATTACTGTATGGATAAGAAAGCTGTCTCTTCTCACTGTAAAGACCTGAAAAACCCTTATTTGACCAGACTGTAGAACTGAATTTCAAAATTAGTAAACTGATAATGTGTCTGAATGTGTGTTTGCCAAGCGGCATCTCTACAGGATACATCTTTTCAGAGTGAATGCTCTTACACTCAGGAGCTCCAGGTACAGATTTGCCTACTTCCATGTTGGTTTGGGTAGTGCTGTTACTGTTTGTAAACCAGTGTTCTGACAACTCTCTTCAGAGCAACAACTTGGCTTATAAATTATCCACATATTTTCTTGATCAAAAGATTGTCCTTTTACACTGTTCTCCTATGCCTTCCTTTAATGCCTGTTATCTTGATTTGATCGTTAGACCATGTTTTGCACACCACCCTTCCTAAACTTGCTAAATTCCCTGAGATTGAAGGGGTGGGTCAGGCCCTCTTTCAATTTCTTCCACCTTCTCCAACTTTATAGTCTTGCACCACACTTGACACACAAAGAAGCCCTCACTGAATAGTCTATGAGTTTTCATGATGGTCATGCGTAGTTTGTGTTGGTTATTTACACCGAGTCCCTCTTCAGAAACTGGGGATGGTTCAGTTCAACTATCACCAGTTATCTATCAATCAATATAAATCCTTGAAGTAGATCCTAAAATTCAATATAAATGCTTGGATCCAAGCAGAATTCAATAACTTAATGGTCTGAAATAACTGAAAGTAATTGAACTAAGGAATTATTCCGAAACCAGACATATGTCTCCAGTTTGGGGATAATTAAAGGAATCAGTAAAAATAGAATTTGTTATTTACTTATGGAAAGAAGAAAACATAACTTAGGCCTTGCTCTCAAGTTGGGTGCAGTTTGTTTGGAGGAGACGAGAGTAATTTGAGAGGGAGAATACATGCACGTGAGGCGTTTGGTTGCTAAGTCCTCACATGCTCTGTAAGTTAGAGGATCGTGATCCCTGAGGGTTGGTTATGAGTGAAGGTATCGGGTACGAGGCGGATTAAGTCAGGTGTTAAAGGAGAACAAGTTTTGGAAAGGCAGGAGGGAGAAGGGCAGGCTTTCCGGGCAAGGCATTGATGGGGGCAAACGCACGAAAAGAGTAACCAGCGTGGTCCATGAGGCAGACGCCTGTCTCCAACAGGAGACTGGACAACTTTGGGAATTACATAAACTTGAGGGGGGAGGGGCTCCACTTAAGGCAGGCCTTTAAAGCTCTGTTGAGAGGTTTGTGGTTAATATGATAGACAGTAAGGAGCCACTAAAGAATTTTGACCTGGAGAGTGACACTATAACATGATGTTTTCACACTCTATTTCTTGCAGTGACATATAGGATGAAGTAAGACTAGAAACTGAATTGGCTTGGCAGGAAGGTAAAAACAGGACATTCTGGCTATGGTGGGGACTGTGGGAACAGAGGCCAGAGATACTTCAAAAGAAAATCCAACCTGTCTTGGTGTCTGGCTAGATGTGGGGTAAGGATGGAGGCAGTCAGGGGTAAATCTGAAGGTGGGTGAATGAGAGGGGAGGAAGCTCCGAGACAGAACCAGGGGAGTTGGAGGAGGAATTGTCTTTGAACAACGTGTGGAATTTGAAATGACAGTGAGCAGGGTAGGCGGTAACACTGTAGGAGTCTGACTGGAGGAAGTGAGGAAGCCTTGTTTCAAAACCTGAATCTGAGTCATTTAACTTCACTAACAAGGAGAACAGTCCCTGACGCACGTGGCCCTGGCGCTGATTAACTGGTAAGAATGTGAAAGTGTTCTGTAACGCTCTATCCAGCATATGCCTTCAACACTTTCCTATGTGTGCGTCTCCTCCCCAGCTGCATGTGATGCTGAAGAGGATGTAAAATTTCTGCTCATAAATTTCACTCGGGTATGTTTTGAGACATATCGCTTCTGGTGGAAGTGAGACTGGTTGGGAGGCCTGGGCAGTGAAACAGGTGAGAGACGGTGATAAGGATCTGGGGCGGGGTAGTGATGGCACAAGATGAACCAAGTAGACTCACGTGCTTTTTAGAAGGAAGGAATGACAGAACTTACAGATTGGATGTGGGAAATGAGTAAGAGGGAGGATTATACAATGATGTCTAGGCTTACGGTAGAGGCAACTGTTAGACTGTGGTTTAAATCACTGAGATGGAAAAGATGGGAGAAGGAGCAAATCTGACCGGGGAGGAATATGAATTTAGTCTTGGACATTGTCGTAGGCAGATTAATGGCCTCCCAAAGATGTTCACATCCTAACTCCCTGTGAATGTGTTACCTTCCATGCAAAAGGGACTTCGCAAATGTGATTAAATTAAGGTTTTTGAGATGAGATTATCCTGGACTGTCTGGGTGGGTCCAATGGAATCACAAATCTCCTTTTAAGTGAAAGGTGGAGGCAGGAAAGTGAGAGTGACCGTAATGTGATGTGAGAAAGATGGGACATTGCTGGCTTTAAAGATGGAAGAGGCTACAAGCCAAGGAATGTGGTTGGCCTCCACAAGCTGGAAAAGGCAAAAATGGATTCTCCCCTAGAGCTTCCAGAATGAACACAGCCTCCTGAAACATTGATCTTAGCCTAGTGAAACCTGTGTTGGACTCCTGACCTCCAGACTGTAAAATAATACATTTCTGTTGTTCTAGGCCACTAAGTTTGTGGAAATTTTTTACAGCAGCAATGGGAAACCAATATAGACACATTTGAATCTGAGGTACATAGGAATCATCCAAGTAGAGATCTGAGACAGTTTTATAGAGGGGTCTGGGATGGAATTATAGATTTGGGAGTCATTACTATATATATATATATATATATATATATATATATATATATATATATATATATATATATATATATATGGCATGTATACTATACATATATATAGTATTCTAACATCTCTGAAATCAGGGTGTGTCTTATAATTGATCATATAATTGTATTGTCAGGCAACATGCCTATGCATGTCTACGTGGCCAGACTGGACAAATATGACCCCTGAATATTTTAGTCAACAAAACACAAGGAGGGACTTCCCTGGTGGTCCAGTGGGCAAGACTCTGTGCTCCAAATGCAGGGGGTCCGGGTTCCATCCCTGGTCAGGGAACTAGATCCCGCGTGCCTGCTGCAACTAAGAGCCCACCGGCCACAATTAAGAGTCCCCATGCCACAACTAAAAGATCCCGCATGCTGCAACTAAAGATCCCGCGTGCCACAACTGAGACCCAGTGGAGCAAAAAATAAATAATAACTTTTTAAAAAATTATTATAAAACCCCACAAAACACAAGGACTATTTGAGAAAGGTATGAGTCCTAGTTGTTGTCTGAAGGCTTTCTGTTAACACGTTTTAATAAGATCAAGAAAGGGCCAACATCAAAACTTTCAGAATGGGTGTCAATGACTTTGAACAAAATCTTAGAGACATTAGCAAAGAATTCTCTTAAGTAATGCTGATTTATCAATACTCTTGATGGAACGAGGGACAGCACTGTGATGGAAAACAAAGCTAAAGATGAATCTGAGTCAAAAAGTAGCTCTGAAAGAACTGGACTCTGAAAAATCTTAAGTAATACATTAAGTAATACATTGTGCTTGTATTTCCTTTTAATACATGCACAAAGGTCTAAGAGAGCTTTTTCAAAAGTTACAAAACAAAAATTTTAAGTGACAAGAAAGCATCATGTCAACCTAATTAACATGTTGTACTTCCACCATTCATAAAATAACAGTGAACCTTACAACTGAATGGTGTCTTAAGCTTGACAGTCTTCATAACCATGGAGATGGGTGAGATGATAGATGATTCAGAGAAAGAACACAGAACAAGAAGAGAAGATCCAGGGAAAATTTATCAGAAATAGTAGTACTAAGTGGCATTATATATCTAGAGCCATAAAAATATTTATATTCCTTAACCCCATTTGGGGTAATACCTCCCAAGAAAGTCATCTAAAGGAAGAAAAAATAATCATACTCAGTAGTGGGAGTTTACTTCCACGAGGACGTGAGATGGGGCTGGACTACAGTCTCAGAAGCTGGACTGTGACCCTGAGTCCCAGCCCTCTGACACTGGCAAGTTCCCCACATTTCATGCTAAATGAGAAACACAGTTTATCAGTATTCGGAAAATAGTAGTAGCTTTGGTGAGCTCATGACTTTTGTGTCCTGGAACTCTTTTTTTCCCCTCTCCAAATGGGTATACAGACCATCCCGACTTCTCTGTATAATCTCACACTTAGACTTACTGAGAGAGAGGAGATAATAAAATCAGTGTGACCCCATCCAACATGGTGCCCTGCTATCGGGCAGAGTCTCTCGCAGAGCAATTTCGTGGGCCTTTCTGACATGATATGCCTGCCTTTTGGCCCATGTACAGACCCCTGGCCCATTAGTATCTATAGGGATGGCAAAGTAACCTGGCATAGAGTGTGACAACTGAATGAAGAAAGAATTGTCTGTGGCTACTTTCCTCACAGGCATGCCATGGCCACACAGGCACTGAGGATTTCACGGACTACCCAGATCTACACAATTTGGAAAGGGAGGAAGGGATGTACCTTTTATTACAGAAAAGAGAGATAGCTATATAAATATCCAAAAAAAAATTGAAATGGTTATTTCATTATTTTAGTATATTCACTCAATATAATTTTATTCACATTTAGAGATGCTGATTATGAATAACAAGAATCACAAGGAGCAATATGGAAAAGAGGGAATGCAACATTGAACGTTAACTACCAGTGAAACTTCATAAAACATATATGTTTATATGGAAAATAATCATAGCTGTTTATGGAATGGGATTATAAGTGACCATTTTCTCTGTAATTTGAATTTTGTGAGGCATTATTATTTTACAACCAGAAGTAGAAGAAAACGTTATTTGAATGACTACAGCTTATGAAATAAAGCCACCAATCCAACTTCATAAAAGATACACAATCTAGAGTTGCAAACTACTAAAAAATGAAAAAATGAATAGAAATTATATGAGGAGTGACCAATAAAGATCTGATCCAAGTAAATAATGCTTTGAAATGGACTCATGTAAAAGACCTCAAAGCAGAATGATCCGTTTACCTTCCTGTTTCTTTCATCAGAAGTAAATTTGTTACCAGTACAATGGCTGTTGCAAAGACCAAGATAGATTTTTATGTAACTTCTACTTTGTAACATGTTGACTTCTTCAAAGTTCTCAAAGGATTTTCACATATAATAAGCTTTTCTACCCTGATGATCGGATAGTAATTATCAGTCCCAATTTATGGAGGAGGTATTGGCCCATTAGTATCTATAGGGATGGCAAAGTAACCTGGCATAGAGTGTGACAACTGAATGAAGAAAGAATTGTCTAAAGGAAGAATTGTCTTTACATGTCCAAGGTAACCCACGGCTCAAATATTCAAGTAAAAAATATAGTTAGCTTTTGGGCTACTGAATTGATTAGCTTTTGGGCTACTTAATTGATTATATCAAATACTCAGCATTCTGTGCTCATCTGGCACTGTTGAATGGTAATTTTCCAGCTAACTGAAGCCTGTGTCTTTAGATATCAAGGACCCCCATTCCTACATTTAGGATTATTCACTTTCATCAGTGCATTAAAATTTTCTCTGCCTTCTTAAACAGGATATATTGAACATAATTTAGCCTTTTAAAATCAAGGATTCTAGTTATTAAAATGAATATCAATAATTATATACTAACTTTTTTGTAGTGATGACTTTTTGGGTTATTTAAATGTATAATACTCTTTACGGAAAAATGGCCCCAGATATAGTTTTACCTTTTGCATTCCTGAATCATTATTCCTGAATATTTGTATGTACACACACACACACACACACACACACACACACACACACACACACACACATTCATATTCCATCCTGGCCAGCCTGCCTATTTTCTCACTGCCTCTTCTTGATTTCCACTTCTAATTTGTCTTGGACATAGAAACTAGTAAGCAAGTCTATTTAAAATGTGTATAAAATAAGAGCTAAAAATTTTTGAGTTTTATATATGTAAGATTATAAGCTATGGTATATGGTTAATAAGAGAGTCTTTTATGGAGACATGAGATTGTTGGGTAAAGAAGCCCCAAATTAGGGGCAGGCTGAAAAATAACTATGTGCCAGGGACCTTGTGTTTTATGCCTTACTCCTTGATTTCTGGAAAATTCCCACATTTTACCTGGAAGTACCCACGCCTCCATCCATGTGGTTTTAATGGGAAAAGCCATGGTTAGACATTCTGATCCCCTCCCCACTTAGGGCCTAAATGTTTGGCACAGCGCTGGGCACATGACTGAAGACTGGCCATTCTATAGCTTAGTTCAGTTCCTTCCCTTGACATTTGAACTTGGAAGGAAAGGAGGGAGAGAGGGAGAAAGATCTGTCTCTCTTCAAGTGTCCAGACCCACCAAATGAAAATTCTGAGAGCTGTTAAAGGTCATATATCTGACACATGAACCTGAAAGCCAAGAAGGCAGTAAGAAAGGATGGGGGGAGGCACAGAGGAGATGTGGTGGGAAAAGTCTAACAGCTTCCAAGAGCCTGGGTCTAGTGCCTTCCTGAGGCCCAGCTAAACCTCGGTCCTTGGGTTCCGTGAGGCACCCATGTGTTCTAGGCGTGACCTTCAAAATACTTAACGATGGCATAGGAAAACAAAATTCAGGACAGGGACAGACAGCCGGTACACAGTCCTGGCAGTCTGCTTTGTTACAGAGCACAAAGTCCTGAGAAATCCCCAGGGGACAGGCTAAGGTGGCTGAGGCAGTGAGGAGGTATGCTGGGGTCTCAAGGCAACAGGAACAGAAGTATTTTACAATGTAAACAGCCAACATCTCCATACAAGTACAACCAGCTGACTATCAGCCCTGTCTGTATCCTTATAAGAAATGTTACTTTTCAACTGCAGCTGGTTTAAGTGGTTTCTGTCACTCACAATTTTAACTCCTAAAAAATATGATTTGTGCTGTGTCATGATTTGCCATCTATTTTGCTGACTGAATTTGATGATAACTTCAGAAAGTCTTAGGGGCTGGAACAAACTTTGAAGTCATTTCGTCCTGTTTCCCACCCAAATTTACTTTTCATCCAAATAATTTAGCACAAGTAGAAAAAAATCTGTGCCTTTCAACTGAAAAAAAAAAGTACAAGAAATATAACCCAAGAATTAAATTTTTATATTGCAATGTAATAGCTGTTCACCATAGAAAAAAATTTTTAATCTAGATTTAAAAAGGCAAAAAATGGAACCCACCCAATCATTAATTTTTTAAAAAATGACTGTTAACACTTTTGTTTGTATATATCCTGATTTTATGCATTTAAAGAATCCCCAGTTTTTGCAAGACTAGTTTTACCTGGAAATCATCTTTTACTTAATACAGCATGCTCCTTCTTTCCACAAAACCCAGATTTTTTTCATCACTAGTCCTGTGTTTCATTCCCTGGGTATGTAGGCATTGGGGGAAGGGAGGAGGGCAGAGCTTCGTAGTTCTTCAAGGTACAGGTTTATGTAGCTCTTTGCTCCCAGTGCAGCTCTCAGGAGAACAAGGTTGACCTTATTTCCAGGCAGAATTATTCATGTCACCACTTTTACTTTGGAAGCTGCTTAGGGAGTCATGTCTGACTGTATGAGAAAGGATGAATTTACACGTTCAGTAGCAGGTACACCAAAGTCAACGAACTCCATTATTTAATCTCCGATATTAGCTCCCAAGTTGCAAAATGGGAGGAAGACAAATGAGTTCTAGAACCTCATTTATCACTGAGCTTCCTGACTTTCATCCATTGGGAAGTCAAGTCTTTTCAAGTAAGAAAAGCTGTTTGCATTTAATCGCTTCGACTTATAACGAGAGTATTTTTAAGGTGATGCAAATTGTTGGTGTAAAAGAGGATCTGCCAGACCGAGTGAAGGGGCTGGCCACTGCGTGGAGGCAAGCCATCCACAGCTGAGTTGAAATGGAGATACCTAAGAATCCAAATGGAGAGGCCACAAAGGAATAGCCAGAGACGCCGGAAATAAAGAACAGAAGTTAAGCCACGTAAGGCTGGACAGTTCTGTGCTCCTAGAAGCCCAATTAAAGACCACAAAAAGAAAAACGATTGCAATTTTGGTCTGCATGAATAAAAGTGCAATGTTCAAAAATACGTAACGGTTCACCTGAACTCCACATTCATCAATCTCTGTTTGGATCAGTTGCTCAGTTCTGGGAACCTTATTTGACGAGAGATTGGCAAATGAGGGAGTGTCCAACAGCAAAACAAACCAGAGGCGAAAGGGCACAGGAGGAGGTTTTAAGGTAACAGGTGTGGGTCATTTGGAGAAAAGAGAGGATTTACCCTCCTTAAAATTTGAAAGCACCTAAATGGCTATCAAAAGGAAAATATTTAGGAGTTTGGGATTAACATATACACACTACTACACATAAAATAGATAACCAACAAGGACCTACTGTATAGCACAGGGAACTATATTCAATATCTTGTAATAACCTATAATGGGAAAGAATCTGAAAAAGAATATGTGTATGTGTGTGTGTGTGTGTGTGTGTGTGTGTGTGTGTGTATAACTGAATCACTTTGCTGTACACCTGAAACTAACACAACGTTGTAAATTAACTATACTTCAATTTTTTAAAATGGTTAATAAATAAATAAGGTGTGTCTGCACTATGGAATACTGTACAGCCGTCAAAAATCTCACATTCAGAGAAGAAATAATGTGACAAAGTGAGAGTTGAAACAAGACTGCTTAAAAACACAATTTTTCTTCTTTAATGTTTTTGAATTTTTTGACTATAAACACACTACTTCTGTAATCATATTAAAACCCAAAAAATATATAGACAGAAGAAAGAGAAAGAGGAAACAAAAGTCCAGATGATGTGAGTGTGTGTGTGTGTGTTTATATACAGAGATTAGTGGGTTTTTCTCTTTTCGTTTTTATTTTAAACTATAAAAGCAATACATGAACACTTATGACAAATAATTCAGATACAATTTCAATCATCCAACAAATATTCATTGAATACCTATTGTGTACTTTTATTCTTCATGGTTCTAAAGGACAGAGCAAGTCACAGTGGGTGGAAGCAGAAGGCAGCTCAGTATGAAAGGATAATACCAGAACCGCCAACAACAGAGTGGGTGGCTTTATACAGGCAAGACCTTCCATGTCATTGGAAGTATTCAATCACGTATGCGACTGTGGAAATTCTTAAACTGAACGATAGACACATGACTTCCAAGACCACTTCTGATTCGGAGAATCTATTACTTTCTAAATTCACATTAAGGATCAGGAGATAAGTCCTCACCACTCATCCACCATATAATATTGGGAAACTCAATTCTCTTCTGATACACCTTTCTAAAATAGGAGAAATAACATTGACTTAAACCAATGTAAACTTGACAGATGATAGTTGGAGAATGTTTCTGAAGTCCTTAGATTATATTTAGTAGATAATGAAGGCATTGGTGTAAATTATCTAATGCAATCCTCAGGGCTACAGTATCATCTACAATATTAAAATCCTTAACGAACGTCTGAAACTCAAGCCAGAATTGAAAATACTACTTTAAAAAACGCTGGTTCTACACATGGGGCTCATGGCTCACCTATGATTTCCACACTTTCACAGCTCAGTTATGTCACAATATGATTTTCTTTACACTGGCATTGCTCATACCACAATGACTCAGAAATAATTTTGGAGATTTGGGCATTTTTTTAAAAAAGTAAAAGAAAAAAGAGAATTATAAAGGCAAATCAATGCCACAATAATATACCACTTTATACCCACTAAGATGACTATAATCAAAAAGACATGATAAGAAATGTTGGTGAGGATGTCGAGAAACTGGACCCCTCAGGCACTGCTGCAGGGAATGTACAATGATGCAACCATTCTGAAAAACAGTCTGGCAGTTCCTCAAATGTTAAACACAGAGTTATCACATGACCCAACAATTCCACTTGTAGGTACATACTCAAGAGAAATGAAAACTTATGTCCACATAAAAACTTGTCCATGAACATTCATAGCAGCATAATTCATACAGCCAAGTATTAGAAATAATTCAAATACCCATCAACGGATAAATTAAAATGTAGCATTCATACAGTGGAATATTGTTCAGCAACAAAAAGGAATGAAGTATGGACATGTGCTACAATGTAGATGAAATTTGAAAACATAATTCTAAGTGAAAGAAGTCAATCACAAGAGAGTACATATTGCATGATTCCATTTATGTGATGTGCTCAGAAGAGGCGAATTTATAGAAACGGAAAGTAGATTAATGGTTGCCTAGGGCTGGGAGTCTGTGGGAGGGAACATGAGAGTGATTGCTAGTGGGAACACGGTTTCTTTCGGGGATTGTGCAATGTTCTAAAATTAATTGCGGTGATGGTTACACAACTCTGAACATACTAAAATCCACTGCACTGTACACTTTAAATGGGTGAATTATATGTTATGTAAATTATATTTCAATAACACTGTTTTTAAAAAAGAAATAAAGTTAAACTTTCACAACTCCATTTCCACTTCCTGAATTTCTCTGGCTGAAATCTAGCATGTTGTAATATTTCTTAGATATAGCTTCATAACCAAGACACCACTACAGAAATAGTGTGTGGTCTTCTAGTCCAGTGTTCAGCTGTGGGTCACAGCTTTAAAACAAAGGCCAGAAGGTAGAACAAACTAGCAAACCAAATTTAGACCTTGTGAAAAAATACTGCAAAAGTGAAATATTAGCTTTAGGGCCTCAGGAGCTATTGGGACCCAGTTAAATTCACTGTAGATCAGAGCTCTGTGGCACAGACCAAAATCTAGCCAGACAACAAAGTAGATGTTCCAATGTTTCAAGGTGTGCACAGGTGAAAAGACTCTCCAATCTGAGTCAAAGTCTTCTAAAGATCAGAAGAGGATACAAGAGTAAATAAGTCACCAAGTAACTAAGAAAGAAACAAGCAAAAACCACAAATTAAAATGTTCACCATGGGACTTCCCTGGTGGCACAGTGGTTTAGAATCCTCCTGCTAATGCAGGGGACACAGGTTCAATCCCTGGTCTGGAAAGATCCCACATGCCACGGAGCAACTAAGCCCGTGCGCCACAAATATTGAGACTGTGTTCTAGAGCCTGCGAGCCACAACTACTGAGCCCACGTGCCACAACTACTGAGCCCGTGAGCCACAACTACTGAAGCCCGTGTGGCTAGAGCCCATGCTCCGCAACAAGAGAAGCCACTGCAATGAGAAGACCACACACCACAACAAAGAGTAGCTCCCACTCGCCGCAACTAGAGAAAGCCCGTGTGCAGCGATGAAGACCCAACGCAGCCAAAAATAAATAAATAAATAAATTTATATATATATTAAAAAAAGATGTTCACCAGAGAAAAAGGTGTAGTGACCGACATACATTTTTTCCTTTTTTTTTCCTGCTTGCCTTGTCTTCCTAACAGGATTGAAAACTCCCAAGGGCAGGGTCCACATGTCCTCCTTTTGAGTGCCTCCATGGCGCTTACACAGGGTTCTGCCAGAGGGAATTCCAGTGACGTAAGGCCCCATGTTACCCAGCTTCTGGCCACGCTCAGCCCCCTGTGCTCACCTGTTTCCCATGCCTGGCTCCCTCTATTTCTCCTATCTGCCAGGCTCCCTCCCACCTTATAGTCTGGGACCTTATAGTCTGGGACCTGCTGGTCCCTCTGCCTGAACACTCTTCCATGTTCTTTTCATAACCTCCTTTCATCCTTCAGGTCTCAGCTAAAATGTTACCTCCTCAAATAGGCCCTCCCTCACCACCCCGTATTAATTAAGTGGGTTCCAGTGAGAGTCTGTCATCTCATCCAAGTTGTTTACTTCATAGTAGAAACCACTCAAAAAATATTTATTCAGTCCCTAGTTATGTACCAGGCACTGCTTTAGGTGCTGAGGATATAGCAACGTACAAAACAAATAGTAACTCAATTCATATTTGTTGTTTTTTGCACATTCTTTGTAAGCAAACTGTAACCTCTTTGTTAGCAGGGACTGGCCAAAAGGGAGGCAGCATGATGTGGTGATCAAGAGCACAGCTCCAGAGCCTGAGAACTAGGACAGAATCCTGGCTCTCCCACTTGATCGAATTACTTAATTGCTCTGAACCTCAGTTACCCCATCTGTAAAATAGGCATAATAATAGTACCTTCTTGGGGGGGTTGTTACGAGAACTAAATACATAGTAGAATTTAGTTACTTTGGTAACTGTTGGAAAAATACTTGAGCCATACTAAGCTCTATACAAATGTTTATTAAAGTAATGTTTTTTGATTACTGGGCCAATACTGTACATGACAACTCAGTGGTTTTAGTTAAATGAATTAATAAATTGTGGTGCCTGTGGTTGAACTTATGTCTGTAATTGGGCCGAAACATAAGGAGAGAGTAGATCGGCAACAACAAAATGCCCCCTTTCGTGCTTGAACCCTCTGTTGGAACAAATTCTTTGGTCTTAGATAGAATGTGACATTCTTGGTCAATTCCAAGCCAGTGGAAGCATTCTCTTTTGAATCTGCTAGAAATACTGTGGTTGTTTTCTACCAGGGAAGGTTCTGGAACTTTCCAGGAAGGAAGAGCTATCAGCATCCGGCTTTGTCCACAATCTGGCTTCCAGGGTCACATGAAACAAACCACCTGTCTCCGGGAGCTGGTGAAGGGATCACAGAGATACCTCTGTATTTGTCATCTGCTTCTCCTGTCCTATTCTCCTTACATATAGCCACAATTTCTAATTTGATGTTTCCATCTCTATAAAACCAAAACAGAGTTGTGAAGAGGCTAACTACTAACCACTCTGGATGGCATTGCCAGTAACATTAGCCAACAAATGTATAAACGCAGTGCATCAGCTCTGAGTATTCCATACGTACATACTTCCAGGAAAGAAATTTAAAAAATGGAAGAAGGTGGACTAAAGTAATCAAAGCAATTGGGAGCTGCTGGCAGGTATTTACCATGATCCTGCTAAGCTCTGGCACTTTTGAAGATCCTTATGGGGATGACCAAAAATACAGAAAAGCAGAGTAGTTTGTCACAGATTTGCCTTCAAGCAGTCCACAGTCTATTTAGATCAAAATCTCCATACATCAAAACAGGAAACCTTTATAAAGGAATACAATATATGGTAGGCAGAATAATGAGCCCCACCCCCGAAGATGTCCACATCCTAATTCCAGGACCTGTGAATGTTCTAGGTTACGTGGCAAAGGGGAATTAAAGTCACAGACATAATTGAAATTGCTCATCTTCTGACCTTCAAATAGGGAGATTATTCTAGATTATCCAGGTGGGTCCAATGTAATCACAAGGGTACTTAAAAGTGGAAGAGGGTAGCAAAAGGGTGTTGGAGAAAGATACATGGTGACGAAAATAGGGTCAGAGAGAGGCTGTGTTGCTGGCTTTGAAAATGAAGGGAGGGGAACATGAACTAAGGAATGCAGGCAGCTGCTAGACGCTGGGAGAAGTAAGGAAACAGATTCTCCTTGATAGAAATTTTCACATATTGAGGTGGGGGGAAGTCATTCTGGCTTATACATGATTTGACTTGAACTTTGTGCTAACTAGAACGACTTGTCTTATGGACTGTCAAACATGCATTGTACATCTGTTTTAACCATTAAAGAAAAGAATGCATTTAAAAATCAAGATGAAGTAACTGTGATTCAGGCTTCAAAATGGGGGGGCGGGCATTGCGGATGTGGCTTCAGACACGTTCCTGCATCACTGAGAACCTGAATTTTCTGAACTGTATCAGACTCGAGGACAGACTCAAAACAACATCTGCTAGTAGCATCCAGCATCTTCTGGTCTTGAGGTCTCCCCTTGTAACTATGCAACCATTTTGGACGCCCACCAATCCTTGCTTAACAAGCACTCTTACTTCTTGCCAGCTTCAACTCTAATTCTTGACAAACAACTTATGTAACTTCGTGGGTTTTGCCTTTATAAGTCTCCCCCTACTTTGTAGTCCAGCAGAACACAATTTATGTGCTTCCTGAATCTGTGTCTCCTGGGCTATAGTCCTCAGTTTGGCTCAAATAAAACTGTTCTATTCCTATTAATGGATTGTTTATTATTTCCATCGACATCCTCTAGAGCTTTGGCGAGGGATAAAGCCCTGCCAACGTCTCAATTTTAGCCCAGTGAGACCCTGTTGGACTTCTAACCTACAGAACGGCAAGATAATAAATGTGTGTTGTTTTACGCCACTAAGTTGGTGGTAATTCATTACAGCAGCAATAGGAAACGAATACAACACATAATCAAATTCTAAACTACTATTATCAGAAAATAAAATAGAAAGGGAAGAGAGAGCAATGCTGACTAAAGTTATTAGGAAAAATGACTTTGAGTGAGTGGGATGTGAGAATGCTCTTTTCAGAGTTTATAGGATGAATGTAAAACACAAAAGCTGAGAAGGGATTTATGTCACATCTACAAAAGCCAAAAAGGAGCATTGATTTGTTTACCAAATCTCAGATTACCAGAACCAGAAAGCAATTCCTTGAAACCTGAAAGAGGTAGCTTTAGGATGGATGGATTGATGGACAGCTAGATAGACAGATGGATAGATGGAGACAGAGAGAAAGAAAGAGACAGAAAGAGAAACTGCTGCTTTATGCAATATGAGACTCTTTCATTCTTAGAGGAAACAGGGGCTGAAAACATAAAAAGCTTTAAAATTTTCAGATAAAATGACGTCAGAGAAACCAAGATGCTGGGGTGAAATTCAAGCCTTTGTCATATAGCTAATTTGCTTTCCCCAGGCCGGAATTACCAAATCCTGCCAGAGATAGTCTCAGCTTCCAGACACTCTGAGCTCACACAGTATGGTAATTTCTGTTCTTCTTCCTGGGGAGGATTCCTAGGAAAATAACAAAGTTGGCTTAAGTGTTCCTCTCCCTTCACACTATCATGTGTCTGTTTTTCTGGTCTAAAAACAACAAAAAAGAAGGGTCCTCATGTGCTCTTTCAGACAGACTTGAAAGCTTAGGTCTTGAGCATCTGGAAGCATCGTTTCTAACTATGAGGACATACACAGCTGTCCTCTTGCTTCACAGACACACAATCTCTCTCCTCCTCCAAGAATTCTTCTCCCCTTTTCAGACTCCATTCGCTATTTCCTACTGGAAGGCATCTCTCTGAGCTATTGAATAGCACTCCACTCCTCGGGCGAGCTACCAGATAATGGGGAGTGAAGTAACACAAGTGAAATCTGCCAGGTCTAGCTGGCTCTTGTATCCTCCAGAACCACAGCCCACATTTGCGTGGATGGAGTACACTGGATCCATGGGGACCCACTGCAGGAGGAAACTGACCCTACCAGCCATGAGGCCTGACGCTAGGGCATTGAGGAAGGCAGGCTCGGTGAAGGCATCGCTTCATCTGCTCTTACACTTAAGGGATGAGACTCAGAGACCAGATGCTGAGCATTCCTCACCCGTTCAGACTGCTGGGCGGACATGTGATCATCTGCTAAAAGCCTGCAAGTTCACTTAGGTCTTTAAACCAGTAAGATTTGGGAACTGGATATGGTGGATGCCTTCTGATCTGGAGTCCGTCGAGACTCAAAAAAGAGAGCTTAAGCTACCAACCTCATCCATTTGCCTTCCTGTAGAAATTGTCAGAGGGACTCCAAAACAGTTGTAACTCATTTCAAACCCAGACATGTACCTGTCATGCTTCCTTTCAAAGAATGACAGACTTAGAAATGTTTTAGGTTCCCAGCAGTTGTTCCAAAGCAGATAAGGAATACAAATCAACACACGTGGCACTGAAATAAAACCATTTGACCATCACATGACTGTCTTATAAGGCAGGTGTGCCTTTTTTCCCTTAAAGGTGTGACTGGGGGCTTCCCTGGTGGCGCAGTGGTTAAGAATCCACCTGCCAATGCAGGGGACACAGGTTCGATCCCTGGTCCGGGAAGATCCCACATGCCACGGAGCAACTAAGCCTGTGCGCCACAACTACTGAGCCTGCGCTCCAGATCCTGTGCCACAACTCCTGAAGCCCGGGCGCCTAGAGCCCGTGCTCTGCAATAAGAGAAGCCACCACAGTGAGAAACCCACACACCGCAACAAAGAGTAGCCCCCGCTCACTGCAACTAGAGAAAGCCCGCGTGCAGCAACAAAGACCCAACACAGCCAAAAATAAATAAATTAAATTAATTTAAAAAAATACCTTAAAAAAAAAAAGATGTCACTGGACATTTATAAAATTGGGGAGTGGGGTGGGTGGAGGGCTTCTCTACCCAACATGATGGGCTATCACTCTTTCAGGAGGTAGACCTTATCAGCACCAGAGGAAAATCTTGGAGCTAATTCAGGAGACATTTTAAGTGGGCTATTTTACCAACTGAAGGCCAAAAGGGAAATAGGAAACAAAAGACCATAAAATGAATTTTCTGCTGCTGGAATACAAGAGTTCCCTGGAAATGAACAACTCTGCCCTGCTGTTCCACTAGTTGGGATTTCCAGTGGTATTCAAAGAACTTTGCTCTTCTGTCTCTGTCACACCTCTTATTCATTCCAATGTTTACTTCTATTATCATACACCAGTACACAAAGCAATTTTGCACGTAAGGCCTTTCCTAAAGCTTGGCTCAGTTCTGTTAACCCTCATGCAGTAATTTATAGTTAAGGTCTAAACGGCACTGGCACATGTAAATAGTGTCTGTGGGCCCTGCCATCACGAGGAGAGTACTGTGCTTAAGTGGCTCCAACACATTGGCTCAGAACATTACGGAAGGAACCGCTGAGATCGCTGCAGGAAATTATTTAGTGAAATTCTACAGAAGATTAACATTGCTTTGTAACAGGCTTTTCATTGTGTTAAGCCTAGAATTAGTCAAGGAAATCTGTGGAATCCAAGGCTTTGTCTTTCTTTAACATCAGTTTCTAAGCTGCTCATCTAAAAAGAAAAATGTCTGGAAGCCAGAAATCTCAGAGACTTTCCAATTTCCTTGTAAGAACTCTCATCAAGGATGAGTGGATTTGAGAACTCTCTCTACATCTCAGGAATGAGTGCAAAGAAAGGAGAGACACTCTTGGCCAAGTTGATGCCATGCAACAAACTTCTCAAATTCCTCTACAACTTTCCTTTCACCTTCTCTCATTGGAAAGCAGTCTGTCTATCTCTGACCAGTTTCCAGGATACCCCTCCAGATTCACAGGAGGCCCTAGAGCATCCAACTGGCCCAGCCAATCTGCTGCTAAAGCCCCCCAGAAACTTGAAGAGTTTCCTATCTGTTTCCATCCATCCACCCATCTACTCAGTAACATTCTATTGATCGCCTGTGTCTGTGAGGCCCTCCTAGATTCTGGGATGTAACTGTGGGCAAGATGACTATGGCTCTTTTCCTCATAGGGTTTTAAATCCAGAATAGAAAGAGACACATTCAAAAGGTAATTTCACAAATAATTATTTAATTGCAATTGGATAAGGGCTTTAGAAGAGAAGTATGGGACAACGAGAGAACTTAACAGATGTTTCTGGCCTAGTCTAGATGTGGAGATGGGGGAGGCCAAGAAAGCTTCTGTGAGGCAGTAACATTTGTGCCGATTCTTAAAGGATGAGCAGGAATTCATTGAGCAAAAGGTGTATGGGGGAAGGTGGGCAGGAGGGTGGGGGGAAAAGAATCTAGCCAGCCAGATAAGCCAATAGGAGGGCCCTGATGTAGGAAGGCCCTCAGTGACTACAGTGAGCAGGTTGCTGTGTTTGGAGCATGGCCAGCAGGGGAAGGGAAGCAGAAGATCGGGCCAGATTCTACCCTTGGAAGAGCTTAGGAAGAAATAGTTGTCATCTTAGCTCGTCCTCAGAGCAGTCGAAGTTCTGAACTCACGCCTTCTTGGGGCTCTCAAGCTGGGTGTGCCCTAAACTCATCAGACCAGCATCCCTGAGGCCAGGCTAACTGACACTGGGCCAAAGGCATGAGTGACGAACAGTCAGCCAAGGGCATAAACACCAAACACAGTGTGTGGACCTGGTTTGAATTCTGATTCAACTAAATCAACTGTAAATAGACATTTGGGGACACTGAGGAAATATACAGTTGACCCTTGAATAACATGGGTTTGAACTGTGCAGGTCCACTTATATGCAGATTTTTTCAATAAATATACAAAAATACACATGTAGAGTATCGTGTGCAAGACCTGTATTGAAGTGGATAGCCTATCCTTACATAGGCATAAGATGAGTGATACTTAATATGAAATTAATAATGTGTTAGTTTTTTTTTAATGTTTTATAACTTTGCTTCCAAAGAATTACATTACCATACAGTATGTCGCTTCCCGCACCTCTCTCTCCCTCTCCCTCCCTCTCTCTTTTCCTCCCTCCCTCCCTCCCTCCCTCTCTCTCTCTCCTTATTGGAGAAACTGTGTATCAGCCTATCATTTCAGGTAAGCGTTTTTTTTTCAGTAACAATGTTTCCAATACTGTATTACAAGTATGACTGTAATATGTCATAAAAATTTTATAATGATTCATTCTTAGTTTATAGGCTAGGCTACAGTGAAGCAATCGTATCAATTATACTAGTTTACCATAAAGCAATCATATTGCTAGTTCTTTGTAATCAATGCATGTAATAATACCTGTAAATAAATATGAATTTCTCGTTCACATTATCTTTTCATTTTTAATGTCTAGTGTTAGTAATACGTATAACATCTACAGTGTTTTGGATCATACAAGACAATGTTGATGTAGGTACTGTCAGATGATTCATCTTGTAAACAGACTATGTAAACTTACGGTACCAATAAACACAGTACTATACTGTAAATGTATTTCCTATTCCTTTTCTTAATAATGTTTTCTTTTCTCTAGCTTACTATATTGTAAGAATATAGTATATAATACATATAACATACAAAATATGTGTTAATCAACTATTTATGTCATCAGTAAGCCTTCCAGTTAACAGTAGTTAACAGTAGTTAAGTTTAGTTAAGTTTCAGGGGAGTCAAAAGTTATACTTGGATTTTCCACTGCACAGGATGGGGGTGAGGGTTGGTGCCCCTAACCCCTGGATTGTTGAAGGGTCAACTATAGTGCAGATTAATTAATTATTAGATGATATAAAGGAATTATTGTTCATTTGAAGGTACAAAAGTGGTATTGTGGTTGAGTAAGAAAATGTCCTCTTTTTCTTAGCATAATTAAGAGTGAAATATCATGATGTCTATGATTTAAATTAAATTACTTCAGCGAAATTTTCAGGAGGTATATATGGCAAAATATTAGTAGTTACATTGCCAGGTGATGCATGTATGGGAGCTGGTTATACTATTCTCTTTTATTTTGCTTGAAAATGTTCATAATAAAAAGTTAAAAACATGAAAAGGAAAAAAAGATACCATTGGTCATCAAGCTGGATCAGTCATATTGTCCTGGGGAAAAGTAAGCCTAGAACTAACCATCTTGCCAAAGGCAAAGGACGTGAATAAAGAACATGCATTTTCTTTTTAAATTTCTTTTTTATGTCTCTTGTTTATTGGTCTGTGAAAATTCAGGTTATACTAATAAAGCTCTTGAAAGTGAGAATAAGTGCTTATTTATTCAACCACATAATTGAGCACCTACCATGCATCTGTGATGACCCCTTTCCTTGCACAACCTGCTTGTGCTGGGTGAGGGTTCATTACCTAGAGACTCTATTCAGCACAGAGCATTTAAAAGTTGACTTGCGCTACTTATTAGACAAATTCAAATCAAAACTACAATGAGGTACCACCTCACACTGGTCAGAATGGCCATCATCAAAAAGCCTACAAATAACAAATGCTGGAAGGGTGTGGAGAAAAGGGAACCCTCCTACACTGTTAGTGGGAATGTAAATTAGTGCAGCCACTATGGAAAACAGTGTGGAGGTTCCTCAAAAAACTAAAAATAGAGTTGCCATACAATCCAGCAATCCCACTCCTGGGCACATATCCAGACAAAACTACAATTCAAAAAGATACACGCATCTATATTCATAGCAGCACTATTCACAATAGCCAAGACATGGAAACAACCTAAACGTCCTGACAGATGAATGGATAAAGAAGATGTGGTACATATATACAATGGAATACTGCTCAGCCATAAAAAACAATGAAATAATGCCATTTGCAACAACATGGATGGACCTAGAGATTATTATACTAAGTAAAGTAAGTCAGAAAGAGAAAGACAAATACCGTGTGATATCACTTATCTGTGGAATCTAAAATATGGCACAAATGAACCTATCTACAAAACAGAAACAAACTCGCAGATGTGTAGAGAACAGACTTGTGGTTGCCACGGGGGTGGGGGGTAGGGGAGAGAAGGATTGGGAGTTTGGAGTTAGCAGATGCAAACCAGTATGTATGAATGGATAAACAACAAGGTCCCACTGTATAGCACAGGGAACTATATTCAATATCTTGTGATAAACCATAAAGGAAAAGAATCTAAAAAAGAATATATATCTGAATCACTTTGCTGTGCAGCAGAAATTAACACAACATTGTAAATAAACTATACTTCCATAAAATAAATAAATAAAAATAAAGAGTTGATTGGTTTCAACCTTTGAAAACTAGTATTTGTATTGACTCTCCATATTAGTAATTGTATCAATTTTACTGGGGCATTCCCACGCCTTGGAGAACTAAAGCTAGGGGAGAGGATATTCGACTTGTACTCTCTGGTTATCTTGATGTCAACTGATTCTTTATTCCAAGACTGGCAAACAATTCACTCACAGTGGAAGAGGCTTGGATGGGGCAGAACAGTAACCAAGCACGAAGTGCCCACAAGCTCTAAACATGAGGTCACTGTTCTGCAAACACAGACTGGGGAGCCTGAGAGCCCCAGAGCATTCAGGCCACAGGAATGGGGTTGTCAGATAAAACACATGATGCCCAGGTAAATTTGAACTTCAGATAAACAAAGAATAATTTTTTAGTATAAGTATGCCTCATGCAATATTTAGGACATACTTAAACTAAAAAAATTGTTGTTTATCTGAAATTCAAATTTACCTGGGCACCCCATAAAGGATGCCCAGGGCTTCCTTCCTTCCTTCCCCTCCTCCCTTCCTTCCTTCCTTCCTTCTTTCCTTCCTTCCTCCCTCGCTCCCTCCCTTCTTCCCTTCCTCCCTTTCTTCTTTTCTATCTTTCTTTTTCTCTTTCCTCCCTCTCTCCTCTCTTTCTCCCCCACTCCCTGCTCTCTCTCTCTCTCTTTCCCCCTCTCTCTGTTTTCTAAACCTAACAACCCTACACAGGAATGAATGAAGGACACACGCACAGATGGGAAAAGCCAGATCGCAGGAAAGGAGAAAACCGTGCACTCAAATTACTCATTCCCCAAATGTCTCTAACCCATGAGGCAGGACACTGGGTTAACGAATTCGATGAGAGCATTTGGGCCAGGGAGGAATGACTGAGGATTTGTGACCAAAGAAGTAAATACGTGAGATTGTTATCTGTGGACAGTCCTCAAAGGAGAAGTTTTCCCTTATCACTTTCTGCCTGAACCCCTGGCTTCTCTTCATTAATTTTTAAAGCATTAGTCAGAACCCACTGAGTATGAGTCCATATGGGAGATACAAAGATGACTTGCCCTGCATGTCATCTGCCCCACAGGTATCCAAGGACCACCAAAAGTGAGCAAGGGAGAAATGTGGATGTTGGGAAAGGATTATGCCACTGTGTATATTACAGAGGAGCCTGGAGGCTGAGGACTTGATATAATAAAGAATGTCTGTGTTCAAAGCCAGTATCAGACATTGTGAGCAAAAAGGTCCCTGCCCTCATGGAGGCTGCAGTCTAGCAGAGGACCAAGATGTTATATAAATAACCACACAAGAGTTAAAAAGGAAAAGTACAGGGTTTTCTGACAGGTCGTAAGGATCCTAAGGTAGTGGAGGGGTGAGAGCACTGACGTGAAGGGTGGATATCCAGCCGAGACGTAGAGATGCACAGGAATCGGCCAAGCCGGGCTGCAGGAGAGAAGAGCTTGCCGGGCAGAGCAGCAGGACAAGCGGGGCTCTGCGAGGAGAGGGAAGGGCCCTCCAGACCTTCCGAAAAAGGCCAATGGAGGCAGAGCGTTGCAGGGGGGTGGGAAATGGGGCTTGAAATAAGGAGCGTTAGGCAGGGTCAAGTCACCCCCCCAACCAGGCCACAACTGGTTGAGTCAGAAACCAACATCTGACCAAGAGAAAGCCTCAGCCAGGCTCTCTAGCCCGCTATGAGGTGGCCTGGAGTGAGGTCAGACATCAAGTACCTGAGTCAATTAGAGCTCCTCTCTTGCAGAGTTTGAACTTGGGAGGGAGAGAGAGAGAGAAAGATCCAGAAAGAGAGAAAAGCTGACTGAGAGATAAATAGAATGCAGTTAAGTGGCAGCACAGATACAAAGACATGGGCCAGGTAGACCTCATTAAGGATCATGGTCTTCATCTTAAGAACAAACACTGGTGAGGAATGACAGGAGCCTGACCTAGGACTGTGAAGAAGAGATGAATTGGGGCGGGGGGGGGGGGAGCTTTAGAAATATGTCCACAAATCCCTTGGCATTTCTCCCTCAATTCCCTTCCCGATGGGTGTGGGCTGTACTTAGTGATTTGCTTCTAACACATAGAATATGGCAAATATGGCAACATGGTTATAAAGAGACTTCAGCTTCCATCCTGACTCCTCTCTCCCTCTCTTCCCCCCCTCTTCCCTCTCCCTTTCCCCCACCTACACCCTCCCCCATCCCTCTCTCTGCCTTTGGAGAGAAGCAAGCTGTTGTTGTCAGCAACCCAATGGAAAGACCTACACGATGAGGAACCGAAGCCTTCAGCCAACAGCCAGCAAGGAACGGAGACTGGCTAAGCACCACATGAGTGCTCCTAGATATGGATTCTGCGGCCCTCGTCAAGCCTTGTGATGACTGCAGCCCTGGCCCACAGCTGCCAGCAACCTCAGGAGAGACCAGCTTATCTAAGCCACCTAACCCTCAGAAACTGTGACGTAATAAATGTGTTGTTTTCTTTTCCCCGACCAGGGTTTGAACCCAGGCCACAGCAGTGAAAGCGCTGAGTCCTAACCACTAGACCGCTGGGGAATTTATTTATTTTTAAAATTTTTATTTACTTATTTTATTTCTTTTTGGCTGTGTTGCATCTTTGCTGCTGCATGCGGGCTTTCTCTAGTTGCGGCGAGCAGGGGCTACTCTTCGTTACGCTGCGCAGGTGTCTCATTGTGGTGGCTTCTCTTGTTGCGGAGCATGGGCTCTAGGCTCACGGGTTCAGTAGTTGTGGCTCGCAGGTTCAGTAGTTGTGGCACACAGGCTTAGTTGCTCCGTGGCATGTGGGATCTTCCTGGACCAGGGCTCAAACCCGTGTCCCCTGCATTGGCAGGCGGATTCTTAACCACTGCACCACCAGGGAAGCCCTTTTCTTTTTTTTTTAAGTAAATTTATTTATTTACTTTTGGCTGCTTTGGTTCTTCGTTGCTGTGTGTGGCTTTCACTAATTGCAGCGAGAGGGGGCTACTTTCGTTGCAGTGTGTGGGCATCTCATTGCGGTGGCTTCTCTTGTTGTGGAGCACGGGCTCTAGGGTGCACGGGCTTCAGTAGTTGTGGTATGCGGGCTCTAGAGCACAGGCTCAGTAGTTGTGGCGCACGGGCTTAGTTGCTTCACGGCATGTGGGATCTTCCCGGACCAGGCCTCGAACCCATGTCCCCTGCATTGGCAGGCGGATTCTTAACCACTGCACCACCAGGAAAGCCCCTCCTCCAGGGAATTTAAATGTGTTGTTTTAAGCTAAACTTTGGCATAATTCATTCTCCGGCATTAGATAATGAACATAGAGGGCCATGGATGAAATTGGTGTCACATTGGTAGAACTGTTAGGACTTTGCAATGATAGCTGTTGGGCATCAGGGAAAAAAAGAACTAAAAGGGATTCTGAGCTTTGGGCCTGGCTCACCGAGGTTCCATTTTAGAGAAGGGGAAGGAACATGGGAGGACGACTTTTGAAGGGGAAAGAAAATAATTTCCATTTTGAACTCAGTGAATTTGAGATACTGGTGAGATTTCCAGGTGCCAGAGTCCCACAGAGATGTGGAAATATGGGAAGGTGGTAGAGTGGTGAGGGCTCCATTGATGGAAGTCATCTGGGCAGAGGAGAGCCTTGGCAGTGGAAGGCATTTCCATGGAGAGCAAGGAGAGACAATAAAGACGGATGAAAGGCAAACCACACGAAGCATATACATTTACGGACCCAAAAGAGGAAAAAGAGAAGTAACGCCCAGGGAAAAAGGTGAAGACGCCAAAGAGATTTGATAAGGAGAAGACATTCAACAGTGCCAAAGACCAGAAAAATCGATCCCAACCCCTGGAAGTTCTACCTCACATCGTAAATCTGCTCACTGGATTACCCAAATCCTAGTTGGCATAAGTCAACACTGGCTGCATGGACGAAATCAAACATCTGGATCTACAGTATGGAAAACAAGACCTTGTGTTGTTTACACGGCAAAGCACTTTCCACCATGCAAAGTTCTCCCCTGGGCATCTATCTCTCTCTCTCAAGCTGCAGCAGAAGAATGTTCATGATGATTACATCCAAACCTACTCTTTACAAATAGGAATTTTTCAAGTTGCAAAATACGGAGGCCTCCTCCTTTACCTCAGGGTAAGAGTTTTCACTGCAAGGATACTTGGGAGGGTTGACGAAGCAAAAGGAAGTGGTTTCCAGAACACATATCAGGCCTCCTGGAGAACTAGAACATCGCTCAGAATGGAACAGCAGTTTCTCCAGCAGCCTTTTATTTCGGAAGCATCTCCTGCACGCTCTGCCTCTCTACTTGCTGCTTCCTGCTAATCCACTAACTGATGGCTTTCTATGCCTTCTTTTACAGCCTCTATTTACTAAAGTTGTCTATTGCCTCATAGTTTCTGCGTATTGCCTTCTCTTTCCACATCTCTAGCTTTCTGTGCTGACACTGGGCTACCTTGTTTGTTCGTCAGTCTCTTTTCTCTCTTTTCTTTCTGGGTCTTTCTCTCCGCTTGTCTCAAGTTCAGACTTTCCAAGAGAGAGGCTTTGATTGGTTCAGTCACAATCCAGTGCCACTTCAGGCCACCTCACTGGGGCTGGAGAGCCTTTAAGCAGGCTGTCTTTTCAGGTGTTGGTTCCTGGCTCAACCAGCTGTGGCCAAGGGAGTGGGGGAGACAGGCACTAAGCCTAGAGAATTCCCTGTGGTCTCTTTTTCCCAAAAGGAGGCAGTGGACCCAGAAGCTACTTTGAGTCTTAATGACCTTTGGAGTGCAAATCTCCCGAAGAGTTAATGATAAAAATGGTTCAGTAAATGCACTACTACTTAGAGAGCAGTTTTTTGTTTGTTTGTTTGTTTTAAAATTTATTTATGGCTGTGTTGGGTCCTCATTTCTGTGTGAGGGCTTTCTCTAGTTGTGGCAAGCGGGGGCCACTCTTCATCGCGGTGCACGGGCCTCTCACTATCGCTGCCTCTCTTGTTCTCTGCGGAGCACAGGCTCCAGACGCGCAGGCTCAGTAATTGTGGCTCACGGGCCCAGTTGCTCCGTGGCATGTGGGATTCTCCCAGACCAGGGCTTGAACCCGTGTCCCCTGCATTGGCAGGCAGATTCTCAACCACTGCGCCATCAGGGAAGCCCTAGAGAACAGTTTTGCACAGTGTAACTTCTCCCATGACTGATATTGTGTTAAGTATTTGAACTTTATTCAGATTTTATAAGGAATTTCTCAGACAATCAGAAAGTTATTTAAACAGTTGTTCTATTAATAAACATTGGATTTTTAAAGAGCACTTTTCAAATAAAAACTTTATATTTAGAGTGTAAAAAATGATAAAAATGGTTCAGAAACGTCCTCTTCCAAGTATGGATTTGTTCCAAACAGGTTTTTATCTTTACTATTGGTTCAATTTAGCAGCAACTACCTGTAGTACTCAACCTCAAAGTAGCACCTACTGGCTGCTTACAGATGAAAAACCCAAGGTAGAGATGTAAAATTCAAGCAAGAAAGCCTCTGACAGACTGCAAAGGCCTAAATTACTTCAACAGCCTCTGCTTAAGCTCTTCGTTCTTATTCATTCTTCAGCGCCACTATCCAGTAGGCATTTTCCTAGTCTGATAAGGTTATAAAGATGGTTACGGCAGAAACTCTACCCTCAAGGAGCTGCCTCTTTCTCCTCATCTCTCCTTGGTCTAGTTCATGCTCTCTTTCCTCCCTTTACTTTGTGCATCTTTGGGAAGCAGGCTTGTTGGCACTCAGTTCCTTCCTTCTCCGTACTTCTATACTGCCTTTGCCAAGGCTTCACAGAAACCCTAATGGACTCTGGCTCTATGAACAGGTAAAAACTGAATGTGGCTGGAAGGAATGGCACTGGGGGAGGGAGCATGTGTTTTCATTTATATGCCTTAACATTGTTCAAATCGTTATAAGCTTTTATTATAAATTGCTTTTTATAATAGAAAAATAAATCAAAGAAGTTCAAAAGGAAGTTTTTACATATAAAGAAGGGGAAGAAATGAGAAGGGATGGGCAACTGTGAACAAATGAAGTTGGTAAAATTTTCCATGACCCTACTGGCAAGATTATTTTGTTTCCATTATTTAAAAAAAAAAAAAAAAAGCCATCTCAAAGGAAGCATTGTGGAGTGAAGGAGGAACACACTATAGTCTGCAAATGACTGGACAGAAATCTCTTTTGTCCTTCAGATCTGGTTGATTCACGTAGCTTGCTTCCTTATTCTTGAAATTCGAGTGACCTGTTCCTCCTTCACTATAGAAAAGTAATTGACGTGATAAAATAAGCAAGCCTTCGGGAAGCTGAGATCTTAGAGGCAGAGAATGGAAAATTTGGTGGTGAGGGGCCATCAGGGCATGGTCTCTTAGACGTGTGAGCTTCCTGTAACGTGGAATGCGTACGTGTGAAATCACCAGTCACTACATTTGCAATAACTTAATAACATGACCGTTCCTCCACCCCATCCTCTTTCCCCACACCAAGTTCTAGTTTCACTCTGGGTTACTTACTGTGAAGCTTTACAAAGAAAGAAGGAAGTAAACCTACCAAGAAGGCAGCAACATTCTTAACCTGATGAAAGTTTCTTTTATCATATTCATTAGTAATGCTACATGGTTCAGAGTGGATGGTCCAAATCTTGTATTTAATCATCTCCTTGTGCCCTGGACCTTCCAAAGTTATTAATAATTATTTAAAATCTCATTGGGGTAGGGTTAACAGACAAAAACGACCCTAGCCAGGGCCAGCTTCATTCTGCCCCAAGATTGCACCTCCTCCCTCACCTGAACTGAAAAGGAAGTAAAAAATGTGATATTTAAGTGGCCAGGTCCTTTCGCCTGATGTCAGGAAAGCAATGAGAGCTCTTGTTTCTGCACTGCTGTTCCTGCTAAAGGGTCTCCATGTGTATAACATTTAGTGGAATCAGTTCCCTGCTCCGTAACAGCAAATAGAGCTGCAGGGGAGAGGCAGCAGCTGGCCAGTGGGACCCACTAATCCCCAGCAGAACACCAGGGGCTAACAGGGGAGATAACTGTGTTTGAGGAAACTGATAGGATCTAGAGAGAAACCGAAGCTTAATAGCTTGTCTGTCATTCCTCTGAAAAATTAGGAAACAGCAAAAGTAAGCAAATTGCTGCTTGAGTAGTGACTAAGGAAAAAAGGAAACTTGGGGCCTACTGCATTGTTCTAAGGCAGCCCTTGGATCCTAAGCTGGGCTTGGTACCAAGCCAGACAGAGGCAGACAGGTCTGCGGAAATGGCTAATTTAGTAATAATTCAGAATAATGTTCCAGCCTTAGACAGATTCAAAGTGGCATTTTAAATACCTATTCAGTTAGCAGAGCCTGCCAGCTGACAAACGTAACCCTAAGAGAAGGCAAACCATGAGCATGTAAATATTTTAATTAAAGTTGAATATGGAACTCTGCACTTAATATTGAATTTGGGACTACTATCACCCACTGCTTTAATCTTAAGCTATGACACTGGTAAACACGAGCAGCTAGTAAGAATGTCATGGTTTGCTTTAAAACAACAAAAAAAAAGCATTTTTGAAATCACCTGAGGCTAAAATTATTAACAATTCTAAGAGCAGTAACAAAAGTTGTGAACGTTGGTTCACAATTCTAGAAAAATATTATTTGTCTGTCCTTTGATTTTATGAGACAATTTTGAAAAACATCAGTCAAAGACCTGCACTGGGCTTCCCTGGTGGAGCAGTGGTTGAGAGTCCGCCTGCCGATGCAGGGGACACGGGTTCGTGCCCCGGTCTGGGAGGATCCCACATGCCGCGGAGCGGCTGGGCCCGTGAGCCATGGCCACTGAGCCTGCGTGTCCGGAGCCTGTGCTCCGCAACGGGAGAGGCCACAACAGTGAGAGGCCTGCGTACCGCAAAAAAAAAAAAAAAAAAAAAGACCTGCACTGAATCTCCAGGTGTGAAAACAGGTATGATGGGAAATGCAGATGGTCAAACCATCGGCAGAGTTTTTATATTTGTGACTGGTAGAGAAAGAGGCCTGTGTTTGAAGTACAACAGATGGGAAATGCCAACTTCATCATTTAAAGTATTATCCTCACTCCCACCCCACAATCTGGAAAAGAGTGACGACATTGCTGTTTTAAAGACAGCAGTCCTTTTCTAGGTTAGGGGCGACTTAACAGACCCCTTTACTTATCCTTACACACCTCTTTAGGTTAAGATGTAACCATCACTATCTCCATTAGTTATAAGAGGAGTGACCGCCAATCATTAAAACATAGCAATCTTATTAGAAATTTGAAAAACTATGTACACATTTGACAATTCTGAAAGGCAAAATGGAGAAAATGTTTTTCAATGATGAGTGATCAGGCAACAAAATGTGTGTGCAAACTAATAGACGTGAGTGAGTGCGCGCACACCCAGCGTATTTACATTTTTACGTAGCAGGGAAAAAATGATACTTTGAAATGATTAAGCATCTTAATTTTGGAAAATACTGCATGCTTAAGCCATCTCATTGGTGGCTCGACCATCCCCGCCCACCCCCTTGCCTCAGGCAGGTAGAGGCAAAGACGAGGGTTATTTAAGGTCATGCAGCCAATTAGGGAGAGAGAGAGAGAGAGAGAGGAACACAATATCATCAAACATCTTAAATTCTCTTTAAGAATGCAGTCCAAGACATCATCCAATCTTAGAAGTTCCTTTTGTCTATCTTGAAGTTCTGACCCATGTTTGTCCCCACTTAGATTACTCCTAAAATAGAGAAAATAACTACCCCACCCATGAAGCAGTGAATTAAAAGAAAACATAAATTGACCTTTAAAAATATTTTGAATTAAAATTCTTTGGAAATGGATGATATAAATATAAGACTGGCTAATGCTGAAAATTGTTTATAATTTTTATCTCACTTCAAATAATAATTTATGTATCTCAAAATGAAACCACAGTTATTTGTAAAGATGATGCTTTCTGGCTCTTGATTTAGGAGTATTTGCCAGAAAACAACTGAGGTATATACACTAAGTTAACAAACCCATCCACGTACCCGGTGAATGTAGCCATGAGTAGGCTGTGTCTCTACCACCGATTTCAGCTAAACTGCTCTTTTTCTAAGGAAAAATCTGCACCACTTTCATTTCAGTAGAGTTTGTTTGTTTTTTTAACTTAAATCAAAGGATGACAAAGAATTAATAGCCTCATTAGATTGTTTGAAAAATCTTACAAAATAACAAAAAGATAAGCAACATATATGAAAGATGATTTTAAAATTATAAATAAGGGCTTCCCTGGTGGCACAGTGGTTGAGAGTCTGCCTGCCGATGCAGGGGACACGGGTTCGTGCCCCGGTCCGGGAAGATCCCACATGCCGTGGAGCGGCTGGACCCGTGAGCCATGGCCGCTGAGCCTGCATGTCTGGAGGCTGTGCTCCGCAACAGGAGAGGCCACAACAGTGAGAGGCCCGCATACAGCAAAATAAATAAATAAGTGATTTTTAAATGACCAATAGTTATACAAAAGAATGTTTAACTTCATTAAGAACCTAAGGAGTCAAAATTACTAGTATAAGATACTATTTTTCACTTGTCAAACAGGAAAAAAAATTTAAATAATATCTAATGTTGGGGAATGTATATAAAAATAAGTACAATGGCATACACTGCTAGTATAAATTGATTCAACTTTTCTGAAGGAATATATGTGTACGTGTGGGTTTTAAAGCCTTAAAAGAGTACGTTTTCTTAGAGCAACTAGATATCTAGAAATGTATCTAAGAAATCATCATAGTGCCCAAATATATAGTTACAAGGATGTTCATTACGGAGCTACACACACTGTCAAAAACTTGGATTCAGCCCAGACGTCCGATAATAGAGAACTGCTTCAAATTTTATAAAACACTCAAATGACAGAACACTGTGCAGAGGGAGAAGAATATTTAATGATCATAACTCATTAAAAGATTTCAACACTACTTATTACACTATTTCACAGTTTTGTCTTCACATACCAAAAATAATAGAAAACATATCATGCTATCTGTGGTTATCTCTGGGAACTGGAATTACTGGTATTTTTATTTTATTCTCATTGTTTACCTGTCTCTTCTATAATGTTCTTGTTACTACTTTTTTAAAACAGTTGTTTGAGATATAATTCACATATCATACAATTATGATTTTACTTCTATAATTAAGAAAAAAGCCATAAAATTATTCTTACCAACTGAGTTAAAGCTTTGGCAGGCAAACATTTCATTAATATTCCATCTCAATTATTTCGACATTGAGCTCCCGTCCCACATTTGTATAGCACATTGTATCTTAGTGCATCTTTATCTTCACACAGGGTCTTCTGGCCAAGTGGACCTCACTACAGGTGGACAACTAATAACCTGTTCCTGTCACAGTGCAAGTAATTAAATCTTGTTGGGGTCTTTGCTCCCCCTTACGAGAAATTACACTGTGAATAAGACAGCAGAAACAGCCTTATTCTGAAGCCCTAGATATATGTCATGTCGCTCTTTCCGACACGCTGTGGGTGTTCATAGAATCCCCAGCATGACTTGTACCGAGAGAGACAGAATACAACATCCATCATCCTCCATTACTCTTCTCATTACATCAAGGATTAACAACCACGCAAGAGGTGCAAAACTCGGGCAGTCGTGGACACATGTGAATAATGTGATTTCTAATGTTTATTTCATCTTCCATTAACACACAAAACTACCTTCGCAAATGTAAATAAAATCTGCATTCACAGACACCTAAGATATTGGTCAATTCCTCACTCAAAGGACCTAAGTGATGCTGGAAACATTGAAGAGGGGAGTTTGGGGCAGTTTGCAAGCTTTTGGTTGCCAGGGGACACTTACCATCTGTGGGTCAAGGACATTGCATGCTCCCGGATGGACCACAGAAAGAGCCAAAGTGCTGAAAAACAAGGGTCAGTACAAGGGTTAAGTGAAAGTGAAATCATGCTGACCCAGAAATGCAAATCAATGTGCCTTAGCTCTCTGTAGAACTCGTGGTGCCAGAACACCCTATTCTTTCTTCAGATTACCTAGTGTCCCAAGAGAGGCTGCAGCGATTTAGAGAAAAGAGATGAAATGCGGAGGGAAGCAGCAGGCAGCGGCGGAATCTAATTTTATTTGAGAAGCATCTCCACAATTTATAGTGAACTTCTCACAGGAAAAAAAAAAAAAAGGCCAGTTTTGAAGTTTATTTCCTTTTCTTTATATTGCTTTTACTACCTTTAGTAGTTCAGATTCAAAATCGGAGGCGATTTTAAAACTGAACCTTAACCAGTCATGAAAGTAAGAGGACACAGGCTTGCACATTTATAATTCTCAACTGCATTTTGTTCTACCAAGTTGCAAAGTGTGCAAGAAGCATCTGGCTGCTGGTGGAAAGCTTCCCGAAATATAAATTTCAGGTAGATAACGTCATGGTTCTCATCTCTAATGGAATTAGGAGGGAGAGAGGAAGGGAAGACGGAGGAAGGGAGAAAAGAAGTGGGGGAAGAGAAGAGATATGGATGATAAGTTAAAGAAGAAATAAGTGCAGATTTACAAGAAAAAGAACAGAAACCAAGACCAGAGAGGGACTCATAGTGAGGGGGAAAACATGGAACAAGGTAAGGCAAGGACAGACAGCAACGGGGTTACAAACATGGGTCAATAGCCAAATGGCCTAGGCTTGAACCTAGACTCCATACTTGATTTCTGGGTGACTTGGCAAGTTGCTTAACCTCCTGAAGGCTTGTTGAGAGAGATTAATTTCGAGAACGTACGTAAAGTACCTGGAATGGGGCTGGAGCTCAGGGAATCTTCGATGACCACGAGCTCAGTCGACAGCCCCTTCCTGTCCCTGAGCCGGACTCCCAACCTCAACCTTCCTCTGTCCCCACACGTCATTCAGTCATCACCATTTGGAGCTCTGGCCACATCCTAAAGACAGGTGACACTGAACTAATTTTTTCTTTTTTTTTTTTTTGGCCGCGCCAGGCAGCGTGCGGGAACTTAGTTCCCCAACCAGGGATCGAACCAGTGCCCCCTGCAGTGGAAGCATGGAGTCTTAACCACTGGACCGCCAGGGAAGTCCCAGGGGACATTGAACTTTTAAGTTCAAATCTCCCTTCTGTCACTTGCCAGTGGTTAGTGCATTTATGCAACAAGTATTTGTTTATGCAACAAATACTCATCAACTGTTTGCTCCCTTCAGGTTCTGGGCTAAGATCTGGTGAATGAAAACAGACATGGTCCCTGCCCTCACGCAACTTACGGACTCATGAGAGAGCCAGACAGTAATCCAATAATAAAGCAAGTAAATATAAAAAATAAACACTATGAAGGAGAAGCACACGATGCCAAAAAAGTACATAGAAGTCCCTTGAGGAAGACACTGTTGAGCTGAGCTCCGTCAGCTGAGTGGGCATCAACCTAGACTCTGAAAGGGACAGGAAGAATATTCCAGGCTGAGGGACCAGCTGGTTGGGTGGAGGCCCAGAAAATGAGAGACTGGGTGGTCACACGGGCCAGGCCAGGAGGGCACGGTGAGCCTGGCTAAGGACTCTGGTCTCTAAGAGTGAACAGAAAAATCACTGGAGGATTTTTAATCAGGAAAATCCTGTGACTTTTGAGAAGACCACTTAAGCTTAGTATTGGGACTAGATTTGAGGAGGGCAAGGGAGACTACTACAGAGGCTACTGGGCTGTCCGCGGAGGGCAGATGGCAGCTGGGCTGAACGGAAGCCGGGCAGGGAGTCTACAGATGGGTGGATGTTACCTCCGCGGGACTCAGAAGTTGGATATAGGAAGAGGATTTCTCGCTGGAGGAAGTAGATGCTAAAATTTTCACTCACCAAGACAGGGAGTGCTGAGAGAACGCCAACTTGGGGGAGGCTTGTTCATAGGTTTGGCTGCCAACATGTTTACCTGTGGGGCTTTGGGGAAGCCATTTAACCCCTGTAAGCCTCGGAATCCTTGTGAGGATTAACTGAGATCATATGTCTGAATGCCTGGCACAGGGCAGATGCTCAGGAAATGGTAGCTAGTGTGCAACTGGGACTTCAGATGAGAAACACTGAAGCAGCTCTGCCTCAGCCCTTCCACAGAGGGAAGGCCTTTCACTTCACAGTTCAGATGGCATCTTTCTTGAGACAATATATGAGCCACACATACAAGATCTTAAAGCAAAGTGTCTCATTTGACCACAAAGTAAATCACGATCCTTGGATCACGCTGGGGAGGAATTCACATTTATTTAAAAGGAGATTCCTTTATCTGCCCTTTTAAAAAAAGTTATTAAGAGAAGTCAAGTTCTGACACTTGTATACATGGTACTTTCGCTTTTTCACCTCTTACCCAGGGAAACCTGCACCTGATGGTCCAATTTATGAACTTTTAGGATACATGTATAATATATGTTTAACAAATTATTTATTAAGCACCGCCTTTATGTAATAAGTTATGGAATATAAAGACAAATGAAACCCATTCCTTGTTCTTAAGTAGTCTGAGGTTTGGTAGGAGTCACACGTACCCACTGCAATGCCAAGAGGAAGTGTATGATAACAAACAGTGAGAAGCAAAACTCTCAAGTCTGGAAATAGTAGAACCTAAGTTTCAAATCGGAAACAGATGTATAAGTGCTGCTTTCAAATGTTAAGCCAGTCCCATGGTTTTGGTGGTGAAGGGTACAATTTAAGTTTGGGGTCTGGAAAAACAGCTGGATGGATTCTATCTCAACCCCATGACAGAACAGAAGACAAAGCTACTATTGGGTCTAAATATAATAAACACAGATAGCCAAAAGTCATAATTAAATTGAATTTTGGGGTGTGGGAGGAGATCTGAAATGCTAAATCTAAAGAAAACGAGTATTTGCTAAAGTGAAAGATCTACTAACATCAAATTAGAGAACTATTTGTACAGCCAGGGAAGTGATGGATATCATGTCACATGGTTGACACCCATGGTTTTTCCTTGTAAAAGGAACTTGAAAAAACTCCACAGAATTCTGCCCAGCACTAGGTCTGCTACTCACCTTCCAGTGTCAGCTCTCTAAAGAACAGCAAACTCCGGGAGCCAGCTTACCTGATATGTTCATGCACTTTGTAAAATGTCTTCTGAAATTTACATTAAAACTCGTTCTTCAGCAGTGATCTTCCTTTTCACCTGTACAGCAATTTAAACATGTCATTTATTTTCTGTCTGCCATGAAATTGGGAAACTAGACTTTATTAAACATAAAGCAAAGCTAACTCCAGGAGTTTCCAAAATCAAAACTATCCCTAGAACATCTTTACAATAGGAAACTTGAGAGTAAGTTCTAGAGAGTCCACTTTCCAGATGGTCTCATCCTCCAGTAACTGAATTAAAGCCTGAATATTCACTGAATTGCTGGACATCAGAGTCTAGCCTTTAGCTAATAGGCTTGGTCAGCTAGTCTGCTGACTTAATCCAAAATAAGTTATTGGTTTATACTTCCCCTTCTAGCAGGCTGGTTGCCATTAAGCAGAAAAAGTAATTCCATTAATGGAAAAATCAGTGTCCAGCACATTGTCTAAGACCTGACTCAAATGTCACCTCCATCACTACCTCCCTGCTCTTTATACACGGCTTGTTTGGAGTCTCCGTCACATTGGATGAAAAATTTTTTCTAGTGCCCATCTGCTCTTCAACATGGTGACTTCCTCAAGGGCAAGGACAGGGGCATGCACATTTTTAAAAATAAATTTCTTTATTTATTTTTATTATTTATTTTTGGCTGTGTTGGGTCTTCGTTGCTGCGTGTGGGCTTTCTCCAGTTGCAGCGAGCGGGGGCTACTCTTCTTTGTGGTGCACGGGCTTCTCATCGCAGTGGCCTCTCCTGTTGTGGAGTAGGGGCTCTAGGCGCGCAGCCTCAGTAGTTGTGGCACGCAGGCTCAGCAGTTGTGGCGCACAGGCTTAGTTGCTCTGCGGCATGTGGGATCTTCCTGGACCAGGGCTCGGACCCGTGTCCCCTGCATGGGCAGGCAGACTCTTAACCACCGTGCCAGCAGGGAAGTCCTGGGGCAGATGCATTTTTGCGACATAATGCCTGACACATAGTAGGCATAGTCAAACAGGGAGAAAAACTCAGAAATACATTCAGAGACACAAATGGCCCCGAGAAATAATGAAATCACACCCTCTCTGGTCATACACAGAGAGGCAATGAAAGCCACTGGAGTTATGGTGCCATGTCCAGGAGGTTGTGGGAGAAGCTGGATGCCAATCAAGGACCCAGGCACGACAGCCTGTCCTTGCTGCCCGCAGCCCGTCGCCTCTCTTTGAAGGGGATTCTGCCTTGCTATTTCCCCTTGGGTCTGGCTCACTGGTCAAGAGGATGGAACAATTCCAGAAGCTGGGTGTGTTGTCTGAGGCAAGCCCCAGGCTCCCACCCAAGTAATACCTACATGGCTGGGGTTTGAGGACCTTGCTGTTGGTTTTTGTGTGTTGAGTTTTAATGGAGAGTGGAAGGGAAGGGTCTTAACGGCAAAGGTGCCTGTGAATGAACAATGCAGTCTCTGCGTGGGTCACATGCTTCAGCAGTAAATCGAGTTGCACAACCCCCTGGAGATACACCATGAAGCTGCACCACCCCCATTAGAAACGCCTTTATCAAAGCAGGAAGGGGGGCTGTAAATTCTACACCCAAACAGGAGTTCAGATGAAAAATCTTATATCTTTCGACTTAGAGGCTTTTCAAAGGAAATGTGCATCTTTGTCAACTCTCCTGAGAGTTGTTTTTATAAATATGATTTTTAAAGCAATCTTTCAGATTAGACGTGGATAAATAGCACCAGAAATGTTACATACAATGTTTTGATCTCTAACTTTAGTCTTCATGTTAGTAAACTTAAATTCTTATTCTATGAGCAGATACTCTTGAGACACTTTTCTTCATTTTTAAAATCAGGAATCATCGAATTTTAGAGCTCAAAGGGACCTCATCAGTCATGTGGTCCAATATACACACCTGGACTCTCAATCTGCTATGCAAGAGCAGAAAGAATCACATTTTACCCTGTCAAGAGCCAACTTTTGTACTGACACAAATCCAATAAACAGGATTAGGTTACAGATTACTGAAGACAGGGTTCCCCAAACGTGTTTCATATAAAATTAGAGACTTCTAAGATAATTTTTAAAGAAGATTCTGTGATCAAATAAGTTTTACAAGTACAGGGCTAAACACAGTTTTAAAAGTTCTTTTTGTTTTGATTCTAAACTGTCAGACTTCTCAGAGCCTTGAAGATACCAATACGTACATCATGAATATCCAAGAAGGAGGTAAAGTATGCAGTGTGAACGACCCCAAAACTCCTCTTCCTCCCAGGAAATACCCATAGTGTCAGAGGATGCCAGTGACCAGTAGAACACAGCTTAGAAAAACTGCCTCCAAAGTTTTCAGCTGTAATGAACATCTGTAACTTGTAGTAGCTATTGGCTTTTACTCACAGAGATAGAATGTACATTTGTTCTTGAGCTTCCCAGTGGCCAATGCAAAAAGCATTGATCATCGGATCAATATCACATAAAAAGTTCAGGGCATTCATCAGATGAAAACAATTGTCTCATAAGTACCAGCTATTCCCAGTACTTAGAAGTGAAAGATACGGCCCCCCAAGTGTCCTCATAAAAAGTATCAGGATGACATCCTCAGCAACACCCCCTTCAGTGCATAAAATAAGTTTTACAAGCAATCTTATAACATCCTTTTCCCGAGACTGATGGCATATTGCCACAGTGCAGTTCAGTAGAAGCAGCTTTATAAGGAGTCATACCATGTTCATTTATTGACTAATTTAACCCAAGACTCTAGACCCACTCTGTCACTAACCAACTATGCCTGTCTCCAAGGGTGAATCATTTGCCTACTCTGGGCTTGAACTTGATGGCCCCTGCAGTCCAGATTTAAATTTCTGGAAGTCTACAGAGTTTATTACTGCATCTTTCAGAAAAGCATCAAGCTTTCGGTCTCCTTTGAAAGCGTGAATTCACCCTCGTAGGTATTTGTACCTTAAGTAGCTTACACTCATAGGGGATACGTTTAACACATCTCTAGAACCTTACGCCGTGATAACGATCAGACACATGGTAATGTGTCAGCAATTTGGAAGAGCCAAAAGGAAAAGGGAGAAACTAAGAATAGAAGTGGGAGAATACCACAAATAATTTTATCTACTTGAGCATTTTGCTTTAAATCCTTAGTTTCTTTAGGAGACTGTAATAACGATGGAAATAATACTCACAATAATTTGCTCTAAATCAGCCTATAGTTTTTTAGGAAATAATAATAATAGTAGTAGTAACAGAAGAGCAGCAGCAAGCCCTTATTTGGTGCTTCCTACCTATGAGGCCTTATTATGTGTTACACATAATTACTCTTTAAATGCTTACAGTAACACAGAGAGGGAGATACTTTCTTATTCTATTTCACAAATGAGGAAACCATGACTCTGAGGGGTTGAATAACTTGCCTAAAATCCTGTGAGGAGGGGCAGCAGATCCAGAACTGGAGCCACCTCTGGAGTTGAGGTGTGACCACCACACGCGGCTGCCCCTGACACCTGCAGTCAGAGATGCTGCCTGACTGCAAGGTGGCGTCGCTCTGGCTATGTCCTGGATAGTAGACAGAGCTTCCTCCTCTCAAAATAAGACTTCGTTGAAGAAAAGATGAGCTAAGAGAAGCAGATCCGTAAATGCGGAGAATGGTAAAGGTTTTAATGGCTGACGACTGTTACCCAGATATCAATACAACAGAAAACAACGCTGCAGTTCTCCTGCAAATCAAAGGTGGTTTCCACTGCGAAAACACAGTGATCATTAAATCCTTTGGGAAAACTTGACCAAACAGACCACCCTAAAAAGCAACAGAGTTCAGATTGCAAGGGGCAGTGGAGGGCGGGGGCAAACTCCCCTGGGGAAGGAAGGCAGGCCCTGGTCACACTCAGACATGCAGCTTCAGCGCAGACCCCAGGTCCCCAGGCTGTCTCCCTCCCGGTTAATATGAAATACTACGGGCTTTGCCTGACACCTCCTCTTCCTTCCAGCCCTGCCCTCCCTGCACCCATTTTCCTGTTTGGCGGAGATGGAGGAGAGAAGTGCATTCTAGATAGTCTAGCGCCACTCCAAAAGATAATCACAGGCTATCATCACACATCCAGGACTCACATCTCTGACTTCTAATTACCTTTCATCAGAGGATCTCAGAGCACTTTTCAAACAGTAATGAATCATCTCTTCTTATGTATTTTCCCCCTAAGAGCTGAAAGTAGAAACACAACAATTCTGTCTTACTCTGTAAACTACCACCACCATTTCTCTTGAAACCCTTAACACACACACACACACACACGCACACACGCACATGCAAATGCAGAGAGAGAGAGACTTTTTTAAATGGTGACAAAGCCGTGGAATTCTTCACATCCTGCCCTGTGCTCACATTAAGGTGGGGCCCATTTTATCTGTATACTATAAGCGTTAATAATGACGTCAAGTTTTCCTGCACATCATTAATCAAAGGAGAATCCATTTCCTTCTGTGAAGTTGCCTGTCTCCTTTTATTAACCTATCTCCTCTGAGACACCCCATATCCTGACTTCACAGAAGTGCCCTTTTCTCATCTCCTAAGCCCGTTTTGTGGTCCTGAAGTGCGGCACTGCTTCCATAAAGAACGGATCATTCTAGAATTGGGTAAGTTGGTTCTTCAAAGCTGGCTACTTTCAAAATCAGTGCAACTTGCTTGGCCCTGGAGAGTGAACTACAAGCTCATGGTCACTGTCTTAATGGATATGGACAATCTAAGAGGCTAAGTTTTAAATGAACTTTTGCTTAGCTTGTGCTACCTCTCTGGTTTCTCTCCCACCTGGAGTGTTGAGTCAAAACAAGACCTTGGCGAAACCAGGGGCTGCTCCTGTCTCAATATTCGCTGTGGCTTCTTTCTAGGAGCCACACCCCCAAATCCAACATCTAGCCCCAGAGGCTCCACCCGGCCCGAAGGGCAGCTCCAGTCCATTTCAAGGTGGTCCCTGAGAGATGGAGCTGTGTTTCCTATGGGACAGACCAAGGGCCAGGAAAGCCCCTTGAGGCCCATGACTTCATGTCACCCTTCTCAAGAAACCGTTATGTAGCTTGTTGTCCTTACAGTGAGCAGAATATTCTCGAAAGCAGATTTTAACTCCTTCAGGTGTGATCTGTACGATTTAAAATCTCCTCTGTATTTCACAGTTCCCTTTCTAGGAAAGTCACGGCTGAATGTTATTCCTACCCTGTTTTCGGCATCATATTAGAATCCCTGCCTTCAACTTTTCAGGGAAGGGGAGTGGGACTTTGAGACCTTGCCCGGCCTGACTTTATGCTTCTGGATATCTCTCCACCCATCTGGATATGCATTATGTCTCATTGTTTTTCCTTCATTCGTTCATCCTACTAACATAGGACTAACCTAGTGTGTACCAGGCTTCAGGTTGGAGACAAAGTAACGAACAAAGTAAACACAGGCCCTGCTCTCTTGAAGCTACAGTCTGGAGGGCAGACAGATAGTAAACCATCACGCAGATAGCTGCATTATTGCAGAGTTGTGACACGTGATTTCTGGAAAAGTACAGGATGCCAGGAAGGGGCATTACAGGCAGATCTAGCGGAGGATATTGTGCACGAGCATTTGTCAGCCCATCTGTTGTGAGCAGCAGCCCCCACGGGTGTGGGCCACAGCCAGAGTGTGCTTCTCCTCGCCTTCCCTGTCGGGTGAGGATTCCTTAAAAGAAAAGCAGCTGTCATTCAGGGTTTGCCTCAGAGAGAAACCTGACTTGGCATCCTTGTTTGCTTTGAGACGCAAAGAGCTAGAGGAGCCTGCAAGAAGCAGGATCACCTGTCACACAACTCCTGGGCTGCACACACAGCTAGTTAATGACAGAGCCCGAATCTTCTAAGTAAGATTTCTAATTTGGTGGAAGAAAATGCGAGCAACTGTGGCTCTTCCGGAGCACCTGTCACCACTTCTCTCCCATTTCTGCGATATAGGGGTGGGGGGTGGGAGGTACAAACTACTGGGTGTAAGACAGGCGCAAGGATGTGTCATACAACACGGGCAATGTAGCCAACATTTTGTAATAACTGTAAATGGAGTGTAACCTTTAAACCTGTATAAAAAATAAAAATTTTAAAAAGAAAAAAGGACACTGGCAGATGGATTTCATCTCTCCCCAAGAACTCTCCGCAGGAAGCATAAATTCCCCTAATTAATCCCAGGCTTTCTAGCTTTGCCTTGTGATAGTGGGCGCTGGCCCGAATGGGAACCCTAAGCCTGCGTACGATGCCTGGGTGTGGCTCACAGGAGTTCACCGGGGGTTCCTAGAGGCCTTCACGGGGACAGGGGCCCTAAAACAGACCCACCGCACTTCCCGTAAGGAAGCTGTGCAGGGGCTTGACCCCCAAAACGTGTACAACATGAGGTTTAAAGGGCAGGCTCTAGAATCAGACAGGCTTTAGTATGTACCCCAACTCCACCACTGGTTAGCTGTGTGACTCTGGGAATGTTATTTAACCTCTTTGGGCCTCAGTTTCCTCATTCATAAACCTCATGTTCTATGTGTATAGGTTAAATGAGATAATGTATATAAAATAATTAGCAAAGTGCCCAACACAAAGTAAACACTCAATATTTACTAGCAAATATATATGTATATATGTATGTGTGTATACTTATTATATATTAGCCAAAAAAGTATACATATATAAAACAGCAATGACTTATAAGTCAGGTGCTGGGTCATATGGTTATTAAGCGACAGAGCCATTTGCTACTTGGAACCTATATGGTCTGTCTCTGGCAGCTTAAACATTCTGCTACAAATAGCAAAAAAAGGAGAGGGGATGGCAGAGGAAAAAGAGAAGGGGAAGAATAAAAAGGAGGAGGAGGAAGAGAGGGAATAAAGGTAATACAAAATCTAGGGACCTCCCTGGCGGTCCAGTGGTTAAGACTCCGCGCTTCCACTGCAAGGGGCGTGGATTCAATCCCTGGTCAGGGAACTAAGATCCCGCAGGCCACGTGGCACGGCCAAAAAAATAAATAAATAAAATAAATCTAATGCAATAGTTTTTCAAAGTCAAAATTAATGCAAAACATCCATGATGAGCAAGATTTCAAACTGTTAAGTGAAGACGTGATTAGTGTCATTGATTCTTCCTTTTGCCTAAGGCTCCAGTGTGGTTTGACACAACTCTGAGAGCCACACTCCTTCTCAGGAAAGTGTGCTGGTTTGCTTGTTCTTCCCGAGGTTTGAGAATCGTGGGGCCCCGAGTGAGTGAATGGAGCTGGCTTGCGGTGGCTAGTTCCTCCCTGCTGCAACTAGCCCGGAGTTTCCTGGCTCTCAGGCGGACGTTTGTCATCCCCTTTGGGACCTGAGCTCTGTGCAGCTCTTCCCAACTCCACGTTAAGGACACCACCTTGGTTGGTTGATATCAGATATGGTGAGAACATTTGCAGCAGGGAAACTGGCAAAGTTGATGGTGGTTTGCCAGCATCTACCTACTGGAAGGCTTGTCAACTCTCTGTCTGGGAACGAACATCATTGGGGAGGGTACAGTTTTAGAGCTGGCTGTGCTGCAGGGTACAACTGACATTTGGGACCAGATGACTCTTTGCCGTGGGGGGCGGCTGTCACGTGCATTGTGGGATGTTTAGCAGCATCGCTGACCTTAGATGCCACTAGCACCATCCCTCCCCTCAATGGTGACAACCCAAGGTGACCAAACATTGTCAAGTGTCCGGGGAGTAGGGGGGCAATTGCTTTTCTGAGAACCAACAGGGACCAAAGGGGACAGCCACAGGCTGAAGAAGCCCAGATACTGGGGAAGGGCTCCTTCCAGCCCTTTCCCAGCAGGAACAGGCAGCAGTTAGAAACAGCCTACTAGCTGGGAGTTTCCTGGCTCTCGGGGGGGAGGTCTGTCATGCTCTTTGGGACCTGAGGAATGGCCTCCTCAGACAACAAACATCTGGTTAGTATGAGGGGTAATCCAAATTATGATTAGAAACAGATTACTTTTGTTTGGCCAAGAACAAAACCACACACACAAATCCCTAATCACTTTCCAGGAAGAGGCCTCTCTTCCACTGGGATTGGGGACAACAGCCTTTTCTTGAACTTTTAATCTTTTCACGTATTTCTAGATCCCTGTGCTTCTCCCTGAGGCATTAGCCTGGAGGCAGTTTCCAGCCAAACTCAGACTCTCTGAACACCCTCCACCGACACTGTGGCCAGTGTATGTCAGCAAAAGCTACCGGGGGACCCTGAAAGGTTCTAGTCAACAGGATTTGGAATAAAATATGAAGTGAAATCATCTTTGGTACAGAATTAAAACTTTTTAAAAACGAATTTACCACCTTTTAAAAGGTTGGCCAGTGCTGCTTCTAGAAAACCCCAAATGGTGGGTGATGCTGCGGGAGGGCCTGGAGGTCCCTGGAGACCCCGGGGACCCTGGAATGGGAGGCCAAGGCAGCTGCCTCTGATGCTGTCCCTAAGACCCACAGCTGTCTTGCCCTTGACCTCTGGAAAGAGACCACATTCACCAAGTGTCCCTATCAGGAATTCACTGACCATCTTGTAAAGACCCTCACCAGAGCCTCTGTGCAGACTCCACAGGGTTTTATACAAGAAAAATAAAGTAAATTAAGCCTGTTATTTTTTGTGTGTGTGTTTTTTTTTTAGCTGGCCACCAATTTTTACCCACTCCCTGCTATGAGTTTCTCTCTCCCTTCCTCTCTCCCTTTCTCCCTTTCTCTCTCTCTCTCTCTCTCTCTCACTCTCTCTCTCTCTCTCTCTCTCTCTCTCTCTCACACACACACACACACACACACACACACACACACACACACACACACTCGCATCTCAGCAGCAGCTGTAGCCAGACAGTATCTTCATCCTGGATGCCTTCTTGGTTTCCAGTGCACAGCTGTTGAATTGGCCCTCACTCACCCTCTCCAGCTGTTGTTTGCAGAATGAGAAGCTGGACAACTGAGGGAGAAGAGGCGAAGCTATGCTACGTAAAGGAGGACGGGGTTAACTTACTCCTTTCTTGGAATCTCAGGGATCCAAGGACTGTGTTGTGGGGATCAGGTCCAGCCATTCAAGCCCCAGAAAACACCCGTCCACCTGTCTTCAACCATGCAGCCGGAAACCCAAGCCCTTCTTTAGGTGGCGGAGGAAGCTAAACAATGTGTCATTTCAACTATGACGCTGTGATGACAACTCTCAAATCTTCATCTTCAGCCCTGACTACATTCTTGAGCTCCAGATCTGAAGTTCCAGTATCAGGTCCCAACGAACATCCTGCCAGCCCCTCAAATGCACTGTGATCTCCATGAAGATCCCCATTCCCAGCCTAGTGGACACTCCTCCTGGGTTCCTCATCTCAGTGGCATCCTCTCCCCAACCCCCTGTCCCCAGTATGCCCAGGCTGGAAACCTCAGGTCACCTTCAAAGCCCTCTTCTTCTCCATTCCCACATCCCTTCTATCTCTCAGATCTGCCCCTTACATTCATTTCTACAGAAACGATTCTCTCTCACCTAAATCACTCCACTACTCTGGCCGCTGCTCACCCTGTCTCATTTCTGTCCTTAACTAGACACTGTTTTCTAAAAACAGCTCAAACTTTGTCCCCTGCTTATAAAACACCAACAGCTCTCCTTGACCTATGATGCTCCTGAACAAGTTCTTCAAGGATCACCATGGTTTACCTACCACCCCACCTTTCTCATCTGTCCTTGGGTAATAGGGGAGAACATTTTGTATTCTATTACAAGTTAACCACTAAAGGGATGTTGCCTGTAAGCTTAAATTATACATAATGGCCCATCTCTGGGAGCCCTGATTCCCAGGTAATGAGCACTAAGCTAAAATACCTTTGTTTAGCTCACAGGAAACATCCTGACCAGGCCCACCTGTGAATGAACACATCCCCTCCAGAGGCTGATGGGAACCAGGAAGTGTTTGACTTTACTCCCTCCCCTTTTAGTATAAAAGGAGCCTGAATTCTAACTCAGGCAAGATGGTTCTTTGGGGGCATGAGTCCACCATCTTCTTGGTCTGCCGGCTTTCCGAATAAAGTCGTTATTCCTGGCCCCAACAACTCGTCTCTCAGTTACTGGCCTGTCGTGCAGCGAGCAGTATGAACTTAGACTCAGTAACACTTGAATCCCTCCCAATCTTCCAGCCATTACAAACTCCTTGTCTCCCTAGAGCATGGCAAACACACCCACTGTTGCTTGTACTACTTCCCCAGCATGGAATCTCTTTCACCCCTTTCTCTGATGATTAACCTTGAGCCCCAGATCAAAGGTTGCCTTCTCACCTGGAAAACCTGTTTCCTCTTCATTCCCATGATTCTTTGAGATACAGATATAAATATACAGATTATTTTTTAAGAGTAGTTTATGTTTCATGTCATCTTATGCCTTAGCCAGTCCACCCCCCCATCATTCTATACATCAGAATACTGAAGCATAATATCCGCATTTACTAGTAAATTGCTCGGGGAATAGTGGTTGAATTAAAACCAGTTCCTAGAGAGAACAGGCCAACTCACCGGGGGAAACGAGGATAAGATTAGCTTCACAAGGCAACATGGAAAGGGGGGAAGTGTACTGAAAGAGTAATACCAGAGAAAAGGGTTGCAGGTGGGAGCCTTCGTCTACAGAAAGAACCCTGACCAAGCAATGTCCCAATGCCTGTGCTGTAACAAAGAACAAACTGAACATGGCCTTGGGGTTAAGAGGTAAGAAACCAACCCTGGCAGTGAGCTCACTGGGCCAAGCATACACCACTGAGCCTTCCCCCTGAGATGTCCTTAAATGTGGTAAATCTTCCCTTGGTGTGGATCGCACATGTAAACTGAGGTTCTTTTACTTGAAATATGTTTAAAGAAAAATCCTCAGGAGACTGTTGATGAGCGTAATTACAAGGAAATCACACATCCTAAGCCAAAAGTTTCTTCGAAAACTTAAAAAACATCAGCTCAATTGAAGTGACTAGAGAAGCTGAAATAATGGGGAAGACAACCAACTGTTATTTTTTAAACTCATATTCAAATCTTATTGTTGAGCACCTACCCTGTTCACGGAAGCCACTGGATCTAATCGTTACATGTCACACAAGGTAGGAGGAGTTATCTTCATTTTAGAAATGAGGTCCCTGAGGTTCAGGAAAATGCATGTGAGTTTACTTATCTCTTAGCTAGCCGATAAGCTTCTGGCGGAGAGACCATGTATAGTTGGTCCGACAGTGTCTTCCACGGCGTCAAAGAACAGTATGCGCTCAGTAAATACTTGCTGAGCCTCAGAATTAAGATTTACCGCCCTTCTGAGGAAGACATGCCTTTGGGAATTTTAATACTCTCTGTAAACCAGAAATCATCTCCTCTCACTTCTGAACTGCCACGTGGAGGCCCCAGACACCCACCTCCCAGAAGCTTAACAGACGAGGGCCACAGCGGCCGCGCTCAGAACTGCACTCTGCCGCTGCCAGGCCACGCCTCCTACGGCGCTCCCAGCCAATGAGTGAGAGTGCTGCCCCGGGAGACGGGGTATTCTTCTGACGAATGATCTCCTCCATGGCCTGAACCTCACCCAGGCTGCAGGCACTGGAACGTATAGTATGGTCCTCCCCACCGTCCTTACATCTCTTCTTCTCTCGAGGACCAGACTTGCATCACAGTCTGATGAGTCTCTAGGCTTCCTCCAGCTCCCTCCCCATTTTTTTCATTTTTTTTCATATGCTTCCCCCTAATAAAACCTGGCACGTTTAATCCTGTCTTGATGTCTGCTTGTTGGAGGACTAGAGACTAATATACCCCAGTTTTCGCTTTAATAAATAACTGATAATCTTCATTCACTTCAGAATATTTAGTGACCGCCTATTGTATGCCAGGAATACAGTGGTGAACACGAACAGCATTACTCATGCCCTTAAGGAGCTGGTGGATGAATCAAATAATTACAAAAATTAAGAGCACAGGGAACTATGATGAGATGTAACAGGGAGAACCTGACCTAATCTATGGGATTTAGAGAGAATCCCAAAGAAGAGTGATTTAAGATGAGACCTGAAGAATGAGGAAGAGTCGTCTAGGCAAAGTGTGGAGTATTTCAGGCTGATGGAACAGAAGGTGCAAAGGCCCTGAGGTGGTAGGAAGCTCAACAAACCAAAGGACACAGAGGCAGGGAATGCAGAGCAATGAGACTGAAGAGGAACGCAGCGCCCACCTCAGAAGGCCCTGTGGGACATCTTGGGAATTTGGGAAGATTATTTATCTTTCTAGAGTGAAAATTCTTTGAAAGCAAGTACCCTGCAGTGGCCCTCTTTGTCAAGTCTAGTATAACACCTGGCACAAAGTCAATGTTCACTAAATATTTATTGAATCAAAGTACTAGACATCAATGAGGAAATAATTCAACGTTTGCATTATTATCCCTAACATCAAGGATGCAGCAAGTCAGCCAAAAGTGTCAACCAGGAGAAGCTTCTGTGCCCCATAAGCTGATGAGACGGATGATAACAATGAGGAAGGTCATTATCAGGCATTGGTCTAATCCTTGGAGACGGTTAGAGAGACACCAAAGCAGCAGGCACTAGAGTGGCTAGAAGTGTGCCCTGGATCAGGCTGCCTGGTTCAAATACTGGTGCTACCACCTACCTGGGTGGCCTTGAGCAAGTTTCCTAATGTCAACACATTTCAGTGTCCTCAGGGTTAGGCAGAGCTGATCATACTACTCCATTGGAGTGCTGGTGGTGGGACAGTGAGAAATCACTATGTGAAGCCCCTCGAAGGCTGCCTGGGGCGTAGCATGTGTTCAATAAATGATACCAATTTTCAGTACTCAAACATGGTTCTCTCTGACGAGGTAAGAAAACATTAGCAAGGTGATTTCCCAAACCAGGGTGAGTTGTCGTAAACTGTCAGTCATCAGAACTGCGTGGGATCACTTCTGACGCAAGAGGCCAGCTTTGGTGACCAGCTGGGTGGGCTGAAGACCCTGTGGCCTGGCCAAGGGACAGGCCCAGACATGCATTTTATTCAAACTCTGAATCCCACGCTAGTATTTAAATCTGGATCTGAACATCAGACCGGATAGCACACCACTAATGTGTAGGTATATGCAATACACTCACAGGGCAGGCAGCACCGGAGAAAGGACACACAGCTTCCAGCCTTCCTGTTCTGGAGGGCAGAGGCTGTGCCTTTTGGCTTCATGTCAGAACAGCAAAAGGCAGCACTACGAGCAGATGCAGCTCAGTTCCTGCCTTTCGGGTTTGTTTTCCCACATTGGACATTACAATTAGAGCCCAAGCTTAAAAGAAAATACTTTGGGAATCAACAGACGAAAGGAGGAAAAATACCTGGCTGCCACCCCAAGCACGGTGTCCCAGCTGGCTCCGGCTGTGTTGGAATATGGGGCAGGGTGGTTGGGATGTAATTGCCGGGGCAGAGATATGAGGTATGCTGGCCTACGTGCGCTGCGGCACACACCAGCTGGCCGGGAGGGACTCTGTTTAGTGAGTGTCCATCTGATAACACCCTGGATCCTTAAGATGCCAGCTGCCTGCCAACTGGACATGTCTGTACAGTGGCACCCAGAGGTCCAGGACACAGAACAAAGGACCTGCTATTGACTAGTCCTGTGTAAGCATGTCATCCGCACCAAAGCAAGTCTTGAACCAGGCTGGCAGAGAGGCTGTATCCAGGCACCCCAGAGTCTAGAACAGAGTCACATTCTAAAACGGCTCTCTGATGGCCGTTTCAATGTCAGTGGTTGAACCTGGGCCGTCTCATTAGGATTTGGCACTTGGGCTTATAACGTCCTGAGAGTACTCTTTTCTATGCCGCCCACTGTCACCAGGCCCTGGGATTGCTGGCTCTCTGTGTACGCTCTTTTTTAGGGCACAGCATCCCTCAAGGTCTGAAACCTTCCCTCCCCCCATTTCACTAGGACAGAATATTAATTATGGCCAACACATATTTACTGCTTACACTGGCCACTTACTGCTTTACGTATATTTTACTCATCGCAGCAACCCTATGAGATATGTACAATTATTTCCCCATTTAACCGATGAGTAAACTAAGGCACAGGGTGGTTAAATAATTTACCCAAAGTCACATAGCTAGAAAAATGGAAGAGCAGGGAAGCAAGTCCAGGTAGTTTGGATGCAGAGTCCCTGCTCCTATCCATTATGCTATATATTCTCCCTCTCCATGACCAATTTCCTACCGATAAAAAAAATTTTTTAAGACATCCTATTCCAAGGCCTGTTTTTCCAGAACGAACTGCACTCCAGTGCAGAGCTAGGATCTTATAACTTCCTATTTTGTGTATAGTAAAATTGGGAAGTGCTGACAAATTAGGAGAGGCTAGGAAGGGAAGCTGAACTGCTCAAGAACTTGACAGCAGCATTAATACTAAGAACTCTATTGTTTTGGCCAAGTGAGTACTTGGGGAAAGTATCTCTCTTGGTACAAGCTATGTCTTGGAGTGTCTGGTTTAAGAGAGATGTAACTTAGCCCAGTCAGGGAAACTGGGTGCCTAGTTAGGAAAAGCAGCTGCTGACTCATGGTGTGTTTATAGTACTGCTTCCCCACAGGGAGAAACGGCAGCCTTGCAAATCCTAGTTCTGCGTCCAAATTGGTGAGCCATTCCCAGGTATTAATCCCAGAAGGAACTCCTTGCAGCCATGAAAATGAAGGAAGGGATCAAACACTGTGAGCATTTACTCAGTGCTCCCAGAAAGCCTAGGATGTGGTTGTTATTTTCCCCATCTTGTAGATGAGGATACCGGGGCCCAGAGATCTTATATACTTGTCCAACACAAGTCCTGGTAAATCCGGGACTCAAGCCTTATCTGATTCCAAAGGAGGGAAGGAATCAGTGCCAGTCCAAGCCTCATTTTTCCAGGAGCCTTCCCTGACTCCTCAGACCCACATCAGTCCCTTTCTGAAATACCTGTATTACCTATGATCTTTGCCATGATCTTCTGCTGTTTCATACTGGGCCAGTTTTGTTAGCCAACCAAGTTACAAGTTTGGGGTGGGTGGGCAGTGGGCAGTGACTACGGGTTGAATTTTACTTCAGGCTGTTTCTGGGTATTTCAGGGCAGGAAAACCGGGCGAGGTAAAGACCTAGAACCACAGCCGGGTCTCCTGGGTCAGGGGAGTCAGTTACTTCATTCCCAGAAGGTACCATGTGGCTTATGAGTTTCTGAAGCATAAGCTGGCAAAGGCATTCATGTTACTCTTGCCCTCCTTTGTCAGTCTCTTTAAAACTCCTTGCATCTGGGTCCAGACTTTGCAAAGCATCCCCCAAAGCAGGCAACTGTGACTACACTGGCATTAACTTGGGTTTGGCCCAAGAGGAAAGGTAACTGCGTTTTTGATCCTGCCTCTGCTTTGTTATAGCCCACCAGGCTGCAGGCTGCACCTCCTGGTGTGGCTCCGACCTACAGGAGACCCCAGGTCTAACTACAGCCCTTCCTGAACCTCCAGTCCGTCAGACGAGAAATAATGCCACACGGCAGCCACACTCGGGCACGCATGCGCCGTCACCCGGTCAAAGCCAAGATATATTTCAGGAGAATTTGTAAGGCTGAAAGCACCCTCTAATTTAACAAAAAGGCAAGAGGGCTGGGTATTCCTTTCTTTCCCACAGCCAAGACACAAAAGCTCTTCTCATATGAAAGAGCCTGAACCCACCCAACCTGATTCTTTCCTCTCAGTCAAGTACTTCAATGTCAACAATGGCAACTAGAGCATACTGAGTCACCTCAGAAAGGCAACGAGAGGAAGCTGTCATCCTGCCCTGCCACCTCTCGGGAATATGGGACAGCAAGGGGGCTGTCAGCTGACTGCTTCAAAGGCAAGCAGGGCCGAAGGCTCTTCCATGTCCCCTGGGAACCGGAATATCACCTCACACCACGATCTACTACAAAAATAGAGCTGGGACAGCAGAGACAGCTCTAAAACGCGGTGGCAAAGACTTCGGTTATAGGTCCTTCCCAATGCCTCTCAGCTACTTGATCTCCCTATTTTTTTTTTTTTTTTTGCGGTACGCGGGCCTCTCACCACTGTGGCCTCTCCCATTGCGGAGCACAGGCTCCGGATGCGCAGGCTCAGCGGCCATGGCTCACGGGCCCAGACTCCGCAGCATGTGGGATCTTCCCGGACCGGGGCACGAACCCGTGTCCCCTGCATCGGCAGGCGGACTCTCAACCACTGCGCCACCAGGGAAGCCCTTTATCTCCCTATTTTAAGATAGATAATGAGTCCGTCTTATGTTCAGCCCTTCTCTATGCTTCCTAGAGGGACAGTTCCTCCAGTCAGTGACTCTGTAGGAATATGCAGTGTATTCTCACGTATTACAGGGCAATGATTGCCAGCCTCTCCCCTCCCCCTCCTAGGTTATATGAGCATCTTTTGTGTAGGTGATTGTCTTCAGTGGGACTCACAACTCCAGCTTCATTCCAGCTGTGGTTCCCCTCAAATCCTTATTTGTCAGCTCCTCCACCACCTGCTCCTAAGGTCCACTGTGAAGGACATTTGCCGACATCAGGAGTTGTGTGTGATAAACACAAGTTTCTCCTGCCATTCCCAGCCTCTCCTCTAAGTTCAGTCCCCTCCGATTTTGTCTCTACTCTGGTTACTCTTGCTGTGTCGCTTCCCTAGGGATGTGTGCATTCTTGGATCAAAAAAGGAAAAGGAACTAGAGGCAAAGGGGAGGCCCCTTGCCCTCCCCCTTCCTGGCTCTGTCCCCATCTCTCCACAGGTCACCCGCCATCTCTGTGGGAAGGAAGGTGCCCAGAAACGCCCTTCAGAGGCTGTGAAAAATAGCTCAGCGCCTTTCAAACGATCTGTGATAAAGGGCTACTTTATTATTTTTCTTTATAATTTCTAATCCATTATGAACCAAACCATTTGTAAAATAAAAATGAATTACTAAAAAAGAATCTTAAGTAAAAGGAATATAAAATACAAGCCTAACTTTTCTTGTTATTAGATTCAGGAGTCCTAACACAATTGTAGCATTTTGCTATAAAAGTTTCTAAACCATTGCTCTCAATTTCTTACCTGATTCCTAGGCTAGCAGAGGTTGGAGTAGCCCTGCTCTAATGGCCTTTGCTATTTACCTAACCACTTAGAGCATGGAGCCCTTGTAAGATGGGAGAACAGGCAACATCTCAGCAGGTCCCACATCTGTATATTCCAGGGACTCATTCCTGATTCTTCCTTAGGTTTTAGAGGTTTTTTTTTTTAAACATCGTTATTAGAGTATAATTGCTTTACAATGTTGTGTTAGTTTCTGCTGTATAACAAAAGGAATCAGCTATAAGTATACATATATCCACATAACCCCTCCCTCTTGAGTCTCCCTCCCACCCTCCCTATCCCACCCCTCTAGGTGGACACAAGGCACCGAGCTGATCTCCCTGTGCTCTGCAGCTGCTTCCCACTTCCTATATTTCAAAATAGCTACCTATTTTACATTTGGTAGTGTATATACATCAATGCTACTCTCTCACTTCGTCATTAGAATAATGCTGACTTCCGGAGAAGGGGATTTGTCTGCGCTTCGTACAGCGGATCTAGAGCTACGCAACTCTAAAGCTCCTTGGAGAACAATGAGAGAAACGTCTGAGAGAGGATTGGGCAAACACTGGCAGGTCACTGTCTCAGCCTTTCCTGTGTGGAAGCAATGGGTGTTTTGAAAAGCATCCTGAAAACACGTCAAAGGTCTAAGAATTGTGATCACTGGGGCTGGTGAGTCATGGCACAGCCTGGCAGTAATGCAAATGCCAGCTCCACTATGGGTGGCTGTCTATTCAAAAACCTGCCACTGGAACCATGAGGGGGTCATGCCCTAAATGGCTAAGGACAGGAAAAGAGGGCGAGCTTGTCCACAGTACTCGAGAGCATCTGGCAATTAACTGAGAGGGAATGGTGGCCCAGTTAAAATACTTTCTTTGCTTCCAGAAGAAGCAAAGAAAGCTCAGGATCTACCATACCAAAGGACTGGGTGCACTGCAGACACAAGATTGGGTGTGATCATCCTTTAGTAGGAGAAGCTGGAAAGTGAGGTAGGACATGGAGCCTGGGGGATAGGATGCCATTTCCTAGAAACAATTTCAAAAGCAGCTTTATTGGTATATAATTGGCATCCAATACACTTCACATACTTACAGTGCACAATTTGACAAGCTTTTTTTAAAAAATATTTATTTGTTTGTTTGTTTATGGCTATGTTGGGTCTTCTTTTCTGTGTAAGGGCTTTCTCTAGTTGCGGCAAGCGGGGGCCACTCTTAATCACAGTGCTCCGGCCTCTCACTATCGCGGCCTCTCTTATTGGGAGCACAGGCTCCAGACACGCAGGCTCAGTAGTTGTGGCTCACGGGCCTAGTTGCTCCACGGCATGTGGGATCTTCCCAGACCAGGGCTCGAACCCGTGTCCCCTGCACTGGCAGGCAGATTCTCAACCACTGCGCCACCAGGGAAGCCCCACAATTTGACAAGCTTTGACACACATATAAAGCTGTGCAACTACCACAACTTCACAATAAGGAACGTATCCATCATGACCCAAAGTTTCCTGGGGCCTTTTGTAATGCCTGCTTCTCACTGCTTCCCACCCCACCTACCAGGCAACAACTGTCACTACAGATTAGTTTGCATTTTCTAGAATTTTATGTAAATGAAAGCATACAGGATATACTCATGCTTGGTCTGACTTCTTTCATGCAGCAAAACTATTTTGAAAAAACAATTATTTTGAGATTTGTTAATGTTCTATCTATCATTGTTGTTAATTATTTTTACAGTTGAGTAATCCTCCACTTAGAAGCAATTTTATATCTCAAGCAAGATTATCTTGGGACTAAGATTCTGAGGTGTTAAGGGAAGTTTATGATGATTTGGGCTTTCCTTAGAGTGGAGATTGCGACTACTATCTTGGAAAGTAAACCTTTTTTGCCTCAAAATTAAGGAGAGAACAAAAACATCAGCCACTTAAGATTCTTAAATGACAAAAAGGATCGCGCACTATCCACGGTCAGGGGGCTGTGAGGAGAAAGGGACCTGAGAGAGCAGGGACATTACTCAAGACAATGCTCAGACCACCCTGACTCTCCATTTCCTATTTGGTTTGTTTCTTCCCTCGTGGTGGGAAATGCTCTGAAGAGAATGTTCCCACCACAGTTATGATTTTGCATTTGGAACTGCTACAAAGGAAGACTATTCGTAAAGCAACTATACTCCAATAAAAATTTGAAAAAAGAAAAAAAAGGAAGACTACTCTGGCAACCACAAATGCATCCACCATTAGAGTTATTCGCATTTGTTCATTCATTCACTTGCTTACCATAACATGTACAAGGTGTCATCTGTAGGCTGGGCATCATGCTGGGGCTATAGAGAAACACCAAAGACATATAGAAAGACTTGGTTTCTGCTTTCACAGAGTTATAGGGTGTGCAGGCTTCATGCCTAGCTAGTTTTACAACAGACTGCTTCACAATAAATGAGAGATCAGAGATGGCACACAGGTCAACACGGTGGTTGGGGCCAAGCTGATACGATCGTGGAGACTAGAATACAGGACTGAATGTGGATGTGATGGTAGAAGCAGGGTTCTGGTTCACAGACTATCAGGAAGCACAGTGCCCCGCTGACAGGGACAGGGAAGGCAAACCCAACTCCCCCATATGGGGCAGCGGCGGAAGACGTGGCGTGTCTCCTGTCTCCAAAAACCAGCTCTGCATGTGCACACTGTTGTTTGCCCCACCAAAAAGTAGAGCGATCTATTTTTCTAACTAGGTGACGTGGTGTGCTAACAGATTTCTTTAAAAAGCAGACCAGTATTTGTTCCCAATCCTTCTGTCATAAAGTTACATTAAAGGAGCACAAGTGGAAAACAGCAGGATACAAAACTGAATGAGTAAGATTATGACTGTAGTAAATCAAATAAGCAACCTGGTCCTTGGAAAGGAAGTATAGTAGGGAAATGTCCAAAGACAACACCCAAAATGTGAAAAAGCCACTTGTTTGTGTCTTCATCAAATTTCCTTTAGTGAGCATTTTGCTATTCAAGTTTTGAAGAATTGCTCTGAAACACGGTCTTTGGGGGAAGTCATGGATTCTCAGCCAAAGGAAACCAAAGTCAATGGTCTGCATTTGCCTGAAGTCTGGAGAGGAGCCTGGAACCAGGGAGGGACTCTGGGGAAACCAGTGACAGAGGAAGGGTGAGACCTTGCAAAGGGGCTTAGCCAGCTTGAGGGTTCCACCCTGAGGTGCAGAGAGTGATGAAGGGATTCAGATGGAAGTGGGGACTGGAGCCCAGCTGGAGAGCAGTGCAGAGCCAGGCATACACAGCCTTCAGAGGACCAGGACCTGGCTGGGTGACCATGAGAAAGTATTTTCTTTGGGCCTCAGGATCCTTGTCTGTAAATGGAAAAGCAAGACTGGATAAGCTTTAAGGTCCCTTCTAACTCTAAACGTGTAGGAATCTGAATTGTCTGATTCATTTCAACGTCTATCCACGGAAGACCTTCTATGTCTGAAGCACTGTGTGTGGACAACCACAAACATCTCTTCAATTTAGCTCACATCAATCAGAAACAACTGAACACCTATTAATAAATGTACAGTGATGTATTTTTCTAGAAAAAGAGTTGTGCAAAGTGGTCTCTGATTAGAGCAAAGGTTAAGAGAGCAAATCTACCTCTTGTATAACGTGATAATTCATTCTGGTTAGGGACATGGGAAAAAGGATTCTGCAGGAGTCATGGAACAGAAATTGACACACATCTCAGAGGGGAGACGCCAAGGTATTGAGTAAAGGCCTGCTGCCCTCATAGGCATCGCTCTAGGAAGAGGTGTCCCACTGTCACTCCCAGAACCATCTCCAGTTCTCACTGTTGACTAAAGTCAGAGGTAAGCTGCTGTCTGTTGGTGAGGAATGTGAGAACTCACGCACAGATGGGTGAGGCAGGAAGCTGAGGGAAGGTCAGAGAGAAAACAAACAGGGTTTCCTGTGATGAGTCACTGCCTTCTTAGAAACAACTTCAGAGGCCACCACAAAGTCCCCAGCATGTGCCTGTCCAAGGCTTGCACTTTGTACAGAAGAAAATGTAGCAAACAAAGTACTGAGCCACATCTGAGAGCCCACAGGCCACGCGCAGGGCAGAGGCCTGAGAAGGAGCCAGGCTGAGCCAGGGACATGTGACAATTTGCACATCGCCTGCCTGTGTCTCCAGGGCACACCTGTGGGTGGGCTGAAGATTCTGCGTTCAAGTTCTCCTCTTCTTTAAAAGGAGCAAACTTTGGGCTGTTGTTTTCTTCAAGAGTCATAGCTTGAATTTTCAGATAAAGTTTCTTTTCTTCTTCTCTTTTCTATCGTCCTGTGATTAAGGTCAGTGCAAATCAGATAAAGTTTTTAAGTGTAAAAAGCCTACCAAATTTAGAAAAAAAAAAAAATTTGACCATCATTCTGGGTCTATTAAGCAAAATGAGACTCGTTGGACCCCACATGGGATGAATTCTTTTTCTTAGTTTATATTGATCTGAAAACAAAACCAACATTTATTTCATCCCCCATTAAAAGGGTGTGGTTTATACACAGTGGAGTAAAAAGCCCATAGGTGGTCTCAGGCCACTACTAGATGATACGTACAACAAAACTAGGAGAGTAAACCAAGATATAAGAAAACATAAGAGCCAGAATTCAGGGGATCCAACTCAGGAGAGAGGTGGAGGGAAATTCCAGGATGATGAGAAGGAAAACATGCAGCAGCCCTGCAGAAACACCAGTCCTGATAGGGGAAGGGGGACAAGAGCTTCTATGAGGCTCTCTCTCAGGAAAAAAACCAACCATATTGTTTGTGTATAGATCAAGGTGTGATTTACAGATCTGTAGGAGAGCTCTGTATAGAAAACTAAGCAACGAAGCCAATTAAAACAAACATAAATCAAATAACTCCAGGAGCAAAGAGTTAAACAAGAAAGGAAGAACAATCCTGGCACTCTGCTTTAATGATATTTACATGCTTGTAGAAATGTGATCACTAAATATTGATTTAATCCACATCACGAACAGTGTTATAACCATATTTAGAGAAAGGAAGGGAATGAGAGACATGGGGAATATAAACGTGAGAAACTAAATCCTCATCTTACACAGCAGAAAGTCAATGCATAATATCTAAACCTGAAAAATCAATGAATAGCAGTATAAGCATGTAATTTAGAAAATTTTAATATTTAGAAGTGGTTGCCTCTTTGGGGTGAAAGCAAGTGTGGGGTACACTGAGCATGTCAAGTATTTCTTGATGTAAGACTTATAGTACACTATCAATACTCTGACTTTTTCAACTATGTACATGTATTACTTTGGTTTAAAAAAAAGTTGAAAGAATGTAGTCTAAAGGGTCCTTCTTTTTTTCCTCTTTGGATCAGGGGAAAAAAAGAAAGAAAAAGAAAAACATGTTCTAAAAGTTGAGTAGTACCATTGACAGAGGAATGAATAAAAATGATGTGGTACATATATACAATGGAATATCACTCAGCCATTAAAAGAATGAAATAATGCCATTTGCAGCAACATTGATAGACCTGGAGATTATCATACTAAGTGAAGTAAGTCAGACAGAGAAAGACAAATATCATATGATATCACTTATATGCGGAATCTTAAAAAAATGACACAAATCAACTTATTTGCAAAACAGAAACAGACTCACAGACTAAGAGAATGAACGTATGGTTACCGGGGGGAAGGGTTGGGAGGAGGGATAGATTGGAAGTTTGGGATTGACATGTACACACTGCTATATTTAAAATAGATAACCAACAAAGACCTACTGTAAAAAAAAAAAAAAAAAGAAAGAAAGAAAGAAAGAAAAAATAAGACATATACTAAAAACACACAAAAAAGAAAATAGAAAAAAAGACCATATTTATAATTATTTCTATTGTATGCATAGAAAAGAATCTAAGATGACATACATCAAGGTGTTAACTGTAACAATCTAAGTAGTAGAATTATAAGCTTTTTCTTATTTTTAAATTTTATTTTATTTATCTGTATTTTATTCTATCTTAATATATTTAATAACATTTAACAGGGATCATATATTGCCTCCATAAAAAAATTTTTAAAAATAAAGGCTTTGGGCTTCCCTGGTGGCACAGTGGTTAAGAATCTGCCTGCCAATGTAAGGGACACGGGTTCGAGCCCTGGTCCAGGAAGATCCCACATGCCGCGGAGCAGCTAAGCCTGTGCGCCACAACTACTGAGCCTGCACTCTAGAGCCCGCAGGCCACAACTGCTGAGCCCACGTGCCCTAACTACTGAAGCTTGTGCACCTAGAGCCCGAGCTCCGAAACAGGAGAAGCCACGACAATGAGAAGCCCGCGCACCACAGTGAGGAGTAGCCCCTGCTTGCTGCAACTAGAGAAAGCCCGCACACAGCAACAAAGACGCAACACAGCCAAAAATTAAAAATAAATAAATAAATAAATTTAATATAAATAAATAAAGGCCTTAAAGTAAAAAGAGAAGGAAAAGAGAAAGAACACAAGAAGGGGGGAAAAGTGGATCCTAGTTCAGAAATCAGGCCCTGCCACTTCCTAGGTTTTTTATATTAGGTATGTTTTCATCCTTTGGGGCTTTAGATTCCTCAGTCATAAGATGGGGATACTGCTACCAGCTCTGTCTCCCTAGAGGAGTTAGTGTAGAGGTTATTGCAATAGTTGCACAAACCTGCCCAGATGTAAAGCCTGCTATTACACACACAAGGTGTGGTCAGGGCCATGGGAAGAACGTGCAAAATGAGGGAGTCCTTGTACTTTACCTGATCCCTGATGGCATCACTGCCCTTCTTCCCTAGAGATGTCCACTAACTCAGAGCTCCTTCAGCCCACCTCAGGACAATCTCTCTAAAGCTCCTTACCGTGAGAGCTGGCTGGAGCTTGAAATTCAAGAACACCTCCATTGTGCCTCTCCTCGTTTCTTTAGGGGCAGCCTTGCTAAATCAGATCTTCTATATTCCCCTTATTCAGGGAATTTCCATTTTCCAGGACGCACTGACTCATCCCTCTCACTAGGCCCACTCCCCCAGCTGCAATTGCCCCCCGACCACGCTTCCTTCTACTCCCATCCTGACCTATGCCAGCTGAATGCTGCCATGTTGGGATTTTGCCTCAAAGGTGTGTTCCTCCTAAGACTTCCACCAGAATAAGAGACTTAGTCCTGACGACATTCCCCTTAGAAGAAGGTTGCTCTGAAAGGCCCAGGGTTCAAGCCCAGCATCCAGGAGAGATGTAAAAGTCTGCAGCAAGGAGGTGGGTAGTAGTTAAAAGTTAATCAACTTCCATCCGAAGCTTTGGAAGTCAGGCAGTGCCCCACCAGCCAAATCATAAAACCTGAACCACCAACCCATGCTCTGCCTTCATCCTCACCATCAAAGCCATTTGCCCTGCATTTGAGACAAACAAATGCTCTAAAAAGAATCCTGAACCAGGAGTTGTTAGATCCAATCCCCAGGCACATCTCCACCCCTGACTAGCCATGAGATCTTGGCAAGGCATGTAAGCTCTTTGCATCTCAGTTTCCTCACCTGTACAATGAGACAATAACCACACTGGTTTCACGCTAAAGTAGCAATCCTCTCCTGAAGGCGTGCTCACAGCTTCCACCATCTTTGGTTCCTCTGTTGGTTTCCAGAGTTTTCTCTTACTCTATTCTTGCATTTTGCTTCCTCCCAGTTCTTTACCCTATCTCCTGGCACACGATCAACTTGCCTTTGAACAAAGAGAGAGTCCAGCTGCCTCTGCCTCCTTAGCTCCCAGACATCAAGGATCTCCTCTTCCCCCACGGGGGCCTCCAAGAGCTGTCCTCCAAGAGGATAAGGTCCTCCAAGCCACCTGGAAGTAGGAGCCACTGAACACACAGAGGGACAAGACGCCTAGGAGCTGCCACAGCCCTTGATAGAGTATCAGGGCTTTCTGGCCATATCAAGGACATATCTGCACAAAAATGATTATGTAGAAAGCTACTTTGAGTTGTAAAACTTAATCCTCAATCTGTTAAAGTTACAAACATAAAAATCTAGGTCTTCCTTAAACTTTTAAGTTCAATGTAGAGAGATCATTCCTCTTTATTTAGCAAATGTTAATCACCTTTAAGGGAGCTTTTAATCAATGTTTGATTCCATTCACAAATTTAGTTTATGAAACTCAAACATTTAAAATCATGTTTATATATTTAATATATTTAATCACTCAAAAGTATGTCAACTGACTAAAAAACGCCTCTTATAGATCCAATAAATTAAACTTTAAAATGTGACAAATCTTACATTCTCTCAAGTATTCCAATTTTTAAAAAAATAATTATTTATTTTTGGCTGTTGGGTCTTTGTTGCTGCACGCGGGCTTTCGCTAGTTGTGGCAAGCGGGGGCTACTCTTCATTGTGGTGCACTGGCTTCTCATTGTGGTGGCTTCTCTTGTTGTGGAGCACGGGCTCTAAGATGCACGGGCTCAGTAGTTATGGCACGCAGGCTCAGTAGTTGCAGCGCATGGACTTAGTTGCTCCATGGCATGTGGGATCTTCCCGGACCAGGGATCAAAACCATGTCCCCTGCATTGGCAGGCAGATTCTTAACCACTGAGCCACCAGAGAAGTCCCGTATTCCAATATTGATTGGTTGTAATTCTTGAATGTCTTCTAATTTAAAATCACAATACTAAATCCTTTTTTTTTTTTTTTTTGGCCACATCGCACAGCATGAGGGATCATACTTCCGCGAACAGGGATTGAACTGGTGTCGCCTGCAGTGGAAGCATGGAATCTTCCACTGTACCTCCAGGGAAGTCCCTAAATCAATTTCTTGATGGGTATTTTAAACTGGTATCAAAAGGGTGATCATTACTCTAATAGGTCAATTTCCCTTAACTATTGCAAAGACTTAAAATACCAAATGTGTACAAATTAACACAAATATTATGAGTCTGATGATTCTCTTAAACGTTTCTACATGTATTTATAAATCCTTACAGGATTAAAAATACTTACCCAATTCCACAGTTTACATTACAATTCACTCTTGATGATGTACATTCTATGGGTTTGGACAAATGTATAATGACATTGTAATGTAAACTATGAACTTTGGGTGATTATGATGTGTCCAAGCAGGTTCATCAATTGTAACAAACGTACCACTCTGATGGGGGATGTTGATAATGGCAGAGGCTAGGTATGTGCTGGGACGGGGGTATATGGGAAATCTCTGTACCTACCTCTTTAGTTTTGCTGCCTAAAACTAAACCTAATACTGCTCTAAAAATATAAAGTCATAATCTTTTAAAAAATGTTTACTGTCTATGGAAACAACACCATCTTAAATAGTCTTGTATTCCCCTCTCAGGCCATTTCAAGGGTACCATCTCAGCTGGACTGGGTTTGTTAATAACCAGAGAGGCCCCTGGTGGTAACACCACAGATTCCTGCCTCAATTTGACTGTTGTGTTGAGGACTATTTCTGTGTTGCCTTGTCTCACAGCCTGCCTCCCATAGATTCTGGACACTCCTTACCTGATTCTTTTCTCTCCCAGTTCACTACTTGGTTAGTTTCAACCAATCTATCTTCTGCTCCACTCCAGTCTGAAGTTTTTCTTGGTCATCCTTTGAGCACCACAGCTCTTAGATATTTCAGTGCCATGCCATGGACTTTCTCACAGTCTCGTCCAACTCTGTTTCACGGCTCCAAGTTCATGCCATTGATGGGTAGAGGAAGGTGAGGTGAGAAGATGGAGCAGGCAAAGCATATTTAGACTTCTGAATGGCTTCTCCCATGGCACCCTCCTCTCTATGAGGATCAGGGAACAAGCAGGGATGTACCATTGCCCTTGCACTCTTTTTCCCTAGTGGGGTCATCTCATTCACCGCTCATCTGCCTGACCTCAGAATTCTCCCCGCAGAGTCCTGAAGGTGTACCAGGGTCTAGGCATCCCAAGGTCAGTTCACAGAGCCAAAGGGCTAATCAGATCCGCAAGTAATTTTGCTCATATCTCTGTCTCTCTGTCTCTGTCTCTGTCTCTCTCTGTCTGTCTCTCATACGCGCGCACACACACACACACACACACACACCCTTCTATACAACTGATCCTCTGTTGCTTGGAACTCAGGCTCAAAATCATTCCCCTATCAACTACCATGAGGCCAGGCACTTACAAACTGAACCCCTAAGCAGGTTACATTAATTCTATCATCTCCTTCAGCTATTGACAAAGGAGCTGCCTAACCTATTTCCTTTTTGGTCTTCTTTTACAGCACTCTCACCTGAATATCAAATAGGTTTTTGCACTGAGGCAGACAAGTTGAATGACTAGTTGAAAACAGATCGTTTTGGTGGGAGGGGAATAACTGAACAAAATAGACATGGCAGGTCTCCCTCTTCCCACCAAGGCAGTGAAAGAACACTGGGCACAGAGTCGGAGGGCTTAGTCGCCATTCTGATTTCTCCTACAAACTGCATCTCGGGACCAACTTCTGTGAGTGTTAGTTCCTTCACCTGTGGCATCGCTGACATGGACATAGGAGCAAGTGATAAGGGTGTTTCCAAGATTAAGGAGCACGGAAAACACTTGAAGTCTTCTCTTTAGTTGGGTACCAGGATCTGACACGCTCCTGGTTTTCCTCCAGCCTCACTGACCGGCCTTAGTATCTATACTGGTTCCCCTTCATCTCCCCAGCCTCTATTGATTGGGTTCAATACTTGGACTTCTGCTTTCCATCTCTACTTATTTACTTGATGATATTATCCAGTCACATGGCCTTTAATATCATCTGTAGGCTGATGACTCCCACACTCCAACCTGCAGCCTAGAACTCTCCTTTGATGTCCAGACTTGTATTTCCACCTGCCTTCTTATCATCTCAGCTTGGGTGACAAATAGGCATCTCAAATAATCCATTCCAACCCTACTTTCCTGCTGTCTTTCCTTGTTCAGTAGATGGCAATTCCATCCTTCCAGTTGATTGGATCCAAAACTGTTCAGTCATCCATTACGCGCCTCTTTCATGCCTCCTGTCTATTCCATCAGCAAATCCTTTGAGTCCTATCTTCAAAAGCTGTCCTGAATCAGATGGTTTTTTACCACCCCCATTGCCACCACCCTGATGCAAGTCAACATTACATCTCACTTGGATTCTTGTTCTAGTTTCCTAAGTGGTCTTCCTGGTTCTGACCTTGCCCTCTTCCACCCTCCTCAGTCTGTATTGAACACAGTTGACATCTTGATCTTGTTAAAATATAAATTAGATCATGTCATTCCTCTCCACAAAACTTTCCAATTTCTCCCCATCACATTCAGAAAAATTACTATTACACATCACTTACCATAAAGTGGGAATCATAACAGTGCCTACTTCATAGGGTTGTTGTGAGGATTAAAAGAGTCAATACATGTAAAGCACTTAAACTAATACTCATTGAGTGTTTACTGTGTATCAAGCACTGCCCTACATACTTTATATATATTAACTCATTATGTATTGACTCATTCATTCTCATAAGCATTCTGAGGTATATACTGTTACTATACCCATTTTACAGTTGAGGAAACTGCATTACAGAGAGGTTAAATAACCCTCCCAAGGACACACAGCTAGTGAGTAGCAGTTGGCCTTCAAAGCCTGTGCTTTCACTACCCTCACTAGTCAGTAAGGCTTCTTCTGTGACATACTCTGTAGATGCTGAATAATATCCCATCACATAGAGGGACTATTCCTTTACTTACCCAGTTCCTCACTAAGTCATCTGATCATTCCAGAGGTTCTCACTAAAGCCAATAAATCCATTTATTCAGTAAATATTGAGTGATAATATTCTAGGCACTGGGGACACAGCAGTGAACAACCAAAAAATGGGCATGAAACTCTGTCCTCATGGAGCTTACATTCTTTTAGAAGTCCTTTTTTCTAATGGAAGTGTCACTAGAGGCCTGACTTGTGTGCGTGTTGACTAATGGTTCTTCTCTCCTTAGGCGATCAGGCTCAGCTTTATTCATTTGGCTTTATTCATTTATTCTCTTGGGCAAGGCATTTGGCTAACTTCTGTGGGAGGAATATGAATGACTCAAATGCGGACCTTGCTCTTGAGAAGGTTGTACATTAACGTGGGCCTGGGTATCACTAGGAAGCAGTTCTTGTTGAACTTGTTTCTGGGTCGGCCCCATGCCTTTTTCATTTGCATACCCCTCATTAAACATCGAAGGTGCCTAAAGGGGAAGAACATTCATGTTGTTTCCTTTTTCTCCTCCTACAGAGCCTAGAAGAGTGCTTCGACTACAGTGGCTTTTCAGTTTTATATTCTTTCTTGAGTACCAATTCTAGAAGGAGTCCTCAGAAAACTATTTGGCCACAGTTGTGTTCCCCATTTTTCTGCCCTTATTAAGGCCCCAGGAATTTAGTTCATCTGCAGAGAGAAGAAGAAAAGCACTAAGGCTATGAGCTACCTTTTATAATTATGAATATTTTAATAGTCCTCTCCCTTACTATTTTTAACCATTTGGTCACTAGGATGGAGGAACCTTGATAATCTACCAAATCCTCACTTAAAAATACAAAAGACTAATTGTCTCTCTCTCTCTCACGCACACACACACACACATACATCCTTCTTAAAGTCCTTCAATGATTTCCCATTTTAGGGAAAAAAATAGCCAATACCTCAGCCAGGTATCCAACTGCCAAAGGCACCGAGTGTCCTGGCTGCTCCTGCCTCTCCAGTCTGGCCTCACTGTGTACCATGAGTCCCCTTGCTTTCTGCACTCCAACCGTAGGGCCTTATGGTGGTTCCCCAAACAAGCCCACTCCATTCTACCACAGGGCTTTCACATGTGCAGTTCCCTCTTCCTGGACAGCACTTTTTCTCCAACTTTCAGATTCAACTCAGTCTTCACTTCCTTGGGCCAGCCTTCCCTAGCCCTGGGCCCTAGGCTCCGCCCAGCATCACACCTTTCCAAAGCACCAGTACCTCTCCTTGCCCCCAGTCACCTGTGCACTCATAACAGTTGTAATTTTACTTAAGTGAAAATATGTCATTACTGTCTCTCCTCTCCACTAAACTCTATGCATCATGAGTGCAAGGAGTATTTCTGGTTTCACTCACTGTTCTATATCCAGAGCTGAGCACAGTGCTGGAAACTAACAAAAGTGCTCATTCATCCAATGAATGTTTAATGAGCCCCTTCTTGTGCCCAGCCTTACTCTATATGGTGGGAATATAGCAGCAAACAAGCCAAAGTCCCTGTCTTCCTGGAGCTAACATTCTAGTTTTGAAGAAGAGATAATAAACAAATAAGCAAGATCATTTCAGGGAATGAGTGTCCTCAGGATAAGGGGGTAGGATGTGACTAGTGGGGACGGGGTGGGATGCTATTTTAGAAAATGGTCAGGGAAGGCCCCTCTTGGGAGATGGCATGGGAGCAGAGTACTGAGTCCTCTGAAAGGGAGGCTAGATTATCAGTGCAAGAATTAGGATAGTCCCAGGCAGACCAGGACAGTTGATCACCCAGCACAGAATGCTGCTGGGAGCCTTGCTTCCTGTCTTCAGCCACTTACACAGGAAAATGCTTCTCCCACACCTTCTAAATCTCTTTTCTAGAAACACTCATATTTTGAGAAATTAATACAACTCAGAACTTAATAAATGCTTTGTAATGATGAGGAGGCTTCCCAGGCAGCCACAAGCACTCAGCCCAGGAACAATGCTGGCTTGGGGATTCCCACTCACACCAGGCTCCCTCTGTGATCATGAGGCTCTTGGAGGCCCATATTTGGATTTCCACTGGGTGGAATCCACCCACCAGGAAAAGCTCATTTCCTCCCTCTCTCTGGCTCACACTCCCAGCCTGGAAACTTCCCTCACAATACCTCTCAGCAGACTCCTTCTGTGCTCCCTCCTGGTTGGCTATGCTTCCAGCGAGTTCCACTCAACAATAAACCGACTGTAATCAACTACAGAGTGGCGGATCTCTGCCCAGTGGTATTGCCACTCCTTGGGGAACACGTTTAAGCAGACCCTGCCTGAACAATTGGTGGAGGCCCCTTGGCACAGGTGTTAATTCTTCCCACTTTAATTGCTCTAAACTCCGTCCTTAATGGATTTCAAAACAGTTCAGATACAGAGTGAAGTAAGTCAGAAAGAGAAAAACAAATACCGTATGCTAACACATATATATGGAATCTAAAAAAAAAAAAAAAAGAAAATGGTCAGAAGAACCTAGGGGCAAGACGGGAATAAAGACACAGACCTACTACAGAATGGAACTGAGGATATGGGGAGGGGGACGGGTAAGCTGGGACAAAGTGAGAGAGTGGCATGGACATATATAACTTAAAATAGATAGCTAGTGGGAAGCAGCTGCATAGCACAGAGAGATCTGCTCGGTGCTTTGTGACCACCTAGAGGGGTAGGATAGGGAGGGTGGGAGGGAGAGAGATGCAAGAGGGAAGAGATATGGGGACATATGTATATGTATAACTGATTCACTTTGTTATAAAGCAGAAACTGACACACCATTGTAAAGCAATTATACTCTAATTAAGATGTTTAAAAAAAAACAGTTCAGTTCAAGGGCTAATCTTATTTTCTGTTCCATCTTCAGTCAAATTCCTAAGCCACTGTTAAAAGATTCTTTTTTTCAAATAGATATGTATATGTATGTTTAACTGAATCACTTTGCTGTACACCTGAAACTAACACAACATTGTAAATCAACTGTACCTCAATGAAAAAAATTACAAGAAAACCTACAGACTGGGAGAAAATATTTGCAAACGATGGACCAACAAGTGCTTAATTTCCAAAATATACAAACAGCCCATACAACTCAACAACAAAAAAAACAAACAACCCAATCAAAAACTGGGCAGAAGACCTAAATAGACATTTCTCCAAAGAGGACATATGAATGGCCAACAGGCACATGAAAAGATGCTCAACATCGCTAATTATTAGAGAAATGCAAATCAAAACTGTAATGAGGTACCACCTCACACTGGTCAGAATGGTCATCATTAAAAAGTCTACAAATAACAAATGCTGGAGAGGGTGTGGAGAAAAGGGAACTCTCCTGTGCTGTTGGTGGAAATGTAAATTGGTGGAGCCACTATGGAGAACAGTATGAAGGTTCCTCAAAAAACTAAAAATAGAGTTGCCATATGATCCAGCAATCCCACTCCTGGGCACATATCCAGACAAAACTATAACTCAAAAAGATACATGCACCCCTATGTTCACAGCATCACTAGTCACAACAGCCAAGACACAGAAACAACCTAAATGTCCATCGACAGATGAATGGATAAAGATGTGATGTGGTACATATATAGAGAATGGAATGTTACTCAGCCATTAAAAAGAATGAAATAATGCCATTTACAGCAACATGGATGGACCTGGAGATTATCATACTAAGTGAAAAGTCAGACAGAGAACGACAGATATCACATGATATCGCATATATGCGGAATCTAAAGAAAATGATACAAATGAACTTATCTACAAAACAGAAACAGACTCACAGACTTAGAGAATGAACTTATGGTTATCAGGGGGGAAAGTCTGGGGGTGAGGGATAAATTGGGGGTTTGGGATTGACATTGCACACTGCTATATTTAAAATAGATAACCAACAAGGACCTACTGTATAGCACAGGGAACCCTGCTCAATATTTTGTAGTAACCTAAATGGGAAAAGTATTTGAAAAAGAATAGATACATGTATATGTATAACTGAATCACTTTGCTGTACAACTGAAACTAACACAAGGTTGTTAATCAACTGTACTCCAATATAAAATTAAAAAAATAAAAAGAGAAACAAGTATTAACATATATAAAAAGTATGACACAAATGAACCTATCTATGAAACAGAAACAAACTCACAGACATAGAGAACAGACTTGTGGTTGCCAAGGGGGAGAGGGGGTGGGGGAGGGATGGAGTGGGATTTGGGGGTTAGCAGATGCAAACTATTATATACAGAATGGATAAACAACAAGGTCCTGCTGTATAGTGCACGGAACTATGTTCAATATCCTGGGATAAACCATAATGGAAAAGAATCTAATAAGGAAAGTATATACAAGTATAACTGAATCACTTTGATGTACAGCAGAAATTAACACAACACTGTAAATCAACTATAGTTCAATTAAAAAAATTTACAGAACCTGGCCCACAATGTAGGAGTTAATTAATGAAAAACATACTATAAACAATATATGTTCTCTTAAAAAAACAGCTTCTTTTTTTCTTTTGCCCTCTTTCCCACCTTCCCGTCTCCCTTGCCTTCTCCCCCTGCCTCCCCACCTCCTCCCACTGCTCTGAGTGTCCTGGGGCTCTAGGGTGAAATCTGGAGAGTTCTAATCTCAACTCTCCTCTCACCAACTGTATGGGCAACATTAGCACCTACCTCATTGGGATGTTAGGAGGATGAAGAGAGTTAATACAGGTGTAGCAGTGAGAACAATAGTACAGGTAGGCCTTCAAGTGGATTTATTGAACGAATGAAATGTTAGTTCTTATTCTTGTCCCTGAGATCTGAGGGCCCTTTGTGTCCTGCTCAGAGAGTAAGTGACGGCCTCCTATGGTTTTATTTGGAGAGACAAAATATCCTTTTGTCCAAATGTCTCCCTGCCAACTTTAAAATCCCTACAACTAGCATCTGTATTTAACAGAGCACATGAGGAGGAGGGGAAGCATTATAACAATTGTCCCATTCTTTTTCCAGAAGAATTTATCAGATTAAATGGAAGGGGAATACTAGAGCTGGACGGGGGCAGGAAAGAGGATGTGGCTTGTTCACAAAAGAAGGTCAGAAGGGGGTGGGGGGTATCATGAAAGCACTGGGCTCTTGAGTGAGTGAGGAGAGCTGAGGTAGAAGGCGTGGAGAAGGAGAAACAAAGCCTGTGGAAAGGAGAGGTTCTAAGACAAAATTCACCTAGGATGTTGGAAGCAAGTCCTTTCTAAATCAACACACCTTCCCCCGCACGTCCCCACTCTACCCCAGTGCAGCTGGGCTGCTTACTGCAGTCAGCCTGGTCAACAGAAAAGAGCCTGGATTTTCAAGCCAGCATGAACTCGGAGCAAATTCCAGTTCTGCCATTTACTCATTGACAAAGTAAATTGACCTCTCTAAACCATGGAATCCTCTTCTGTAAAAAATAAAAACCAAAACACCCTGGAAGAGTACTTGTGAGGATTAAATAAAGTAACGCAGGCGACGTGCCAGCTGAGTGCCCAGCTCCTAGTAGGTGCACAAATCGTTTTGCTTCCTCCTAACTATGGCCCAATGCGTGCCCAAAATGCACTCAGCCAGCTTTCCCAACACATGCCAAATCCATAACCTCTTGCACGTTTTCATGTCTAGCTTTTACATGTAATTCATTACATTTAAGTGCAATTCAACAAAGACTTTATAGAATGCCAAAATTTTATAGATTTCATAGACTATAAACTAAGTGCTAGGGATGTTACAGGATCAAGTCTTACGTGTTCCCTTCCCCCCCAAAATCTGTAATCTAAAGGGAAGACTGGCAACTAAATATGCAGTTACAATGGTAATGAGCATTCCAGTAAGGGAAATACAAGAGCTGTCAGAACACATATGGCTCTCAGATTATATAATAAATGCATACGTGAGATCTATGCCATTTAGGCTGTGTCAGGACTCAGCAATCAAGTACAACCACAATAGAAATCCACACAGACATCCCAGCGAAGCTGATTTTTATGTTGGAGGTAGTTACAAAGTTGGCACGTAACTGAAGACCTCATAAGCAATCACCTTTTTAAAACAATTCCCTAAATTACCCATCAAATACAGTACACATGGTTTCTATCCACAATCATGCATAGTTATGTATATGTAAACATGTAATAATGTATAATAATAAAGAATATTTATTAAAGAATAAATATGTAAAATATGTTTATAGATTTTTTTACATAGAAGAGAACAAAAGTTGAATTAGAAAAAGGTTGCAAAATCAACGTTCTTCATGTAAAAACTTTCTGTAGAAATGCATGTTTAAAGTCCTAAAAAGTCCAGGGAACAGTTGCAAGGCAAAGCACATTCACACTCTTGTACCACTCTGGCTTTTTCTCAAAAAAGTGTAAATAAAGGCAATAGACTCAGGGAATCATCCTTTGGTTCTTATAGGTTCCAGTTGATCTTGCAGAGTAATAGAAAGAAAACTAGCCCCCAAAACCTTGTTAGCCTTATATCCTTGGACAAGGGATGAAATAATAAAATCTCAAGGTTTTAAGGGAACCTAAAGATCAGTAGTCCAACCTCTCATTAGATGTTTCAGTCCCTCCCAAGGGACCAAACAGCTGCTACTTAGATAATTCCAGTGGCTGGAAACCACCCAATCTACCTAAGAACACCTCCAGCAATAAGTGATTTAAACATACAATTACTTCAAAAATTTAATACATCAAAATAATGTGTTGTCCATAAAAAAGAATGAAATAATGCCATTTGCAGCAACATGGATGGACCTAAAGATTATCATATTAAGTGAAGTAAGTCAGACAAAGACAAATATCATATGTCCATATATAGTATATGTCTAAGTGTAAAATCCATATTATACGTAGAATCTAAAAAAAATGATACAAATGAACTTATTTACGAAACAGAAATAGACTCACAGACATAGAAAACAAACTTATGCTTACCAAAGGAGATAGCAGGGGGCAGGGGGTAGGCGGGAGAGATATTAGGAATTTGGGATTAACATATACACACTACTATATATAAAATAGGTAAACAAGAAGGACCTGCTGTATAGCACAGGGAACTATACTCAATATCTTGCATAATCTATAATGGAAAAAAATCTGCAAGAATATATACGTATGTATAACTGAATCACTTTGCTGTACAATTGAAACTAACACAACATTGTAAATTAACTATACTTCAATTTAAAAAATAAAGGGAAAAAATAATGTGTTGCATCAGGATCTTTCTGGCATTGTTTCACTTTAAAACTATTATGAAGAATTTACTCTGTAATATCCTTAGGTGTATAAAAGGTTCATACAAATTGATTTTTTAAATCACTAAGATCTGAAATGATAAATAAGTAACAATATAAATCGATAATCACAACATCTGTATTAAAAAGTTCAGCCTAGCTCATTTAATAGGCAAAAAGAATCTCACATCACACTCCATTAAATAACAAAGGTTATGAAAATGGTAATATGCAACGTTAGCAAAGGAGCAATGAAACACACTTAGGAACCATGGTAGAATGCAGACTGCTACGCATTCTATGTATTTCAATTTGGCAATACTCATCTGTCAAAGAATAAAGACCAAGATCACCAGAGGTTCATTTGTCTGTTTTAAATCACAGCTGAGCCTACTAATTTACCAGTCAAGCCAATACACACCAATGGAGAAATTAGCAGAGTAGTTCCCTGAAGGGGAAAAAGTGTGTGTGGCGGGGTAGATTTGTTTGTGTTTTTGGTTTATATTTTTTTATATTTTGGTTTTGAGGTGCTAGGAAGGAGGAATGCCTGGTGGTTATTCTAACTAAGCACTGAAAACTAGCACTCTGAGTAGGCAGTTGGTTTAAACAAGTCCCATTTCTCACTGGTGAGAAAAGTCTTCAGTCAGGTCTGGGGCGGGGGTGGGGAGGTCCCCTTAAAGTTCATGGTCCTTTATTAGCCTCAGCACGTTAGAACAAGTCGGGATGAAACATAACCTTTAGTTTTGATATTTCCTAGGCAGTTTTGCTGTAAGTGACAATTTTTCTTTCTATTCATTGATTCAACAGTGAGCAGTAAGAACCAACTCCATGCTGGACACCGCTAATGAAATAGTAAGGAAGGTGGATAAAGTCCCTGCACTCATGGAAACTGCCACTTAGCAATGTGATCTCGTCACAAAAATGTTTATGTTATTTGACCTAAAAATTCCACTTCAGGAAACCCATGCTAAGGAGATAATAAATAAAATGGTCAAATATTTATACACAAAGATATTCACTGGAGTATTGCTTAGCAAAAAAAAAAAAAAAGAAAAAGAAAATGGAAACAACCTAAACTTCCAACAATAGGGAAACAGTTGAAAAAACTACATTCATAAAATTGACTATAAAAGGCTTAATAACATGGGAAAACATGATATAACTTTAAGCGAGGTAAATATTATGAAATAACACAGATTGTGGTCTCAATTATATTAAATGAATATTTAAAATGCCTAGACAGAAATATAGCTGAAGTGCTAATATTATTGGTATATGAATGTTATGAATTTTCATATGAAAGTTTTTTCCCTTTATATTTTGGTTTATTTGTTTTTGTGACAGCATGTACTAATTTTATAATCTAGAAAGTTTGGCAAGCCCCTGATCCCCTCCCAAAAAAAGAAGAAACCATAACAAAAACAACCCCCCAAACTAGGCAAAACTGAAAAGTGCTCTACAAATGGTTTAGCTGTGTGTTTGCAGTTAAGATCCTGTAACCTAGGACTCTGTGTCTAAAGGCAGAATTTCCATGAGAATTAATCTCATTTTTGCTCCTACTGACTCTATAGAAACTGCTCTCTCCATGGTTTACCCCAAGAGGAGCAAACAAGAGTGACACAGACTTTTTAGAGGTAGACAGTGTCCATCACTCCTCACCCTTGGTATTGTATGACCAAGGAAAAAAAATCCCATGTCTCATTTCTACAGGCCACAGTAGTTAAGGAGACTCCTTCACATACATTCTTATCTTGAGCCTCACAGCAACCCCGAGACGTGAGAAGAAGCTGGGAGATGTCAGCGACCCTGCCCCGAGTCTCTCACTGGCAGTAACCAGGGCATCAGGACTCAGATGCAGGCCTAGGGGCTCCAGGCCCTGTCGTGTCCATGACACTGACAGGACCCTGGTCCATGGCAGGCATCCAAGGACCCACTTGGTGGAGTCGAGGAGGACTGGCCAGTTATTCCACCAACACTAGTCTTACTGTAAGCTCAGCTGTGTCCAGTTAAATCTACCAAGAGGCACCATAGCTGTAGAGACAGTGAGATTTCACACCTATTAATACAAACTCTTCTTCCTTCCCTTTTTCCCTCTTTAACTTGTCTTTCCAGTGAACACAGGAGAATGCAGATGTCACTAAAGTAGACTACACCAACACTAACATTTATTATCCAAGAGCTAAGTACTTCTATATATAAAAGTTATGGTAGGGCTTCCCTGGTGGCGCAGTGGTTGAGAGTCCGCCTGCCGATGCAGGGGACAAGGGTTCGTGCCCCGGTCTGGGAAGATCCCACATGCCGCGGAGCGGCTTGGCCCATGCGCCATGGCCGCTGAGCCTGAGCGTCTGGAGCCTGTGCTCCGCAACGGGAAAGGCCACAACGGTGAGAGGCCCGCACACCGTAAAAAAAAAAAAAAAAAAAAGTTATGGTAAATCGTCCTCTTGTCAACAGATAAAATACCTAAACACAAGCTTTGACTTCGGGCACCTGCCCTTCCCATCCTTTCCATGTCACAGGGTTGTTTAGGGGTCAATTGAGATAAAAACGGTGCGAGAGAGCACGTGGACTAAGAGATGGCTCCTTCCTTAAGTAAGATGCTATTAAATGCAAACCCAGAGACCGGGGTCCCGTGGAGTCCCCCAGGAACAAGGAGAGGCTAGCCCGAAGCGCCCGTGCGCCAGTGCAGACCTAACGTGACTCTGGCTGCCCCTGCCTAGCAGAAATCCCCGGTGCTATCGCAGGGGATCAAAGATCACAGCCCCTCAGCAGCCATCAAGTCGTAAAGATGCTCAAAATCGCCAGCGAGCTGCCGGGCGGGGGATGAAGTGTCGGCGACTGTTCTGACTCGGGGCGCAGGGCGCTTGCGCGCGCAGCTGCCCCCGAATAAATAAATAACCGCGCGGGCGGGCGGCTACCCCCGCCTGGCGCACTACCCTGCCTAGCCCCGCCCGCCGCTCACGTAGTGAGAGCGTGAGTCAGCGCGTTCGACCGCAGCCCAAACCCGGGTGGGTGCCCTGGCCCGCGCCGCCCGCCTGCACGTACCGCCGGCTCAGGACGCCCGGCGCTCCTCGCCGTGGGCACCCGGTGTGGGCAGGCGGGAGGGGCACCTGGGCTTGAAAGCCATGCGGGAGTGGGCTCGCCTTTCCCTGGCCGGGTCCTCCACGGGAACTCGACTTTGCCCTTGTCCCTGTGTGCTTTCCCACTTGGAGCCGCACCTTTGGCCCGACCCGGTGGTCCCTCGCCCTCGCCCTCGCCCAGCGGTCAGGAGGTAGATGGAGAAGGGGGCTCTGGGCTCCAGCTGCAGGGGGTCGAGTCCAGGGCAGACAGGGGAGGCTGAGGCCAATAAATTAAGGGAGAGAAGTCCCTTATCAATGTAATGTCACATGCAGCGGGAACTTACTCGAGTCGGCCTGCATTTCCTCAAATCTGCACCTGTTTAGTTACAACAACTGACTTTATAAGAGGAAGTTGCCTACGTGCCTGCCGGCTGAAGGACGGAATTAGAAGTACTCTCGACTGAACGTGTGAACAGAGCAGGGCCTCCTGTTCCGCTGTAGATTTACAGAGTCGCAAGACTGGGCCCCCTAAGGGCAGAAAAAATTCCAAGTCCTTCTTTGCCCTTTGGTAAAAGAGCCTTTCCCAAATTAAGGCGCGTTATAAAGCTCTCCTCTTCATGCAGCTGGGACGTGCCTGTGTCCTTTTTCAAAGCCTGTGCAAGGGGGTAGTCATGTTATGGGGAGGGCGACAGGAGAAGCATGCTCACGAAGGGAAAGAGATAGATGAGGAAGGGAAGAGGAAACGTTAATTAGGAAAGGAGCACTGAAGAATGAAGTGATTAACAGAACATTATTGCGCCCCTAATGGAGGTCAGCACATCTGGGAACTGGAGATGCAAAGTGGCTCCCATGGTCCCTGCCGTCAAGGGTTCACAGTTGAGAGGGGAACACCAATTAAGCAGAGAGTTAAACATAAGGGAGACTTAATGCAATGGTTCAGCACCCAGGCTCAGGAGCCAGGCTGTCACCATGCCAGTTCTGCCGCTTACAGCTTACATGTGACCTTACCCAGGTGACTGACTGTCCCCACTGCCCCACTTCATTTTCCTCGTTGGAAAAATGAGAATGGTGAAAACAGTACTTTTTAGGACTTTTAAGAGAACTGAATACATTAATACAAGAAAAGTCCTTTAATAATGCTATGCATTCACTAGGCGCTCGATAAATATTGTCAACACAACGAATGAAGGAGACCCAGGCAGGGCCAAGTACAGCAAGGCAGGATGTGTACTGCACAACTCCAGAAGTCACATACACATAGATGTGAATGGAACTTTCCAGAGCTGTGTGGCGTGGTAGTCCTAAGTACAAGGGTCTATTTTAATATCGTTCATAATAGCAAAATATTAAAAATTCAAATGCATTTATTCATGATTAAAATGTGGTACATTCATAAAATGGAGTACTACTAAAGCCATTAAAAGAAATAAATTACATTTATGTGTATCAAAATGGATATCTCTGGATGTCTCCAAAATATACTGTATGAAAAACAGTAAGTTGCAAAATGATACACACAATATGATGCCATTTATATAAAGAAAGCAGACACACAAAAAATTCTGTATATTTTATATATGTGTGTGTTTTTTTTAATGCTGGATGAATACCCACAAACTTAAAGGTACCTCTGGATGGAGGTAGAGGGATTAGGATTTGAAATGGTGGTTATTAGGGATTTATTCTATTCCATATTGTACTAATTGTCTCAGAGAACAATGTGCTTATATATCCTGTAGGTTTGTGCTTTTTTAAGCTATGGACATGTAAAATAAAACCACAAGCAAATATGTCAACACTGGCTAATTCTGGGTTGCAGGAACATGGGTGATCATTACTTTTTTTTAATAGATTCAAAAAATATATTTGATAACTTTTGATAATTACTTTTTCATTTGTATTTTCTGCATATTCAAATTTAAAATAGTAGAGGGGTGGGATAGGGAGGGTGAGAGGGAGACGCAAGAGGGAGGAGATACAGGGATGTATGTATATGTATAGCTGATTCACTTTGTTGTAAAGCAGAAACTAACACACCATTGTAAAGCAATTATACTCCAATAAAGATGTTAAAAAAAAGTCACTTAACCTCTTGGTGCCTTGTTTCCCTCATATATCAAAAGGGAAATAATAACTAGATTTGTTGTGAGACAAAATTCAATAATGAGGAAGTGCTTTGAAAAATATGAAACTGTACCAGTGTGAGGCAATTTTGTTATTATATAGCCTAAGTTGCTTTGGTCTTCTAATTTTTTTTGAAATTAAACATTTGAACACAAAATATCAATTTTGTAAAGAGAATACAGCAAAATAAACAGTAGTAAAAAGAAAAAAATAAAATAGTTAACAACCTTGCAGCGGAAGTGGTATGAAAGTTATGGAAGGGGTGGGCCTGGAGGGCATGTCTTGGGTAAAGCTAGGCTCGCTTGCCCAGAACCTTTGGTCCCAACAGAGGACAGAACCGGCTTCCTGAGCCCCCTCTATTCTAACTGCACCCTATGGCAGGAGTGGGTGCCTCTGGCACACCAGGGCTGCCAGCGGTCTGGGCTGGGGCTTCCCTGAGTGTGGTGTTGCTGGGGCCTGTGCTTTGCAAGTTCCTCTTTCAATCTTTAGCCTCCCTAAAATATGGCATGCTGGTGCTTGCTGGGGAAACACCAGGTGACCGGAGAACCCCAGAGAGAGGGTCCCGTGCTCCACAAGTGTGCCACATACGATACCAAACATTTCAGTAAGCTACTGAATGTCACACAGCAAGTGAATGGTAAAGGTGGCCATGGAAAACGAAGCCAACTCCCATCTGCGAGGGCCTGCTCTCCCCAGCCTCTGCTGAGGCCACTTTTACGGGTGTTGCCCTCTTTGGGAGCAGCTCAATGTTGTGGTCAAGATTACGGGCTTTGCAGTCACTCACACCTAGGCTCAAGTTGCCAAGGACTACGATTTGGGGCAAGTTACTCAACTTCCCTGAGCCTCTGTTTCCTCTTTATCAAGTGGGGATAACTGCCATGCTGGGAGGACAGGATGGGAGCCCTGGGTGTGTAGCATCAGGAAGAGAAGCCTTTTGATAACAGAGCCTGTTTGAAAGTGCAGATTATTTCTTATCCTATGGCTGTCCTTAACACTAATAAAGGGTTAAATAGCTGTGTAGGAAAGGATGAAAGCCTTTGCCTCAATCACGTGACACTGATCTTGATAGTGACATTCTAAGAGCGTTTTAGGCCTAGGGACAGTTGTTTTAAGAACGCCACTCCCACCCCCCTTAAAGAACCGGTTGTAGTTTTGTTCCTTAAGAGCCCAAATGATCCACTGAAAGCACCATCTCCAAACAGGATGCTCTTCCATTAAAAAAATATATATCACTCAGATACCAGTGACTTCTGAAGGAAGCAGACGAAACTTCTGATTTAAGTGAAACACACCTAGAATTCCTTTTTTCCTCCCTGGGTTGCTTGTTCTCCCTGACACCCATTAAACGAAAGTGTCTACGGGACTTTTAACTCAGTTGTGCTGAAAAGTCACAATTTAAACCCGATTCCCAGCTGCTCCTTTAGAACAAGTTGCACGAGAGGCTGTTCAGTCCAGCTAGCCCTAGGGAGGGGTAAACACTTACAGCTGGATGGTGGGACGTGCAGAACGTCAGGGGAACATAACTAAGCAGAGAGAAGCATGTGCTGTGACTAATAAAGAATGACCTGGGGTGTGGCTGTCATGAGAGAAATCACCTCCCCACAGGTTCTGGCACCTAAGAAAGCTGGGGAAAACAATGTCTGACTCCCAGGCAGTGTTTACCCAGCCAGGGTGAATGTGGCTTCAGTTATCACATTCGTGCTTTTCCAAGCTGCCCTCCTGTGTTTTTTCAGGAAGGGGATGCTGCTGCAGGGAGTGTAAATGATCTCCTTGGATAAGCCCCATGCCTAAGAAGCCAGCAACCCAGACCACAGCAAGACAGAAAAGCCCCCGCCCTCGGCCCAGGCCTGAGCAGAGATGCCCAGATGTATTCCCTGGGCCTCCCTGGCCCGACACTCCTCCCTGCCCTCTTACCAGGGTCTGGCTGGGTATGTAGGAAGGCACAGGCCACCACCATCAGAGCCTCCCTCTCCCTTTCTTTGTACTCCAACCACCCTCCCCAGATCTAAGTCAATGTCAAGTTCTGAAAACCCTCCCTGTGTAACATTTCATAAATCCATCCTCCTTCTCCAGCTACCCTAGCTGAGGCTCCAGATCAAGGTCAACATCAACAGTGATAAATCCTGTTGATAGCATGTGCCCTTGATCTGATGTAAGGAAAATGACAGTTAACTTCTGTGATCTTCCTCCTCAAAACTATAACCCCAGTCTAATCGCGAGGAAGACATCAGACAGATCCAAGTTGAGGGACATTCTACAAAATATCCAACCAGCACTCCTTGAAACTGTTAAGGTCATCAAAACCAAGAGAAGTCTGAGAAACTGTCCCAGCCAAAGGGAGACTAAGGAGATGTGATGACTAAATTGTAATGTGGTATCCTGGATAGGATCCTGGAACAGGAAAAAGGACATTATATAAACCCTAATGAAACCTAAATAGAGTATGGTCTTTAGTAGTTAATGACAGTGTATCCACATTGGCTTATTAATTTTGACAAATGTGCCATACAAATATAAGATGTTAATAATAGGGGAAACTGGGTGTGGTGGTATGTGGGAACTCTCTGTACCATCTGCAGTTTTTCTGTGAGTCTAAAACCATGCTGTCAATGATGAAATCAAATAATAAATTAAAAAATACCTTGAGGCAAATGACAATGAAAACACAGCCATACAAAATCTGTGGGATGAAGCGAAAGCAGTTCTTAAAGGGAAGTTTATAGTGATACAGGCCTTCTTTAAGAAACAAAAAAATCTCAAACAACCAACCTAACACAGCACCTAAAAGAATTAGAAAAAGAAGAACAAACAAAACCCAAAGTCAGCAGGAGGAAGGAGATAATAAATATCAGAAAGGAAATAAGTAAAATAGAGATTAAAAAACAATAGAAAAAAACCCCAATAAAACCAAGAGCTGGTTCTTTGAAAGGGAAACAAACTTGACAAACCTCTGGCCAGGCTCACCAAGAAGAAAAGCGAGAAGACCCAAATAAACAAAATAAGAAATGAAAGAGGAGAAATCACAACTGATACTGCAGAAATACAAAAAAACATAAGAGAATACTATAAATAATTATATGCCAACAAATTCTACAACCTACAAGAATGAACAACTTTCTAGAAACATACAGCCCACCAAAACTGAATCAAGAAGTAGATAACTTGAACAGATGGATTACTAGAAGTGAAATAGAATCTGTAAAAAAAAAAAAAAATCCCTACAAACAAAAGTCCAGGGCCTGATGGCTTTACAGGTGAATTCTACCAAACATACAAAGATGAACTTATACTGATCCTTCTCAAACTCTTCCAAAAGATTGAAGAGGAATGAATACTCCCAAGGACATTCTATGAAGCTACCACCACCCTGATACCAAAACCAGACAAAGCCACCACCAAAAAAGAAAATTACAGGGCAATATCTGTAATCAATATAGATGCAAAAATTCTCAACAAAATATTAGCAAACTGAATCCAACAACTCATAAAAAAGAGTATACACCACGACCAAGTTGGATTCATCCCAGGATCACAAGGATGGTTCAACATACGCAAATCAATGTAATACACCACATCAACAAAAGAAAAGACAAAAGCCACATGATCATTTCAATAGATACAGAAAAAGCATTTGATAAAATTCAATACCTGGGGAGAGGGGGAAGATGGCGGAAGAGTAAGACACAGAGATCACCTTCCTCCCCACAGATACATCAGAAATACATCTATACGTGGAACAACTCCTACAGGACACCCACTGAATGCTGGCAGAAGACCTCAGACCTCCCAAAAGGCAAGAAACTCCCCACGTACCTGGGTAGGGGAAAAGAAAAAAGAATGAACAGAGACAAAAGAATAGGGACGGGACCTGCACCAGTGGGAGGGAGCTGTGGAGGAGGAAAGGTTTCCATACACTAGGAAGCCCCTTTGGGGGCGGAGACTGCTGGTGGCAGAGGGGGAAAGCTTCGGAGCCGCAGAGGAGAGTGCAGCCACAGGGTGCGGAGGGCAAAGCGGAGAGACTCCCGTAAAGAGGATCAGGGCTGACCGGCACTCACCAGCCCAAGAGGCTTGTCTGCTCACCCGCCGGGGCGGGCGGGGCTGGGAGCTGAGGCTCGGGCTTCGGTCGGAGCGCAGGGAGAAGACTGGGGTTGGCGGCATGAACACAGCCTGCAGGGAGTTAGTGTGCCACGGCTAGCCGGGAGGGAGTCCGGGGAAAAGTCTGGACCTGCCAAAGAGGAAAGAGACTTTTTTTTCCCCTCTTTTTTTCCTGGTGCGCGAGGAGAGGGGATTAAGAGCGCTGCTTAAAGGAGCTCCAGAGACGGGTGTGAGCCGCGGCTATCAACGTGGACCCCAGAGACGGGCATGAGATGCTAAGGCTGCTGCTACCGCCACCAAGAAGCCTGTGTGCGATCACAGGTCACTATCCACACCTCCCCTCCCAGGAGCCTGTGCAGCCCACCACTGCCAGGGTCCGGGATACAGGGACAACTTCCCTGGGAGAACGCATGGCGCGCCTCAGGCTGGTGCAACGTCATGCTGGCCTCTGCCGCCGCAGGCTCGCCCTGCATCCGTAACCATCCCTCCCCCGGCCTGAGTGAGGCAGAGCCCCCGAATCAGCTGCTCCTTTAACCCCGTCCTGTCTGAGCGAAGAACAGACCCCCTCCTGCGACCTACACGCAGAGGCGGGGCCAAATCCAAAGCTGAACCCCGGGAGCTGTGCGAACAAAGAAGGGAAAAGGGAAATCTTTCCCAGCAGCCTCAGGAGCAGCGGATTAAATCTCCACAATCAACTTGATGTACCCTGCATCGGTGAAATACGTGAATGGACAATGAATCATCCCAAATTGAGGAGGTGGGCTTTGAGAGCAAGATATATTATTTTTTCCTCTTTTCCTCTTTTTGTGAGCGTGTATGTGTATGCTTCTGTGTGAGATTTTGTCTGTATAGCTTTGCTTTCACCATTTGTCCTAGGGTTCGGTCCGTCCGTTCTTTTTGTTTTTTACTTAAAAACATTTTTTTCTTAATAATTATTTTTTATTTTAATAACTTTATTTTATTTTATCTTACTTTATTTTTTCTTTCTTTCTCCTCCCTCCTTCCCTCCCTCCTTTCTTCCTTTCTTCCTTTCTTCCTTTCTTATTTTTCTCCCTTTTATTCTGAGCCGTGTGGATGAAAGGTGCTTGCTATTGCAGCCAGGAGTCACTGCTGTGCCTCGGACGTGGGACAACCAACTTCAGGACACTGGTCCACAAAAGACCTCCCAGCTCCACGTAATATCACACGGCAAAAATCTCCCAGAGACCTCCACCTCAACACCAACACCCAGCTTCACTCAATGACTTCACTCAGCAAGCTACAGTGCTTGACAACCTATGCCAAACAACAAGCAAGACAGGAACACAACCCCACCCATTATCAGAGAGGCTGCCTAAAATCATAATAAGGCCACAGACACCCCAAAACACACCACCAGACATAGACCTACCAACCAGAAAGACAAGACCCAGCCTCAACCACCAGAACACAGGCACTAGTCTCCTCCACCAGGAAGCCTACACAACCCACTGAAGCAACTTTAGCCACTGGGGACAGACACCAAAAACAACGGGAACTACGAACCTGCAGCCTGCAAAAAGGAGACCCCAAACACACTAAGATAAGCAAAATGAGAAGACATAAAAACACACAGAAGATGAAGGAGCAAGATAAAAATCCACCAGACCTAACAAATGAAGAGGAAATAGGCAGTGTACCTAAAAAAGAATTCAGAATAATGATAGTAAAGATGACCAAAATCTTGGAAATAGAATAGAGAAAACGCAAGAAACATTTAACAAGGACCTAGAAGAACTAAAGAGGAAACAAGCAACGATGAACAACACAATAAATGAAATTAAAAATACTGTAGAAGGGATCAATAGCAGAACAACGGAGGCAGAAGAACGGATAAGTGACCTGGAAGAAAAAATAGTGGAAATAATTACTGCAGAGCAGAATAAAGAAAAAAGAATGAAAAGAACTGAGGACAGTCTCAGAGACCTCTGGGACAACATTAAAAGCACCAACATTAGAATTGTAGGGGTCCCAGAAGAAAAAGAGAAAAAGAAAGGGACTGAGAAAATATTTGAAGAGATTATAGTTGAAAACTTCCCTAATATGGGAAAAGAAATAGTTAATCAACTCCAGGAAGCACAGAGAGTCCCATAAGGGATAAAACCAAGGAGAAACATGCCAAGACACGTATTAATCAAGCTAACAAAAATTAAATACAAAGAAAACATGTGAAAAGCAGCAAGGGAAAAACAACAAATAACACACAAGGGAATCCCCATAAGGTTAACAGCTGATCTTTCAGCAGAAACTCTGCAAGCAGAAGGGAGTGACAGAACATATTTAAAGTGATGAAGGAGAAAAACCTACAACCAAGATTACTCTACCCAGCAAGGATCTCATTCAGATTTGATGGAGAAATTAAAACCTTTAGAGACAAGCAAAAGCTGAGAGAGTTCAGCACCACCAAACCAGCTTTACAACAAATGCTAAAGGAACTTCTCTAGGCAAGAAACACAAGAGAAGGAAAAGACCTACAATAACAAACCAAAAACAATTAAGAAAATGGGAATAGGAACTTACATATCGATAATTTCCTTAAATGTAAATGGACTAAATGCTCCCACCAAAAGACACAGACTGGCTGAATGGATACAAAAACAAGACCCATATATATGCTGTCTACAACAAACCCACTTCAGACCTAGGGAAACATACAGACTGAAAGTGAGGGGATGGAAAAAGATATTCCATGCAAATGGAAATCAAAAGAAAGCTGGAGTAGCAATTCTCATATCAGACAAAATAGACTTTAAAATAAAGACTATTACAACAGACAAAGAAGGACACTACATAATGATCAAGGGATTGATCCAAGAAGAAGATATAACAATTGTAAATATTTATGCACCCAACATAGGAGCACGTCAATACATAAGGCAAATACTAACAGCCATAAAAGGTGAAATCAACAGTAACACATTCATATAGGGGACTTTAACACCCCACTTTCACCCATGGACAGATCATCCAAAATGAAAATAAATAAGGAAACACAACCTTTAAATGATACATTAAACAAGATGGACTTAATTGATATTTATAGGACATTCCATCCAAAAACAACAGAATACACATTTTTCTCAACTGCTCATGGAACATTCTCCAGGCTAGATCATATCCTGGGTCACAAATCAAGCATTGGTAAATTTAAGAAAATTGAAATTGTATCAAGTATCTTTTCCGACCACAACGCTATGAGACTAGATATCAATTACAGGAAAAGATCTGTAAAAAATATAAACACATGGAGGCTAAACAATACACTACTTAATAACGAAGTGATCACTGAAGAAATCAAAGGGGAAATCAAAAAATACCTAGAATCAAATGATAATGGAGACACGATAACCCAAAACCTATGGGATGCAGCAAAAGCAGTTCTAAGAGGGAAGTTTATAGCAATACAATCCTACCTTAAGAAACAGGAAACATCTAGAATAAACAACCTAACTTTGCACCTAAAGCAATTAGAGAAAGAAGAACAAAAAACCCCAAAGTTAGCAGAAGGAAAGAAATCATAAAGATCAGATCAGAAATAAATGAAAAAGAAATGAAGGAAACAATAGCAAAGATCAATAAAACGAAAAGCTGGTTCTTTGAGAAGATAAACAAAATTGATAAACCATTAGCCAGACTCATCAAGAACAAAAGGGAGAAGACTCAAATCAATAGAATTAGAAATGAAAAAGGAGAAGTAACAACTGACACTGCAGAAATACAAAAGATCATAGGACATTACTATAAGCAACACTATGCCAATAAAATGGACAACTTGGAAGAAATGGACAAATTCTTAGAAATGCACAACCTGCCAAGACTGAATCAGGAAGAAATAGAAAATATGAACAGACCAATCACAAGCACTGAAATTGAAACTGTGATTAAAAATCTTCCAACAAACAAAAGCCCAGGACCAGATGGCTTCACAGGCAAATTCTATCGAACATTTAGAGAAGAGCTAACACCTATCCTTCTCAAACTCTTCCAGAATATAGCAGAGGGAGGAACACTCCCAAACTCATTCTACGAGGCCCCCATCACCTTGATACCAAAACCAGAAAAGGATATCACAAAGAAAACTACAGGCCAATATCACTGATGAACATAGATGCAAAAATCCTCAACAAAATACTAGCAAACAGAATCCAACAGCACATTAAAAGGATCATACACCATGATCAAGTGGGGTTTATCGCAGGAATGCAAGGATTCTTCAATATATGCAAATCAATCAATATGATACACCATATTAACATATTGAAGGAGAAAAACCATATGATCATCTCAATAGATGCAGAGAAAGCTTTTGACAAAATTCAACACTCATTTATGATAAAAACCCTGCAGAAAGTAGGCATAGAGGGAACTTTCCTCAACATAATAAAGGCCATATATGACAAACCCACAGACAACATCATCCTCAATGGTGAAAAACTGAAAGCATTTCCACTAAGATCAGGAACAAGACAAGGTTGCCCACTCTCACCACTCTTATTCAACATAGTTTTGGAAGTTTTAGCCACAGCAATCAGAGAATCAAAGGAAATAAAAGGAATCCAAATCAGAAAAGAAGTAAAGCTGTCACTGTTTGCAGATGACAGGATACTGTACATAGAGAATCCTAAAGATGCTACCAGAAAAATACTAGAGCTAATCAATGAATTTGGTAAAGTAGCAGGATACAAAATTAATGCACAGAAATCTCTTGCATTCCTATACACTAATGATGAAAAATCTGAAAGTGAGACCAAGAAAACACTCCCATTTACCACTGCAAGAAAAAGAATAAAATATCTAGGAATAAACCTACCTAAGGAGACAAAAGACCTGTATGCAGAAAATTATAAGACACTGATGAAAGAAATTAAAGATGATACAAATAGATGGAGAGATATACCATGTTCTTGGATTGGAAGAATCAACATTGTGAAAATGACTCTACCACCCTAAGCAATCTACAGATTCAATGCAATCCCTATCAAACTACCACTGGCATTTTGCACAGAACTAGAACAAAAAATTTCACAATTTGTATGGAAACACAAAAGACCCCGAATAGCCAAAGCAATCTTGAGAACGAAGAACAGAGCTGGAGGAATCAGGTTCCCTGACTTCAGACTATACTACAAAGGTACAGTAATCAAGACAGTATGGTACTGGCACAAAAACAGAAAGATAGATCAATGGAACAGGATAGAAAGCCCAGAGATAAACCCACGCACATATGGTTACCTTATCTTTGATAAAGGAGGCAGGAATGTACTGTGGAGAAAGGACAGCCTCTTCAATAAGTGGTGCTGGGAAAACTGGACAGGTACATATAAAAGTATGAGATTAGAATACTCCCTAACACCATACACAAAAATAAGCTCAAAATGGATTATAGACCTAAATGTAAGGCCAGAAACTATCAAACTCTTAGAGGAAAACATAGGCAGAACACTCTATGACATAAATCACAGCAAGATCCTTTTTGACACACCTCCTAGAGAAATGGAAATAAAAACAAAAATTTAAAAATGGGGGCTTCCCTGGCGGTGCAGTGGTTGAGAGTCCACCTGCTGATGCAGGGGACACCGGTTCGTGCCCCGGTCTGGGAAGACCCCACATGCCGCAGAGCAGCTGGGCCCGTGAGCCATGGCCGCTGAGCCTGTGCGTCCGGAGCCTGTGCTCACCAATGGGAGAGGCCACAGCAGTGAGAGGCCCACGTACCGCAAAAAATATAAATAAATAAAATAAAAATTAAAAAAAAATAAACAAATGGGACCTAATGAAACTTCAAAGCTTTTGCACAGCAAAGGAAACCATAAGCAAGACCAAAAGACAACCCTCAGAATGGGAGAAAATATTTGCAAATGAAGCAAATGATAAAGGATTAATCTCCAAAATTTATAAGCAGCTCAATACCAAAAAAACAAACAACCCAATCCAAAAATGGGCAGAAGACCTATATAGACATTTCTCCAAAGAAGATATATAAACTGCCAACAAACACATGAAAGAATGCTCAACATCATTAATCATTAGAGACATGCAAATCAAAACTACAGTGAGATATCATCTCATACCGGTCAGAATGGCCATCATCAAAAAATCTAGAAACAATAAATGCTGGAGAGGGTGTGGAGAAAAGGGAACACTCTTGCACTGCTGGTGGGAATGTGAATTGGTACAGCCACTATGGAGAACAGTATGGAGGTTCCTTAGAAAACTCCAACTAGAACTACCATATGACCCAGGAATCCCACTACTGGGCATATACCCTGAGAAAACCATAATTCAAAAAGAGTCATGTACCAAAATGTGCATTGCAGCTCTATTTACAATAGCCAGGAGATGGAAACAACCTAAGTGTCCATCATCGGATGAATGGATAAAGAACATGTGTCACATATATACAATGGAATATTACTCAGCCATAAAGAGAAACAAAATTGAGTCATTTGTAATGACGTGGATGGACCTAGAGTCTGTCATACAGAGTGTAGTAAGTCAGAAAGAGAAAGACAAATACCATATGCTAACACATATATATGGAATCTACGAAAAAAAAATGTCATGAATAACCTAGGGGTAAGATGGGAATAAAGACACAGACCTACTAGGTAATGGACTTGGGGATATGGGGAGGGGGAGGGGTGAGCTGTGATGGGGTGAGAGAGTGGCATGGACATGTATACACTACCAAACATAAAATAGATAGCTAGTGGGAAGCAGCCGCATAGCACAGCGAGATCAGCTAGGTGTTTTGTGAGCACCTAGAGGGGTGGGATGGGTAGGGTGGGCGGGAGGGAGACGCAAGAGGGAAGAGGTATGGGGACATATGTATATGTATAACTGATTCACTTTGTTATAAAGCAGAAACTAACACACCATTGTAAAGCAATTATACTCCAATAAAGATGTAAAAACTAAAGTCTAAAAAATATATATATATATGTATTTTCAACCAAATAGGCAAAAAGAAAGTGCTAATTTGCATTTCTTTTATTATTGAAGTATATTTTTTATTTGCCTATTGGCCATTTATATCAATAATTCGTCTATTATGAAATCCCAATTCATGTCTCTTTTTATCCTTCTACTGAGTTCTTTACCTTTCTATTGACTTGTAAGAGTTCTTTGGATATTATGAATGTCAGCCCTTTATTTGTCATATGTAATCCAAATATTTTACCCATTGTCATTGGTCTTTGACTTTGTTTATGGTGTGTTTTAGATTTTTATGAAGTGAAAAATCACCCTTTTAAAAAGGTTGCTAGGAAATCAAAACTACAGCGAGGTATCACCTCACACTGGTCAGAATGGCCATCATCAAAAAATCTACAAATAATAAATGCTGTAGAGGGTGTGGAGAAAAGGGAACCCTCTTGCACTGCTGGTGGGAATGTAAATTGATACAGCCACTATGGAGAACAGTAAGGAGGTTCCTTAAAAAACTAAAAATAGAACTACCATATGACCCAGCAATCCCACTACTGGGCATATACCCTAAGAAAACCATAATATTCAAACAGTCATGTACCACAATGTTCACTGCAGCACTATTTACAATAGCCAGGAAACAACCTAAGTGTCCATCGACAGATGAATGGATAAAGAAGATGTGGCTCATATATACAATGGAATATTACTCAGCCATAAAAAGAAATGAAATTGAGTTATTTGTAGTGAGGTGGATGGACCTAGAGTCTGTCATACAGAATGAAGTAAGTCAGAACGAGAAAAACAAATACCATATGCTAACACAAATATATGGAATCTAAAAAAAAAAAAAGGTTCTGAAGAACCTAGAGGCAGGACAGGTAGAACCTAGATGCAGACGTAGAGAATGGACTTGACATGGGGGGGTGGTAAGCTGGGCCACAGTGAGAGAGTGGCATGGACATATACACACTACCAAATGTAAAATAGATAGCTAGTGGGAAGCAGCAGCATAGCACAGGGAGATCAGCTCGGTGCTTTGTGACCACCTGAAGCCGTGGGATAGGGAGGGTGGGAGGGAGACGCAAGAGGGAGCGGATATGGGGATATATGTATACGTATAGCTGATTTGTTATACAGCAGCAACTAACACAACAATGTAAAGCAATTATACTCCAATAACGATGTTTAAAAAATAAATAAAATTTAAAAATTAAAACGTTGCTAGGGGTTTCTTATGCTTAGAAGAGCCTGTATATTTAAAAATTGGAAAGCCTTTTGCCTGTGTTTTCTCTAATATATTTATGGTTTAATTTTTTACATTTATATCCATTTGGAATTAATTTGGTGTAAGGAGTGAGGTAAGGATTCAGCTTAATTTATTTTCCAGAAGTCTTGACAGGTGTCCCACTGTAATTTATTGAGTAATCCGTATTTTCCTCACCAATTTGAAATGAGGCTATTATCAAATAGTAACTATTTTTAATGTTTGGGACTCTTTCTATGCCCACTATTCAGTTTCACTAATGTATCTATTCCTAAATCACTACCAAACTGTTTTAATTACTGCAACAAAAATGCTTGCTTTATACCTGCCTTTCCTTGGCTATTCTCTTTGCCAAGTTTTGAAAGTTATTTATTTGTTTTACCCCCCTAGTGAACTTAAGTTCCTCTAGAGCAGGAACTGTGGCTTAAGCATTTTTACAGCCTCGACAACTTGGCTGAGTAAGTATTTATTTTTCTCAGTAGCTTTCCATCCTGCTCCACCACAGTGCCTTGCTCCAAGTAATCATTCACTTTCATAATCACGTTTATTAAATTTTAAGTGTTAAAGGAGCAAGGGCAAGATGTTCCAAGGGATGGAAATCAAAAGAGTGAATTCAGGAGAGGCTAAAGCAGACAGCCCTCATGGAAGGAATGGAAGGCAATTGGGTTGATAAGCAGCCCCGGCCAGGATGTCAGTTTGTTCAGAACAGCACTGGAATTGTTGGTATCACTGAATCAGCCCTGGTGCTTGATCAAGTGCTCTGGTCAACAGATCTTGATGACTGAAGGACTGACTGCCTTTGTCATCCAACTCTGAAATGGCGGCACGGAGAACCTACCACCCATGGCCTCCTGTATTTCCTGAAGAACGGCTGTCACTATAAAGTACTGTGACTTGGCACACGCATACCTAATCATCCTGAGGTGCCCTCTCCCTTTCAAAGTAGACACCCGCATGTTGATGAATTGCCAGTGTTAGGAAGCTGTATATTTATTTCAATGATTCAGCCGTAGACCGAGAGGTTGTATTGGCATTGCCCTCAGAGCCTAGGGATAATCCACATGTAAGAGGATTTGGGATGAAGCTGCCAGCAGAGATTTAAACTCCCAAAACTAACAGAGAATCATCATTTTCCAAAATTTGCATCCCTGTTAAATTGCTAAAATTTTGGATTTCCAGTCATGTGGAGAGTCTGGTTTGGGAGGCTGGGGTGTGTTTGAATATGTATGTCTAACAAGTGCCCTCAGTGATTATCAGTTTGGGAGACACTAACATAATAGATTGGATTAATCTGGGTAGAAATGGGTGCTGGAGGAGGCTCAGGAAACATGGGAGTCCAATTAAACTAACTAGGGTGTATCCTTCAAACTAGAATGTAACTAAAGAAAACCCAGCCTATTTACTTACTTACTTACTTACTTACTTACTTATTTATTTTTGTCTGCGTTAGGTCTTCATTGCTGTGTGTGGGCTTTCTCTAGTTGCGGAAAGCGGGGGCTACTTTTCGTTGCAGTGCACAGGCTTCTCGTTGTGGTGGCTTCTCTTGTTGCAGAGCACGGGCTCTAGGCACGTGGGCTTCAGTAGTTGTGGCACACGCTCAGTAGTTGTGGCTCATGGGCTCTAGAGAGCAGGCTCAGTAGTTGTGGTGCACGGGCTTAGTTGCTCCGCAGCCTGTGGGATCTTCCCAGACCAGGGTTTGAACCCATGTCCCCCGCTTTGGCAGGTGGATTCTTAACCACTACGCAACCAGGGAAGTCCCCAGCCTAATTATTTATACAGAGATCTATTAAAAAAAAAAAAAAAAGCAACCTGTGCTGATAAAAGAGTATGTGTAGGACTCAAGTCTAAAAAAAATCAGAAAAATATGTCAGTATTTTTAAAAGGAAAGAATGAATGAATACACAGACCAGCTAAAGCAGATTTTCAACTCCCCTTTGATAAGAGAATTTCAGAAAAGTTCTAGCATTGACATTTGCTAGAATTAGGTAGACAGCTGGCCAGGATGACACCCATCTCAATGCATGTGTTTCAACACTGATTACTTTTGAAAGGCTTATTACATTTAAGTCACATTATATAGGACTGATGGTAACTAAGTCTGTGACTTTGGGCAAGTTGCTTACCTCTGTGGGCCTGCTTCCTGCCTATACAATGAGCTTAGACTGTTTCTTAGTCTAGGTAATCTGTAAGCTCTCCCACAGGCCTTAGATTCTTTGGTTGGTTCTATGGCATAACCATCTCTCCCCTGATGCACACACAGGAGACCCTGCTGCTGAAATTGGCCTGGAATCTCATGGCCTCACTTCCTCCAGTCCTTCCCTAAGACAAGACCTGTGACTCAAGCTGAGGGTGTAGACAGAGGAGGCAAACCACTGCAGAACATAGAGGTTCCTCTACCCATCATTTTCTGGTCTCTGAAGGGGGTTCGGAAGGTCCGTAGATTAGATAAGAGCATTAAGTCAATTTCAAAATGTTCTGCTTTGATAATTGAACTGTGGTAGAATGAAAAGAGAGAAAGAGGGAGAGTGGGAGGGAGGGAGAAAGGAAGGAAGGAGGCAGGGAGGGAAAGATGAGAGGGAGGGAGGGAGGGAGGGAAGAAAAAAATCACCTGGGCATCCCCATAGCCAACTGTCGAAACTGTCAAGTATTGTTCTGGGCTTTTGTGTGGAGCTTGAGAATTACTGGTTGGGTAACAGGAAAGCCCTGAGACCTAAACGAAACCTCAGGCAAGAGCCTGTCCTAAAGAATTCTAGTCTCTGACCTTGAAGCCCTCAGGCCTCAATCTATGAGGTCACCAGTTGGCCCACTAATATATGATCTCTCACAGAAGGGAAGAGCAAGTGTCAAATGCCCAACTCACAGCCACGACCCCAAACCTTTCATGACTGCTTTGTTACAAAAAGTAGGAAAAACAATTTTTTAAAGACAACTCCATATATCTGACAAAAAAAACCCAACCCACTAATTCAAAAAGATACACGCACCCTAATGTTCATAGTAGCATTATTTACAACTGCCAAGACATGGAAACAACCTAAGTGTCCATCAACAGATGAATGGATAAAGAAGATGTGGTACATATATGCAATGGAATACTACTCAGCCATAAAAAAGAATGAAATGGCTCCATTTGTGGTAACATAGATGGACTTGGAGGGCATTATGCTAAGTGAAGTCAGACAGAGAAAGAAAAATACTGTATGATATCACTTATATGTAGAATCCACAAATGACAACAAACTAGTGAATATAGCAAAAAAGAAACAGACTCACAGATATAGAGACAAACTAGTGGTTATCAGTGGGGAGAGGGGAGGGAGGGGGTCAATGTAGGGGTAGGGGGCATGGAAGGTACAAATTGTTAGGTATAAGATAGGCTTAAGGATGTACTGTACAACACAGGGAACATAGCCAATATTTTGTAATAACTGTAAATGGAAAGTAACCTTTAAAATTAGCTTCTTTTCTAGCTAGAAATCTCAGGGGACTTACATGAAGTTCCCCAGAGAGTATGGCCTGTGGGTTACAGTGCCATGATTAGGTTTGTATCCTTGCTCTAAAACTTAATACCTACTTAATTTTCTGAGCCTCAGTTTCCTCATCTGTCAAATGGACACCATTATGCCTACATCATACAATTGTGAAAAAGAGTATATAAAATAATATATATACATCTATACTGACATGTGTATAGCAAATAAATTATGCTCAGTATTTTTTTTTTCTTTTCCTTTCCCACAAATGACAAGAATGCGCCTGATAGTATAAATACTTTGGGATTGTGGCCAATATTCCAACATGAGAAGTAAATGGGAAAATATTCAGATTAACCAGTGGTAAATAGATTAATTAACTCCAATCAGGAGGTAAACTAGCCAGAGCTGCAGGCTCAAATCAGAAGAAAGAATTAAATGATGGTCTAATTTGAAACCAGAAGGTCAGCTGTGAAAATAACCCCGTTTGTAGGACATGAACAAGGAGTCCCTTGTTATCACTGTGACTATTTTAAAGGTGCTCAGCATCTCTTTCAGTGCACAGATGGGGCATCCTGGCATTCAGACCTTACAACTGTATCCCAGCCAAAACTCTTGGCCAAAAGCAACCCCAACTTTCTTGAGATGGTAAAAACTATCTGTCAACTCTGGAATGTTTAGAATTAAATATAGAGATGAAGAAATAAACCAAACCATTGCTATTCATGGTTTTTTCATAGAGTTAGGAATGATCTCTGTATATATATATTTTTGCAGTACGCAGGCCTCTCACTGTTGTGGCCTCTCCCGTTGCGGAGCACAGGCTCCGGACGCGCGGGCTCAGTGGCCATGGCTCATGGGCCCAGCCGCTCTACGGCATGTGGGATCTTCCCGGACCGGGGCACGAACCCGCGTCCCCTGCATCAGCAGGCGGACTCTCAACCACTGCGCCACCAGGGAAGCCCTGATCTCTGTATATTTTATATTTTAAGTATTTGGTGTTTTTAAGAGATTTTAGGAAATTTGATAGATTTGGGCTTTAATTCTAACATAAAATGTATAAGTGAGTAATTTTAGACTTAGCTCTTTAGTTGAAAGATAAAGAGAATTATGCAAAGTTTGTAAACAAGACTGAAGTGTATATGATTAACTTGAGATGGACCACATTCATTTATTTAATTAGATTTATTAGAATGGGGAGGTTTGGGTAGGTAGGTTAGGCAGTAGAAATACTTTAAAAAATCAGATATAGTCAATTATAAATGCAGTCTAAGATGTTCAAGGGAATTTCATAAGATGTAAACAGGACAAATTGTTTAAGGGAATTTGGTCTGTTCAGCTACTCAATCAAACAATAATCAAATAACCCCCTGGATTTATTATATTTATTTTTAAAATAAGAATTGTAATTTGAACTTGAAAGTTTCAGGAAAATTTTTTATTTTTTAATAATAATTTTTAAATCTCAAGGTTTAAATTCTATTCTGTGTCCGGAAAAACATCACACAGACACGAAATAACTCACTTTCACAGTGCCAATTTTTAGGTTGCTGACCGTTTAGATTTCTATTGTACTTTGGGAAACAAAGTAGATATAGAAAATGGAATTTATTCAATTTTGAATGAAATACTTTTAAACTATTTTAACCCTCAGAAGAAGAGGGAAAGGAAATAGAAAAAAGATTCATGAAAGGATAATAATAATGAAACTTATTTTGTGCTTAGTATGTTCCTAGCACAGCTCAAAGAGCTTCACATGTATTACTCATTTAAGCCTGCTAAAACCCCATGAAACCTTAGAAGAACAGCGTAGAAGAAAAAAGGAAGTGCTGTGTGGGTTGCCACAATCTAGGAAAAATTCTTATCTTAGCCCGTCAGTGCTCTTTAAGGTAGCCCGGTTACCACATGCAGCACCCTAATATACCTGTTCATTTATTCTTTCACTCTTACAGCCAACATTTATTAACTTCTTACTATGTGTCAGGCTACTGAGTGGCGCATAGCTTTTCGGAGAGCAAGCCTGGAGACCAGTTAGGAGGCTGATGCCATGATCGAGGTGGACATCGTGGTGCCCGATTTAGGGCCGTGGCAATTGAGATGCTGAGGGAAGGATAGATTGAAGAGTTACTTAGAAGTTAGAATTGATACGACTTAATTGGAAACAGGACATTAGGGGAAAGGTGGTATCTTTTCCCAGGCCCTCAAAATACAAGGCCTGAGGCCAGAGTTAAGGTCATAACAATTGATTTGGTAGATGCAAACCCAAAGAAGTGAGGATGAGGAGAAGGGGAAGCAAGCAGGGACAGCTGTGCAGTGACAGTGTGCTGCATGGCCACCCTGGCTCCTGGTTCACGACAGGAGAACATACAAAGAGAGACAGTGGATCACTCAGTAGTATGTTTACTCAGCACACAGGACTCCTTAGAAGGGCTGCCAAGAACAAACATATCCTGAAGCAATCCACAGAAAGAGAAAGAAGGGGGACTTCATCTCACAAGGTACCTCCTATCTTCTATGTACCAAGAAAAAAAAAAAAACCCTAAGGAAGGAGTGAGTGGAGAGGTAGGAGGTGATTAGAGTTCCATTTTGAATATGTTTCATTGCCTCTTATGAGATGTCCAGATGGAAATCTCCAATAGGCAGTTGAATGTAGGCAGAGTCTGGAGCTCAAGAGAGAGAAAGACAGGTTGGAGAAGACTGAGTAGTGAGCACACAGTGTGTGCTAGGCTGTGCCCCCCAGAAGCCCCCTCTGGGAATGAAGCACTCATTCCTCCAGCTGCCACGACTGTTGCCTGCTGGTGGCCACGGCCAAATCCCTCTCCAGGAATGACCCTTTATCAAAGGAAGCTGCCTTGCCCAAGTATATGCACCTACCGTGTGCATGCAATGACAGGTTGATGGGGGGTTACAAAGACCTGTCCTCTTCACCTCAGTTCAGGTCATTTCTGCAAGGCCTTCTCAGCTCTAGAGTTCCCTAGAACTGGATGATGCCACTGTTGAATCTACATTGCCAGTCCTGCTTCCTTCATCCCACTCCCGGGGTGGTTTCTAATAGTGCCCCCCTGTATACAAATTTCTGTTTCAGAATCTCCCAGAGAACCTGAGCCAACATAGAGTGGAAGCTGAGGACGGGAGAATTCTACGTGGACACTTTCAGAAGCTTGTCTGTGACAAGGAAGGAAGATTCCTGAAGAAGGGTACTGTCAAAGGAGGACTTTTTAAGTATAGTTGATTTATAATATTGACAGGAAAGTGATCAGTTATATATATATAAAAGATCATTTTCCATTATAGGTTATTGTAAGATATTGAATATAGTTCCCTGTGTGATACAGTAAATCCTTGTCTTTTATCTATTTTATGTATGGTAGTTTATATCTGTTAATCCCATATTCCTAATTTATTCCTCCTCCCCCACTTTCCCCTTTAGTAACTATAAGTTTATTTTCTATGTCTGTGAGTCTGTTTCTGTTTTGCATATAGTTTCATTTGTGTTAATTTTTAGATTCCACATATAAGTGATATCATATAATATCTGTCTTTCTGTCTGACTTACTTCACTAAGTATAATATTCTCTAGGTTTATCCATGTTGCTGGAAATGGCAATATTTCAATGATTTTTATGGCTGAGTAATATTCCATTGTGTGTGTGTATATATATATATATATAGATAGATAGATAGATAGATAGATAGATAGATAGATATATACACACACACACACAATGTATATATATACACCACATTTTCTTAAGCCAATTGTCTATTGATGGGCTCTTGGGTTGTTTCCATATCTTGGCTATTGTAAATAGTGCTGCTATGAACATTGGGGTGCATGTATCTTTTTGAATTAGAGTTTTCATCTCCTCTGGAATATATACCCAGGAGTGGGATTGCTGGATCATAAGGCAGCTCTATTTTTAGTTTTTTAAGGAAACTCCATGCTGTTTTACACAGTAGCTGCACCAATTTACATTCCCACCACAGTGTAGGAGGGTTTCCTTTTCTCCACACCCTCTCCAGCATTTATTATTTGTAGACTTTTGACAATAGCTATTCTGACCAGTGTGAGGTGATACCTCATTGTGGGTTTTAATTTGCCTTTCTCTAATACAGTAAGTCCCCTACACACGAACGAGTTCCATTCTGAGAGCATGTTCGTTAAGTCCAATTTGTTCATAAGTCCAACAAAGTTACCCTAGGTACCAACTAACACAGTTGGCTATCTAATACTGTACTGTAATAGGCTTATAATATTTTTCACACCAATAATACATGGAAAACAAACACAAACAATAAAGAAAACTTTCTTAATCTTACAGTACAGTACCTTGAAAAGTACAGTACTACAGTACAACATATGGCGTACAGGGCTTGGCACCAAGTGAACAGGCAAGAAGAGTTACTGACTGGAGGAAGTGGGAGGAGGTGGGAGATGGTAGAGCTGAAGGATTGTCAGCAATAGGAGATGGAGGGCAAGCTGCAATCTCACTCATGCCTGATGTTGATGCACAGGTTCTGGCTCCTTGCTGGATTCAGTTCTATCTACCCACTTGAAAAAACGATCCAGGGATGTCTGCGGAGTAGCTCTTTTATTCTTGTCATAGATGACACACGGGAGCACTGGATTGCATTCTGAATGGCTGCTGTAACCTTTGTGTACCATTCTGTGTTCAGGTCCTGTGCCTCAAAAACTAACTGTGCCTCCTCAAATAAAGAAAATCTCCTTGCCATTTCCTGCATCGTGAATCTCTTCAGTTCTTCAGTTACTTCTTCTTCCTCTTGTCTCTCTTTGTCCTTTCTCTGGGCCTCCAATTCCATCAGGTCTTCATTAGTAAGCTCCTCATGTTGCACAGCAAGGAGTTCAACAAGGTCGTCCTCTTGCAGATCTAGCTCCAGCTTCTTGCTGAGGGTCACTAAGTTGCTGAAGACCTCCTTGGACTCCTCATCCACCTGCCCAAATCCAGGAAAATCATGAACAAACTGTGGGCAAAGTTTCCTCCAAACTGTAGGCTGTAACCTCATGCCAAGCAAGTCAATGTTTTTTATGGCCTTGTAGATGTTATATAGTCCTTCCAAAATGGTTGCAAGGTTGTTCCTGATTTGTCACTCACCTTTACTGCCTGCTGAAAAGTGTAATGTAAATAATATTTGAATTTATTTTTGTATATGGTGTGAGGGAGTATTCTAATCTCATTGATTTACATGTAGCTGTTCAGCTTTCCCAACACCAGTTGTTGAAGAGACTATCTTTTCTCTATTGTATATTCTTGCCTCCTTTGTCAGAGATTAATTGACCATAAGTGTGTGGGTTTATTTCTGAGCTCTTTATTCTGTTTCATTGATCTGTATGTCTGTTTTTGTGCCAATACCATGCTATTTTGATTACTGTAGCTTTGTGGTATAGTCTGAGGTCTGGAAGGGTTATGCTTCCAGCTTTGTGCTTTTTCTTTGGGAAAGCTTTGGCAATTCTGGGTCTTTTGTGTTTCATATAAATTTTAGGATTATTTGTTCTAGTTCTATGAAAAATGTCATGGGTATTTTGATAGGGATTGCATTAAATCTGTAGATTGCTTTGGGTAGTGTAACCATTTTAACAATGGTTAAAAGAGTATGGGATTATCTTTCCATTTCTTTGAATCATCTTCAATTTCCTTTATCTGTTTTAGAGTTTTCAGCATATAGGTCTGTCACCTCCTTTATTCCTAGATATTTTCTTTTTTTGATGTGATTTTAAATGGGCCTGCTTTTTCTTACTTTCTCTTTCTGATATTTCATTGTTAGTGTAAAGAAATGCAACCGATTTCTGTATATTAATCTTGTATCCTGCTACCTTGCTGAATTCATTAATTAGTTCTAATCATTTTTGGGTTGAAACTTTAAGGTTCTCTATATAGAGTATCATGTCATCTGCAAATAGTGACTGTTTTACCTCTTCTCTTCCAATTTGGATACCTTTTCTTTTTCTTATCTGATTGCTGTGGCTAGGACGTCCATTACTTTGTTGAATAGAAGTGGTGGGAGTGGGTATCTTTGTCTTGTTCCTGAATTTAGCAGGAAGGCTTTCAGCTTTTCACTGTTGAGTATTCAGTTGGCTGTGGGTATGTCATAAATGACTTTTATTATGTTGAGATATGTTCTCTCTATACCCCTTTTGGTGAGAGTTTTTATTGTGAATGGATGTTGAATTTTGTCAGATGCTTTTTCTGCATCTATTGAGAGGATCATGTGTTTTTTGTCTTTCCTTTTGTTAATGTGGTGTATCACATTGATTGATTTGCATATGTATTTTTAAAATAAATTTATTTATTTATTTTTGGCTGCATTGGGTCTTTGCTGGTGTGTGTGGGCTTTCTCTAGTTGCGGCAAGCGGGGGCTACTTTTCATTGTGGTGCACGGCCTTCTCATTGTGATGGCTTCTCTTGTTGTGGAACACAGGCTCTAGACGTGTGGGCTTCAGGAGTTGTAGCACGTGGGCTCAGTAATTGTGGCTCACAGATTTAGTTGTTCCGTGGCATGTGGGATTTTCCCAGAGCAGGGATTGAAACCATGTCCCCTGCATTGGCAGGCAGATTCTTAACCACTGCACCACCAGGGAAGTCCCTGATTTGCATATGTTGAACCATCCTTGTGATCCTAGAATGAATCCAACTCGATCATATTGTATTATCCTTTTTATGCATTGTTGGACTTGGTTTCTTAATATTCTGTTGAGGATTTCTGCATCTATACTCATCAAAGATATTGGCCTATAATCTTCTTTTTTGGTAGTGTCTTTGTCTGGTTTTGGTATCAGGGTGGGGGTGGTGGCTTCATAGAATGAATTTGGGAGTGTTTCCCCTTCTTCAATTTTTTGGAAGAATTTGAGAAGGATAGGTGTAAGTTCTTCTTTGTATGTTTGGTAAAATTCCCCAGTAAAGCCATTCGGTCCTAGACTTTTGTCTGCAGGGAGTTTTTTATTACAGCAGATTTCACTCCTAGTGACTGGTCTATTCAAATTATCTGTTTCTTCTTGACTCAGTTTTGGCAGGTTCTATGTTTCCAGGAACTTGTCCATTTCTTCTAGGTTGTCCAATTTGTTGGCATGTAACTGTTGATAGTGTTCTCTTATGATTTTTTGTACTTCCTCAGTATCAGTTGTTATTTCTCCTCTTTTGTTTCTTATTTTGTTTATTTGGGTCCTCTCTCTGTTCTTATTGGTGAGGCTGGCTAGAGGTTTGTCAATTTTGTTTAACTTTTCAAAACACCAGCTCTTGGTTTTCTTGATCTTTCCTATTGTCTTTTTATTGAGGGGGGGGTCCTCTATTTTATTTTTTTCCTCTCTGATCTTCAGTATTTTCTTCCTTCTGCTGACTTTGGGTCTTGTTTGTTCTTATTTTTCTAATTCTTGTAGGTAGTAGGTTAGGCAGTTTACTTGATGTTTTTCTTGTTTCTTGAGGAAGGCCTGTATCGCTATGAACTTCCCTCTTAGAACTTCTTTTGCTGGAGAGTTGGGACCCATGGAATGGGTACCATGCAGTATTACTTCAACGGGTCTGCATTTGCTCACCGAACCTCATCCCACAGATTTTGTAAGGTTGTGTTTTCATTTCGCTCAAGGTATTCTCTGATTTCTTCTTTTATTTTATTGTTGACCCACTGGATTTTTAGTAGCATGTGGCTTAGTCTTCATGTGTTTGTTCTTTTCCCGTTTTTCTTTCTGTGGTTGATTTCTAGTTTCATACCATTGTGGTCAGAAAAGATGCTTGAAATAATTTCTATCCTCTTAAATTTGTTGAGACTTGTTTTGTAACCTAATATGTGGTCTATCCTAGAGAACATTCCATGCACACTTGAAAAGAATGTGTATTCTGAGTTTTTTTGGATGTAGTGTCTTGTAGATATCAATTAAGTCTGTTCTATTGTGTCATTTAGAAGCTCTTTTGCCTTATTGATTTTCTGTCTGGAAGATCTGTCCATTGATGTCAGTGAGGCGTTAAAGGCTCCCACTATTATTGTATTCTTATCAATTTGTCCCTTTATGTCTGTTAGTATTTGTTTTATATATGTAGGTGCTCCTATATTGGGTGCATAGATGTTAACAAGTCTAATATCCTCTTCTTGTATTGACCCATTTATCATTATATACTGTCTCTCTTTACCTTATAACCTGTCCTTCATTATATTTTTTCTTTTTAACATCTTTTTTGAAGTATAATTGCTTTACAATGGTGTTTTAGTTTCTGCTTTATAACAAATTGAATCAGCTATACATATACATATGTCCCCATATCTCCTTCCTCTTGCATCTCCCTCCCACCCCTCTAGGTGGTCACAAAGCACCGAGCTGATCTCCCTGTGCTATGCGGCTGCTTCCCAATAACTATCTACTTTACATTGGTTAGTATACATAAGTCCATGCCACTCTCTCACTTCTTCCCAGCTTACCCTTCCCCCTCCCCATGTCCTCAAGTCCATTCTCTACATCTGCATCTTTATTCCTGTCCTGCCACTAGGTTCTTCAGAACCATTTTTATTTTTTTATTTTTAATTTTTTTTAGGTTCCATATATATGTGTTAGCATACAGTATTTGTTTTTCTTTCTGACTTACTTCACTCTGTATGACTGTCTCTAGGTCCATCCACCTCACTACAAATAACTCAATTTTGTTGCTTTTTATGGCTGAGTAATATTCCACTGTATATATGTGCCACATCTTCTTTATTTATTCATCTGTCAGTGGACACTTAGGTTGCTTCCATGTCCTGGCTATTGTAAATAGAGCTGCAATTAACATTGTGGTACATGACTCTTTTTGAATTATGGTTTTCATTATCTTTCTTTATGGCCTTTGTTTTAAAGCCTATTTTATTATATGAGTATTGCTACCCCCATTTTTTTGTTGTTTCCATTTGTGTGAAATATCTTTTTCCATCCCCTCACTTTCAGTCCCCTCACCTTGTTTTCCAATTGATTCTGTAGTTCTTCAAAGGAAGATTTTCTAAATTTGGAAAGACTAAGCATTTTTATATGCTGATGAGAAAGAGCTAGTTGAGAGGGAAGAATGGAAGATTCTGGATGATAAAAAGACCTTGAGAAGAAATGGAATCCAAATCACAGGTAGAACAATTGTCTGTTATAAGAGGAAAGACATTCCCCGTGATGAGAATGAGGGAGAAGGAGAGAATGAGTGTGAATGTAGGTAAAATTTATTTTCACTGTAGGGAAGGTTAGATCATCTACTGAGAGTAAGAGGAACTGGAAGCTGAGAGTCAGAAGCTTGAAGACAGTGGGGAATGTTAGAAATAGGCAGTGGGGACAGTGGCTGGGAGAACCACCCAGTGGAATGCCATAGAATTGCTGAGCAGTGATGAAGTCCAGGTTGAGAATGCAGTCACCAGGAATTTATAGTGGCAATCATCATAGTACTAAACATGGTATGTTATAATTATTCACAGGCCTCTCTCAGCACATGTGCCTGACAACCTGGCGTATCCACTAAATGTTGAATAAATGAATGGACCCAGTTTAAGTGAGCCCTCCAACTGAAGGGCCACATCTCCTCCACCAACAGAGTTTCATCAACTAAAGCCATTAGAAAGCTATCTTGGGTCTATCTCTCTCTGATATTTTTAGTCTAAAGACATGTTGAGATGGAAAATGCGCTTTCCTCTGCTTTTGTGCAAGTTTGTTATATGTTATATATGTATGCTTTGTAATGCATGTTTGCTGTGTAATGCATGTATGCATTCAGTGGTTTTCCAAAGATCACTAGGAAGGGCAGGGCAGAGCTCAGGCTAACTCAGGTCACCTGACTTGCATTCCATATACTGGGATATATGATATGCCATGCGAAACTACCAAGGAGTTCCAGGTGATACACTAAGCCTTCGATGTTCCCTCCCTCCCTTCCTTCCTTCCTTCCTTCCAGCCTCCCTCCATCTTTCCTCCCTGAGCATGGTAGACGTCTTGGAATCCTTTCTGATCTCCCTACCAAGCTGTCCCCCAGCTTCATTATGTTCAGCCCTCATTTGCACATGCTCTTGACACCTGGTGTTTGGTGGCAGAAATGGCTGATAAAATTCCACCCTGATTAATTTCATGTTTAATCTAACTGATACTTCTGTAGCCTTTGCAAATAACCTCTTTGAACAAAAACTGCAACGGCTCATTCCAAACCCGATCAAAGAGGTATGCATGACTCACAGCCACTAAATAAACATTGATGCCTGATGGCAGTAATATGGCTATTTATATTCAGAGCCTGATTTAACCAGTGGCATTCCTGTAATAAGATAATAAGCATGAGCTGTTTACGACAAAAAAAGGAGAGTCTGTGGTGCTGGTGTTCAATAAAATCCCTTAACAGGCAAATGAGTCTCTGAAATTGGTTGGCAAATACATCCAGAATGAGATGTGCTAATTAGTTGCTGTTACTGCTTTTCTAAAATAAAGAGTTTAGACTTAAATTAGCCCTGAAATTTAGTACAATAAAAAATACTGGATATATGATATCATGTTGAGAGTCTTACAGATTATATCTAATATATGTACAGCAATACAATTAAGAAAAAAGAACTCTGCACATAAATCACTAGATTTTAAACAGAGACTGTCTAAGAAGAGGTTTTAAATCTGAAGAATTAGATATTTGAATCTCAGGTTCAAGTTTTTTTTCTATTCAGAAAGCATTTGTAGATGATCCTCTTGGCTATACGGGCAGAGATATCTATTACTATAAGCACTTTAATTTTTAAATAGAAAGAGCAAAAGAATGCAAGAATTATCTTCATCACATTTGGATACCCTTTAAAAATAGATTAAGCCATTCAGAACCAAGATCACAGAGGGTCTAGGTAAACATGTAGCAGACAGCTGTCTGGATGCCGAAAAAAATACCGGAAGTATCAAGCTTGTGAAGCCTCTCCCAACAGCATCCAGCACTGGTTTTCCTCAACTGAGGTAAAAGCAGCAGGCGTGTTGTGCCTGCTCCCTTTCTCCTTCTGCCATCACTCCAGGCAGACCTCTTCCAGCTTCTAAAGATGCATCTTCAAACTTCCATTTTCACTGCTTCCTTCACCAAGCTTGAAGGAGCTGCCTCTGTCAGGACTTGCAATTTCAAATAGTGAGATGGTCTCAGAAGACAACCAAACATTATTTCTTTTAAAAAATCAAATATTATATCTAAAAAGTTACGGCCAAGTCGTAAGAGGATTCAGCTTGTGTCTCCATCATACTTTTTTCCCTGAAACCAAGGTGAATTCAAGACCCTGTTGTTTGAATTTAGCTGGTTGAGATGATGCTTGTTTTCCCAGAGCAAATGGTCTTTCTTCTTTCAAAGCCAACTAGATGGCAGACAGTGCTGTAGCCCTAGAGTAGTAATGTTTCTAATGTTAGCAATGAGTCGATTCATTCATCTGAGTTCTATTCATCTACAGTTAAACCGACAAAGGTTGATTATTTATGTGCTTTAATTTAGATGTTCAGTCTGCAACAGAGTCTTTAGTTACCAGGGGTAATTGATGATGTACATCTTTGTCTCCACGTCACAGTGGGCCCCAACTCAGGTACCAACGTTTTCAGCTAATACTGAGACCTAGAATTGTTAGGGACACTCTCATATAATCTAGCAAATAATTGATATTATAAACAGAACCCTGAGTCATGAACATGTGGTCTTCCCTATATTTTTCAACAGTAGTACTTAAGGTTCTCTTGAAACCAATTCTGGACTAGCTTAAGACAAAAGGGAATTTACTTGAAAGGATATTAGCAATTTTATAAAAGGCAAGGATGACTTGAATAGCTGTGCCTCAGAAGCGCAAGAACAACAGCAATTCCGGAGACGTGAAAACAAGAGCTTCTGGGCTTATTCTGCTATTTTTGTAGCTCTGAGACTAACATCTCCTGGTTCCTTTGTTTCTTTTTTAAGATTCCATGTTCTTAGACAAGAAAATCTGGTTGGTCCAGCTGCGCTCAAACAAATGACCTGAACAAATCAGTTATGACTAACAAAGAGGGGGGGTCAGGGTCACATGGCATAGACATGGCTTCCGTGCAAGTCCCCAGAGACTTGGAGGATAGTTGTCAAATGGGCAGCAAACCAAAGGGTCCTCTATACCAGTGCTCCTCCAAGTGCTGGTCCCCAAAAATGTCTGATGTCAATCCAGGAGGGTACTGTACAAGGAGCAGGCACCAGAATCGAAATCAACACATTGCTTACTTCATTGAGAAAATCTTGCTATTAAAAAATCATCAGCTGAACGAAACAGTGTGCTAGTGACAAAGCTGGGTTATGTCCTGGTGCAGCATGTCTCACCTCCTCATGGACCAGTAGTGAACAATTTGTGGACCACCCTTGAATAGCAGTCTCTTCTCGTCAGCCCTTGCCTGACTTTATGGGACTCATACCAGAGCAATCAAGAACATAGACTTTGGGCTTCCCTGGTGGCGCAGTGGTTAAGAATCCACCTGCCAATGCAGGGGACATGGGTTTGAGCCCTGGCCCAGGAAGATCCCACATGCCATGGAGCAACTAAGCCCATGCACTACAACTAGTGAGCCTGCATTCTAGAGCCCGTGAGCCACAACTACTGAGCCTACAAGCCACAACTACTGAAGCCCGTGCACCTAGAGCCTGTGCTCTGCAACATGAGAAGCTACTGCAATAAGAAGCCTGCACACCACAGCAAAGAGTAGCCCCGCTCGCCGCAACTAGAGAAAGCCTGCACACAGCAACAAAGACCCAACACAGCCAAAAATAAATAAAATAAAATAAAATTAATTTTTAAAAAAAAGCTTTTAAAAAAAGAACACAGACTTTGAAGCTACTGGGTTTCAGTTCTCACTATCCTGAGTAGCTGAATGACCTTGGGCTAATGAATACCCCAAGCCTCACTTTCATCATCTAAGTTGGAGGTAACAATACCACCATATTTGTCAGGACTCCTTCAATTGCAGGCAGCAGAAAATCAAGTCATTAAATTAAACCAGATGAAACTGTTGACATCCAATCTGCAAAAATGGCAATTTTATTGTGGTTCAAACTAACAGCTTAAGCTAAAAATGATTTTATTGGCTTATGCAGCTGGCAACTATAACAGTGGAATAGGTAGCACACACATCTGAATCTAAGGCTCAAATGAATAAAGAGAAGCCCTCTCTTTTTCAGCAACCAGAATTGGATCATGTGGCATAGAATGATGCTAATTGGCCCTACTTGGGTCATGCTCCCAACCCTCCAGCCCAATCACTGTCAAAAAAGACACGAAGTTTCTCAATGGGCCAGGCTTAGGTCATGTGCTTGGGAGTAAGCCGGGCACTATGATTAATAGATTGACGGGTCTGTCAGATAAATCCTTTCTGTTTTGTTTGGCCATAACCCTAGGGCCTAGCACATAATAGGTGTCCCCCAAATTAGGTAAATAAATGATTGGGGAGGGCGTATTGTGCAACCTCTTCAGTCAAAAGAGGGGGCAGACGAAAGCATTAGAATCGCATGATAAATGCTTACACCATATGGTTGTTGTGAAGATCAGACAAGAATATGATGCGTATGGGACAGGGCCTAGCACATGAGGGCACTTTTATTGGCCACATAGATCAGGTCAGCGTGGGAGCCCACTTCTTCCATGCAGTGACTTGCACATATCAGGCACCCAGGTTTTTTGATTGACTGGATGAGCTAATAAGTGAACTCACGAATAGACAATGAGCAATCTGGATCCTGTATTTTCCTTTGGAAAAGTTCTTTACCCTATGACAATTTTGATTTTGTCTGGTTTTCCTACAAACAACCAGACACGAATCACACGATCAATAGGGCAAGAGCAGGGCTTCCCTGGTGGCGCAGTGGTTGAGAGTCCGCCTGCCGATGCAGGGGACACGGGTTCGTGCCCCGGTCCGGGAAAATGCCACATGCCGCGGAGCGGCTGGGCCCGTGAGCCATGGCCACTGAGCCTGCGCGTCCGGAGCCTGTGCTCCGCAACGGGAGAGGCCACAACAGTGAGAGGCCCGTGTACCGCAAAAAAAAAAAAAAAAAATTAAGAGAAATTAAGAAAGAAATTGTGAAGAGACGATGGAAGGTCTCTGGCTTCTGTCAGATTCAGTGAGGCAGAGAGGAGGGCTAGATACTGCCCCTTGGTCCTCAGCTTCTACTTCCACCTTTTTCTATGCTCCCCCCTGGATCACAGGGACTGGAAAGGCATAAAACCCTATTTTCCCAATTCCCTTTCTGCTAGGGTTCTAGATGAGATTTAGCTTCTGCTGATAAAATGCACTCATGTGCAGAAAGAAGTAGGGTCATTCTCTCTGGGCAGTGGTGACCGGTGAGCATGCTCCCACAAACACAAGCTTTTGCAGTGGCCACCCTCCACATTACACTGTCTGATGACCAACCTAATGGGTATTGGGCAGCTGTCATGCTGGCAGCATTTTCCTGACCTCTGGGTGATAGTAGAGAGTAGACAGAAGAGAGAAGAAAGGCACTGCATGCAGTGAGGTGGACTGAGTTGCACGCCCTTGGCTGGAAGAGCTCCAGCTTCTTACCCCCACATTTTCTCCCCCCAAAAATAGGGTCACATGATTGAGACACTATTTCTTATAAATAAACTTTAAAATGAGATTGTATTAGAATGACTGCTGTTCGCAAATCAATCAATGTAACCCATCATACTAATAAACTCGAGAGGAAAAGTCACCTGTTTGTATCAACTGATATAGAAAAAGCATTTGATCAAAATTCAATGCCCATTCATGATAAAAACTCCCAGAAAAGTAAGATAGCAGTAAACTTTCTCAATTTGATAAAGAACATTTACAAAAAACTTACAGCTAACATTATATTTAATTGTAAAGGACTGAATGCTTTCCTCCTAAGCTCAGGTCCAACGTAAGGATGTCTGCAAAGATGTCTGCTCCCTCCACTACTATTCAGCCATGATCTAGCCAACTCAATAAGGCAAGAAAAAGAAATAAAAGGCACACAGATACAAAAGGAAGAACTAAAACTGCCCGTATTTGCAGATGCCATTATGGTCTGCATAGAAATCCCAAGGAATCTTAAAAAAAAATTCCTTGAACTAGTAAGTGCATTCAGCAAGTTCACTGATAACAAGATCAACATAAAAAATCAATTGTAACAATGGAAAAATTAATTGTATTTCTATATCCTAACAGTGAATACACGGGAACAAATTAAAAACACAAAACCATTTATTATCACTCAAAAAATACAGCAATGGAGTGACTGCTATTCACAGGTCTCTCAGCTACTAGAGAGCTCTCCACCCTGACTCTAGTAAAGAGGTCAGGAAACCTTGAGTAAGGTTGGAGGTATTAATTTCGGGCAGTTAATTACATTCTTTTAGCAACCATCTCCCTGAAGTTTTCACTGGGCAAATCCTTCAGGAGGACATCCCCATTAGCTATTCATTTTTCTTCCTCACTGACTGGAGAATGAAGTGACTGTTGGCTGTGTCACACAACTCGTTGATATTCACCCCTGGGTGAAGTGATCCTCAAATAATTACCAAATGTAGTTCAGGTAACTGAATTAGTGAATTACCTTAGTTCCTTTGAGATGAAAGACTCTTTAGGAATGTGAAATACTTCCACTCTTTGTTATTTATAACATGAACAATGAAAGAACCCAAAGTAGTATTCAATATGCTCCAGGAATGGGATGACTAAAATTAAAGAATGCAATTGGTTTTCATTTTCCATATTTTTCATTTTCTCTCCTTTTCATTTCAATAGTCAGGACTGACTATGACAAGACATCAAATCCCCTCTGATGTTAATAAGGCATCAACTATGGAGCTCTGGGAAGAGAAAAATTCAGCTGAAGTGTGACAAGTACGTGGTTCTCCTCCTTCCTGTGATTTATTACCATTTCCTCTCACCCACCCTATTACACTACTCTACAGGTGAAAACCTCCTCCCTTGCTTTGTTTTCTTCTTCCTTAGTCTAATTTGCCAAATTTAAGAGTCTCAACTACTCTTCCACCCTTCAGACAAACAACTGCTCCCATCAGTGGTCTCCCATCAGAGAAATGCAGGATGCCCTCAGCTTAGTGCTCTGCCCTGGGTGCGAAGAAGACAGAAGCCTAGAGGCAAATCCCAGGCAGACAGCTTGACCTGGGGTGGGAGGAGTGGGAAGAGGTGGAGATGGGGCTGAGGTTGGCAAATCAAGGCCCAGTCTACCTGAGGTTGGTAGAGGGCTGAAGATGGTGGCGGAGATGCTAGGCTCTACTCATGCCGGATATGGGTGTACTGCATTTATTGAATCCAATTTACAGTTATTCATTTTTAGTTTTCATTTTTTAAAGCATTAAGGGTTTTCTATTTCTCTCTCTTTTCAAATATCTTTTTAAGTGTAATGTATTTATTTTGGAACGGGAATAGGTAATACATTCACATAGTTCACAATTCAAAAAGCATTCAGTAATATACAGTGAAGACTCCCTCCCACCTACATGCTCCAGCCACTCAGCTCTCCTTTCAGAGGCACCAGCATCATCAACTTCCTACTTCTCCTTGCAGAAATATATAAGCAAATTTGTATAAGGTATCCCCTCACCATCTTTTATTTACACACATGATAACTCACTATTCTGTTCTGTACTATGCTTTTCTCACATAATATATCTTAGAGATCATTCCACACCAGTACACAAAGACCTCTTCAATCTTTTTTATAATAAATAGTAATCCATTATGTTAACGTATCTTCATTTGTCTAACCACTCTCCCATTAATGATCATTTCCATTATTTCCAATTTTTTGATACTACAAACAGTGCTGTAATGATTAACCTGTCAATAAGTGATTTCCACATATAGGAGTATGTCTGTAATTTAATAGAATTGCTACTAACAGAATTATTATAAATAATTCCTGTAAATAGAACTGCTAAATCAAAGATTATGTATTTGTAATTTTGATAGATATTACCAAATTGCAAATACATGTCACCTGACGCAACATCCTTTGCCCATTTTTCTATTGCATTATTGGGTTTTTTCTTATTGATTGTGTAGCAATGACTTCAAATATGTTTCCTAATTTGTCCATTGACTTTTGACTCAGCTATGATTGTTTTTGCATGGATACACTTTTAAAAACATGATTGAGTTTTTCAATCCTTTCTTTTATGAGTGCTATAATTTGTGTCATATATTTAAAGGTTTTCTTCAGTCATAAATTACAACAAGAAAATCTTTTATGTTTTTTTCCTATTTTTATGGTTTCATATTTTTCTATTTAAAATCTGTAACCCATCTGGAATTTATTTGGTAAGATTTGAGGTACGGCTCCCATTTTAATTATGTATTTATTGTTACAGCTAACTACCCTGTTGTCCAAACATCATTGATAAAAATCCAGTGTTCCCAGTGATTTGTAATGAGACCTTTATCATATGCTAAATCCCTATTTGTTTTGGGGTCTACTTCTTGATTTTCTATTCTGTTTTATCTCTCTATTCATGTACCAGTGGCATCCTAGTTTGATTTTTAAGAACGTAACTAAAAGGAATTGTACTTCAATTTTTTAAACTTTATGTATCTCCTTAAAGTAACTCTTCCTTTGGGTCAGTGATCCATGGAAACAAGGTTTCCTGTCTGTGTCTTACAACATTGTTTACTTTCCCTCAGATAGCTCAGGACTAGATTTTTCTTAATCTTCCAGGAAATGAAATTTAGCCTCTACCATCTCAGTGGCATAGTCAAATGAATGGCATAACCTTGGGCTTATGAGATGACCATAGGAATAGCATATTTTACTTTTCCAAATCCTGGTGCATAACAGGGTCACAAGGAACAGGCTCTTTTATTCCTGTGGTCATCGCTTTAAAATAAAGTTGTATACTTAATGAATATTTACTATACGGCAAGTTGCTTCGGTGAGGATGCTTTTGGCTTCAAGTCATAGAAACAGATTCAAACAGCCTTTCACAATAAGGAAATGCATGAACTGCGGTAACTAGTTCTCAAGGAGTAGGGGGTTGGACAGGCAGTGTCAGTAGCCTGGCCATGTCATTACAGATCCAGCCTCTTACCATTTTGTGTTCTTCCATCCTCAGTCATTGGGTCCATTCTCAGGCCGATGGCAAGATGGCTTTGGCATTTCCAGGTATCCTCTCCAGACATGAAAACACCCTGAGAAAGAGACAGCAGCTCGTTTTGTTCTCTTTCTTAGGAGCAAGGGAACATTTCCCTGAAGTCTCCCATGTGTGATTGGTCAGAATTGGGTGACATTCCCATTCCCAAATCAATCACTGACAACAGGAATGTGATCAGCTTAAGGCCAATCAGACCCACCCCTGGGCTGGCCAAGGGTGAGTTCCCTCCAAGGCACATGGCTGCTTGAAGAGGGTGAACATCTGCACAAAACCTGGATTCTCATAGTAATGGAAGTGGGTAATGGTTGCTGATAATGAGTCTGCCTCATCCCTCTCTCTCTTTCTCTCTCCTGACTGGTTTCCTTTGCAAGACATCCAACACACACTTAGTGTTTGGTCATGTATTAACTGCAAACTGAAGAATTCAATAAACACTCATTGAACTCATACTATACGCCCAAAATGTGTGAGGAGCTGAGGACTAGAAGAAGGAAAGACAGGGATCCTGATCTCAATGATGTCATGGGAGAGGCAGAAAATTAAGGAATTCCTTAATTCCTTAGTACAGTGATAGGTGCTTTGTATTGATACATAACTTAAGGGTGCTATGGGAGTTCTAAAGAATGAGTAACTTCACTGGAACTTCATGGTAAAACAAATGGAATATTCCAGCTGAGCTTTGAAAGATAAGTAGGTAATCAAGGAAGAAGAACATTCAGGCAGGGAAATTAGCTAGTACCGAGGACCAAGAAGGCATGGGCCTGGCATGCTCAGGTTACTATATGTGTTCTTTATGTCAAGCTATTAAGTGAACATGGCAGTGAGGCACCGTTTTACCCAAAGAATGAAGGTGCCTGGGGGGAGTTTAGAGGCCTGGTTTGCAACTTTGGTTTTTACTGTTTAAGAGACATCATCAGTGGATACCATCCCTAAGAAGTTCTGAGAGAGGTTAAAGCTAATTGCAGCATTCAAACACAAACAGCAGATTATTAATCAACTTTCTGAGGTGACAGACCACCTCTCAGAGACCCCTAAATCTTTGTTTCACTTCACAATCAAGCTTCTTGCAAACGATATCCATACTAGCATTCTTCTCACCTCCATTCATTCCTTAACCTCAACCCACTGAGGTTAGCAATATGATGGCTGTTCCTGCTAAGGTCACCAGAGGCCTCAATAAACTGTAAGACACAAAATAGAATAAAACCAACAACAACAACAATAAACCCTCTTACATCCTACCTTCCAATCACATGAACTATTTATAATTCACAAATTACATTGGTTAATACATTTAGAGACCCCGGGCACTGAAAGTATGAATTCTTTCTCCCACTGCAGTATAAAATTAAAAGCAATCCTAAATCATAATTTTTTCCATAAGGGCTTCATTTTTTTAAATAAATCATATTCTTTCAAAAAAAATCTTTCTCTGGACCCCTGCTTTGTTGCTTATTTAAGCATATGCCCACCAGCTGAGTAATCCAGCAATAAAGATATTCATACCTTGTTTGTAGTAGGTTAAATGACGTCCCCCCCAAAAGATATATTCACCCAGAACCTCAGAATGTGACCTTATTTGGAATAAGGGCCTTTGCAGATGTAATTAAGGTGAAGATCTCTAGACCGATGATCCTGGATTAGGGTGGGCCTTAAATCCAATGATTTGGATTTAAGAGAAAGAAACAGAGAATCACGGAGACATGTGGGGAGAACACCACATGAAGATGAAGACAGAGACTGGAGCAATGCATCTACCAGCCAAGGAATGCCAAGAATTACTGAAACCCCCAAAGCTAGGAGAGAAACACGGAACAGATTCTCCCTCAGAGCCTCCAGAAGGAACCAACCATGCTGACACCTTGATCTGAGACTCCTGGCCTCCAGAACTGTGAGAGAATAAATGTATGTTGCTTTAAGTCACTCAATTGTAGTAATTTGTTACGGCAGTCCTAGGCAACTAATACCTTACTCCGTAACAATTTGAATTAAAATCAGGTAACTTTTGATTATAAGAAACTCAGGAAGAGAGGAATTTATTTTAAAGAACTGCAATCTCACAGGACACAGAGATGAGAAATTAAGCCTCCTGCTTTTGGAGCTGGGAACCAGGGCGGGGAAGGAAAGTGACTGTCCATCACTCAGAGTCATCTAATAAACTCTCCGTATTGCTCCCTCTGGGAGTCATCCCATGCTGACCCCTGGCTGTCTTCCTTTGCTTCATCACTCTCTGGGTGCGTGTGGCTCTTCCAGGTGACTTCAGCCCCAGTCTCTGTAAATTTCAAGTTTGTTCCCCACATCTAACTGACTTTGTCTCTCAGCAGCCCAATTACAAATTGTCATGTGAGAAACTGGGTTGGCTCAACTTAGAGTTACCTAAGGGCTAGACCCCCGACGAGCCATCCGGTGCCCATCGCTGGCCCAGTTATAGCACATGAGAGGTGGAGCCCCGTGGCATGAGTGCCGTGCCTTCCAGCCTTTGGGCAGAACTCCCACTGCAGAGGTCACAGGGGTGCAGGCAAAACTTGGCCCCTCTGGTGCAATCTGGTCATTTTTCTCCCTCCCTCGCTAGACTATGAACCCCTAGAGGGCAAGAATAGAGGTCGCAGTGCCTGGAACATGGTAGATTTTCAAGGGGAGTCGGTTAAATGCAAAGGAATTAGTTGAGCTTTGTAGAACTGCAAGAAAAAGGTAAATGTTTACACCGCTTTCTCTGTTCTTTCTTGACAAAGTGGTCATTTTAAAGCTGACTTCCTTTCCTTACCTCTTTCTCAGAAATAGCAAAGAGACTATCTCTGGATATTTGATAAAAGGGCACTCACAAAGCCACACAACCTCACTGCGGTCCCTGATCAGCGGATCTAAGGTCAACAGTTCCCTCACCTCTTTCTCTCTCTCCATTGGTGTCCAAACTCCCTAATCTTTTGGCTGGTGCTATGATCCTTCTTGACAGAGAGCTCAGGGAAAGAGGTTGTTTGAGCCATCCTTTGCCTGCTTTTCCTTTTCTTTTCTTCCCTTTTAAAAAAATGGATTTTTCCCCACAGAGATCTTTTTTCCCAAATTTTTAAAAATTTAAGTATAGTGATTTACAATGTTGTATTCGTTTGAAGTTTACAGCAAAGTGAGTCAGCAAAAAAAAAAATATATATATATAGATATAGATAGAGAGAGACAGAGAGAGACAGAGAGACAAACAGACAGAGAGACAGAGAGATCTTATTTTGACAACACAATCTGGTGTAACATTCTTTCAGGAGACTGCTTAGTTTCTAGAAACTCTTCCTTTGCTTTAGCTACAGCTAGTTTGTTGAGACCCTTTTGCTAATAGCCTCTCCCTCGGGTCTAAACTTCCCCAAGTACACAGTGCTGGGCCAGGGCCTGGTGGAGATCAGAAATAAAAAAGGACCAGAAGAAGACATAACCTCAGTCACTGCAGATCTCGCAAAATATGGGGCACCCAGCTGGGCCAATCCAGAGAGGGCGCAGGAATCCTCAGGGGCGTCATCTGCATGAGATTTGCAAACCAAAAGGATCATCATCCTGGAACCCATACTTCTCAGTCAGGTGGGGAAAAGCTGATCATTCTTGTGCTAATCAGATGGACAGGTTTAGCTGAGGCAGGGAAGGAGAGAAAGGGGATAATTCCTGAAACCATTCTCTTTCTTCCAAGTCCAGCAGCCCTCCTGGCTCAACTGAAGGTCCCCCAAATTGTCATTAAAGCTGCCCCAAAGGAGAAATATTGGAAAGGGAGCATATGTAGGGACCTTTTAAAACCCTGCAAGGCATTGACATCATGATTCCTTCTGTGATGAATCAGAAGTACAGAAAACTAAGCACAATATTTTGTTCCCAAACTGGAGCCGTTTCTAAATTTAAATGTCAATCATCTCTTCTCTTCCATGTATGTACCAGCAAGAGGCAGCCATGGGTGTTGTCAAAAGACTGCGTAGAGATTGGTTCAACATGGCGAAGTAGAAGGACATGCGCTCACTCCCTCTTGCGAGAGCACCAGAATCACAACTTGCCACAACCACTGGGTGGGTGACTCAAAAGGTAGAAAACAATTATACCACAAAAGCCCATCCACTGGAATGAAGGTTCTGAGCTCCATGTCAGGTTTCCTAACCTGGGGGTCTGGCAACAGGAGGAGGAATTCCCAGAGAATCAGACTTTGAAGGCTAGCAGGATTTTGACTGTAGGACTTCAACAGGTCTAGGGGAAACAGAGACTCCACTCTTGGAGGGCACACACAAAGTAGTGTGTGCATCAGGACCCAGGGGGAAGGAGCAGTGACCCCATAGGAGACTAAATCAGACCTACCTGCTAGTGTTGGAGGGTCTCCTGCAGAGGTGGGGGGTGGCTGTGGCTCACTTGTGGGATAAGTACACTGGCAGCAGAAGTTTTGGGAAGTACTCCTTGGTGTGAGCCCTCCCAGAGTCCATTAGCCCCACCAAAGGGCCTGTAGGCTCCAGTGCTGGGTTGCCTCAGGCCAAACAACCAAAAGGGATGAACTCAGCCCCATCCATCAGCAGACAAGCAGATTAAAGTTTTACTGAGCTCTGCCCACCAGAGCAACACCCAGCTCTACCCACCACCAGTCCCTCCCATCAGAAAGCTTGCACAAGCCTCTTAGACAGCCCCTTGCCTCACTCACCAGAGGGCACATAGAAGAAGCAAGAAGAACTACCATCCTGTAGCCTGTGGAATGAAAACCACATTCGCAGAAAGACAGACAAAATGGAAAGGCAGAGGACTATGTAGCACATGAAGGAACAAGATAAAACCCCAGAAAAAGAAACTGAACGAAGTGGAGATATGCAACCTACCAGAAAAGGAATTCAGAATAATGATAGTGGAGATGATCCAGGACCTTGGAAAAAGAATGGAGGCAAAGATCAAGAAGATGCAAGAAATGTTTAACAAAGACCTAGAAGAACAAACAAACAGAGATGAACAATACAATAACTGAAATGAAAAATACACTAGAAGGGATCAATAGCAAAATAACTGAGGCAGAACGGATAAGTGACCTGGAAGGCAGAATGGTGGAATTCACTGTTGCAGAACAGAATAAAGAAAAAAGAATGAAAAGAAATGAAGACAGCCTAAGAGACCTCTGGGACAACATTAAACACACCAACATTTGCATTACAGGGGTCCCAGAAGGAGAAGAGAGAGAGAAAGGACCAGAGAAAATATCTGAACAGATTACAGTCAAAACTAACATGGGAAAGAAAATAGCCACCCAAGTCCAGGAGCACAGAGAATTCCAGGCAGGATAAACGCAAGGAGAAACAGGCTGAAACACATAGTAATCAAACTGACAAGAATTAAAGACAAAGAAAAATTATTAAAAGCAACAAGGGAAAAACAACAAATAACATACAAGGGAACTCTCATAAGGTTAACAGCTGATTTCTCAGCAGAAACTCTACAGGCCAGAAGGGAGTGGCATGATATATTTAAAGTGATGAAAGGGAAGAACCTACAATCAAGATTACTCTACCCAGCAAGGATCTCAATCAGATTCGATAGAGAAATCAAAAGCTTTACAGACAAGCAAAAGCTAAGAGAATTCAGCACCACTAAGCCAGCTCTATAACAAATGCTAAAGGAACTTTTCCAAGTGGGAAACACAAGAGAAGAAAAGGACCTACAAAAACAAACCCAAACCAATTAAGAAAATCATAATAGGAACATACATATCAATAATTACCTTAATTGTGAATGGATTAAATGCTCCCACCAAAAGACACAGGCTCACTGAATGGATACAAAAACAAGATCTGTATATATGCTGTCTACAAGAGACCCACTTCAGACCTACGGACACATACACACTGAAAGTGAGGGGATGGAAAAAGATATTCTATGCAAATGGAAATCAAAAGAAAGCTGGAGTAGCAATACTCATATTAGATAAACTAGATTTTAAAATAAAGAATGTTATGAGACAAGAAATGACAATGCATAATGATCAAGGGATCAATCCAAGAAGAAGATATAACAATTTTAAATATATATGCACCCAACTTAGGAGCATCTCAATACATAAGGCAAATGCTAACAGCTATAAAAGAGGAAATCGACAGTAACACAATGATAGTGGGGGACTTTAACACCTCACTTACACCAATGGACAGATCATCCAGACAGAAAATTAATAAGGAAACACAAGCTTTAAATGACACAAAAGACCAGATAGATTTAATTGATATTTATAGGACATTCCACCCCAAAACAGCAGATTACATTGTCTTCTCAAGTGCACATGGAACATTCTCCAGGATAGATCACATCTTGGGTCACAAATCAAGCCTCAGTAAATTTAAGAAAACTGAAATCATATCAAGCATCTTTTCTGACCACAACACTATGAGCTTAGAAATCAATTAAAGGAAAAAAAAACGTAAAAAACACAAACACAATGAGGCTAAACAATATGTTACTAAATAACCAAGCGATCACAGAAGAAATCAAAGACGAAATCAAAAAATACCTAGAGACAAATGATAAAATGAAAACACAACAATCCAAAACCTATGGGATGCAGCAAAAGCAGTTCTAAGAGGGAAGTTTATAGCAATACAATCCTACCTCAAGAAACAAGAAAAAATTCAATTAAACAATCTAACCTTATACCTAAAGGAACTAGAGAAAGAAGAACAAACAAAACCCAAAGTTAGTAGAAGAAAGAGATCATAAAGATCAGAGCAGAAATAAATGAAATAGAAACAAAGAACACAATAGCAAAGATCAATAAAACTAAAATCTGGTTCTTTGAGAAGATAAACAAAATTGATAAACCTTTAGCCAGACTCATCAAGAAAAAAAGGCAGAGGACTCAAATCAATAAAATTAGAAATGAAAAAGAAGAAGTTACAACGGACACCGCAGAAATACAAACCATCCTAAGAGACTACTACAAGCAACTCTATGCCAATAAAATGGACAACCTGGAAGAAATGGACAAATTCTTAGAAAGGTATAACCTTCCAAGACTGAACCAGGAAGAAATAGAATATATGAACAGACCAATCACAAGTAATGAAATTGAAACTGTGATTAAAAACCTTCCAACAAACAAAAGTCCAGGACCAGATGGCTTCACAGGTGAATTCTATCAAACATTTAAAGAAGAGCTAACACCCATCCTTCTCAAACTCTTCCAAAAAATTGCAGAGGAAGGAACACTCCCATACTCATTCTACAAGGCCACCATCACCCAGATACCATAACCAGAAAAGGATACTACAAAAAAAGAAAATTACAGACCAATATCACTGAAGAGTATAGATGCAAAAATCCTCAACAAAATACTAGCAAACAGAATCCAAGAACACATTAAAAGGATCAAACACGATGATCAAGTGGGATTTATCCCAGGGATGCAAGGATTCTTCAATATACGCAAATCAATCAAAGAGATACACCATATCAATAAATTGAAGAATAAAAACTATACGACCGTCTCAATAGATGCAGAAAAAGCTTCTCTTTTTTTCACACCCAAATTTATTTTTATTTTGCATACATAGGAAACATGACCCTATGAAAAGAACAAAAAAGAGAAATGAGCCAAGTGTTACAAGAGGAAAAGCATGCACCAATCTGCTCCCAGTTCACTCCTAGCCACACACTCAATGGAACTCTATGGAACTTCACACACCAGAAGCTGGACTGGCTCCAAGCGGTGGGCACTGTCCACTGACAGCACGGGGGGAAACAGAGTGGGCAGGAAATGTCACTGAGAGTGGAATTTCCACACACAGTGTCACTGCCCACAGTAGTGGATTCTCACTCAGGTTCAAGGGAAAACAAAATTTATCTCACACAAACATGAATATAAAATCTTTGAGTGCTACCTAAATCATTCAGTCTCAAGATCATTTGCTATCAAAAAGATAAACAAAATTTCATCATGGACATTTGGGTGCCTACTCAGCTGCACCCAATCCAACTCCAGGGGCAGCTCTCGGGCGCTTCCTCATCAGAACAGTAAAGGGAGAAACTGGGCCTGAAAATGCAAAACGAATGACCTGGAGGAAGAGGAACTTTTGGACCCATGTAGTTGTCCTGGGTTGTAAACAGCAAATGTTGCACTTTGTTATCTCATTCGAATCAAGGACCTGAGTGTGGGAGGTACTGAAGTTGGGGACAGGAGTTCAGAAGTCACACTCGGTGGTCAAAGACACCAGCAGCAGCATCCGCGTTCACAGACTGTTTCCATGGTGTTCGTCTGGCTCCAAGAGCATCCCGTGGAATTCCTGGGGAGGCCTCCAGACTTTCCATCCTTAGAAAAGGTAAGTCACCATGGCCCCATCCTGATTCCTCACTCCTACTCCATAGATGTGTCCCAGTAGAGCAGGGACAGGGTGACTAGGGCTAGGGAATGAAAACCCTCAGTATCCACTCCAGTGAGGTGCCCTGATGCTCAAGTTCAATGAGTGACAACTTCTCAAGAGGCTCTGTTTAGTTCATTTCAAAAATAAGCACCCTACCCCCACCCCCCACCACTACGCATACAGGGACCTACATGTCTTGGCTACGCGGCTTTGCCCTTCCTATACATGACCTGTCAGGTCTCAATCTGGGTTTAAATACATGATCGTGGGCATTACTCACTATGCAGAAGAGCAGGACTCGGGCCCCCTAACAACTCCAGGACTACCTGTGATCCCAGGGCCAGAGAGGTTTCTGAGCCAGGGTTTGCATTTCCAACCAGATCTTCTTTATTCTAATTTTGATTAACTCCTCAGTGAAATCTATTCAGTCCTTTTTGAAGAGATCTCCCTGCAGTCCTGGGGTTTTGCATTCCCGTCTTTTTCTTAGCAAGCTCTTCCTCTTCAGAGCCTGGCATAGACCTGCTGAGATCAATCAGCCAGGGCCCAGGCCTGCCCAACCCAGGCTTAAGCCACGGACTGCGCCCTGCTGGGACACCTCTCTCCAGGGGCTGATGTGGCTTCCCAGCCGGATGTGCCTCTCTGCTTTGAAAGTGTCCATCACAACCCACCATCAGAGCTACCTCAGGGGAGGGCGCAGAGGTGCCTGGCCGTGATCACAGGCCAGAGAGCTGCTGACGTCCAGGAAGGACTCCGAGTCTGACCTCAGGACAGGACTCCACACCACCTTCCACAGGACACACTAAAAAGGGCTTGAACATTTTTTTCCCCAAGTCAGACCAAGAGCTCATCAAATGCAATGTCCAGTTTGAGGCAGGGGGCAATTTCCCATGAATTTAAATAACTTTCTTTAGTGATTTTCAGATAACTATAGACATCAGTGTAGCCTCATTCCGGATCCCCATCTCCTTGAGGTGCAAGCCATACCCAGGGCTCTCCCAGCCCTGGCTGTGCAGAGGGCAGCTCTGGTCTTCAGGAAGGGGATGGAGAAGAGAGGGCTCAGAGGATGTGCCACCAACGCCTGTTTCTCTGACAGCTTTTTGAAGAGGAAGACTGTCCAGCATGGGGCTCACACAGCTGGCCCTGTGGGGCCTTGCTTCTGATGGGCCGCCTGCCATGTGCGGGGCCTTCCGGGTGGCGCAGGCCCCTCCTCGCGTTCACGCGTACTCACCTGCACGTGCCCTGCCTCACCTTCCGGCGGGGTCTCTCCCCTGAGGGTCTGGGCACACCACCCTAGGGGGTCAACCCTTGGGACTCTCCACTCAGCCAGAGCACAGATTACATTGGAAACAGAAGCAACAGAGGAGACACAGGGTGAATTCAAATACTGGTTCTCCAAGGGAAACCTGAAAGGAAGCTGTGCTTGCTTTGAAGATGTCAAAAAGGAATTTGCCCTTTAGTGGCTCATAAGACCATTCCTGGAAGTGAACAGTGATGGGGCCAGGGAGGGCGAGTGACAGCCTCTCCGGCCTCCCCGGCCAGTTGCACAGGCAGGTGCCAGGCAGCTCCCGGCCACTGGGCCTTCACCACCTGTTCATATGCGGGCAGGGCGTGTCGAAGTAGGAAGGGGGCGCTGGGTAGGCTGTGCTTCCCTGGGGTGAGTTGGGCTGGACCTGGAAAGCCATCGCCACAGGGTTCCCAGCAGGATTCATCCCTGTTCCTCCAGGGTCAGTGTAAAACGGCAGCCCCAGCTTCTGGGCTCCTGGAGTGGGGTTCGGGGGCTGCCTGGTGTAAGACACGTTGAATGCCAGCTCCTCGATCAGCGGCGGGGGGTACATGCACCTCCGGATGAAGAAGCCGGCACCACAGCAGAAGAGCACACCCATCATCAGGAGGAACCCAAAGTACCACAGCCTCTGTATGGAGAGGGCCTGCACACAGCACCTGGAGCCGCAGCAGTCCTCGTAAGGGCGGCATCTGTTTGCTACACATCCTGTGGGCAGAATTACAGCGGTTTCCTTCTGGGGAGGCCCTGTAACCAGATAATCAAAGACATATAATATGTTGGATAGCGTCCTTCAAAATACCAGCAATGCTTTTGGGCCTCTGTGCAGTCCACGGGCAGCCCAAGCAGCAGCGCAGCCACACTCCCGGCCAGGCAGCCCATGGCTGCACATCCTCCTGGTCACAGGCGCGGGTCAGCAGCACGAGCCCTGTGAGGGGGCCAGCCAGCTGGCAGGCGGGATCCCAGCCGGGGTCGCAGGGGCTCGGGCAGGCGGGCGGGGAGCCGGGCTGAGTCACGCGGCCCTTGTCGCATTTGCCACGGGCTCGCGTGTCAGAAAAAGCTTTTGACAAAATTCAACACCCATTTATGATAAAAACTCTCTAGAAAGTGGGCATAGAGGGAACCTACCTCAAAATAATAAAGGCCATATACAACAAACCCACAGCAAACATCATTCTCAACAGTGAAAAACTGAAAGCATTTCCACTAAGATCAGGAACAAGACAGGGATGTCTACTCTCGACACGATTATTCAACATAGATTTGGCAGTCCTGGCCACGGCAATCAGAGAAGAAAAAGAAATAAACGGAATCCAAATTGGAAAAGAAGAACTAAAGCTGTCACTGTTTGCAGATGACATGATACTATGCATATATGATCCTAAAGATGCCACCAGAAAACTACTAGAGCTAATCGATGAATTTGGTAAAGTTGCAGGATACAAAATTAATGCACAGAAACCTCTTGCATTCCTATACACTAACAATGAAAAATCAGAAAGAGAAATTAAGGAAACAATCCCATTCACCACTGCAACAGAAAGAATAAAATACCTAGGAATAAACCTACCTAAGGAGGTAAAACACCTATACTCAGAAAACTATAAGACATTGATGAAAGAAATCAAAGATGACCCAAACAGATGGAGAGATACATCATTTCTTGGATTGGAAGAATCACTATTGTGAAAATGACTATACTACCCAAAGCAAGATACAGATTCAATGCAATCCCTATCAAATTACCAATGGCATTTTTTACAAAACTAGAGCAAAAAATCTTAAAATTTGTACGGAGACACAAAAGACCCCGAATAGACAAAGCAATCCTGAGGGGAAAAAATGGAGCTGGAGGAATCAGACTCCCTGACTTCAGACTATACTACAAAGCTTCAGTAATCAAGACAATATGGTACTGGCACATAAACAGAAATATAGATCAGTGTAACAGGATAGAAAGCCCACAGATAAACCCAGGCACCTATAGTCAACTAATCTATGACAAGGGAGGCAAGGATATACAATGGAGAAAAGACAGTCTCTTCAATAAGCGGTGCTGGGAAAACTGGACAGCTACATGTAAAAGAATGAAATTAGAACACTCCCTAACACCATACCAAAAATAAACTCAAAATGGATTAGAGACCTAAATGTAAGACCAGACACTATAAAACTCTCAGAGGAAAATATAGGAAGAACACTCTTTGACACAAATCACAGCAAGATCTTTTTTGACCCACCTACTAGAGTAACAGAAATAAAAACAAAAATAAACAAATGGGACTCAATGAAACTTAAAAGCCTTTGCACAGCAAAGGAAACTATAAACAAGACGAAAAAACAACCCTCAGAATGGAAGAAAATATTTGCAAATGAATCAACAGACAAAGGATTAATCTCCAAAATATATAAACAGCTCATGCAACTCAATAGCAAAAAAACAAACAACTCAATCAAAAAATGGGTGGAAGACCTAAATAGACATTTCTCCAAAGAAGACATACAGATGGCCAAGAGGCACATGAAAAGATGCTCAAGATCACTAATTATTAGAGAAATGCAAATCAAAACTACAATGAGGTATTACCTCACACCAGTCAGAATGGGCATCATCAGAAAATCTATAAACAAAGGGAACCCTCTTGCACTGTTGGTGGGAATGTAAATTGATACAGCCACTGTGGAGAACAGTATGAAGATTCCTTAAAAAACTAAATAGAATTACCATATGACCCAGCAATCCCACTACTGGGCAGATACCCAGAGAAAACCATAATTCAAAATGACACATGCACCCCAATGTTCATTGCAGCACTATTTACAATAGCAAGGTCACAGAAGCAACCTAAATGCCCATCAACAGACAAATGGATAAAGAAGATGTGGTACATATATACAATGGAATATTACTCAGCCATAAAAAGGAACAAAATTGGGTCATTTGTAGAGCCGTGGATGGACCTAGAGACTGTCACACAGAGTGAAGTTAAGTCAGAAAGAGAAAAACAAATATCATATATTAACGCATATATCTAGAAATCTAGAAAAATGGTACAGATGAACCGGTTTGCAAGGCAGAAATAGAGACACAGATGTAGAGAACAAACGTATGGACACCAAGGGGGGAAAGCAGGGGGCAGGGGGATAGAGGTGGTGGGATGAATTGTGAGATTGGGATTGACATATATACACTAATATGTATAAAACAGATAACTAATAAGAACCTGCCCTATAAAAAATAAATTAATTAAATTTTTTTTTTTAAAGGCTGTGTAGGGGCTTCCCTGGTGGCGCAGTGGTTGAGAGTCCGCCTGCCGATGCAGGGGACACAGGTTCGTGCCCCGGTCCGGGAAGATCCCACATGCCGCGGAGCAGCTGGGCCCGTGAGCCATGGCCGCTGGGCCTGCGTGTCCGGAGCCTGTGCTCCGCAACAGGAGAGGCCACAACAGTGAGAGGCCCGCGTACCACAAAAAAAAAAAAAAAAAGGATGTGTAGATGGTAGACCCCACACACGCAAGGCATATGGCACTCATACTCATGCTCACATATTCACACACACACACAGACACACACAAACTGCTTGCAGCTGTCCAGAGAGATGAATGGCCCAATTACCCTGCAACCAGTACCCAATTCCATGGCGACTGGATTTCCAGAAAGCCAAAGCTGAGGGACGCTGGGGTCCCCGGCGTGGGAACAACTGCCAGGGTCCCCATCAGGTACCCAATAACTGTGAATGAGTGGACCTTATGAACAAATGGGGCCACTGGGCAGTTTGACCAGCATTAAGACAAAGACAAAGCACCTCATCTGGAGTCTTGTACATCCACAGAAATGGTCTAGCCAGAGGCAGCCAACACTGAACCTGGGATCTCTTCTCACTGGAAAATTACCCTTCCACCACACCCACCCCTTTCCCAATTCTCCCCTCACCCTGGTGAAAGTTCACAGGCAGTGTCCCACCCACCCTAGCTCACTTCCCATTCACTCACTCATTCAGCAAACGTTAACAGGCACCCACTGTGTGTCAGTCAATGTGCCAGGCCCTGGAGAGACAGGGAGGCCAGACACAGCCTGCTTCTCAGCCCTGCTGGGGACAGGGAGGGAGCCGTCCCTCTGTTCCTCTCATTCGGGGCACGCTCCACACCAGGCCAGCTCTTCAGAGAACCATGGCTTCTCCATTTCTTCTTCCTGAGGCCTCACCCTCGTGCAGGAGCAGCAGCTCAGAAAATCTCTGTCTTTTCACTTGCATTATAGGATTTTTTTTTAAAATAGCAGCAGCAGCCTTGCCTTCCAAGAAGCCTGTGGCTTTGGTTAATATTTACATGTATTTGCAATTCCTTTGTACACACGGAAGGGGAAAGAAAGGGTGGGGAAGGGAGTTTTGCCAGGGAATGAAAATGCACCCCGGGCCCATCCTCAAAGTGCTATTGCAATTGCCAACTTAAAATCAAGATGCAACTTGTTTAGCTAAAATTCAGGTAATTTCTGTCACTCCTACTCTGGCCCTTCTTCCCCTGCAAACTCGCAGCTCCTTAGCTGGCCTGTGCATCGGTCCCATTCATGTGTGAGGGAGCTGTAGCTGGTCTTGGGCTTATATGCACTGGAAATTTTCTTTTTCTAATTCTGCAGGTTTGGGTCATTTTCAGAGAGCTCTGTGTGCACCCTCTGGTGGCTGACCGAAAATTTTACCTGCAAAAATTATAGTTGAACTGGGAAGGCTTTATTTGGCAGTCAGGCTCTGTGGCTGGATGGTGGACATTGTGAGTTTATGCGCTGTACTTTGTACCACCTCTTTCATCACACAATACGTGGCTGGAACCATGGCTCTGCCCTCTCAGAAGGACTGGCACCTTATAGAAAGGGCAGAGCTAAGACACAAGGCCTCCTTGTTTTTCCAGATCAGCCTGGGTGGGGAGGATGAAGGGAGCACTTCCTTGGGCTCTCAGAGGACTCAGCCCTGAAGGAGAAGCCACTGCCTTCCCGGAGCAGGCCAGGCTTGAACAGCATTCTTCCCAGAGTTCCCGCTCCTCCGCTGGTCCTAGGGGCAGCCATTCCTGAGAATCGTCCTGGTCTGTGGGCAAGAGCAGGGACGGGAGGGAGCGTGGAGGAAGAGAGGCAGAAAGGAAAACTCTCCACCTCAGGATGACGCCCCAGGCCCTCAAGTCAGGGGACCTGATGAGCATAACTGTTCTGTCAACACGATAAATGCCGGCACCTCATTTTCCTTAGCTCGTTCTTCTCCAAGGATTTTATTAGTCTCAGGAGAGTCCCCAAAGTCAGCTCAGGTTGCCTTCATTTTGCAAAAAGAGGCCCCACGAGGTTAAGGACAAATGTGACGTCACCCAGCCTGCCAGCGCAGGCCAAGCCTGGAGTTTTCTCACCTGCCGGGTTATGATGCTTTGATATTTACCTGCAGCCCACGGTCTCAGTCACCTCCGCCCCGCACTCTATCAGAGCAAACCACTCTCAACCAGCAAACCGTGGCGAGACCTCTGAGGAGCAAGATCTTAAGGAAGGGCACACTTTGAGGCACAGGGAAGTGCTGTGTCACAAGTGCGTTCCGGAAGCTGGCAAGAGAACCAGGTGGCTCCGACTCCAGATTCTGCAATCTTAGGCCCAAGCCCTATCATTTACCTGGAAACTAAGAGGTGCTGTCTACCAGGAGCAGCCTTCTTTATTGCCACCATTTTTCATTTGCTTTCCTTCAAAACCAGGCCCCAGGGCACAAGGGAAGCCCAGCTCCCGATGAGCCATCAGTCACCCCACACTGGTGGTGGCAGCCCCGTTCTGCCCGGCTGGGTCTGAGAGCACCACGGGGCGGCGGGAAAATGTCCTTGGTGGGCAGCCCAGAAGCTAAGATGTGACTGGAGCAGAGCAAGAAAAACAAACAGAACAAAACAAAACCCAGTGTGACCACATCTGTGGGAACAGACCATTCAACTACACTCAGAGCCATCACCCCGGAGGCAGGGCAGTCCGGGGAGCTCCTGTTGAATCTGAACTGAGCGTGTGGATTTCTCCCTCTAACCTGTGCTTCCAGCAGATGAAAATACTATTGCGAGGTCACTATGTGCCAAACACGCAGGATGGAGCAGGTATCGTGCTCACTGCAGCTAAAGGAGAGCTGCCGTCCACTCTAAACCCTTCATACAGATTACCTCATTAGGCCTCGTGACAACCAAATGAAGGAGGTACAGCTAATCCCCCATAAAAGAGGACACTGAGACAGAGAAATTACATAATCTGCATCATGCATGTTGCCAGTGGTGGAGTCAGGATCCAACCCTGGCCATCTGGCTTCAGAGCTGGTGCTCTTAAACCACTTCACCCTGTGGTTTCCTCCAGTATGTGCTAAGAGCTCCTTGAGCCTTCATAAAAGCTGCACACAGTATGTCCTAGCACCCCCATTTTACTGATGAGAAAACAGAATCATAGAGGAGCTGAAGAAGGTTATACAGCTAGCAAGAGGCAGAGCCAGAACTTGAATCCAGGTAGCTAGACTCCTGAATCCCAGCTCTAATCACCACACTCTACCACCTCCCTTTAAGCCAGGGCAGTTTTCCAATGCTCCCACTCACTAGGTTTTGCAAAATTCCTGCTGGATGTTGGCAAGCACCACTCTGGCTTTGCGGCTCACCCCAGAGCCCAGGGAGAGGCCCTCCTGCCCTCCCAGAGGCAGATGTGAAGGGGCACCTGGCCCTCCGCACACTGCTCCAGGGATTCCCCCCCGCCCCCCCCCCCCCCCCCCCCGCCGCCCCGCAGGAGCTAGTGGGTTCATTGCCACTGCTGACTAGCAAAGTAACCCGAGTCTTGATTCTGCCCCTGTCACCTGGGTTTGTCTATGTGGGGCTTCAGACCTGGGAAGGTGTCCCTCTCTCCTTAGCCAGATTATTCCTATTTCCTTGGAAGCACAAATGTTTATTTTATGGGACATAAAGGCAGAGTCAGTTCCTTCACGGGGTATCAGGCTCCCCAGGGCTCCCCCTGGACGGCCACTCAGGAAATTGGGAAGCCTGGCTCAACCGCAGCGCTGCTCTGAGGGGCCAGCATCCATAGGGTGTTACTGCATTTTCCATTTGAATTAACGTTGATTAAATCAAACGTTTAGCTGTTTGATTAAGAAATATCTCAGGCAGATTTTTCTCCTTTCTGGCTTATTGATCACATAGCCGGCTCCCTTCCAAAAGAGATTCTGGCCTTTGTCTTTTAAGGTTCATGTTCTGCTAGGTTGAGCGGTTGAGTTGTATCAAATGGGATCGACACCATGACCCCAACTTTAAATCGCCTGGTGCCTGTGCTGGCTGCCTCCCATCTGTCACTCCAGAGCTCCCTTCACACTTCTCCAACCTGCTCTGTGTGTGTGCCAGGGGGCTGGCCTACAAGGACACATCAGTGGGTTCCTTATCCTCTGGCTTTCATTGGATCCATTTGATGGAGGTCACTGGCAGTAAAGAAGTAGGCAGGAGGTGAGAGAAGCCAAGGGGATTGTCCCCTGGCTCTCTTCCTGCCAGGCTACCTTGGATTATCTGTGTCCCACCACTGAGGCCACAACTCATACATTCTATCATATATTCTAGTAACCGCTGGTGGTTATAAACTACCCCTAACACTTAATAGCTTAAAACAACCGCAAACATTTATTTTACTGAGGAAGCTATCATTTGGACAGGGCTTGGTGGGGCAACTCATCTCTGTTCCACGTGGCATACGCTGGGGCAGCTTGACTAGGGTTGGAGAATCCACTTCCAAGATGGCTGGCAAGTTGGTGTAGGTTATGGTCTGGGCAAGCTTAGTCAGGACTTAGCAGAGGCCTCAGCTCTCGAGGTGGGCCTCTACTTGGGGCTGTTAGACTTCCTCCCAGCAAGGTGTCCATGTTCCAAGAGCAACTGTCCAAAGGAAAGGAAATGGAAGTTTCCAGTCTCTTAAGACCTGGGCCTGGAAACAGATACAACACCACTTCTGCCATGTTCTGTTGGTCAAAGCAGTTGCAGAGGCCCCTCTTATTCAAGGAGAAAGAACATAGACCCCACTCTTGATGAAAAGGGTATCAGAGAATTTTATCTATCTTTAATCCACTACATTTTATAAGTGCCCCTCCTATGGCTATTCCCTCCAGGTTCCAATAACTGGTCTCCTCCCTTGCTCCATCGGGCCGGGGGTGGAGCAGCTCGCTCCCTGACAGTGCTTGCCCAAGGTGCTACACCACCCCTGGTTTCCCAAACCCTGATCACACATCTGTAACAGTCTCTTTACTAAACTCCCCCTCAAAATATCCAGCTGGAGTGTACCCAGGTATTTGCTGGGACCCTGGCAACGTTCCTCTGTCAAGTTCTTCTTTGCCCACACGGGAATATCCCATGAGACCACCCTCCTCAGGACCTTTCCTCCCAACTCCCACCAGCCCCCACGCTCCCCACACTCCAATCTCCTTTCAACTTTACCTAGTGCTTTCCTGGGAAGACCTCTGCTCAGTCATTAACTGCGGTAATTTATCAAAATAACTCGTGCTTCCATGCTTCCAGGGTGCTCAAAGGCTTCATGCCCACCTCACCCAGGAAAATGGTTACACAGTTATAGAACGCTACAGTTAAATCTAAATCCAAAGAGAAATGCCTAAAGGTAGAAATGTGTGACCCTCCAATTAAGCTAATAAGGGCGTCCTTTTGGTCCAGCTAGCCTGTCAGATCCCCTCAGACCACACAGACAACCTCCAAACCTTCCTGCTCTTAGCCTCCCCTAGACATTTACCGTGACCTTGGATCCCCAGGCAGAGATTGACGATCTATTTTCCTTTCTTTGGCTTTTCCCTGACGACTCTCATGCCTTCAATGTGGGAACTGTAACTGATAAATTCAGGACTCGGGCAAAAGGGCATATTTACTGCCCCAATGCCTCATTTCATTCAAAGACAAGTGTATTTCCAGTAATTGAGAAGGAACAAAGGTTGTATTTCTATGACACTGTAAAAGATAGCATTTTCTGGATTCTTATCTGGAACTCTGATAGTTATGGTATCTGTCACGTACTTAATCAGCAGAGACGAGAAAGGCAGCACTAAACTATCTCTGAAGCACTTTCTTATCGTCTATTACTTCCAGAACTTCTTTTCATTAATGAATTCATTGAAGAAATATTTATTTGAACATTTGCTGTATGTGCCAGGCACTGTATGAAGCACTGGGAACAATGATGAGCAAAAACAGATGAACTAAAAATACATGACACAAAGATTTACACAAATAAATGGGATATAACACACTGGGATACCAGCTTCCTTGTAATATGAGGGTGTATAATAGGGAGAGAGTGATAATCAGTGAGGTCAGGGATAGGTTTCTGTCACCCTTAAGTTGCACTAATGCTCCCGCCCTCTACCAAGCTCAACCCTGCCCTGCGATAATGTAGAATAGATAAAATGAAAGTGTTAGCCCTGTTGCTTGTAGCCCTGAGCTGCTGAGTGCTAGGGACCTCCACCTACAGTAGCCCTGTCAGGTCCCCAGTCAAACCCACCCACCCTTTGAGATATCAGGAGAACCACTCCCATCAGTGGCAGGTATGTGGAGTCTGTCTAGGGCTTCTTCTAAAGCACAGTGAACCTTGTTTCACAGTGACACATCCAGGTCTTCCATGATGTCTACCTGTTGCCACGTCAAGTTGTCCAAGGTCTCTCTACCAAGCAGTCCCAGCCCCATTTACTAGGATGCCTCAGAGGTAATGTTGCCAGAGATGTCAGTGGCGTATCTGGCTCAACTCTTTGCCCAGGTCTTTTTTTTTTTTAATTGAAGTATAGTTGATTTACAATGTTGTGTTAGTTTCAGGTGTACAGCAAAGTGATTCAGTTATACATACGTATATATGTTCTTTTTCAGTCTTTTCCTATACAGTTATTACAAAATACTGACTATAATTCCCTGTGCTATTCAGTAGGTCCTTGTTGGTTATCTATTTTATATATAGTAGTGTGTATCTGTTAATCTCAAACTCCTAATTTATCCCTCCTCACCCCCTTTCCCCTTTAGTAACCATAAATTTGTTTTCTATGTCTGCATCTATTTCTGGTTTGTAAATAAGTTCATTTGTATCATTTTTTTAGATTCCACATATAAGTGATAACATGATATTTGTCTTTGTCTGACTGATTTCACTTAGTATGATAATCTCTAAGTCCATCTATGTTGCTGTAAATGGCATTATTTCATTCTTTTTTATGGCTGAGTAATATTCCATTGTCTATAGATACCACATATTCTTTACCCATTCATCTGTAGATGGATATTTAGGTTGCTTCCGTGTCTTCGCTATTGTAAATAGTGCTGCAATGAACACTGGGGTGCATGCATCGTTTCGAATTAGAGTTTTCTCTGGATATATGCCCAAGTTCAGGTCTTTAAAGAGCTGGGTTTTATACCTTCCCTGAGTCCATGTGCTATAGGATCCTATGGAAGTCTTTCTACCATGAAGCTGGGTATTACTGTCCTGATGTTTACTCTGAGTTGCTCCTCTCCTTATAGCTAATCATGGGGGAAACTGCACATTTAGGCAGTAGCCAAGGTTCTCTGGGCCCCACGTTCACTCTGTCTTCTCAGGAGAGCCAGGCGCAGTGGGCAGCCCCCCGGGGATTCTGTGTCCTCCAGATGCTGCCCATGTTACTAGAGCAGACACCCCATCAAGCCCTGCCCTGCCCTGCCCTGCCCTCCTCCTCCCTGCCTGTGTGTGCAGAACGTGCGTCCGCCTCACAGCTGAGGCCCACGTGTTAGGATGAGTGTTCCCATCTGAGGATGCTAGTCTGGTAAGGCAGCAAACAGCTGCTGAGAGAAACATGAATCAGAATTGGATATAAATGCTGGTGCTGCCACGTACCAGCTACGTGCAATTGGGCACCATCCTGAAACAGCCTCAGTTTCTTCATCGGCCCAAACAATGAGATAATCATTTCCACCTTCCCAGAATAAATAATAGCAACCCTACGCAATGCTGGGAACCCAGAAGGCTATACTCAGCCATCTGCTCCAAGACTAAAAAGCAAAGGTGCAGATCATGAAAAACACACTCCATTTGCTGAAATAAAACACTCTACCCCGGAGAGGAGGACTGCATCCTGAACACTTCGGTGGCAGAGAAGTCAGATCCTGCAAAGAGCACCGGGGTAGGGGTTGAGTTGGGCTTCCACGTGCAGTGGAAGTTGAAGGGGTGCGACAGGAGGAGGCCCGCCAGATCTAAGAGGTTCTGTCAGTCCGAGGGCGCAAGTGTGGATATGGGCAAGGCTTCAGACAGAGCGGGCCCACTGCCCTAAATTGCTGCACTGACCTTCACTCAGGCCAGCCTGTGCAGAGAAGGAGGGAGTAACACCGACACGTGCCCCACGCGCCCCTAGAAAGGGCGAGCTAGTGCCTCCCCACTTCTGGGACCACCTACAGGATCTGCGAAGGGGTCTAACCCCACCAACACCACCAGCAAACGAGCCTTGATGACCCCTCCAAGCTGAGTCCAGAGAGGAAGAGCCTCCCTCTGCCTGGCTTGGAAAGAGGCTGCAAGAGGCAACAGCCCCTGGGGCTCAGCACAGCGGGCCAGCTTCCAGAGCTTCTGAATAAATGCATGTTGTGCTGCACGCCCAGAGGACAAGACTGCCTCTCCTTGGGTGACCTTGCTGCCAGCAGCGCTTCTGTTAGCGCGTGGACTTTCATCATATTCAAAAGAGTCTACATTTGAAAGAAGTTAAGCCGAAGGAAGCTGGGAAAAAAGGAGTCAGAAGAAGCCCGCTGGGATAGCATAACCCTTCAACCAAGTTGTCACCCGGGGCCTAAGTGCGTCGTGGGCAGTACACAGAGGGGGGCTTTCTCTCTCACACACATTTTGCCAAAAGCAAGGCTTACCCGAATCACCGTGATCATCATCGCAGTTACTGAGAGTTGACCATGTGCCTGGAGCCTTACTGAGCACTCCCCACCCATCGTGGAATTCAACCCTCACAACCAGTCCGTGAGGTAAGTGTATCTCTGTTATACAAACAGGGAAACCGAAGCTCAGAGATGACAGAGCACCAGCCCCGGGTCATCACTGTTGATAAGTGGTAAAGCTGCAAGATTACTCTTTGTGAAGAGTAATGAAGAAAAGTACAGCATCTTCGCATTAGAGTCCCGTCGGGACAAGGGCTTCAAAGTTACAGACTCTCAAGATGAGAAGGGACTTTAAAGTCACCCCAGTCACTCACTCCAGGCTTCTCTGTCTCCTGTCCACCAAGGGCAAGAAGGACGGATCCCTGGGCCCTCGGTGAAACATCACCTCATCCCTGTGCTCTTCCCCAGACGGCACACACTGTAAATTGTGCCCGGGAGGATTCGAGTACTTCCTTCTTTTTTTTTTTCAACATCTTTATTGGAGTATAATTGCTTTACAATGGTATGTTAGTTTCTGCTTTATAACAAAGTGAATCAGTTATACATATACATATATCCCCGTATCTCTTCCCTCTTGCTTCTCCCTCCCTCCCACCCTCCCTATCCCACCCCTCTAGGTGGACACAAAGCACCGAGCTGATCTCCCTGTGCTATGCGGCTCCTTCCCACTAGCTATCTATTTTACGTTTGGTAGTGTATATATGTCCATGCCACTCTCTCACTTTGTCCCAGCTTACCCTTCCCCCTCCACATATCCTCAATCCATTCTCTAGTAGGTCTGTGTCTTTATTCCCATCTTACCCCTAGGTTCTTCATGACCTTTTGTGTTTTTTTGTTTTTGTTTTTTTTTTAGATTCCATATATATGTGTTAGCATGCGGTATTTGTTTTTCTCTTTCTGACTTACTTCACTCTGTATGACAGACTCTAGGTCCATCCACCTCACTACAAATAACTCCATTTTGTTTTTTTTTATGGCTGAGTAATATTCCATTGTATATATGTGCCACATCTTCTTTATCCACTCATCTGTCGATGGACATTTAGGTGGCTTCCATGTCCTGGCTATTGTAAATAGTGCTGCAATGAGCACTGTGGTACATGTCTGTTTTTGAATTATGGTTTTCTCAGGGTATATGCCCAGTAGTGGGATTGCTGGGTCATATGGTAGTTCTATTTTTAGTTTTTTAAGGAACCTCCATACTGTTCTCCATAGTGGCTGTATCAATTTACATTCCCACCAACAGTGCAAGAGGGTTCCCTGTTCTCCACACCCTCTCCAGCATTTATTGTTTCTACACATGAAAGAATGCTCAACATCATTAATCATGAGAGAAATGCAAATCAAAACTACAATGAGATATCATCTCACACCGGTCAGAATGGCCATCATCAAAAAATCAGGTACTTCCTTCTTATCTCATCTTCTTATTTAGGAAGTTCAGAGAGAGATGTGGCTTCGAGGGCCTGTGACCTGTGAGTCACACAGCGCCCCTTGCTCAGAAGGGTCCCATGCTGGATTTACTACTTTGCTGTCACTGCCTTGAAATTGTTAATAAAATTTTTAACAAGGGATCCTGTATTTTCATTTTGCAGTGAGTCCCGCAAATGTCATATCTGATTGTGGACAGAGCTTTAGGTTTAGGGCAGGGAGAGGCAGCCATTCAAACTACAGTTAGCGTCTTTTGCCTGTACCCTCTTCTCATAGAAGTGGGCTGCCTGGTGACAACACCACAAGTGATGAAGCCCAAAGGGCACTGATGTGCCCCTTTCCAACAAATGCAGATAAAACAGATACTTTAAATGTGTCAATATGGGAGAAATTGTTTTCTCAAAAATTTAACTGTATTGTACCTGGTATCGATACCAACCACTAAAGCCGGCCACTGTCTCTCTCAGGTTTTCCTTGATTTCATAAAAAACCACAACGAGCTTGCCACCCTTTCCTCAACACTGCTGAGTTCGGGAATTTCAAGTGTACAATCACAGCAATCGTCCCAATTTTGCACAGATTTCCACAGCAGTACAGACGGTTAAAAGGAAGAAAAGGAGCATTGTTTGCTGTCCAATTATGGGGAGCATGCAGGAACAGGATTGGAAGTCCTGATGTCAAAAACTCCTGTGTTGATCACATCCTACGCTTCCGGACATGCTTTAACAGTGTTTAAAAGCCAGAGGCCTGGATAAAGAGAAAACAACCCTTAGTCATTTTCCTAGGACTGTGATCCCCTGAAATAGCATTTGCTTTCACCCAAAGACAAAAGGGAAAATACGAGTAGAGAATCTGTGTTTGTGGAGAATTCGGCTCCTCCAAATCTTGATTTCATGGCACTTAAAAGTATGTCGGTGATATGAGCCCAGCGCGCGCACACACAATTTTACCTCTTTAACTCAAAGCCCAGGGATTTTTCTCTTCTAGGTCTGGTGCTAGAATAGCTGACACTAGTGATATTTATTCCAAGGCACCATTCATTCATTCCTTCCTTCATTCACTGACAAGGTCAGTTCAAAACATGTGGGTCCCCTGAATAGGCTAAGAGTTCAGCACCCCTTCCATCAATATGCTTTTATTATTTGTTCAGCATCTGCTTAATGGAGGTGGGGAAAGCTGATTTGATATCAATAAAAAATGAAAATGTCTTTGTTTATAACCCACATGTCAACTATCCTTTTCATCCTCTTCTGAGTGTTTTCAAAGCACAATTCCACTCGCAGAAGAGCATTGGTGAGCGATGTAATTTACTGACATGCCGACATGGTGATGTAGAAAGGCATTTACATTGCACAGCAGACAGTGCTGTGCCTGAAAATTCCCAATACCACATGTGTAGGACAAGGATATATGTTCCAGGTAGACAAAACAAAAATGTGTTTAAAATAAACCTGCTCCTTTATCCTCACCTTTTTATTATTACTCTTGCCCTCACTCATCTTCTTGTCTCCAGAGTCTGACATGTCAGTGGAATTAGTGCATCCCTGGTTAATCCAGGCAGTATGACCAGGAAGCAGAACAAAGGCAGCAAACTCTTCTAGTGCTTGTAGTGAGCAAAGACTGGCCATCCCAGAGTGGCCACTGAACCCGTATTCCCCTCGCCTCTCCCAAACATCTCCTCCACCCCACACCCACCTACACAGTCATGCTCACACAGTCTGAGAAAACCCACCTCCCACCAGAAAAGTCGGACTCTGACACAGTCTGTTAATGTAACTCAAAGGGCCTGCTGCCCATCTCGTACTTGCCTGGACCTCCCCCATCGGGGTTCAAGGGCCCAGGGCCCACTCTGAAATTGCTTCTGTAAACTAGATGTATGATCCTCTCTGAAGGGTCACCCTTATCTGGGATCTCTCCAGTAGAAGGCCTCCTGGGAAAGAAGATCGTAAAATCTGGAAACAGACAATGGGGAGCTAGAACCGACCAGGACTCTGGGCACCAGGGAGAAAAGGCCCCAAATGCCTGCAGGAGTGGGACGGAGAGGAGAGGGGCGTATAAGAAGCTAAGGGGAAAGGCTCCTGCTAACAGACCCATGGCAGGTACACAGCAGGAGCTGTTAGAGTTGGCTACTCCTCCCTCCTCCTTTCCATTCCAGAACTCTCCTGAAGGCCCTCCTGGCACGTGCAGAAGTGCGTACTGATAGCTTCCTGCTCCCATTTACTTCTTGCACAGTCTCCTCTCCTATCCATAGAGAAGGCTACTCTTTGAATAGTTTTGACTGGGAACCAATAGTGATGACTAAAACAAATCATTAACTGAGCCTCAGAAGGAAGGAATATCTTTAGAAAGAGACCCGCAAAATCCTCCCCTCATGTCATTTATATTGAATGGGTGTTACCCCCGGACTTTAAATTATTTTAATATGCCTTTCAAGTCGCTTTCCTCTCTGCATAAGCTCCCTGCTGAACCATTCCTGTCTGTGCTGTTGCCACCATTGCTGGTGCCCCTAAACAGTACACACTCTCCCCACCCTCCCATTCTAGGTGAAGAAACAGGGAATACAGTAAGACAGCAGCAACAACAAACTCAAAGAGGGTCAAGGGTGCAAATGTCCAAAGAGTGTTGCAGAAAGAAAGTGCTAGAGGAATCAAGAGGGCAGAGAGAGTTTTGACCAGAGGCAAGCAGAACAGGAGTAGCACTAGAAGGAGAGGTTAGTGGCAAGGCTTTTGCGACAAAAGGCAGTTCTACTCAGGCAAAAGTGAATTCCTCAGTCCAAACTAGTGCATTCATTCCAAACGGAAGGGCTCAAGACAGTGGTGCACTGGTACATGTTGGACAGCTAGCACTGATTTGTAGACTTTGCCAGTTTCCACGGTGTCAGTACTCCCTCCAAGGCCCATTTCATGCTACCAGCTTATGACCAAACACAGAGCTGGAAGACACACACAAAACTGACTCTCCCCAAGCACCTGCAAGTTAGCTCAAGCCCACCACTGGGACAAAACCTCTGATACCTATTGCTTAAATTTAGCCAGATTTCACTAGCTCCCAAAGAGTGCTTTTCAAGATGGCGATGGGCTGACACAAAGCACAAAGCAGCTACATCAATACTGGATGTGCTGCCTTCATACACAGCACAGGGAACTTGGCCTATTTTTAGCACTGCATTTCCCTGCATACTGTCTGCAATTCTCTGGCCCACCTCTAGTCTTAGTACTCCCTTCCATAAAAGAAAGGACATCTTATCAGCCTCTGCTCAGCCTTTTGGGCTCAAGAGAATGTGTACCAGCCCCATCTACACTGTTTACCACCATGGCTGGTCAACCTGATAGCACCTCCCCAACTTCTGTTTGGATCTGCTTGGAAGCACAGGTGGTCACATACTCTGACTCTATCCATTCGTAGTGCTAAAATGGTGACCTTAAGCCTCTAACCTGGTAACCTGTACTAATATAACTCTTAGAAGTAAAAATACCTCAAGACTCTAAACTCAAAACTGCTTTTGTGCTGCAAAGAGAAACTGGAAACAACAGAAAGCAAGAGTTAGGGCTTCTGAGCAGACCTCTTATAGAAATCTCAACTTTCCCTGGGGGCCCTTCCAGCATTACTCCACTTCCATTTTATAGCCACTCAACAAAACGGACTCTGCTGTAAGGGTCAGGCCAAAGCAACACTTTAAGACCTACTGCCAGTGCGAGTAGGGTGGTGGGAAGCGACTGGCTGAGGGTAAAAGGGAGCCTGCCAGAGGCAGGTGAGGCAGTGTCTAGTCTACGAGTCTATACAAAGGATTTTCTTCTATCCTGCAAGTGTCTCAAAGGCAGAGCAGTGTCAAGTGTAAGGAACGAAAAAACATTTTCCAAGTCCTCCCTCACCCTCTCTTCCAGTTGGAGATAAACACAGCCTTTCTCAGAGAACAAGATAAGCCAGAAATAAGTGAAGAGACAAAAAGATGTCCTGAAAAAAATGAATGTAAATATATATGTGAGAGGTTTTTTTTCTTTTACATCCAAATACTGCCAATTATTTTTGAAGAAGTTGGTTATGGTTCAATTGGAAGGAACTATTCTAGGTAGCTGTTCTGAAACATAGTCAATAAGTCCATTTATCATTTCTTGGAGTGATCTGAGCTTCAAAACCATTCACTCTTTCTCTTGGCCTCTACCCTTTGCTTTCCAAGTGAATTGCGCTAAATTCATTATGAGAGATTTTATTGTCTCATATTCCCCCTTGCTAAATACCTGGCTGATTTCATTGTTTTCATGAACCTAAAAACCTAATTGACAGAGGGATGTGCATTCCTTTCAAATTGCACATTCGTCCGCCAGAGGAGTCTCTGAGTGTGTACTAGCTAGCTTTCCAGAGTCCCTGGGTATTGATCCTGATATTGCACAATTTTCCAATAAAGACCTGAGTCACACAGACACAAATTAGCAGAAGTACTGAAAATCTTCCTGAAGATTCACTGGGTAAGAGATGCAGGTGGCTTCTTGGACTCAAAAAGCCTACAGGCAATTGCGTGCCATGTTGGGAAGGGGAAGAGATTTCCACTGGGAGAGCTTATCATTCCTTAAATGTTTATGTTTGTTTTCTCAGTTATAAAACTACCACCAAATATGTCTATTGTCTGAAGGGACTGATTTTTTTCCTTTTACTACAGCCTTCAAGATAGCACATACATGACTTTTTAGAACATACTTTGATAAGTCAGGGGACTCCATTTTGTTGCAGGAGAGATGTGCGGTCTCACCAATTTCTTTAACATTTCTCTTCTTCCTACCTGCACAGAAACACCACCCTGCACGTTCTCAACACTATCCCAGGAAGCACAGCTTATGACAAGAGAGAACCTAATATAGGACACACCTTGCACCTGACATTTATAACCCTTTTCCTTCCTGCAGCAAAATCTTAAAATTTCAGAGTCAGATGAATTTATCTGAAGTGACCTTTACAATTTAATTAGCTTCACTTTTGCTATCAGCAAAATGGGGAGAAACATATCTGCTGCTACTACACAATGAAGAAAGAATGGATAGCTTGACTTTCCTGGGGAAAGTGGCATTCTATAGAGCACAGGGTAAGTGCTGGTGGAGATGGGAGACAATCTTCCCAAGTAACTTATGATCCAGGAGCCCAAGACAGGCCAAAGTCTGTAACAGAAGCCCAGAGACAACTCCATTCACTTATACTCCAGGATAAGACCTTCACCTTCCTTTCTTAATTTCCCAAGGTGCTTAGCACATTTTTATGTCCAATAAATGTGGCAAAATAACGAAATGAAAGATGACTAGTCAGGCTAATTAGTGTCTTATCTTTGGTTAACAGCTATACAATATTTATTCCTTCAAAAACTGAAATGGAGGAGATTGGTTCAAGATGGCGGAGAAGAAGGATGTGCTCTCACTCCCTCTTGCAAGAGCACCAGAATCACAACTAACTGCTGAAGAGTCATCGACAGGAAGACAGTGGAACTCACCAAAAAAGATACCCCACATCAAACACAAAGGAGAAGCCACAGTGAGATGGTAAGAGGGGCACAATCACAATACAATCAAATCCCATAACCACTGGGTGGGCGACTCACAAACTGGAGAACACTTCTACCACAGAAGGCCACCCACTGGAGTGAAGGTTCTGAGCCCCACGTCAGGCTTCCCAACCTGGGGGTCTGGCAACGGGAGAAGGAATTCCTAGAGAATCAGACTTTGAAGTCTAGCAGGATTTGATTACAGGAATTCGACAGGACTGAGGGAAACAGAGACTCGATTCTTGGAGGGAATACACAAAGTAGTGTGTACATCGGGACCCAGGGGAAGGAGCAGTGACCCCATAGGAGACTGAACCAGACCTACCTGCTAGTGTTGGAGGGTCTCCTCCAGAGGCGGGCGGTGGCTGTGGCTCACCATGAGGACAAGGACACTGGAAGCAGAAGTTCTGGGAAGTACTCCATGGCATGAGCCCTCCCAGAGTCCGCCATTAGCCCCACCAAAGAGCCTGGGTAGGTTCCAGTGTTGGGTCGCCTCAGGCCAAACAACCAACAGGGAGGGAACCCAGCGCCCCCCAACAGCAAACAAGGGGATTAAAGTTTTACTGAGCTCTGCCCACCAGAGCAACACCCAGCTCTACCCACCACCAGTCCCTCCCATCAGGAAACTTGCACAACCCTCTTAGCCTCATCCACCAGAGGACAGACAGCAGAAGCAAGAAGAACTACAATCCTGTAGCCTGTGCAACAAAAACCACATTCACAGAAAGATAGACAAGATGAAAAGGCAGAGGACTACGTACCAGATGAGGAGCAAGATAAAACCCCAGAAAAACAACTAAATGAAGTGGAGATAGGTAACCTTCCAGAAAAAGAATTCAGAATAATGATAGTGAAGATGATCCAGGACCTCGGAAAAAGAATGGAGGCAAAGATCGAGAAGAGGCAAGAAATGTTTAACGAAGACCTAGAAGAATTAAATAACAAACAAACAGAGATGAACAATACAATAACTGAAATGAAAAATACACTAGAAGGAATCAATAGCAGAATAACTGAGGCAGAAGAACGGATAAGTGACCTGGAAGGCAGAATAGTGGAATTCACTGTTGTGGAACAGAATAAAAAAAAAAGAATGAAAAGAAATGAAGACATCCAAGGAGACCTCTGGGACAACATTAAACGCACCAACATTCGCATTATAGGGGTCCCAGAAGGAGAAGAGAGAGAGAAAGGACCAGAGAAAATATTTGAAGAGATTATAGTCGAAAACTTCCCTAACATGGGAAAGGAAATAGCCACCCAAGTCCAGGAAGTGCAGAGAGTCCCATACAGGATAAACCCAAGGAGAAACATGCTGAGACACATAGTAATCAAACTGGCAAAAATTAAAGACAAAGAAAAATTATTGAAAGCAGCAAGGGAAAAATGACAAATAACATACAAGGGAACTCCCATAAGGTTAACAGCTGATTTCTCAGCAGAAACTCTACAAGCCAGAAGGTAGTGGCATGACATATTTAAAGTGATGAAAGGGAAGAACCTACAACCAAGATTACTCTACCCAGCAAGGATCTCATTCAGATTCGATGGAGAAATCAAAAGCTTTACAGACAAGCAAAAGCTAAGACAATTCAGCACCACCAAACCATCTCTACCACAAATGCTAAAGGAACTTCTCTAACAAGAGAAGAAAAGGACCTATAAAAAGAAACCAAAACAATTAAGGAAATAGTAAAAGGAACATACATATCAATAATTACCTTAAATGTGAATGGATTAAATGCTCCAACCAAAAGACACAGGGTCACTGAATGGATACAAAAACAAGACCTGTATATATACTGTCTACAAGAGACCCACTTCTGACCTAGGGACACAAACAGACTGAAAGTGAGGGGATGGAGAAAGATATTCCATGCAAATGGAAATGAAAAGAAAGCTAGAGTAGCAATTCTCATATCAGACAAAATAGACTTTAAAATAAAGAATGTTACAAGAGACAAGGAAGGACACTACATAATGATCAAGGGATCAATCCAAGAAGAAGATATAACAACTATAAATATATATGCACCCAACATAGGAGCACCGCAATACATAAGGCAACTGCTAACAGCTATAAAAGAGGAAATCGACAGTAACACAATAATAGTGGGGGACTTTAACACCTCACTTACACCAATGGACAGATCATCTAAACAGCAAATTAATAAGGAAACACAGCTTTAAATGACACAATAGACCAGAGAGATTTAATTGATATTTATAGGACATTCCATCCAAAAACAGCAGATTACACTTTCTTCTCAAGTGCGCACAGAACATTCTCCAGGAGAGATCACAACTTGGGTCACAAATCAAGCCTCATTAAATTTAAGAAAATTGAAATCATATCAAGCATCTTTTCTTACCACATTGCTATGAGGTTAGAAATCAATTACAGGGAAAAAAAAGTAAAAAACACATAACATGGAGGTTAAACAATATGTTACAAAATAACCAAGAGATCACTGAAGAAATCAAAGAGGAAATCAAACAATACCTAGAGACAAATGACAATGAAACAACAATGACCCAAAACCTGTGGGATGCAGCAAAAGCAGTTCTAAGAGGGAAGTTTATAGCAATACAATCCTACCTCAAGAAACAAGAAAAATCTCAAATAAACAATATAACCTTACACCTAAAGGAACTTGAGAAAGAAGAACAAACAAAATCCAAAGTTAGCAGAAGGAAAGAAATCAATAAGATCAGAGCAGAAATTAATGAAATAGAAACAAAGGAAACAATAGCAAAGATCAATAAAACTAAAAGCTGGTTCTTCAAGAAGACAGACAAAATTGATAAACCATTAGCCAGACTCATCAAGTAAAAGAGGGAGAGGACTCAAATCAATAAAATTAGAAATGAAAAAAGAGACGTTACAACAGACACTGGAGAAATACAAACCATCCTAAGAGACTACTATAAGCAACTCTATGAATAATAAAATGGACAACCTGGAAGAAATGGACAAATTCTTAGAAAGGTGTAACCTTCCAAGACTGAACCAGGAAGAAACAGAAAATATGATCAGCCCAATCACAGGTAATGAAGTTGAAACTGTGATTAAAAATCTTCCAACAAACAAAAGTCCAGGACCAGATGGCTTCACAGGTGAATTCTACCAAACATTTAGAGAAGAGCTAACACCTATATTTCTCAAACTCTTCCAAAAATTTGCAGAGGAAGGAACACTCCCAAACTCATTCTATGAGGCCACCATCACCCTGATACCAAAACCAAAGATACTACAAGAAAAGAAAATTACAGACCAATATCACTGATGAACATAGATGCAAAAATCCTCAACAAAATACTAGCAAACAGAACCCAACAACACATTAAAAGGATCATACACCATGATCAAGTGAGATTTATCCCAGGGATGCAAGGATTCTTCAATATACACAAATCAATCAATGTGATACACCATATTAACAAATTGAAGAATAAAAACCATATGATCATCTCAATAGATGCAGAAAAAGCTTTTGACAAAGTTCACCACCCATTTATGATAAAAACTCTCCAGAAAGTGGGCATAGACGGAACCTACCTCAACATAATAAAGGTCATATATGACAAAACCACAGCAAGCATCATTCTCAATGGTGAAAAACTGAAAGCATTTCCTCCAAGATCAAGAACAAGACAAAGATGTCCACTCTTGCCACTATTATTCAACATAGTTTTGGAAGTTCTAGGCTTGGTAATCAGAGAAGAAAAAGCAATAGAAGGAATCCAAATTAGAAAAGAAGTAAATCTGTCACTGTTTGCAGATGACATGATACTATACATAGAGAATCCTAAAGATGCCACCAGAAAACTACTAGAGCTAATCAAAAAAAAAAAAAAAAAAACAAAAAAAAACTACTAGAGCTATTTTGGTAAAGTTGCAGGACACAAAATTAATGCACAGAAATCCCTTGCATTCCTATATACTAATGATGGAAAATCTGAAAGAGAAATTAAGGAAGCACTCCCATTTACCACTGCAACAAAAAGAATAAAATACCTAGGAATAAACCTATCTAGGGAGACAAAAACCTGTATGCAGAAAACTGTTGAAAGAAGTTAAAGATGATACAAACAGATGGAGAGATATACCATGTTCTTGGATTGGAAGAATTAATATTGTGAAAATGACGATACTACCCAAAGCAATCTACAGATTCAATGCAATCCCTATCAAATTACCAATGGCATTTTTTACAGAACAAGAATAAAAAATCTTAAAATTTGTATGGAGACACAAAAGACCCCGAATAGCCAAAGCAGTCTTCAGGGGAAAAAAAAGTAGCTGGAGGAATCAGACTCCCTAAGTTCAGATGATACTACAAAGCTACAGTAATCAAGACAATATGGTACTGGCACAAAAACAGAAATACAGATCAATGGAACAGGATAGAAAGCCCAGAGATAAACCCACGCACCTATGGTCAACTAATCTATGACAAAGGAGGCAAGGTTATACAATGGAGAAAAGACAGTCTCTTCACTAAGTAGTGCTGGGAAAACTGGACAGCCTCATGTTAAAGAATGAAATTAGAACACTCCCTAACACCATACACAAAAATAAACTCATAATGGATTAGAGACCTAAATGTAAGAGCGGACATTATAAAACTCTTAGAGGAAAACATAGGAAGAACACTCTTTGACATAAATCACAGCAAGATTTTTTTGGATCCACCTCCTAGAGTAATGGAAATAAAAACAAAAATAAACAAATGGGCCCTAATAAAACTTCAAAGCATTTGCACAGCAAAGGAAACCATAAACAAGATGAAAAGACAACCCTCAGAATGGGAGAAAATATTTGCAAATGAATCAACGGACAAAGGATTAATCTCCAAGATATATAAACAGCTCATGCAGCTCAATATTAAAAAAACAAACAACCCAATCCAAAAATGGGCAGAAGACCTAAATAGACATTTCTCCAAAGAAGACATACAGACAGCCAAGAAGCACATGAAAAGCTGCTCAACATCACTAATTATTAGAGAAATGCAAATCAAAACTATAATGAGGTATCATCTCACACCAGTCATAATGGTCATCATCAGAAAATCTACAAACAACAAATGCTGGAGAGGGTGTGGAGAAACGGTAACCCTCTTGCACTGCTGGTGGGAATGTAAATCTATACAGCCACTGTGAAGAACAGTATGGAGGTTCCTTAAAAAACTAAAAATAGGGCTTCCCTGGGGGTGCAGTGTTGAGAGTCCACCTGCTGATGCAGGGGACATGGGTTCGTGCCCCAGTCCGGGTAGATCCCACATGACGCGGAGCGGCTGGGCCTGTGAGACATGGCTGCTGAGCCTGCGCGTCCAGAGCCTGTGCTCCGCAATGGGAGAGGCCACAGCAGTGAGGGCCCTGCGTACTGCAAAAAAAACCCTAAAAATAGAATTACCATATGACCCAGCAATCCCACTATTGGGCATATACCCAGAGATAACCGTAATTCAAAAAGACACATGCACCCCAATGTTCACTGCAGCACTATTTACAATAGCCAGGTCATAGAAGCAACCTAAATTCCCATCAACAGACAAATGGATAAAAAAGATATGGTATATATATACAATGGAATATTACTCAGCCATAAAAAGGAATGAAACTGGGTCATCTGTAGAGATGTGGATGCATCTGGAGACTGTCATACAGAGTGAAGTAAGTCAGAAAGAGAAAAACAAATATCGTATATTAACGCGTATATGTGGAAACTAGAAAAATGGTACAGATGAACCAGTGTGCAAGGCAGAAATTGAGACACAGATGTACAGAACAAACATATGGACACTAAGGCGGAAAGTGGCGGAGGGGGGTGGGGGGTGGGGGGTGGGATGAATTGGGAGATTGGGATTGACATGTATACACTGATGTGTATAAAATGGATGACTAATAAGAACCTGCTGCATAAAAAACTAAATAAAATAAAATTCAAAAAAATAAATTAATTAAATAAATCTGAGCCCAAAAGAGACAAATAAACAAAACAAAAAAAACTGAAATGGAAAGACTGATAACTCTTTTTTTTTTAAGTTTTTGTCAGCACCACACGGCATGTGGGATCTTAGTTCCCCAACCAGGGATCAAACCCACGCCCCCTGCAGTAGAAGTGTGGAGACTTAACCACTGGACCGCCAGGGAAGCCCCAAAACTGGTAACTCCTGCTCTGAATTATAAAACGTCCAAATATCCAAATGAAAAGTGTCTTTTTGTTACTATTAGTGTCACTTTGTTATCATATCTCAATTTTATCCTATTTCGCAAATTCCTAGGATACAAAGTAAAATGATACAGCCTTACAGACATCTCCTGAAAAAACCAAGAGACTATCTCATCCCATCTTTCACTTTTCGGAATTCCTTTGGTATTCTTCTGTTTGACACCAGTCAAAACATCATCAGGGGCTTCCCTGATGGCGCAGTGGTTGAGAATCTGCCTGCCAATGCAGGGGACACGGGTTCGAGCCCTGGTCTGGGAAGATCCCACATACCGCGGAGCAACTAGGCCTGTGAGCCACAACTACTGAGCCCGCGCGTCTGGAGCCTGTGCTCTGCAACAAGAGAGGCCGCGACAGTGAGAGGCCCGCGTACCGCGATGAAGAGTGGTCCCCGCTCACCACAACTAGAGAAAGCCCTCGCACAGAAATGAAGACCCAACACAGCCAAAAATAAATAAATAAATATATTTTTTTAAAAAGTCTTAAAAAAAAAACAAAACATCATCAGTATGTTTTAATGTGACTTGTTAATTTGCAGAGAGGAAGGTATGAATTCTAGACTGAATTCAATGGTCAGAGAATGTCTCAGCTGGATAAAGAGCAATTGGAGTGATTTTTAGTGTGTGCTATAGCATATCTCTACCTGATTTCTCTGAAATGTTACCTGGGCAGTTAACTGTTGAAAGTGAGCTTCTAGTGTAAATTATATCATTCTTCTTGTAAAGTTTTCTTTTTACCAACTTAATGGACTGCCATATTCAGAGGAAAACCATCACAGCTGATTAGCTTATTTTACAAGTGAGTCCTTAATAAGTATCTCCCAGGGACAACCAAGACAGTAGTGGCAAGGATAAGCTTTTAATGGAAGCTGAAAGCCTTTGAGCATCACGGTGTCGGACCTCCTATACTGCTACTTTCCTGCTGAGAATTACTCTTTGACCACCGTAATAATGCTTAAAGTATAAAATGTCCCCAATCCTTGAACGGCGATCGTCAAAAAGAACACAAATAACAAAATGTGGCGAAGATGTGGAGAAAAGGGAACCCCTGTGCACTGTTAGTGGGAATGTAAATTGGTGCAGCCACTGTGGAAAATAGTATGGAGGTGTCTCAAAAATCTAAAAATAGAACTACCATATAATCCAGCAATTCCACTCCCAGGTATCTATCAAAAAACCCCACAGAAACACTAATTCGAAAAGATACATGCACCCCAATGTTTACAGCAGCATTATATACAATCACCAAGATATGGAAACAACCTAAGCGTCCATCAACAGATGAGTGGATAAAGAAGACGTGGTGTATGTATACAATGGAAACTACTCAGCCAGAAAAAAATCATGAAATTTTATCATTTGCAGCAACATGGATGGACTTGGAGGGCATTATGCTAAGTGAAATAAGTCAGACAAAGAAAGACAAATACTGTATGATATCACTTATATGTGGAATCTAAAAAATACAAAAACTATTGAAAAATAACAAAAAAGAAGCAGACTCAGATATAGAGAACAGACTAGTGGTTACCAGTAGGGAGAGAGAAGTGGGGAGGAGCCGTATAGGGGTGGGGAGACAGAGGACAGTGAACATTATAAGCTATTGCATGGTGCTACCACCAAGCCACCAATGGTTGGTTTACTTTCAGCACCATTAGCTTCTTCATTTGTACAACATTAATTTGAATAGTTTATTGCATTATAATCTTATTTTTTAAGAAGAAGAAAACAAAAAACAAAGTGCAGGTGCCAGTGATGCAAAGAACATATTTTATAAACATAGTCTAATTGAGTTCAAGATAGAAATCATTAATAGTGCAAAGTAACTCATTTAACATTGGCCTAAAGTAGACTCCCGAGCGCTTGAGAAAACACTATTTCTAATCCCCTGCATTCTAGACAGAGGAACAGCCAATCAAGTTCAGGCTAATCAAATTCTCCACCTCAACAATATTCACAGTCTTTCCGAAGCCTGTGGGCTAGACAGAGGAACAGCCAATCAAGTTCAGGCTAATCAAATTCTCCACCTCAACAACATTCACAGTCTTTCCGAAGCCTGTGGGCCCCTCCAGAAGGACCCCAACCCCAGAAACTGGAGGTAAGGCAAAGGGACTCTAAGAAGGACAGACTGTGTAAACAGCCAAACAACTCCGAGACTCTCTTCGAGCCAAAATTTTCTGGGTTGTCCTCTTTCAAAACCCAAATTAACTGCAGGAATCGCCACACCTTCCCTCTGCAGACATAGGCTTTTTGAACTCTTTGGAAGCAGAACACCTGATAAATAAATCATAGCGCAATAAATTAAATTGGGATCACTGCATCTATCTCCTAGTATGAAAGAACTTCCTGGTCTTATTCTTTCAAGGTTTATATTTCAAGGCAAAACTTCATCATAATTTAGAAAGTTTCCTTTTCTATTGAGTTAGTTTTCTGTCTTTGAAATATTGTACAAATAACTCACATATACTGCATTGGGTGGGTGAATCATCTATCTTTTGATGAAAAGCATAAGTTCTCTTTAGAAGGAATCATTTATTTCTTAACATCCCCAAGGCGAAAACCTCCCAAGATAAAGCTAGGACTCTTACCCTCTCTGGCTTGACACCATATTTATAAAATAAATTCTCTAAATCAAATGATCTTCAACATATGACTTTGGAGGTATGTGCTCTTTACCTCCTAAAAAGAATCCTATTCAAAAATGTTCACTTATTCATTCAATCCTTCATTCACTAGACATTCACTGAGCACATAGGGTTTGCAGGGCACTGCGCCAGGTGTTAGCACTAAGGGTGAAGATGGATAAAATTATAGATGACTAAGAAAGGATCCCTGTGCATTTGGAGCTCAAAAGTTTACAATTCATGAGCTAGGCACAAAATACAAGGACCAATTAGAAGGAACCAATACGCTTCCTAAATCTGATTGCACACCAAGATCACTCGAGAAACCAATTAAAAATATTCTTGGCACCCATCTACTGAACCCAGATCTACTGAATCAGAGGGGCCTGGAAGAACCTGAGAATTCGTGTTTTAAAAACAGCCCAGTTAATTCTGAGATTTCAGCCAGATTTGGGAATCACTAGCCTTAAAAAATATTCTAGTGGCTAGAAAATCCCACACAGCCCCTGCTACAACCATCAAAAGCATTTTGCTCCATGGCCATGTTCAAGATCAGGGCCACTGCGAGCCTCATTTACAAAGCCAGAAAGCTAGACTACAAAGAAATGGCCTCACTTGCCCAAAGAGAATCTCCAGGGAGAGATGCATATTTGACTAGGAAGACAAAGCTTTCTAGATGTCATGATGTTATTAGGAATTCAAATACCCATTTCAGCAGTATGCAAGATGATTCACACAGAATCACAGCTCATCAGAGCTGGGCAGAACCTCAGAGATCGGAGTTCACAAACTCAAATGGTGACAGAGCTCAGGTGGTGACATAAATGGCTGAAGCAGGCTGGAGGGGACAGAGGTTAAAGGGGGCACCTGCTACGCCACTCTAGCTGGAACTTGCCATGAAGAGTATGGGCCCAAATGTGCCAGGTCCTCCAAATTTTCAAGAGAAGCCAGAAATCTGGATTTGAAAAACTAGCCATGCAAATAAAACAGACTTTTCAGTCAGATTTGACACGTGGGCCACCAGTTTGTAATTCCTGGTCTAGTCCAAAGTCTTCATTTGACGTATGAGAAAATAGACTTGTCCTATTTCTCGTATCATTTCAGTTTGGCCTGCCACAGCGAGGGGGGAGAGTTGCTGTTGAATTTAGTTTTGCTTTTTTTTTTTCCTGGGTTTGAATTTTTCAATGTTATCTATTGGGTCCAGATGTTCAAAGGCAAGTTTGCTAACAGCCTCATGCAGCATTCCCTATGCGGCGCCGCCCAGACCCCTATTACCACGGTGGGCCAGCCTCAGCTCCAAGCCCTCTCCTGGAGTTGCCTTCAGCTGCCTCACTCAAGGGCGTGTTCCCTCCCTATGCATCTGGCATCCAGTGACTACAGGATGGTCACGTATAAAGTCCTGGCCTCCGGGACCAACTCAGGACAACTCTGCAGGGCCATGCCAGCTTCAGAGCTCCATACGGAATTGGCTCAAGGCTTCCTGTGGCTGCATCACAGCTCAGCTCCTCTCTGTGCCCGGTCCTACCTCCCCTACAGGTGTGGATCCAGAGTCGTTCCCAGTATACTTCCAGCACCATAGCTCTGCCTTTGAGTCTGCTTCCCAAGAACCTGGTCTGCAACACCAAGCACATCAGGGCCGCAGTGAAAATAACCTCATCTGTCAAAGTCCAGACTTGCGAACTCAAATCAGAGAACAATTTTTTGCTTTGTGAAAATGTCTTCTGCTGTTTATCTTTTGTTATGGTTTTATTAGTGTTTGAAAGTCATACCATAGCAGGTGCCTCCCACTTCATGCCCCCCACCTCTGATCTTAGCTCAGCTGTGGTGGGCAGTTCTGGAAGCTCAGACCCCCTGGTGCTCACAGGGCCCCACCTCAAGTGTGGGCCACGCCTCTTTCTGCCTTCAGGCTTGGGGCCTTTTCTGATCTGCAGAGGTTCATTGGGCCCTTGAAAGTAGAGTCCGGAAAGGTGGGGAAGTTCCTGTCAACAAGGACTACGAAGCAGGAGATTACTGCTCCCATCTCCCGGCCTTCAAGGAAGTCCCCACCGCGAGAACCTCCCCGCAGCCCTTAAACACCCCAACGTGGGCTTTCCCCCTCCCCCTCTCCATCTCCTTGCTCCCTCACCCCTCTGCCTGGGATCATGTTCCATATCAACTACACCAGGTCCTTCTTCATGAGTGGGACCCAGACTAAGACCAATGCATCCTCAGTTTCTAAGACTTAACAATACAGAAGAGTACAAGAAGAAAGTGAAAGTCCATTTTTGAAACATCCCACCAGTCTTATTTCTATGCATTAATGCCTACTTCTAGTGGGTTTAGAAACTTTTAACAAACCTGATCAACCTAGATACTCTGTTCAGTAACTCTGCAGGTCACTTCAAACACTGGTCTTATCAAGTACATTGACTTCAGTAAATTGACTTCTACAATTGTTTCATTCATTCACCTATTCATTTAACAAATGTTCATTTCAGGTCTTATCTGTGCAAGGCACAGTGCTAAATACTGCAGATGTTACAAAGACATGTCCCATGCCCTTAGGATGCTTATACATACTTTTTCTATTCAATTTTTCAGGACCATATTGATTGAACAAATTAAGGCATGCTTGTTTTCAAAAACCATATTAGGATTCCTTGAAATCTAGTGCCATAAGCTTTAATTAAACAGAGTTTTCACCCAGATGGTATGTACAAGATGAATGGATTCCTGGGTTCAAATCTTGACTCTGCTACTAAGCAGAAGTGTGACTTGAAGCTCATTTTTCTTGTTTGTAAAATGGGGGATAAAAATAATAACTCATAGGCAGTTGTGAAAATAAAATGAGAGAATCAACATAAATAACTTGGCATAGTGCTTGACGCAAAGTACTCAATGCATATTCCCTATAATAACAATTATTATTTTCCTCTAACATTAACCTCAGGTCCATATGCGTGTAGCATGGATCCAGGCGCCACGGGAATTGAGCAGAACCGACTGGAAATGAAAATACAGACACTGTCCAATGCTGTTCCACTCGGCACAGTTTCGCCAGTTTGGGAACCTAAGGCACCAGGAAGGTACAGTGCCCACCTGGTCAGTCCGCATAACCACAGAGAGGGTGGGCTCACCTGTCGAGGTGATGCCAGTGCACAGATGCAGGTGGGGATTTGGCCACAACTGGAGTTTGCTCCAGTCCCTCAGAGTCCTGCACATAGTGTTTACCAGTCCTGCAGGGTAAACACAAACCCGAAGAATGCAAAAGAGATGTAAACACCAGATTTGCTCAGCTGTCTGGGCAAATACCTGCTGACATGGAGATTCACATTGTGTCTCAGGCCCCCAAGAAGTATCAGGTCAGGCAGTCGCTGCCTAAGACGTGCGGAACCCTCAGTAGGAGGGGCACGTTCTCACGGAGCTGCTGTCTTCTATCGTGTGTAGTCCTCCCAGCACCCACCACAGTCTCTTCCTCCGAGATGCTCAGTAAATATTTGTTTGACTAATGGATCGAGTGCTTGTAGAGCTCCTTGAATATTGTCCTTGCGTGGAGAATGTCTTAGGCAGTACATCACTTTTGAAAACCTGACTTTCCAAAGACTTCCAGCTTTTGCTTTGTAAATTGCTTTTAAAAAGAGAGAGAGACAGAGACAGTGACAGAGCAGATGAAATCTCATCATTCTCCTGATGCAATCGTGTGTGTCGGGTGGGAGTAGAACAAGGGTGGACATAAGTACAGAACATTTGCCACTCTATGCACAAAAGATTGCAAAACCAAAGGAAAGAAAAACATACATTGGAAAACATATCTGAGGTGGTGACAAGAACAGGTGACAAATGAGATTGTTGAGGACAGCAAGTCGCTGCCTGAAGACAGAGTTTGTTTAAATTGTTTTTTTGTAAGACAACCCAAAAAACTGTATCCGAGTTAAACTAGAAATGCTGGAAACATCAGATCCAAATTCTACGAGGTAACCATCGGCTTCAGCAGATCCACATTCAGCAGCTCATTCACTGTCCAGTTCACCACAGTCTCTACCACCCTCCCCTTTCCACCTGCCGTAAAGTTACGTGTAAGTTGCCATTTATCACCATGCTTCTACTGCTGTTTTTCTTACAGATAAAATTAGGAGGAAAATTACACATTTTTGCATGCTTCTCTCTATCAAAATGGGAAAAATGAAAGATAGGCCGAAAGGACCAGATATTTCATTAAAATGTTTTTGCATTTTTACATACAGCCCACTTTACTCATTTGTGGTACATTCTGGACCTTATAAGCATTGTAATTTGCACCCTGTATACATTTCTTAATGTTACTTTAACAAGTTACTACAAATTTAGCGGCTTTAAAACAACACAAATTTATTATCTTATAGTTCTGTAGGTCAGAAGTCCAAATGGGTTTTACTGGGTGAAACGCAAGGGGTTAGCAGGGCTTGCATTGCTTCTGGAGGCTCTAGGGAAGAACCCGTTTCCTGGCCTTTTCCAGCTCTAGAGGCCACCCACATCCCTCAGCTCATGGCCCCAGCCAGCAATAGCTTCACTCCAACCTCTGCTTCAGTCATCACATGTCCCTGACTTCCACTTACCTGCCTCCCTCCTTCCCTTCTAAGAACCTTGAGATACATCAGGCCCGTCCAGATAATCCAGGACACTCTCCCATCTCAAGATACTTAAGTTGATCACATCTACAAAGTCCCTTTGGCCGTGTAAGGTAATTCCCAGATTCCAACAATTAGGATGTGGACATCTTTGAGAGGCCACTATTCTACCTACCACACACCCTGTTTATATAGAGGCCAGGAATTAATATGTCACTGCTTTGAAAGGAATTTCTAAAGAGAAAAAAGGGCCAAAGGGAGAACCAAATATTTCAAAACTTTTGAAAATAATCCAGTTAAAATTCAACTTGCTCAAAAAAATAAAAATGAAAATAAACTCAAATAAATTCAACTTGCTCAAATGTTTGAACATAAAATGAGGGCAATAAGGAAGTAGAATGGTGAGGTGCTATTGTGTCAGCATTGAATTCCCTTTCCAAGTCTGGAGAATTGCCACTTTGTGAGTTTTGGGTGGGAATGAGGACAGCTTCCCATCATAGGGTACAGATGTGCTGGATGCTGGCTTCCCAACCTCCCCTTGCTTCTGGAGCTTGGGAACTGGATACACGATCAGAAAGAGCCACATGGGCTTCAAATAGAGAGCTGGTGGAGCAGGAAGCAAGGGACAGGCAGCTTTCTCTCTTTGGCCAGGGTAAAGGCATCATCTCACCAAAACCATTAGTTCAGAGGGGAACTAGAGCATCCCGCCTCTTTACTTTGAGCCTCGTGTTCCATCCTCACAATCATTCTGTGAACTACCCAATATTTTAATAAACTTTTTCCTGCTCAATTCCATCACAGCCAGCTTCTGTTGCTTACAGTTAAGAGCGATGGCCAATGCAGAGAGTATCGGCTACAAGCAGCGTACAAGTTAAGAGCTCTGGAGTCAACCAGCTCTGAGTTTGAGTTCTAGATCTGCCACTTTCTAGCAGTATAACCTCGGCAAGGTTACTTAACCTTGGCCAGGTTACTTAACCTCGTGAAATTTCAATGTAATAGTAATAGCACTGACCCTAACTCATCAGCACGTGGGCGTGAAACAGGATAACACACAGGAAGGACTTAGCCCAGTGCTTAGTAATGGTGATAGCTCAGTAGATAGCAGCAATTATGATTAATTTTTAAAACTTTGAGTTAAAAATGTCAGCAGGGAATGACATTTTTCATCTCCTGAAGTTGGCTGAAGCACCAGGCAGACGTCAAGAGAGGCTGGAAACATTGGCCTGGAGTTGACGGTTAGGAACGCAATCTCATGCAAATAGCTAGAGTGTGGATGAGAATATCAAGGCTATGAGGGAGGTTAGGGGTGGAAGGGGGGGGCGAGGAGAAGAGGGCCAGAGGGTAGATTTGGGGGTGGAGGGGGTACATCTGCCTTTAGAAGAGTAAGAGAAAAAGCAAGCAGAACAGAAAACAGGAAATTAAGGAAGGTAAGGGGAGATTTCCTTAAAATAAGAATGTATTACTTTTTAAATTTAAAATAATGACGTGAAGATTTAAGTGAGGAAGAACAGTTTCAAGCACATGAGGCAACTTAGCAGTAGGTAGGTGATTACGGATGAGGTCACTGGTAAATTCTGAGAGGAGCTGGGCAGTGAGAGTGGACACAAGATTACACGGGATCGAGGAACAGGTGAGTGGTGAAAGAGTGAAGCAGCGAGCATGTTCCCCATATTAGTTAGGATGGGCCAAACCATGCCGCCATCCCAGACCAAACCCCCGCATCCCAGGGGTCAACACAATAAAGGCTTGATGTCTCAGTTACATAAAGCCCAGTGCAAGTCACACCCCCGTCTTGTAGCTGTGCCCTCCCTCGACACAAGGCAGAGGAAACAGAGAATGATGGAAGGGAGACCTTAGCTCTTCCTTTCCTCCAGTTTTATTAAGTTATAGTTGACAGATAAAATTGTATGTGAAATGATTACCACAATCAGGTTAATTAATACATCTATTGTCTTAAGTAATTACCTTTTGTGTAACTATAGATATAGATATAGACCACATCTTTATCCATTCGTCTGTTGATGAACACTTAAGTTGTTTCCATGTCTTGGTTATTGTGAGTAATGCTGCAATGAACATGGGAGGGCAGGAATCTCTTTGAGATACTGATTTCGTTTCCTTCAGATATATACCCAGCAGTGGGATTGCTGGATCATATGGTAGTTCTATTTTTCATTTCTTAAAGAGTTTCCATAGTGTTTTCCAGAGTAACTACATCAATTTATATTCCTACCATCAGATCCTAGCTCTTTATTACCTCAGTGTGGAAGCCACCTGTGTCACTTGTGCTCACAGGGCATTGGCCTCAACCTAACGAGACAAGACATAGGACATATAGTGAGCACTGACTGTCTGCCACAGTGCCTTGTTCAAGAGGAAGAGAAGAAGAGCAGGAAAGGTAGCAGAGAGGAGCGCCTGCGCTCATACGGAATTCAGAGCCTGGAGCAAGCTTGAGGGGGAAGAGGACAAAAGCAAGAAGGATTTCAGTTATCAAGGCCCAGAGGAAGCTTGAGCCTACCCCTAATGTAGTAGTTGGTCCTCACAGCCTTACATCTTCTGCCCCTTGAAAAGCCTGCTTCCTGTGCCCACCTCCAAGCCTTGGATAGCACATAGATCAACACCCGAAAACCGTTAATCCAGAAAAGGCTATTTGAATGGATTCAAGACCTTCCTGCAAAGTAAGACAAACATGCCTCAGGCTTGCACTTCGCAGAAGGCTTTAAACTGCATGATTTCAGTTGATTTTTATTATAACATTGTGAGACAGGTGTGGCCTAGAGAACTAGCATTCTCACCAAAATCCTTACCTTACAGATAAGGGAACTAAATGCAGAGAAAGAAAATGACCTACCCGAGGCCATCTGCTAAGGCTTAAACCTGGGTCTCCAGGCTCCTGGTCAGTCTCTCTCTTCCACGAGACTCCATCTGCTGCTTTTTGTACATGTGGCTGATCCTCCCTGCAGACAGAGCGGACAATGAGCTTGTCATGTCTTTTGAATAGTTTGTTAAATTTATTTTATTTACAACACTTGGCAGAAACACTAAAGAAATTGTTTCAGCAACTTCCACTCCAACTGTGGACTCTAGCAGTCCCAGTTCTGTCTGGGAGCAGATTTAAACTGGCCTAAGAAAGGAACGGCACCACAACCCAGCTCCCTCTGCCATGCACCTTGCTGCAGGGACACTCTGCTAGGGACCCAAGGTCAAACTGGTGGGGCACAATGTGCTGCTGGTGTGTGCTGTGCCTGAGCCAGTCCTTCCTCTGCACCTCCACAGTGTTTGCTTTTCATCAGGAGTCTCAAAAACACTGTGTGATACTCAATGAAGCAAGCACCATTCACTGGGTGCTAATAGCTTCCTGGGGTTTTTTTGTTTTTCTTTTTTTACATCTTTATTTGAGTATAATTGCTTTACAGTAGTGTGTTAGTTTCTGCTTTGTAACAAAGTGAATCAGTTATACATATACATATGTTCCAACATCTCTTCCCTCTTACGGCTCGCTTCCTCCCACCCTCCCTATCCCACCCCTCTAGGTGGTCACAAAGCACCAAGCTGATCTCCCTGTGCTATGCGGCTGCTTCCCACTAGCTATCTACCTTACGTTTGGTAGTGTATATATGTCCATGACACTGACTCACTTTGTCACAGCTTACCCTTCTGCCTTCCCATATCCTCAAGTCCGTTCTCCAGTAGGTCTGTGTCTTTATTCCTGTCTTACCCCTAGGTTCTTCAAGACATTTTTTTCTTTTTCTTAAATTCCATATATATGTGTTAGCATACGGTATTTGTCTTTCTCTTTCTGACTTACTTCACTCTGTATGACAGACTCTAGGTCTATCCACCTCATTACAAATAGCTCAATTTCGTTTCTTTTTATGGCTGAGTAATATTCCATTGTATATATGAGCCACATCTTCTTTATCCATTCATCCGATGATGGACACTTAGGTTGTTTCCATCTCCGGGCTATTGTAAATAGAGCTACAATGAACATTTTGGTACATGACTCTTTTTGAATTTCGGTTTTCTCAGGGTATATGCCCAGTAGTGGGATTCCTGGGTCATATGGTAGTTCTAGTTGGAGTTTTTAAGGAACCTCCATACTGTTCTCCATAGTGGCTGTACCAATTCACATTCCCACCAGCAGTGCAAGAGTGTTCCCTTTTCTCCACACCCTCTCCAGCATTTATTGTTTCTAGATTTTTTGATGATGGCCATTCTGACTGGTGTGAGATGATATCTCATTGTAGTTTTGATTTGCATTTCTCTAATGATTAATGATGTTGAGCATTCTTTCATGTGTTTGTTGGCAGTCTGTATATCTTCTTTGGAGAAATGTCTATTTAGGTCTTCTGCCCATTTTTGGATTGGGTTGTTTGTTTTTATGTGATTGAGCTGCATGAGCTGCTTGTAAATTTTGGAGATTAATCCTCTGTCAGTTGCTTCATTTGTAAATATTTTCTCCCATTCTGAGGGTTGTCTTTTGGTCTTGTTTATGGTTTCCTTTGCTGTGCAAAAGCTTTGAAGTTTCATTAGGTCCCATTTGTTTATTTTTGTTTTTATTTCCATTTCTCTAGGAGGTGGGTCAGAAAGGACCTTGCTGTGATTTATGTCATAGAGTGTTCTGCCTATGTTTTCCTCTAAGAGTTTGATAGGTTCTGGCCTTACATTTAGGTCTTTAATCCATTTTGAGCTTATTTTTGTGTATGGTGTTAGGGAGTGATCTAATCTCATACTTTTACATGTACCTGTCCAGTTTTCCCAGCAGCACTTATTGAAGAGGCTGTCCTTTCTGCACTGTAAATTCCTGCCTCCTTTATCAAAGATAAGGTGACCATATGTGCATGGGTTTATCTCTGGGCTTTCTATCCTGTTCCGTTGATCTATATTTCTGTTTTTGTGCCAGTACCATACTGTCTTGATTACTGTAGCTTTGTAGTATAGTCTGAAGTCAGGGAGCCTGATTCCTCCAGCTCCATTTTTCATTCTCAAGATCGCTTTGGCTATTCGGGGTCTTTTGTGTTTCCATACAAATTGTGAAATTTTTTGTTCTAGTTCTATGAAAAATGCCAGTGGTAGTTTGATAGGGATTGCATTGAATCTGTAGAGTCATTTTCACAATGTTGATTCTTCCAATCCAAGAACATGGTATATCTCTCCATCTATTTGTATCATCATTGGGGTTTTGAATAGTCTGTCCTACTGAACCCCCATAGAAAACCTGCAAAGTAGGTATTATTCTCAGTTTCTAGAGACCAGAAAATTATTGAAGGCAAATTATCTATGGTTCTACAGTTGCAAATAGCATGGCTGGGATTCAAAGAATGCTAAGCCCGTCTCTCTCCAAGGTCTGAGCACTTTCTACTGGTCCACTAAGCCTCCTGGCTGAGAGACATGATGGGGACAAATGAAAGGAGATCAACAATAATCTTCTTAGAGCATTGCACAGTGACCTTTCTAGTAGAGGATATTTTCTCAAGGAAAGAAAATAGGAAGGGAGAAAGAGAGGAGAGAGAGACTCTAGATACTGTTTGGAACGCTCTATACATAGTTTAGATATCTGAAGATGTGTCGTCCTCTGTTTTAACAGCCACTGGTTAATGCCCAGGCTGAGCAGAGGACGGGGCCCTGGGAAACAGGAGCCAAGAAGTGAGAGGAAAACTGGGAGTGAGGGGCCATGGGCAGAGAGGAGAGCCCACACCTTGCCATGTCAACATCACCAGCCTAGTTAACAGACTGCTTTCAGGTTTTTCTTTTCCTGTAATGATTGAAACAGTTTAAAGATTAGCATTTGGAGCTAAAGGGAGGACACTAAGGGTTTTGCTGAAAACAAAAATAATACACGCTTTTTCCTCTTCCTCCTAAAGCTAGTCCCAGGCTGCAAGCACAGAGACGCTTGATCACTGAGGCTCAGGTGGCTCCTTTCACCCGCTGTTTGCAGGAAGGAAGTGACAGCCCCACATCAGAGCTCACTTCCAGCTCTACCTCACAGTCACTTGCAGACTCAGCCCTGATGCCCGGAACTGCCCCTGAGCCCACATTTGCACATCAGGGTGTGTGTACGTGAGTCCCTTCTCGTGCTGCGATTAAAACTCGAAGCAGCTACTATTTTCAGCCTGAGCAGCTGCCCAGTCTTCACAGACAGGTTGGGGGAAGCAGCTCTATATGCCTAAGCTGCCCAGTGTGAAACATGAAGAAAGCATCTGAGGAGGTCAAAACCTTCAAGCTTTCTGGAAATATGAGTTTCAGACACTCATTTCAGCGATATCCCTACACAAATAGACACCTTTCCTTATTGTCAAAGCCCACTGGAAGGAGCCACAATGGCAGGTCATGTCTTGCACGGGTTTCCTGAAGTACCAGCATGATGGAGGGGCAGGGGTTAGGGTGTTCCCATCGCAGGCTCCCAAAGTATACAGGATGCTAAGGGATACGTCAGCACGCAGAATAGGGTGGGCAAGAGCCCAGGGCCACCCCTAGGCAACAACCACGGCTCCCAGAGCAGGACTGGAGAGAGGGGACAGCTCTGATTTTAAGACATGGCTCAAATATTAAAGGACCAGGCCTTATTTTCCCTTTGCCCTAAAATGGCCACAAAGGAAAGAGTGAAGGTCAACAAGTTCAAAGAGGCTCCTCAGAAACAAGCATGAGCTCAACTACAAGGCACAGGCCAGTGGGTCCCCTGGTCGGCCTATGAATAGGGTCAATTGCCTCAAATGCTTCGCCTGGCCTGATCCAGTCCACACCTGGGGTGGATGGAAGGTTGTGTGCGTCCCATCAAAGGGTGTGAAGTACAGCACTTTAGGGAAGGGATGGTCTAAGCCAAGCCATGATGTACCTGCAGAAGCAACTCAAGTTCCACCCCAAAACCAAAGACGAGTTCATGCCATTCCCAGGGGTGTTCTCCTCCCAGCAGACACCTGGGAGTCAGTTTGACAAAACAGAAACACAGTCTGGCTGTGCATAAAAGGGAAGGCAAGCCATGGGTATGGATAGGAGGCAGGAGAGGGGAAGGAGGGTTCACTTGGGACTCCCACGGAAGAGAAAGCTGGCCTCTTTGTGTCTTGGTCACACCCTCCATGCTGCCCCCAGCACATTCCGTTGTCTCAGCCTGGCCCCTGCAGTTGGCCAGTGTCCTTTCTTGGGCTACAGGCCTTGGTCTGGCTCAACTGAGGGAAATCACGAGAGGTTCAGAAACTCACAAAAGCAACTGACAGTGCTGGCTCAGAGCCCGGGTTTGCCTGACTTCTAACACAGTGGTCTCTCCCACCAGAACAGGGATGACTCACCTTGTCTCTTCAGCCACAAAGAGCAGTCTTAACAAAACTATCACCAGGGGCTTCCCCAGTGGCGCAGTGGTTGGGAGTCCGCCTGCCGATGCAGGGGACGTGGGGTCGTGCCCCGGTCCAGGAGGATCCCGTGTGCCACGGAGCGGCTGGGCCCGTGAGCCGTGGCCACTGGGCCTGCGTGTCCGGAGCCTGTGCTCCGCAGCGGGAGAGGCCGTAGCAGTGAGGGGCCTGCGTACCGCCAAAAAAAAAAAAGAACTATCACCAGGACCTCTGTAATTGCATTCAGTCATGTGATCATTCTTTGAGTAGCTTGAGATCCAACTCCCAGGACACCTGGGGAGGAGCAGCCATCTGACTCCTTTCCCCTTTCTAAGTGAAATCCAGGGGAAAGAGCAGCTTCCCACTTTGGCAAAGAAGGCTGAAGCAAGAGGTGTGAAGTGACTGGGCCAAGGTCACACAAGTAGTTGATGCTGGTGGTGAAAGCAGACAGACGACGACTGCACCACCCAGATCACAGCAAGGCTCGCCTCTCACCCAGAACCCTGCAGACAGTGGACCTGCACCTGCAGGCTGCTCTTCCCTGACACTCTGAGCCCCCGGCCAAATGGCCTGTCCACTCCCACTCACCCAATATACAAAAATACCATCCTACCCCGGCAAGGAGACTAGACGGCTGATGCATTAAGTTGATTCTAAGGGTGGGAATCAGATTTTTATCTTCTTGTCTCAGATAATGTTATGTAACCCCGATTTTTTTGATTGATTGATTGATTTTTGGCTGCGTTGAGCCTTCGTTGCTGTGCACGGGCTTTCTCTAGTTGCAGCGAGTGGGGTCTACTCTTCATTGCGGCGCACGGGCTTCTCATTGGGGTGGCTTCTATTGTCGCAGAGCATGGGGTCTAGGTGTGAGGGCTTCAGTAGTTGAGGCGCACAGACTCAGTAGTTGTGGTGCACGGACTTTGCTGCTCCATGGCATGTGGGACCTTCCCAAACCAGGGATCGAACACCTGTCGCCTCCATTGGCAGGCGGATTCTCAACCACGGCACCACCAGGGAAGTCCCTAACCTCAAAGTTTTAACCCAAATAAATGTCTCCAGGGCTGAGGAATTTCAGGGTAGGTAGGATAGGAGGGCTTAGCCCCAGGGACTCACAGCTGCCCAGGGGACTTTGTCCACAGCCCCAGGTCTCACCTGGGTGTCTCTGAGCAGCACCGGAAGGTCACCAGAAGCCTCTTGAAATGCAGAGTGAAATGTGCCGCCCCTACGCTCCCCCTGGCTGTGTGGCTGCTTTGCATATGCCTATGGGGCAAGCAGGCTATTTTGGGCGGATTTCATAACTCCCTTTGTAGCTGCTGCTGCTGCTGATTGCACATGTGTTTCCAGCTCCGTTCTTGGGGTGAGAATGTTTACAGAGATGGCACGTCGTCAAGAGAATGTAAAGAAAGCAAGATTAGGAGATTAGGAGGACAATTTCCATGTCTAGACAGGGTTCGCACAGCCGGTGGGTGCTCCATTCGGGATCCCTGGCATTCGGCGCCTGGTGCCATCACCCTCTGAACCCCTCATCCCATCCCAAGGAGTTTACTGTGGAACCTCCCAGGGGGCGGCAAGGAACAGAAGAGAGCTCTCTGGCGTCCTTTCTGAGAATAAATCCAGGGTGGATTTCTGAATGTTGTGGGAGGGAAACAAAGTGTCAGAAAAATCCGTGGACGTCTGCATACATTTTCTTTTGGTAAGCTCAAAGCTCAAGCCTGATTCCAGCCTCAGCGCGGGCTGCCTCTGTTTTCGGCCGGTGGGGTCGTCTTCATCGCTGTGTTGCTTGCTTATTTATTTATCCCAGTCTGTTTACCTCCTGTCAGCCTGATAACAAGTCTGCTCACCTATTTTGTTTTTAATTTATCCCTTTCCTCCTATTTCCCACCTTTGCCGACTGCGCTCAGGCTCAGTAGGAAAGCACGGCTGCTCAGTTGTATTCAGCTTTCATATCTGAGCCCCACCGTGTCTGAACAACTGGCTCCATCGAATCCCCCTCTTGAAGCTTTGATTCCATTTGTTACATGCCCCTTTCGCCCTGTTCTTCCCTCCTGGCTCCTGTCACGTCCTGTGTCATGATTGCCCATCATAAGCTACCTCAGGGAAGGATCTGTGTCAATTTACCCTTATTTCCACCATCACAGGCTTCTGGGATGGTATTTACAAGAAAAATAATACTAGCCCACATTGAGACCACATAGCAGACACTGGACCAGTGCTCTACATGTGTTCTTTTCTTTTCACTTAATCCTCATAACAATCTTCCAAGAAGGTTGCTGTTATTTTCCCAACTTTACACATAAAGAACCTGGGGCTCAGAGAGGTAAAGCCATTTGCCCAAGTACAGGCAGCTAACTAGTGGCAGAACAGGTTTCAAATGTAGGTCTAACTTAACTCTGGAGCCTGAACGCTTAAGGTCTCTTGAAAGGATTTAGGGATGAACAAATAAATATTCAAGATCCCCGGACTTCTGGTCATTTTGCTCCTCATGTTTGATTCTGGTTCTTTTCTGGCTTTCAAGATGGTAGAACAGTCTGCAAAGAGTTCTATGATCTAAATCCAGAATGCAACCCGCATTCTCCCAACAACTGCTGGGGACTTAATGCACCTTTCCTTATGCAGCCTGGCAGAGCAAGGACCATGGCCTCACTCGCCGTGAGGTGCCGGGATCGACACCGCTGCCCTCTGCAGGGGTTTCCCCAGCCAAGCGTTCAGCAGGGTGTGCCAGGCTCCGCTCCATAGAGCATGCGTGCCAGCCACAGCTGAAACTGGATGAACTGCAGCAAGACCACGATTTACCTAAAAATCATAAGGGAGGCCACGGAAACCACCAAAGAGAGAAACAAACAAGGTCTTGACAGAGCCAAAATAATAAGCCAATTTTCTGGCAAAGTGACAGCAGAAATCTAAGTTTCTCTGAAACTCTTTCATACATCTGACTTCCCTGAGCTAAAAGGGCCAAAGGAAGCAGCTTCTCATGGTCAAGCTACTAGCCTGAGAGGACAAGAGCTTAAGTCCTAATCGTACCCTGACCCCTGCCTCCTGCCAGTTTATAATCCTGGGACCGGTTACCCGAGATGACAGAGTTTCCACGCTTTGACAGGGGAATGTCATGCCGGTCCTCCTTTGGAGGCCATCACTGGGGAGGGGAGGGGGATAGTGTGAAAAGGTGTCAAGGACAGCTCAGGGACAGTCACTGCCGCGTCCTTCTGCCCCTCCTGCCAGCCTGAGCAGGGACCTGTGTGTGAAACATGCCTTCCTGACCCTGACTCTGCCTTGTGTCTGGGTGGATTCCATTCAGCAGGTGTTCCCCCAGCTTCTCCCAGGTGCCCCGTGCCAGTCACTTCAGGGGACTGCGAGGCAAGATACTGGAAGAGCTCTAAAGATCAAGCACTCAGGGCTCCCCTGCGATTTAAGGAGAATCCTGAATTCCTACAGGTTTTCCCTTCCTCCCTCCTCTTAAAGAGGAAGCATTCTTACTTTCTAGAAGAGGGGCTAAGTGATCCACATAATAAAAGGAAGGAGAGTGGGGAGGGAAGAGAAAGGAGATAGATGTGGGGTTGGTGTAAGAGATGGTCCAGAGCACCCTCCAGAGGCTGGAAGACTGGAAAGAGGTGATAATTAAGTTACATCCACGTGGCTTATGAACTGGATCTCATTTATGCTCTTAGAGAGACCCTGGCAAATAATGAATTCTTTAAAGAAATGTATTTTCAGTGGCACATCTGCAGAACTGTGTTGCTTTAGATGTGGTTCCATGCAAAAACTAAGTAATGTGTCTCTACTTTCAAAAACTATGAAAGGAAGATTTTGAATTCCTTGATAGCTTTAAAGATGCTATCAGTTTGAAGTCTTGGTGCACAAGGTTGCTGTCTTGATTCTTAGATTCCTGGCTTTTTCCCTTTCCTCCTCCCCATATAGACCAAAAGTGGAGGAGGATGTGGCTCCTTGAGGACAGGGAAGATATCTGATCCACAGCAGAGAGCCCAAAATAGGTGTACAATTAATGCTTATTAAATTAAATTAAGAATTCAAGCACCAACAATTTCATGTCATGAAAGGATGCCCATAAGATTGTGTCATGTGAGCAAAGAACTTATGCCATATAATCTCAATTATACCATATATCATACTTATGTAATCTCAATTTATATCTCATATCATATTTATATCATATAATTTCAATTTTCAAAAAATATATACACCCACACATACATATAAAAAATAAAATCACCAAAATATTTACAGTAGAGCTCTGAGTGGGGTTTTTTTTTGGTGTGTGTGTGGGTTTATGTATTATCCAAATTTTCTTCAATAAACACATAGTTTCCTTCCAGAAAATAGTTTTCTAAAAGGCAAGAAAATTAAGGTCTGGTGCATTCGGATGATAGGATAGGTCTTTTGAGGAGAGGGGCATAGTCTAAACATAGACCTAACATCCTGAGAAGGTCTCAGCCAGGGAGAAAATATTGAAGAAACCACTCCCCAGTTCACCACGGCAACCTTCCTGGCAACAATAGACCATTTTGTGCCGGTAGGTAGGTTGGCTTACAAGAGAGAAGAGATGAGCTCTTCCTTCAGTTAGGAAAACCTATTTGTTGTCAATCCCATGGACTTATAGAGTTCGCCAAACCTGTAGAAATATTCCCCTTCAGAACAACCATACCATTTTTTGGTACTTTTCTTGACATTTATCACTCTGCACTTTGCCCTGCATCAACTCATGGGAAAGACAAGAGGATGGAAATTGAAATCAAAAGATACAAATTCAGGACCTGACTGTACCACTTACTATCTCAGGGACATTAAGCAAGTCATTTATCCTTTTCAAATCTCTCTTTACTTGCCGTTCAAGGAATGTTGTACTGTAAGAATAATAAAATGGAAAGGAAGGACACAAAAGTCATAACCAAAAAAAGGCAAGAAGAACAAATAAGCTCCCTATAGGGGTTGCCAGTGCTTCTGTTTTGGAGCATCATTTTGGCCTGTGTTTCCTGACATCCATTTTTGTGGCTATCCAGCATGCAACCATCCTTTCTATTAGCTAACCTTCCTTTTCGAGACTTCATTCATCTTTTTTTTTAATTGAAGTATAGCTGATTTACAATATCATGTTAGTTTCAAGTGTACAGCACAATGATTCAAATATATATATATATATTCTTTTTCAGATTCTTTTCCCTTATAGGTTATTACAAAATATTAAGTACAGTTCTCTGTGCTATACAATAGGTTCTTGTTGATTATCTACTTTATGTATATTGGTTTGGCCAAAAAGTTCATTCGGGGTTTTCTGTAACATCTTACAGAAAACCCCAAACGAACTTTTTGGCCAACCCAATAGTAGTATGTATATGTTAATCCCAACCTCCTAATTGATCCCTCCCCCCAAGCTTTCCCCTTTGGTAGCCATAAGTTTGATTTTCTATGTCTGTGAGTCTGTTTCTGTTTTGTAAAGAAGTTCATTTGTATCCTTTTGTTTATTTATTTTTGGCTGCCTTGGGTCTTTGTTGCTGTGCACGGGCTTTCTCTAGTTGTGACGAGCAGGGGCTACTCTTCATTGTGGCGTGCAGGTTACTCTTCGTTGTGGTGCACGGGCTTCTCATTGCAGTGGCTTCTCTTGTTGAGGAGCACAGGCTCTAGGTGCGTGGGCTTCAGTAGTTGTGGCACGTGGGCTCAGTAGTTGTGGTGCACGGGCTTAGTTGCTCCGCAGCACGTGGGATATTCCCGGACCAGGGATCAAACCCATGTCCGCTGCATTGGCAGGCAGATTCTTAACCACTGTGCCACCAGGGAAGTCCCTGTATCTTATTTTTTTTTAGATTCCACATATAAGTGATATCATATGATAGTTGTCTTTCTCAGTCTTGCTTACTTCACTTAATATGATAATGTCTAGGTCCATCCATGTTGCTGCAAATGGCATTATTTCATTCTTTTTAATGGTTGAGGAATATTCCATTGATAGATATAGGTATCTATATATCTACATATAGATAGAGATATCTATATCTATATATATCACGTCTTCTTTATCCATTCATCTGTCAGTGGATATCTGGTTGCTTCCATGTCCTGGCTATTGTAAATAGTGCTGCAATGAACATTGGGGTGCATGTATCTTTTAGAATTAGAGTTTTCTCCAGATATATGTCCAGGAGTGGGATTGCTGGATCATATGGTAGCTATATTTTTAGCTTTCTAAGGAAACTTCATACTGTTCTCCATAGTGGCTATACCAATTTACATTCCCATCAACAGTGTAGGAGGGTTCCTTTTTCTCTACACCCTCTCCAGCATTTATTATTTGTAGCCTTCTTGATGATAGCCATTCTGACCAGAGTGAGGTGATACCTCATAGTTTTGATTTGCATTTCTCTTATATTTAGCAATGTTGAACATCTTTTTATGTGCCTGTTGGCCGTCTGTACGTCTTCTCTGGGAATTGCCTCATTAATCTTGAGAGTGGTTGTCCCTCCCACTGTAGACACCAAAGGGACTAGCTCCCCAAACTGAAGCTGGGCCAGTCAGAAGGTTCTCTCAGGACTTGATCTTGAGTGAGTGACCTACCGTCACAGAGGCAGCTGGACATCTTACTCACCTTGGCCCAGCAGCATGAGAACCAGTTTCTGTGGCCTCACTTTCCAGAGCACCTTTGGTTCTTACCTGTTTTCCAAACTTGGTCTTTGAGCATCCCATCTATTTTGGGAGTTCCACTGTGATTGTACAATATTCCTTGAATGGCAAATCAACTGATATTTGAAAAGAATAAATGACTTGTCTGGTGCCCCTGAGCAAGTCAGTGGGATAGCAAGGTCCTGAATGTATATGTTTTGATTTAAATATACTTTCAACAAATTCCTCTTTTCTGCCTAAGACAGCTAGAAATAATTTCTGTGGTTTGCAACCTAGAACCCCAGCTTATTTACAGAACAGAAATAGAAACATGGTAAGTTATGAAATTCTCATATCTAAAAGGAAGATGTAGACCATTTCCTCATTTAGTTCTAGGAACTAAATTCAAAAAGTGATTTCTCAAGGGGGAATACATATTGGGGGGTGGCATTAAGTAACATTTAAAAAAAATTATGTCCCTTTGAGACCAGATGCTCTTTGAGCGCCAATAACTTGGTGTTTTATATCCTGTTCACCTACAGCACCTTGTTCATAATAATACCCAGTATATTTCTGCTGAATGAAAGAATAAATGAATGAGGTCACTTTCTAGAAACTTTTCTTAGCTGCTATCTTCAATTATCATTTTCCACCTTTGTCTAGGAGAGACACAGGCCATTCATAAAAATGCCTCAGACCCTCTTGTTCTTCAAACTCCACATGTACCCACAAGCATTAGCAGGCCCGACATGATTGTCTACACGATGGGTACTTTCCATATCTCCTGACTCCTCACTCTCCCTCTCTACCAGCAAGAATACAACCTGTCAAAATGTAATCTTTGTGCTTCTGTCCTTTCTATTCACCTATTCCAAAGCTAAAGGTCAAAGGTGACCTAGGATAGCAGAAGATCATGGACCTAACCCCTGAGGATTGCACAGAGCAAAAGAGCCAGAGCGCCGGGTCCTCTGCCCCCTCAGCCCAGGAGCCCTTCCCCTACATCCTGGGCTGGTTTAATAACAAGATAGAACAAACAGGATTTTGAATGCCACCCATACAACTTTACACGGTTAGAATGACGAGCCAGACTTCAGGTGCAGAAGACTGGAGACTACTGCTCAGCGGGGCCTGTCGGCTCCATCTGCAGGAGACACATGCCCAGGTTACCATTCCGCTAAGACCTTGCCTTTTCCAACCCCATTGGTTAAGGACATTTTCTGCTTCTGTACTGAGTCATGTTGATAATAAGATACCCATTTCCTTACGTTTCTCATTTAAACTGTAGACACTGTGAATCTTAAAAAGTGGACCAATACTCCAATAATATTTTCCAGAAGAGTGTTTTCCTCAGGAAGGTTGGGAATGACCATGAATAGCAGCTTCCGTTCACCCTACACAAGCCATTGCCTGGAGTCCCCCTGACATAAGCTGCATTTCCTCCGATAACAGGAAACACCAGAATGTGGAAATAGCACTCTGGAAGGCAGAAGTATTTCCACCCTCTCTCCCTCTTGCCCTGAGCTTCCTGGGCAAGATGTGTGCAAACTGGAAGAATAACTTCCTCGAATACGAAACCAGAGCAAGGAACGTGGTGTCCTAACAGGGCTGCAACCTGCCACAATACAGCACCTGCTTTGCACTGAAAAAAGCAACTCCTACTTTGGCCTGAGGCCGATCCCCATGATAGAGTCAAACTGTTTCCATCACCCCTGATGTAAAGCATCATGGTCCCTGCAGAGTGTCCAGAGAAGCAGTTCAGCTTCGTAGGATCTGCATTTCACCATCTCCCCAGTAGCGAGTAATGTAAAATTATGTTCCAACAGCATCAGGAAAGCAAAGTACTACAGAAGATCTGAATTAAAAGCCCAGGGCCATCTCAACTCATTAGCATTTCCATGGATGGCTGGACAGCTTCCTTCCCCCTTCCCACTGCAAGAGTCTCACTGCCAGTGCTTGAGCCTTGCTCACCAAGTCAAGGAAAATAGGTCAGATGATGCAAAAAGGGAGGCGGCAACCCAGAGCTGAGGCCAGCAGTGGCATTCAGTGGAGCCTCTAGGGCTTACCCCTTTGCTTTTCCTATTAAGCACTTATTTAAACTGAAATTTACATGTTTGGCTTCAGTCCAGGGACTAGCATTTTGTGAAAGAACTAGAGCCCAGCCCCTTTTAAGCATATAATAATGAAAACCAGAGCTGTTTTTTGCCTAGCATCTCTCAATTCCCCAGGAAGGGAGAAAACATACTCTTGCTTTGTGGCCTGAGGATGCAAACTTACCTACTAGGCCCCCTAGGCTATTACTTTCACAGATTTCCAGGCATCCCTCTCAGTAACATCTTTCAGAAAGCAAAGCTTTGAATAAGTAAGGAAAAAAACTTGAGTGAACGTGTGGCAATTTTAGAAATGTTGAGTTCTCTGAGCTCTCCGGTGTCTGGGAAGTTGGGTAAACATGGATCAGTGGTCGACAGTCATGTCGCTGTGGTTTTTCTGTTTGAGCCAGAAGATGACAGATGTCTCTGGGCAGCATTTGTGGTCACTCGGTTGCTTCTCACAAAGCCATCAATGAAACGGCAAAATGGCATTTTAAGTGCAATGCTGGGCAGGGTTGAGGGAGATAGAGTGTGAGTAAGAGGGTGGGAAAGAGGAAGGAACAGAATTATAACCTAAACACAGAGTCAGGAAGCACTTGTCACTGAGGTCACCTTTCCTCGTGCCCACATGTATCACTATAATAACCACTCAGTGAATCAAGACAAAAGACAAAGCCAAAAAGTGGTGTCTGAAGGGACTTTTGGCCTGAAATACTTCACATATGAATCTACTTCTTTAGAAGCTTTATCAGAATGCTGCCGTCTTCAAAAGAACGTTGGCATTATTGTCACAATGCTAAAATCAATTCACATCAGGCACTTGAAGCTCTCCCAGGGATGAGAAGTGTGTGGTTGGCTTGTCCGTCCCTATTGACCAAGTCTTGACTTTCTAAAATACTCCCCTACCTTGAAGGTAGATTTCAAACAGTGCTCCAGCTACAATTCTTTTCAGTTCTGATCCTCTCCCTGATATATATATTTATAACTTCCTGTTCAAATGGCAAAATGAGAGTGTGACTGGGATGGCCAACAGGATTATGGCCTGGAAGTTATGGGACAGGGAGCGGGGAGCCTCTCTTTGGGGACCTCTTTGCTATCCCCTACCCTGTGTCCATGATATCCTGAAAGTCACATGAGACTCACTGCAGCTTTTTTTCCCAAACTGACACTTTTAAGACAAAGATTCAAAAATCATTTTGAGGAATATCCTATAGAACCAATGATCTGTATCTTTGCATCTCAGATTATTCCAAAAATAAGCGTTAATGATACAGGCGGTAAATGTCCACTGACAGGTGACTGGATTAAGATGTGGCGCACATGCAATGGAATAGTCCTCAGCCATAAAAAAGAACAAAATGATGCCATGCGCAGCAACTGGATGGACCTAGAGATTATCATGCTAAGTGAAGTAAGTCAGAGAGAGACAAATATCATATGCTATGACTTACATGTGGAATCTAAAAAAAAAGATACAAATGAACTTATTTATAAAACAGAAATAGACCCACAGACATATAAAACAAACTTATGGTTACCAAAGGGGAAAGGGGTGGGGGAGAGATAAATTAGGAGGTTGGGATCAACATATACACAGTACTATATACAAAATTGATAGCCAACAAAGACCTACTATATAGCACAGGGAACTATACTCAATATATTGTAATATGCTATATGGGAAAAGAATCTGAAAAAGAAAATATATATATTCAGGTATACATATATATATATATATATATATACACACACACACACACCTGAATCACTTTGCTGTACACCTGAAACTAACACAACATTATAAATCACCTATACTTCAATTAAAAAAAAATATATATATATATATATTAAAAAAACAGAGCTCTCATGAAGGGAGTTATAAATATGGAAAGAGGAGCCTAGACTAAACCCCAGAATGCTGGATTAGAACCAGAGGTATTACTGTGAACTCATGGCATATATATGTGTACACATACATTTACATATATACACACACGAAATATGTACACACATATGTGAAATATATCATATACACATACATCACACACATATATTTCTTTCATATCTCTGTCTGCTGGCAAAGCAATAATACCCCAGTAGCGACAACCACATCTGCTGCCCAGAGCTTGGTTTCTAAATGCTACTCTCTATTAAAAGAACCAGGATTCCTCGAAGAGATGACAGCTTCTAGGGCTGAGGCAGGAAAAGTTCAAGGTGAACCTGAAATATTTTGTTGTGTCCAAGAAATCTCAAATAATGATGCAGAATGTCGAAACAACAACATTGGACCCAATTTGGAGGAGTTCCTATTGGTTAAATCTGGGACATTTTGACCAACAAAATAAATAATGACAGTAATAAATTTTAACCCACTGAATAACCCATTGAATAAATCCATGAATCCATATAGGAATAAATAAATGCATATATACATGATGGAAAGTTCTTCCTTATGGTAAAATGCCAACTAATAAATGTTGAAAGAATGACAGAATTAGAAAATCACCATTTTGTACCTATCTTAGTAATAACTGACTCAGGCAAGAACCATTAACAAGTGCTAAAACTAGTGGGTAAACATTTGATGAGAAGAGGATAGATACATAGCTTCAAAATATCTCTCTACAAATAACTTATTAGTTTCAAAGGGAAAAATAGTAATTTACAACAGAGAAATCTGAAGGATACCAACTTAAACCATACGCCTTCTGCCATGAGACACTGTGAAGAATACAATATCGCTTCTGTAACATTCCTACTGAAATACATAATCTGAATCTAACCATGAGGTAATATTAACTAAACTCAAATTAAAGGACTTTCTGCAAAATAACTGGCTTTATTCTCCCAAATATGCCAAGGCCAGTGAAGATAAGGAAAGGCTAAGGAACGCTTCCATATTAAAAGACATTTGAGAGATGATAGTTCTTCCTGCCAAAGAAGGAGACATCACACGTCCTGTTTCCTATTTTCTGAGTCGGTCTTTGCCCTCCCTGGCTTCTCCAGGGCTTCATGGGATAATGATCACTGGATGACAGGATTTACCAGAGGAGAGGAATGAAAAAGACAACAGTTTATCCTTGCAAAATTACGTCTATGTTTAAAATCTAAACACCGTGTGGCTGACAGGGTCTTGTGCTCCACCCAGGTGTCAGGCCGGTGCTTCTGAGGTGGGAGAGCCGAGTTCAGGACATTGGGCCACCAGAGACCTCCCGGCTCCATGTAATATCAAACGGTGAAAGCTCTCCCAGAGATCTCCATCTCAACACTAAGACCCAGCTCCACACAACAACCAGCAAACTACAGTGCTGGACACCCTATGCCAAACAACTAGCAAGACAGGAACACACTGCACCCATTAGCAGAGAGGCTGCCTAAAATCATAATAAGGTCACAGATACCCCAAAACACACCACCTGATGAGGTCCTGCTCACCAGAAAGACAAGATCCAGCCTCATCCACCAGAACACAGGCACCAGTCCCCTCCACCAGGAAACCTACACAACCCACTGAACCAAACTTAGCCACGGGGGGCACACACCAAAAACAACGGGAATGACGAACCTGCAGCCTGCAAAAAGGAGACCTCAAACACAGTAAGTTAAGCAAAATGACAAGACAGAGAAACACACAGCAGATGAAGGAGCAAGGTAAAAACCCACCAGACCAAACAAATGAAGAGGAAATAGGCAGTCTATCTGAAAAAGAATTCAGAGTAATGATAGTAAAGATGATACAAAATCCTGGAAGTAGAATGGAGAAAATACAAGAAATGTTTAACAAGGAACTAGAAGAACTAAAGAGCAAACAAACAATGATGAACAACAAATAAAAGAAATTAAAAACTCTCTAGAAGGAATCAATAGCACAATAACTGAGGCAGAAGAATGGATAAGTGACCTGAAAGATAAAATAGTGTAAATAACTACTGCAGAGCAGAATAAAGAAAAAATAATGAGAAGAAATGAGGACAGTCTTAGAGACCTCTGAGACAACATTAATCACACAAACATTCGAATTACAGGGGTCCCAGAAGAAGAAGAGAAAAAGAAAGGGACTGAGAAAATATTTGAAAAGATTATAGTTGAAAACTTCCCTAATATGGGCAAGGAAATAATCAATCAAGGGCAGGAAGCACAGGGAGTCCCATACGGGATAAATTCAGGGAGAAACACACAGAGACACATGTTAATCAAACTATCAAAAATTAAACACAAGGAAAACAATTAAAAGGAACAAGGGAAAAACAACAAATAACATCCAAGGGAATCCCCATAAGTTTAACAGCTGATCTTTCAGCAGAAACTCTGCAAGCCAGAAGGAAGTGGCAAGACATATTTGATGTGATGAAAGAGAAAAACCTACAACCCATATTACTCTACCCAGCAAGGATCTCATTCAGATCTGACGGAGAAATTAAAACCTTTACAGACAAGCAAAAGCTAAGAGAATTCAGCACCACCAAACCAGCTCTACAACAAATGCTGAAGGAACTTCTCTAGGCAGGAAACACAAGAGAAGGAAAAGACCTACAATAACAAACCCAAAACAATTAAGAAAATGGTAATAGGTACATACATATCAATAATTACCTTAAAAGTTAATGGATTAAATGCTCCCACCAAAAGACACAGGCTCCCTGAATGGATACAAAAACAAGACCCATATATATGCTGTCTACAACAAACCCACTTCAGACCTAGGGACACATACAGACTGAAAGTGAGGGGATGGAAAAAGATATTCCATGCAAATGGAAATCAAAAGAAAGCTGGAGGAGCAATTCTCATATCAGACAAAATAGACTTTAAAATAAAGACTATTACAAGAGACAAAGAAAGACATTACATAATGATTGAGGGATCAATCTAAGAAGAAGATATAAAAATTGTAAATATTTATGCACCCAACATAGGAGCACCTCAATACATAAGGCAAATGCTAACAGCCATAAAAAGGGAAATCAACAGTAACACAATCATAGTAGGGACTTTAACACCCCACTTTCACCAATGAACAGTTCATCCAAAATGAAAATAAACAAGGAAACACAAGCTTTAAATGATACATTAAACAAGATGGACTTAATTGATATTACAGGACATTCCAAAAAAAACCAACAGAATACACTTTCTTCTCAAGTGCTCATGAACACTCTCCAGGATAGATCATATCTTGGGTCACAAATCATGCCTCAGTAAAGTTAAGAAAATTGAAATCATATCAAGCATCTTTTCTGACCACAATGCTATGAGATTAGATATCAGTTACAGGGAAAAAAACATAAAAAACATAAACACATGGTGGCTAAACAACAGATTACTAAATAACCAAGAGATAACTGAAGAATCCAAAGAGGAAATCAAACAATACCTAGAGACAAATTACAATGAAAACACGATCATCTAAAACCTATGGTGAAGCTGAAACTAACATACCATTGTAAAGCAATTATGCTCCAATAAAGATGTTTAAAAAAAAAATAAAAATAAATAAAAATAAAAAAAATAAAACCTATGGAATGCAGCAAAGGCAGTTTTAAAAGGGAAGTTTATAGCAATACAAGCCTACCTCAAGGAACAAGCAAAATCTCAAATAATCTAACCTTACACCTAAAGGAATTAGAGAAAGAAGAACAAACAAAACTCAAAGTTAGTAGAAGGAATCATAAATATCAGAGCAGAAATAAATGAAATAGAAACAAAGAAAACAACAGCAAAGATCAATAAAACTAAAAGCTGGTTCTTTGAGAAGATAAACAAAATTGATAAACCACTAGCCAGACTCCTCAAGAAAAAGAGGGAGAGGACTCAAGTCAATAAAACTAAAAATGAAAAAGGGGAAGTTACAACAGACACCGCAGAAATACAAAACATCCTGAGACTACCAGAAGAAACTCTATGCCAATAAAATGGACAACCTGGAAGAAACCTACAAATTCTTAGAAAGGTATAACCTTCCAAGATTGAACCAGGAAGAAACTGAAAATATGAACAGACCAATCACAAGTAATGAAATTGAAACTGTGATTAAAAATCTTCCAACAAACAAAAGTCCAGGACCAAATGGCTGCACAGGCAAATTCTATCAAACATTTAGAGAAGAGCTAACACCCTTGCTTCTCAAACTCTTCCAAAATATAGCAGAGGGAGGAACACTCCCAAACTCATTCTACAAGGTCACTGCCACCCTGATACCAAAACCAGACAAAGATGTCACAAAGAAAGGAAACTGCAGGCCAATATCACTGATGAACACAGATGCAAAAATCCTCAACAAAATACTAGCAAACAGAATCCAACAGCACATTAAAAGGATCATACACCATGATCAAGTGGGATTTATCCCAGGGATGCAAGGATTCTTCAATATACGCAAATCAATCAATGTGATACATCATATTAACAAACTGAAGGAGAAAAACCATATGATCATCTCAATAGATGCAGAAAAAGCTTCTGACAAAATTCAACACCCATTTATGATAAAAACCCTCCAGAAAGTAGGCAAAGAGGGAACATAATAAAGGCCATATATGGCAAACCCACAGCCAACATCATTCTCAATGGTGAAAAACTGAAACCATTTCCTCTAAGATCAGGAACAAGACGAGGTTGCCCACTCTCACCACTATTATTCAACATAGCTTTGGAAGTTTTAGCCACAGCTTTAAGAGAAGAAAAGGCAATAAAAGGAATCCAAATTGGAAAAGAAGTAACGCTGTCACTGTTTGCAGATGACATGATACTACACATAGAGAATCCTAAGGATGCTACCAGAAAACTACTAGAGCTAATCAATGAATTGGTAAAGTAGCAGGATACAAAATTAATGCACAGAAATCTCTTGCATTCCTATACACTAATGATGAAAATTATGCAAGAGAAATTAAGGAAACACTCCCATTTACCACTGCAACAAAAAGAATAAAATACCTAGGAATAAACCTACATAGGGAAACAAAAGACCTGTATGCAGAAAATTATAAGACACTGATGAAAGAAATTAAAGATGATACCAACAGATGGAGAGATATACCATGTTCTTTGATTGGAAGAATCAACATTGTGAAAATGACTATACTACCCAAAGCAATCTACAGATTCAATGCAATCGTTATCAAACTACCAATGGCATTTTTCACAGAAGTAGAACAAAAAATGTCACAATTTGTATGGGAACACAAAAGACCCCGAATAGCCAAAGCAATCTTAAGAAAGAAAAACGGAGCTGGAGGAATCAGGCTTGAGACTGGACTTGAGACTATACTACACAGCTACAGTAATCAAGACAGTATGGTACTGGCACAAAAACAGAAATATAGACCAATGGAACAGGATAGAAAGCCCAGAGAGAAACCCATGCACATATGGTCACCTTAGTTTTGATAAAGGAGGCAAGAATATACAATGGAGAAAAGAGAGCCTCTTCAATAAGTGGTGCTGGGAAAACTGGACAGCTTCATGTAAAAGAACGAAATTAGAACACTGCCTAACACCATACACAAAAATAAACTCAAAATGGATTAAAGACCTAAATGTAAGGCCAGACACTATCAAACTCTCAGAGGAAAACATAGGCAGAACACTCTATGACATAAATCACAGCAAGATCCTTTTTGACCCACCTCCTAGAGAAATGGAAATAAAACCAAAAATAAACAAATGGGATCTAATGAAACTTAAAAGCTTTTGCACAGCAAAGGAAACCATAAACAAGAGGAAAAGTCAACCCTCAGCATTGGAGAAAATATTTGCAGATGAAGTAACTGACAAAGGATTAATCTCCAAAACATACAAGCAGCTCATGCAGCTCAATATCAAAAAGACAAACAACCCAATCCAAAAATCGACAGAAGACTTAAATAGACATTTCTACAAAGAAGATATACAGATTGCCAACAAACACATGAAAGGATGCTCAACATCACTAATCATTAGAGAAATGCAAATCAAAACTACAATGAGGTATCACCTCATACCAGTCAGAATGGCCAGCATCAAAAAATCTACAAACAATAAATGCTGGAGAGGGTGTGGAGAAAAGGGAACCATCTTGCACTGTTGGTGGGAATGTAAATTGATATAACCACTATGGAGAACAGCATGGAGGTTCCTTAAAAAACTAAAAATAGAACTATCATACGACCCAGAAATCCCACTACTGGGCATATACCCTGAGAAAACCATAATTCAAAAAGAGTCATGTACCAAAATGTTCATTGCAGCTCTATTTACAATAGCCCAGAGATGGAAACAACGTAAGTGTCCATCATCGGATGAATGGATAAAGAAGATGTGGCACATATATACAATGGAGTATTACTCAGCCATAAAAAGAGACGAAATTGAGCTATTTGTAATGAGGTGGATAGACCTAGAGTCTGTCATACAGAGTGAAGTAAGTCAGAAAGAGAGAGACAAATACCGTATGCTAACACATATATATGGAATTTAAGAAAAAAAAAATGTCATGAAAAACCTAGGGGTGAAACAGGAATAAAGACACAGACTTACTAGAGAATGGACTTGAGGCTATGGGGAGGGGGAAGGGTAAACGGTGACAAAGCAATAAAGAGGCATGGACATGTATACACTACCAAACGTAAGGTAGATAGCTAGTGGGAAGCAGCCGCATAGCACAGGGAGATCAGCTCGGTGCTGTGTGACCGCCTGGAGGGGTGGGATAGGGAGGGTGGGAGGGAGGGTGACGCAAGCGGGAAGAGATATGGGAACATATGTATATATATAACTGATTCATTTTGTTGTGAAGCTGAAACTAACATACCATTGTAAAGCAATTATGCTCCAATAAAGATGTTTAAAAATAAATAAATAAATAAATAAATAAATAAATAAATTATCAATGGCAAAAAAAAAAAAAGAGTCATGTACCAACATGTTCATTGCAGCTCTATTTACAATAGCCAGGACATGGAAGCAACCTAAGTGTCCATCGACAGATGAATGGGTAAAGAAGATGTGGCACATATATACAATGGAATATTACTCAGCCATAAAAAGAAACAAAATTGAGTTATTTATAGTGAGGTGGATGGACCCAGAGTCTGTCATACAGAGTGAAGTAAGTCAGAAAGAGAAAAATAAATACCATATGCTAGCACATATACATAGAATCTAAAAAAAAAAAAAATATTTTTTCTGAAGAACCTAGGGGCAGGACAGGAATAAAGACACAGGCGTAGGGCTTCCCTGGTGGCGCAGTGGTTGAGAGTCCGCCTGCCCATGCAGGGGACATGGGTTCGTGCCCCGGTCCGGGAAGGTCCCACATGCCGCGGAGTGTCTGGGCCTGTGAGCTATGGCCGCTGGGCCTGCGCGTCCGGAGCCTGTTCTCCACAACAGGAGAGGCCACAACAGTGAGAGGCCCGCGTACCGCAAAAAAAAAAAAAAAAAAAAGACACAAACGTAGAGAATGTACTTGAGGACACAGGGAGGGGGAAGGGTAAGCTGGGACGAAGTGAGAGAGTGGCATGGACTTATATGTACTAACAAATGTCAAATAGGTAGCTAGTGGGAAGCAGCTGCATAGCACAGGGAGATCAGCTCAGTGCTTTGTGACCCCCTACAACAGTAGGATAGGCAAGGTGGGTTGGAAACGTAAGAAGGAGGAGATATGGGTATATATGTATGTGTATAGCTGATTCACTTTGTTTTAAAGCAGAAACTAACACACCACTGTAAAGCAATTATACTCCAATAAAGATGTTAAGAAAGAAAAAATAAATAAAAGGCATTCACGTAAATAAATAAATATTATTGGCATCCCTAAAAAAAAAAAAGAGAGAGAGACATGATAGCTAAAGGCAATGTGTGATCCTGGTTTGGATCCTGGGAAGGTGGGGGCAGGGGAAGGGCTATAAAGTATATTATGGGGACCATTGACAAATTTTAACCTGGGCTGTGAATTAGATAATAATAATATATGAACATTAAATGTTCTGATTTTGATTATTGTGTTGAGATTATGTAAAAGAATGACTTTGTTTCTAGGAAGTCACACTGAAGTATTCAAGAATAAAAGTCTATGATATCTCACTAGCTACATCAGGGACATTTATGGCATCAAAATAGATAATGATAGTAATGAATTATAACCAAGTAAATAGAAAGGGGAACTCATGAGTCTGTAGAGATATAAATACATACATAAAAGGAAATGGAAGGCTCTTTCTTAGAGAATTATTCCAATTGTTCAGAAAGAGAGTATGTGTGAGTGAGAGCACACACACAAATGACAAAACAAGTAGGGAAATTTTAACAATTGGTGAATCTCAGTAAGGGAGAGTTTGAAAGCAGTGTGCCAACAGCTGGCACTCAGATGGGAAGGAAGGTAGGCTGATTGTGAGAAGGTGCTGGATGGATTGAATCTTCACTTAATTTCACTTTACTCTTACGGGAGAAAAACAGTAGAGGATTCTTTTCTGTATTCCATACTCGAGCTACGCTCTAATACATTTCTTTCCAGATTGTTTCATGTCCCTCCTCAGCAAGGTCAAAGGAGCAGAAGTCAAACTCTTAGAGAGTTCACTGCCTTCTTCATGAGAGTTATGCTGGCCAGACTGGGGACTATTTCAACAGTTTAAAAAAACATCAACACAAATGGACAATTAATCTCCAATAAAGGAGGCAAGAATATACAATGGAGAAAAGACAGTCTCTTCAGCAAGTGGTGCTGGGAAATTTGGACAGCTGCATGTAAATCAATGAAGTTAGAATATAACCTCACACCATACACAAAAATAAATTCAAAATGGCTTGAAGACTTAAATATAAGACAAGAGACCATAAAACTCCTAAAAGAACACATAGGCAAAACATTCTCTGACATAAATCGTACAAATGTTTTCTTAGGTCAGTCTCCCAAGGCAATAGAAACAAAAGCAAAAATAAACAAATGGGACCTAATGGAGCTTATCAGCTTTTGCACAGCAAAGGAAACCATAAACAAAACGAAAAGACAACCTACAGACTGGGAGAAAATATTTGCAAATGATGTGACTTAATTTCCAAAATATACAAACAGCTCATACAATTCAATAACAAAATAACCAACAGCCCAATAAAAAAATGGGCAGAAGATGTAAATATACATTTCTCCACAGAAGACATACAGATGGCCAGTAGGCACATGAAAAGATGCTCATTATTGCTAATTATTAGAGAAATGCAAATCAAAACTACAATGAGGGCTTCCCTGGTGGCGCAGGGGTTGAGAATCTGCCTGCTAATGCAGGGGACATGGGTTCGAGCCCTGGTCTGGGAGGATCCCACATGCCATGGAGCAACTGGGCCCGTGAGCCACAATTACTGAGCCTGCGCATCTGGAGCCTGTGCTCCGCAACAAGAGAGGCCGCGATAGTGAGAGTCCCGTGCACCGCGATGAAGAGTGGCCCCCGCTTGCCACAACTAGAGAAAGCCATGGCACAGAAATGAAGACCCAACACAGCAAAAATAAATAAAATAAATTAATAAACTCCTACCCCCAGCATCTTAAAAAAAAAAAAAAAACTACAATGAGTTGGTGTCTGATAGCGCCCTCTCACACCAGTCAGAATGGCCACCATTAAAAAGTCCACAAATTATAAATGCAGGAGAGGGTGTGGAGAAAAGGGAACCCTCTTACACTTTGATGGGAATGTAAGTTGGTGCAGCCACCATGGAAAACAGTATGGCCGTTCCTCAAAAAACTAAAAATAGCATTGCCATATGATGCAGCGATTCCACTCCTGGGCATATGCCCAAACAAAACTATAATTCAAAAAGATACATGCACCCCTATGTTCAAAGCAGCACTATTTACAATAGCCAAGACATGGAAACAACATAAATGTCCATCAACAGATGAATGGATAAAGAATATGTGGTATACACACACACACACACACACACACACACACACACACACACACACACACACACACGTATACAATGGAATATTACTCAGTCATTAAAAAGAATGAAATAATGCCACTTGCATCAACATGGGTGGACCTAGAGATTATCATACTAAGCGAAGTAAGTCAGACAGAGAAGGACAAATACCATATGATATCACTTATATGTGGAATCTAAAAAATTGATACAAATGAACATATCTATGAAACAGAAACAAACTCACAGACTAGAGAACAGAGTTGTGGTTGCCAAGGGGAGGGGGTTGGGGGGAGGGAACACCCTCAGGAATTTGGGATTAGCAGATGCAAACCACTATATACAGAATGGATAAACAACTAGGTCCTACTGTATAGCACAGGAAACTATATTCAGTATCCTGTGATAAACCATAATGGAAAAGAATATGAAAAAAATACATATATGTATAAATTAGTCACTTTGCTGTATGGCAAAAATTAACACAACATTGTAAGTCAACTGTACTTCAATAAAAATATTTTAAAAATCACCAACCCTGCCTTTTCTTGTCAGTTGCATTAGGCAACACAGGTCCATACAGGAAATCAGGAAAGCCTATTTCAATCCAGATCACAGGCCAATGTAATCCCTTGGAATATTTCTCAGTACACAAGACAGTGGCTGACACAGGCTGTCTTATATCCACTGTCTGGCTCCTTCAAGGAGAAGATGTTATAGAATGAATGTGTCCTGAAGGACAAGTCAGTCAAAGTTGAGAACCTTGGTTTTAGTGACAGTGTACCTTTCTGCCCCATATCTCTTGTTAGATCCTCTTGCAGAGTTCCAGTGAGGGTCATTGTACCATCTTTCACACCCAATTCCAGGAAGTAATTTTCCCCTCGACTGAAGAATGAGACCCTCGGGCCACCCAAGCCCACTGCTATCAGACACCAACCACACTCTCTGGGGAAATTCTTGACTCCTTGAGTAAATGATTCAGCACTAAGCCCCACTCTGGTACCAGTGCCCTGACTCAGAAAATTCCAAGCACTCCCTAATTCCAGGAATTGGTTGGTGCTCTACCTTGGACTGGACGAGCTTGACTTGCCAGATATGGGAAAAGCCAGCTCACCTGAGAAAAGAATTTTACTGGGTGATATGCACTAAGTCTTCAGTTGTTTCTCTTTGGGCTTGGCAAGGTTCCTAGTGTTTGCTCCTTAATGAATAAGTCTTCTCCTGGAAACACAGTAGTGTGGCAAAAGTAAGGAATTCCATGTGTTGGCTCTTTAAAATGCTCGTAAGAAATCTCAGTTTTAAGACATTAATCTCTCCATATTAATAATCTAAAGTTGAACAACTGTTAGAGGAGAAAAGAGGAACGAGATATATATAGCCTCAAAATATTGCTCCACACATAATACTTATTAGTTACAAAGGGGAAAGCAGTAAGTTTACAATGGAGACATCTGAATAACACCAACTCAAACACATGCTTCCTGACATGATGCACTAAGGAGGATGCAGTAACAGTTAGCGAGAATGAGTGAAAGACTCCTTCCTCTTACCTCTGGCCTGCTCCTAAGCTCCATCACTCATATGGCTGGAACCTCTTCTTTCCAGCCCTCATTAATTCCTTTGGAAGCTGGACATGATTTCTTTTAACACCTTTCCTACACCCACCCTACCAACCTCCAAAGTTCACATTGTTTGCTCTCCATACGGTCTTTTTGTGATGTTGTTTAAATCCCAAATTACTCTGTCTTCCATGGCAGAGTAGCTTATCTCTAAGATGCTGAACACCAGACCCTGCAGTAAGAGCAAGGAGACTGCCAGGAACCATTTAGGAGTGGATCGGTTAATCTCCTATGGGGTTCAGGGCATTCCTTTAAAGGCTCACTAAAATTCATTACAAATAGAATTTGGTGGTACTAAGAGGTAGCTCATGGGAGTCATAAAAGAAAAGTTTTTTTATCTGTCTGCCCCCAAAGTTATTATATTAGAGCTCGGTCTTGTCTAATTACTATCCTTGAAGTTAACATTTAGAACCAAGTGGAAAGAGCCAGCTTTCCCAAAGTTTTAAGTCTAAGTATATCCATCCTGGAGTCAGTCTACACTCGTATTTTTCTGGGCTCGTTAGGAAGACTGGGGATGAAGAGTAAGTTAAGGACTTTCACCTTCTACTGGTGGTCTGTTGCCATCTTATGACCATTCAGAACTTTGCCTCAAAGCCTGAAGGAAGAAATTTCTTTGCTCCCCTCCTTCCAGTTGGTTGCTAATCACTTCAAACCTGCTTCATCCACACTGGGTCTCAACTACATGGGACTTTCCCTCCCAGTGCCTATTAGATACAAACTAAAGAGAGCTAGGGATTGCAGGACAGGAAAACCAAAACAAGATGAAACAAACAAAACAGTAAAACTTACATCATGATAATCAGAAGAATTATCTGGGAATTTTCGAAACCTAAATAGTACTATAATCTTATCACATTAAAAAGTACTTTATAATCAATCTATGTTGTAATATCTGTTTGACCATTAGATGTGGAAATGAGGGCAGATTCTGAGACACTGTTATTAGAGCTATGAATTTGATGAATGAGGTTGTGGAAGTCTAGGTCTTGGTTAACTGCTGAGAAGTTTGTCTTCCCAATTCTATAAACCCAGGTGACTTAATCTTTCTTGTTGGGTCCAGGTGATGCTCCCTTGTATTGAACAACTGATTTGTGAAAATAAATCTAACCAAATATAGTACCTAGGAAATTTTCTAGCCCCAAACTATTAATGAACTGCTTGGAAGGGTATGCTCAGCTCCCTACTTGTATATATCTTTCTTATTTCTACTACTATACTACCACCCAGCTAAAACCATTGTGGACTCCATCACAGTTTTTTGTTTGTTTGTTTTGCGGTATGCGGGCCTCTCACTGTTGTGGCCTCTCCCGTTGTGGAGCACAGGCTCCGGACGCGCAGGCCCAGCGGCCATGGCTCACGAGCCCAGCCGCTCCGTGGCATGTGGGATCTTCCCAGACCGGGGCACGAACCCGTGTCCCCTCATCAGCAGGGACTCAACCACTGCGCCACCAGGGAAGCCCTTAAACCCATTTTTAAAAGCCTAAATAAAAGTAGAGATATACCAGGTTCACATGTTGAAAAACTCAATAATTCAAAGATGTTGTTTCCCACTGCCACTGACTGCTGGAAGGGTGCCACTTTGCAGCAGGACTACCCCAACCCTGACTGCCAGGAAACCAAGGAGAAGCAAGAAATGCTTCTAGACTTTCCACTGCTCTCCAGCTTCCACTCCCACCCAATCAATCTATGTAAGCTTCCTATTAGACAGCTGTAGCTAAATATTATGCTTCTGCAGTATCAAAAGCTAAGGTCACAGAGAACTTGCGTGCTGAAAGAACCCAGCTAAAGAGAGCTGCAAGTTATGATCACAGAAGAGGATGCTACCAATAGCAGTATGCCTATTTCCTTCTTGATAAATTCCCAGCAAGCCAGTATCTTATGTAGAAGCAGGTGGCCTTTGAGCGTAATTATTCCACTATTGATCATTGACAAAGTCTGTATTAACTTGTAAGGAAATATCTTTAGAGTTACACAGGATTGTATGTGTTCTTTTTAGATTTCTTTATATTTCAGTAGACAGGAATTGATTATGGATGGAGATCACAAGATCAATACACTATTGACCCTCATTACTGATGCTTAATGAGAACCTGATCCTTAACCCACTGTCAGAGTTAGGATCTATAACTGATCAAGCAGAAATTGCATGAAAGATGCCAGTGTTGTTTTTACTTTGTATATTCATACCATTCTCCACTGGGCTGGATATGTGCCTTGTCATGGAATAAAGAAGGAATAACATTCTCACATACAGACCCTGTTCTGTCATCATCTGGAATACAGTGGCCTGCTATAAAATTCCTGCCACAAAGAAGGGCTACATACAGGTCAATTATTCTAAAATAAAGTCATCATTTTGGGTAGGCATCTCCATAACATTTGAATTCAGGAGCCAGTCTACCTGGGTTTGAATCCCAGCTCTGTCACTAGTTTCATTACTAGCTGCATGACTTATCTGTAAGGTGGGGATGGTAACAACATCTACCTCGTGTGATTGTTCTGAAGGTTAAATAAGTTAGTTACGTGAAGTGCTTCAAACAGGACATACAAAACATAATAAACTCCATGTAAGCGTTAGTTGTGAACATTGTTATTTGACTGGAATGCAGTACGGTCATTTATCCGGTACAGTAAGTTAACTCATTCAAATAACTATACCTAGACATCTTTTAATAACCCATTTATGTCCAAGGTGATAGTTTACAATATCTGATTTAATTTTTTCCCAAACTAAAATTCGTGCAGCCATTGGGACATTGACCACCCTTTTGATTAGGCACTGCTACGCAGCCAAAGCTACTCAAAGAGAGATGCTTGGTCATGTCCTCAGGTACTTTTTGGCCCATGTGGAAGCAAAGTGCTCTTCTTTTTACTCTCGAGTTTTAAAAATACTTAAGTATGTGGCTGTATTCCAGTTACTGCTCATAGAGTATCACCTCATATTCACTGCTCTCAAAATTTATCAAAAAATCAACTGTAAAAGCATTACTTATAAAAGTTTGCCTGGAGGATATGCATTCCTCAAAATGATAAGTCATCATTATCATCCTGTAAGAATCTTATTAGGTTTATTGTTCTTTTCATTAAGAGTATCCTCTCAAAAGGGATTCAAGGAGAAATTTCTTTCTGGTCTCAGAATCAGAAATGATAATAAATGTTAATGTTTATTGAGTATCACCAAGAACCCATTACTTTTCAAAGTACTTTATGTGTATTAACTCATTTAATCTGTGAAACATTTCTATGAGTAGATACATAATTATCTTTTCTTACACACGAGAAAACTGGAAAACAAAGAGATTAAGTAACTCATCCAAATTTACATAGCTAGTAAATTGTAGAGTTTAGAACTCAGGTATTCCATCTCCAAGAAATAGTCTCTAAACCTCCACCCTATACTGCCTCTTGGAAAATTTGTTCTGGTCCAGAACAGCTAGTTTGATCTTGTCTCATTGATTTTTCTGAATCAAAAATTGATTTGAATTCATTGTTAGGAACTTCAGAGCTAAATTTCTAGCCACATAAGAGATCTTATGGTATAAATTTTACATCACAATCTACATTCTAACTTTTATCTTTTATTTATTTATATTATTCCTTTGTCCCACCATCCTTATCCACTTACAAAAATCATTTGTGCCTGATATAAAAACCTGTCCAGAACAGTAAGGAAAGGAACATTGCAAGCCAGTCTTACTCACGAACATAGATGCAAAAATATTAAAAAACATTGGCAAACTGATTTAAGCAATGTAAAAAAGAACATATAATAACAGGTGGTTTTATCTCAGGAACACAAGAATGATTTATCATTAAAAAACATGCGAATAGGGACTTCCCTGGTGCAGCAGTGCTTAAGAATCCACGCTCCCAATGCAAGGGGCCCGGGTTCGATCCCTGGTCAGGGAACTAGATTCCACATGCATGCCGCAACTAGGAGTTTGCATGCCAAAACTAAGGAGCCGGCGAGCCACAACTAAGTAGCCTGCGAGCCACAACTAAGGAGCCCACCAGCTGCAACTAAGACCTGGCACAACCAAATAAATAAACATATATATGTGTGTGTGTATATATATATATATATATATATATAATGTGAATAATGAAATTCATCATACAAATTAAATGAGAAAAATCACATAATTACCTGAATCCATGCAAGGAAAAAAATATAGCATCCATTCATAATATTTTTTAAATCTTAACAAACTTGGAATAGAAGGGAACGTCTTTCCCTTCTATTAATAAAGGGATTTTAAAGATAAAGCTACAGCACACAACACATTAATGTTGAAATATTTAAAATATTCCCTTTAAGATCAAGACAAGTGTTAACCATTATCTCTCTTTCTATTCAACACTGTACTGTACCTGGCCAACAGAGAAATGCAAGATAGAGAAGTTAAACCATCATTATCTGGTGATAATATGACTATGTATATAGAAAGTAAAGCTCTACAGGTAAATTACTAGAATTAATATGAATCAATATGCAAAAATCAATTGCATTATACATATCAATAAAAAAATAAGAATCAACATGTTTAAAAGATACCATTTAAAAAATATTTATGGAGAAAAATTATAAACCATACTTCAACCCATTTTTAAAAGCCTAAATAAAAGTAGAGATATAGTAGGTTCACGGGTTGAAAAACTCAATAGTTCAAAGATGTTGATGTTTCCCAAATTGAGGTCATCTCAATCAAAATCTCAACCTTTTGTTTGTGATACTTCACAAGAGGATTCTAAAATTTATATGGAAATACAAAAGGCCAAGAAGAGACAAAATCCTATTGATAAACGGCACGGTGAGGTAACCTGTTCTACCAGATATTAAGACTTTTTATAAACTATAGACTCGGGACAGTGTAGTATTTGTGCAGGAACAGACAGATCAATCAAATTAAATAATGATTCCAAAAACGGTCCCGTACACATATTGATGTTTGATGTCTGACATAGCTGGCCGTGTAAAGCAGTTAAGAAAAAAAAGGACTTTTTATTACTGGTGCTGGGACACTTATCCACATGGAAAAATGTAAAAATTAGACTCCTACCACACACAAATACTCCAGAATTACAGTCCCAAAAGCAAATGGTAAAATATAAAACTTTAGATGAAAATATAGGAAAATATTTTAATTACCCATGGATAGAAAACACATTTGTAAATAAGGCCAAAAGTATAAAGTTAAAGCTCAATAAATTTGACTGCATTAAAATTAAGGACTTCTGGGACTTCCCTGGTGGTGCAGCAGTTAAGAATTCGCCTGCCAATGCAGGAGACTCGGGTTCAAGCCCTAGTCTGGGAAGATCCCACATGCCATGGAACAACTAAGTCCGTGTGCCACAACTACTGAAGCGCGCATGCCTAGAGCCCGTGCTCCGCAGCAAAGAGAAGCCACCGCGATGAGAAGCCCACGCACCACAACGAAGAGTAGCCCCCGCTCACCGCAACTAGAGAAAGCCCGCGCACAGCAACAAAGACCCAATGCAGCCAGTAAGTAAATAAATAATAAAATTAAGGACTTCTATTCATAAAACATCCTATAATAAAGAAGAAAATATGTCATAAAATTGGAGAAAATTGGGGAAATTCATGTAAGCCACAAAAGAATCATGACCAGAACATATAAATAACTCATATGAATTAATTTTTTAAAAGGCAAACAACTCAGAAAAGAGTGTGACTAGGCACTTCCACAAAAGAGGAAATCTGAATGACCCACAAACGTACGAAAGGATGCTCAGTTTCATTAGCAATCAAGGAAACACAAATTAAACTACAATTAATTATAATTTTATACCTATAAGACTGGCAAAAAAATGTAAAAGTCTTTAAATTTAAATTTTCAAATAATATGCATTGGTGAGAATATAGAGCAAAAGGACTCCTCACCCACTGCAAGTGAGAGGGAAATTGGAGCAGTCACTTTGGAAAATGGTTTAACATAATCTAGTATGGAAAGGTGGTGAAGTCAAACACACAAGATTCTTATATATAGGCACACAACTGGCTTTGTTGGGGAAACTTAAAGCAGACCGTCAGCAAAGCATGCTTGGTTCACTGTTAGCTCAGTCTCCCACAAAGAAGTGTGAAGGGCCAGGGTACCACTAGATGCACAAGGAAGCTCTACTCCAGAGGCAGGACCCCATGAGAATAGCCTTGCTAATGGGTGGAACGAGGGGTGGGCGTGGGGTTTGGTCAGTGTCAAGCAATCTAAATTTTTTTTTCTTTAAATTTTAAAATTTTGTACACAATTTTAAAGGTTACTTTTCATTTACAATTATTATGAAATATTGTCTATATTCCCTGTGCTGTATAATACATCCTTAACAAATGTTACACCCAATAGTTTGTATCTCCCACTCCCCTATCCCTAAATTGCCCCTTCCCCTCTCCCCACTGGTAACCACTAGTTTGTTCTCTGTATCTGTGAGTCAAGCAATCTGAATTATTTTTTTTAATTTATTTTTTGGCTGCGTTGGGTCTTTGTTCCTGCACGCGGGCCTTCTCTGGTTGTGTCGAGCGGGTGCTACTCTTTGTTGCGGTGCGCGGGCTCCTCATTGCGGTGGCTTCTTTTGTTGCAGAGCATGGGCTCTAGGCGCGCGGGCTTCAGTAGTCACAGCATGCAGGCTCAGTGGTTGTGGCTCGCGGGCTCTAGAGCACAGGCTCAGTAGTTGTGGCACACGGGTTTAGTTGCGCTGCGGCATGTGGGATCTTCCCAGACCAGGGCTCGAACCCGTGTCCCCTGCATTGGCAGGCAGATTCTTAACCACTGCGCCACAAGTAATCTGAATTTTAGATGCCAGCTATTCAGTGAGTTATCTGGCAACATCACTGCCACGTTTCCCATGACCTTTTGGGAAACTGGATGAAAGCACAGCCCCTCCTTCTGGGTTAAGGGGGAGCTTCTGATTCCAGCTCCCTCGAGGCTGGGCAACCTGATCCCCAAGCACATTTATCAGACAATCACACTTGTCTCTTCCCAACTAGTAAAGTTGACCATGTGCTCTACAACCCATTAATTTCACTCCTAAGTATATACCCTAGGGAATCTCTTTTACACATACAATAATACTCAGCTGCATTGCTTATAATAGCAAAAAATGGAAATAACCCAAATATCAATAGTAGACTGGATAAATAAATCATGGTATATTAAAATACGGGAATACTATAGAACAGAGAAAATGAATGAAATTCAGTTATATGTATCAATATTTTTAAATCTCAATAGCATAATATTTAGAATAAGAAATCAGTTACAGAATTCAAAAAAGGCAAAACAAAAGTATATATTATTTAGGGATATACTTATAAATGGAAAAATTATAAAGAAAAGCAATGGAATAATCATCACAAAATGATAGTTTTAATATTATTACATTATAATTATAATATTATTAATAATATGAATATTATTAATGTATAAGAGATTTGGTAGAGAAGCGGAGGTGGGGATACAGTTGTAGAAGGACCCAAAGGGAGCTTCTAAAACACTGTCAGCGCTCTTTATCTTAACATGAGTGAAGGATGCACTAGTGTTTGCTTCATTATTATTCTTTTAACAGTACAGATACATTTTTACACTCTTCTATTAAGATACTTCACAATTTAAAAAGCAGAGAAAAGAAGTTACAAGGACATGAAAAACACAGATAAAACTTTGAGCAGACTTCAAGTATTATCCTTGGGATAAAGTTCTCAGAACACTATTCCTAAGTCAAAAGGCATGAACACTTTGGAAGGATCAACATTTATACACACTTCAGCAGTACCCCTTACTTTAAGTTTTATTTTATTATGTATGCATTTATGTAAATTGCCTTCACTCTTCTGCATCAATATGAAGCCTGAATAAACCAATAATAAGTTGAGGTGCGAGCAGATGCAGGGAACAGAGCCCTGTTGCCTGTGTGGTGTTTTTCCCAGCAGAAACACAGATTTCCAAGGAGACATGCAAACGTGATGGGGGTGTTATCCCAGGATCACAGATCTGGAGGCTTCTTCATGACTCTATGTAAGGGACCAGAAACTCTTTTCACCTTCAGCCTGTGAATGCCCTTCTGGGCTTTCGTGCCTGTCCATAGCTGGAGGCATTTCAGGCCATCTAATAGCAGCTTTCCTATCCACCTGGAACTCACTGCAGCCTTTTCCTATTTGTGTGTGAGATTCTTTATCAGCTCAACTTGACAGAAGTGCCAAGTGACTTCAAAACCACCAGTAGCTCTCAGCAAAAAGCCTAACATAAACATCCTAAGAAATACTTCCTTTTTTCAGAGGTTTTGCAGGGTGTGAAGATAAATATTGACTGGGCCTGGGGAGAAATCAATCTCCCCTGCTACAAACACCACAGGAAAAGCAGAAGGCTCTGCAGCTCCCATGTCCTCGGTTTATGTTGTCCCAGAGACCGCCCTGCTAATGCCCCACTGCACTCTTCCCATCTCTAGCAGAGCCCTTCCCAGGCAGAGGGAAATACTTGTCTCTATGCCTGTCTCCCTCCTTCCCCATTTGGCTGTGTCTTGCGCATCTTTTATCCTCAGCACCAGCATGGTGCTGGTACCTATAATGGACTCTATTGCTGAAAGAAATCACCCTCAAAGACCAGTAGCACCCCAATCTTTTTACCCAAGGGCAAACGCGGGCCAAGATTGGCAAAGAAACATGTCCAAAGCCACAGAAAGGGTGGTAAGAGGGAGAATCGTTAGTCTTCTGAATCCCATTCCCATTTATTGCCAAGGCATGAAGGTTTCAGTAACAGCTGTATTGTATACTAGTTCTTGGACTCCTCAAGTCTTCATCTCTGCCCTGGCAGAAACAAAATGAGCTAATTAAATGCTTGCCACCAGCTTACTTTGGAAACGTCACGGAGTGTGTGAAAGCCTGAATGATTTCAGGCCACTCTTGAGTATTTCAAACGTGGAGGAAATCACCCAAGCGTGGGAAGAAGGTGAGGAAGCTAAACCCGTGGCCGAGGGTTATTAATATCGTAATGCTTTTGCTTATTGGTGCAGAAAAGCAACCCTTGGCTATATAAGGGACTAAAGCTTTGAGGCTATCATGGAGGAGAGTAAATAGAATCCTTCAAGGTTGAAGAAGAGTCCAACCAAATAGTCTATCTAATTGCTTTGGAAGAACCAAAGGCACCCTGCTTACTGTGCCAGAAAGAAAATCAATGGATTGTATTTAAAGGAAACTAAAGGCACAATGGGGTCATTCTCTGTGGGGCTAGCCGAGAGGGGAACCTTGGTGCAGACCCCCAGAGGGGAGGCAATTAAGTGAAAAGAAGTCCATGCTGCCTAAAACAATCTAACTCATAAATATAAAATAGTTCATTGCAAAACTTAAAGGCTTCCAGGGGATCTGCAGAACTCCTCATTGTTGAGAGCTTTTATGAGCTCTGTGAACCTTCCCTGACCCTTCCCTCCAGCACATACCCCAGTAAGGTGTGATTTAATCCAGTGCTAACACTGATAAGGCTTTGGGGTCACGGCATTAGTCTCAGTCACAGAGATTTCTGGGAGCCAAATTAAATCTCTCCTATTTCTCATGAAGAAAGTCCTCTTAGGCTTTCAGTCCAGAGCTCTGCATGCCCAGCTTTTGAACTTTCCTATCCAAAATTACTGACATGGTAATTTCCATCACATGGTGAAATCACTTCCGAGAACAAAAGATGCTTTGGAGAAATACGTGTCATTCTTCAATAGCTGGACTGACCCAGACCAATCAGACTTAGAAACACCTGGCCTTGAGCTATGGCTGTTCCAACCCATCACCTTTCTGTATGTACCTTTTAGTGGTAATATTTAGGAAATCATTAATATCTGTGAGAGCCTCAAGCTGGGATTCAGGTGGACATTTAAACAAGGCAAATTATATGTTACAAAATAAGTTATGGATCAAGTGATTTCCAATACAGTGTCAAACTAAATGATTCTAAAAACACTTTAAAATTAAGTGAAGTAGAACTCTTTTGCAATACGGATTTTCAGTGGCCAGTATTAATTCATTCTGTTAGCAAAAAAAAAAGGTAAAAGGGAGGGGGAAAGTACAATTCATTTTCCGTTAGCAAAGGAAAGGGTAACTTGATTTGTGGATTATTCTAAAGTCTGGCAAAACGTGGCTCATCCTTCCCTTGGAACTTTTCATTCAGTCCACTGGCCATCAAACCCAGAAACCCCTGCTCTATAATCTGTTAGATCTTCTCCCTCCTCATGTCCTTCCAGCTGCTGGCAGGAGCCTCTGTCTGGTGCCCTTGCTCCACCTCAGGCCTCCGCACACCTCCTGATTTTACATCTTCTCAAACTCTCTGTTGCCTAGAGACAAAGTCCAAACTCTTCAGCAGCACCCGTGACCCCTCTCAAGACCCCTTGTCTACCCTCCAGCCTCACCTCTGTCTGCCCTCCAGCATCCAATGCTCTGGCTGAGCTAGAGTCCCCTTTCCTCAAACAGGTCTGGCATTTTATGTCTCTGTCTTTTTTTCTACAAGACTCTGCCTAAAGTAACTTTTCCTTCCTCCTTTACCAGAAAAAACTCTACTTATTCAACACCCTGCTCCTCACTACTTCTTGACACTTCCTCCTTCCCTCTCTTCTGCACTTCCACTGTTTTCTAGAACAGTATCAGTTACATGTTTATCATCCCAGGTGTTGGGTTGGCCAAAAAGTTCATTTGGTTTTCTCATAAGATGGCTCTAGTAGCGCTTAGTTGTCCTTAACTTCATTCGAAACAATTTTGTTAGATTGTATTAAGATAGCTGTCATGTCAGAGTGCATTTAAAAAAAACTTACCAAAATTGGTGAATTTTTGTGTAGCCATTTAATATTGAAGATGGAAGAAAAAAGCAACATTTTCGGCGTATTATGCTTCATTATTTCAAGAAAGGTAAAAACACAACCGAAACACAAAAAAAGATTTGTGCAGTGTATGGAGAAGGCGCTGTGACTGATCGAACGTGTCAAAAGCGGTTTACAAAGTTTCGTGCTGGAGATTTCTTGCCGGACGATGCTCCATGGTCAGGTAGACCAGTTGAAGTTGATAGTGATCAAATCGAGAACAATCAACATTAAACCACGCGGGAGATAGCCGACATACTCAAAATATCCAAATCAAGCATTGAAAATCATTTGCACCAGCTTGGTTATGTTAATCGCTTTGATGTTTGGGTTCCACATAAGCTGAGCAAAAAAACCTTCCTGACTGTATTTCCGCACATGATTCTCTACTTAAACAGAACGAAAAGTTCCACTTTTAAAACAAATTGTGACAGGCAATGAAAAGTGGATACTGTACAGTAATGTGGAACGGAAGAGATCGTGGGGCAAGCGAAATGAACCACCACCAACCACACCAAAAGCCGGTCCTCATCCAAAGAAGGTGATGTGTATGTGGTAGGATGGAAGGGAGTCCTCTATTATGAGCTCCTTCTGGAAAACCAAACAATTAATTCCAACAAGTACTGCTCCCAATTAGACCAACTGAAGGCAGTGCTCGATGAAAAGCATCTGGAATTAGTCAACAGAAAATGCATAATCTTCCATCATGATAATGCAAGACCGCATGTTTCTTTGACGACCAGGCAAAAACTGTTACAGCTTGGCTGGGAAGTTCTGATTCATCTGCCATATCCACCAGACATTGCAACTTTGGATTTCCATTTATTTCAGCCTTTACAAAATTCTCTTAATGGAAAAGATTTCAATTCCCTGGAAGACTGTAAAAGGCACCTGGAACAGTTCTTTGCTCAAAAAGATAAAACGTTTTGGGAAGATGGAATTATGAAGTTGCCTGGAAAATGGCAGAAGGTAGTGAAAAGCTCTTGGTGAAAATGAAAAATGTGTCTTTTATTTTTACTTAAAAACCAAAGGAACTTTTTGGCCAACCCAATACCTGACCTTGTGGGCAGGGCCTTGCTGGCCTTATTTGTGTATCTCGGCCGCTCTCAGTGTCCAGCGTATGGAAGTCACAGTACACCTTTGCTGAAAGAATATATTCTATTGGATTTCCAGAGAAATGGTATTGTCCCCAAGAGTTGAAATTGGGGACGTATCATATACTTTACAAGGAGGGACCGCTTGGTGAGGTGACACCCACACCCAGTTACTTCACAGAAGCACTTATTTTATCACCAGGTTTGGATACGTAATGCTGATACTGCTGTGCTGACAACATTACATCTTTCTGTTGTCACAATTTTCCCAGGGAGATGCTTCTTTTTAATCTCTATCCAAGAAAGGCACTCTTGAAAATGTCTTCTCCAAACTTGAAGATTGGAGCTGCTTCCGACTCAGGAACTGTAATGCTACCTGTACATCTCCTTTGGTTTTTTAACTTTGTCATAAAAAGTAGCACCACTCACCCTGTGGATTCATCTATCCAGTAGCGTTCTGGGAGGTGGGGACAGTACAGCATGCTGGCTCACCCCTGGCTGGCACCTACTAGGCACTCAGGAAGTGATCGCTGAATTATAACTGTTGGCCTGATTTTTAAAAAAATATTTAGGGGATACTGCTCCTCAGTCTTGGTAACTTCCCTCTTCGCTCCTGGGTCTAGTTGATCATTTAGTTACACACTCCACTTTCAACTCCAAGAAGGGACATATTCACCCTCACCAGGACACACCTTTTCATATGGTTTTGGTTTGTTGCAAATTGTGTTATTTAAAAAATTTCTGTATTACTAATTTATATATAATCACATGGTGCAACATTTGAAAGGAATTATACATATATTGAATATAATATGTAATAGATTAAATGTAATAGATCACATGATACAAAATTCTAAAGCACCCAAGATTGAAAGGGAAAATTCCTCCCCCTCCTGTCTCCCTCTTCCCTTCTTTGAAGGCAGTCAACGTTGCCTGTTTTCTGCCCTTCCAGAACAGTCTGCTACTATACAAGCAATCCATATTTTTTCCTTATTACACAATTGCCAACATTTCATATACACCGTTCCACACTTGCTCTTTTCACCTAAAGTACCTTCAAAGTTGTTTCGTATCTGTTCATAAGAGCGTTCTCGTATTTTTGGAAGACAGAGGCACAGTCTTCCATTGTGGCTCTAAATCACCCCTGAAGTATGGCAGGTGGAGTGCCCAGACCCTGAGACAGTCAGGCCACCTCTCGGTGGCTGCTGCAGCACAAATGTTGTGGACCAACCACGAGGCAGCCTAGATCGCTTGAAAAAGAATATTGCCCCGTATGTATCTGGCACTTCTACGGACTAGAGCTATGCTTTGAGCTCTGTTGTACCATATCTAGCTAAGCCAACTGGCACAAAAGACGATGAAGATAGAAAAGTATACTTGTGACCTCTAGTGCGTCCACAGGGCTATAAATGCTGAACACAGCCTTTGGTTGATGGCTCAGGATGAACATGTGGTTTCCTTCGGAATTGCTCAGCAAGTCTCTTTTTAATTTGTAGTAAAGATCCAATGAAATTACTTATGGGTGAGATATACTTGTTCAGCTTTATCACCTGTGTACCATTTAGACTTTATTTATATTATATACAATTATATATATACATATATATATATATAATTACTATAGCTACAAGTTCATCTCCATCATCACCCTTATATGATTTATGATTGGAGCAAGGATCAATACAACTTTGGAAGATACATTTAAGGCACTTTCTCCCCTCCTCGTCCTCCTGCTTTTCCCTTTCTCTCTCTCTCTCTCTCTCTCTCTCTCTCTCTTTCATTCTCTGCATTGTACAATACATTAGCTATCAGCCACATGTGACATGAGCTCTTGAAATGTGACTAGTGTTAAAAGTGTAAATCATAGGGTTTCCCTGGTGGCGCAGTGGTTGAGAGTCCGCCTGCCGATGCAGGGGACGTGGGTTCGTGCCCCAGTCCGGGAAGATCCCACATGCCGCGGAGCGGCTGGGCCCGTGAGCCATGGCCGCTGAGCCTGCGCGTCCGGAGCCTGTGCTCCGCAATGGGAGAGGCCACCACAGTGAGGCCCGCATACCGCAAAAAAAAAAAAGTACATTCTGTTTTAGCTCCTAGAATCCAAGTTTTGTCTTTCCTCTTGTTTAATAAATGTAAAGAATTTTAAAATTCAGAACCCAAAACATGATTTATCAAAAGGTAACAAATAGAGGAACCAAAAAACGAGTTATTGAAAGTACAATTGGTATTGAGGGCTAGGAATTTCAGGAGCATCAAGGAGGACGTCACATTCACCTGCACGTAACATTTGGAAAGGCTTGGAGGGACTCCTAACTCACTGGGAACGGCTTAATGAAGCGTGGCTAGGAGGAATAGCAACTGAAAAGTCAATTCCTGACTTCACCAGGTCTAAGCCTTACAACAATGACGCTGCTCTCCAGACATCCTCTGATGCTCTCTTCATCCAGTTTCTTTTTTCCTCTGGCTGATTTCAACTTGAAAACTCAAAAGCAGAGTGTTAATCAGACTCAGGTGAAAAATCTCCAGGATCTCAGACTGCGGAAATAAAAATGTCATATTTTCATGATTTCTTTTATAAAGAATATGAATGATCAGACCTGTATTTTCATTATCAAAAACAAATCTTTTCCAAGTTTTGATCAGAGGAAGAACATTTTTCCAGGCACCAGGAATACAACGTACACAGCCCCTGTCCTTCGGAGTCGACTCCGAAGGAGTAGCATAGAGTCTACTGGGGACAGAGTAATCGCTCTCTCCGTTCTCCTTCCTCAATATCCTCTTCTCCCTCTGCTCTTTTCATCCTCATTCCTTCCCCATCAGGAAAGGAATATTTTTGTCCTAAGTGTCTGGTCTCCTTGGACTGACTCAGGGGGGTTCATTTGCTGCCACCAAGTCGCTAAATCCCCGCGGGTGCCGATGCTGAAGCACGTCTGTGGGAGTCGCTCGTGGGAGAAGCAGCTCAGCCCCAAACTGCCTGCAGTCCAGAGTGTGGGCCCTTGTGACCCTGGGTTTGTGGCTCACATGTGAATCACCCGGGGTGTCTTCTGTCCCCCGCCTCTGATTGAGTATGGCTGGCTGCTCCTGAAGAGAAGTGATGCGAGCCTCTCTCTGGACAGTTTAGCTGCCTGGCCTGAGAAATTCCCCCTGATGAAGTGCATTTTATTCACACAATAGGGCCTATATTTTGAGTCAGACTAGTCTACCCACAGCCTCCAAATTTCAGGAAAACCCAGTGAGCCAGTCCTGAACGGTGCAGAAACAATGGAGGAAAACTTCATTATGTTTGTATAGACTGCTGAGGGACCTTTTTGGCCCCAGAGGGGGCGGACAGTCAAGGGGAGGAAGATTGTTGTTGGATGGTGTCTGTCCCCTTTCAAAGTCACATCCCGGCATTTGGCCTTTTATGCTACTTCTTCTCCTTGGCGAGATCCAGTCTGTTAGTTCCTCGGCTCACACCCCTCCTTGACTTCCAGTTACTCCACGTTCTTTTCCCTGTGTTAATGGGTATCAGAGCATGTACTGTAAATTAGCATTTATAAAAATCAATTACACTGCTTCATAAGACAGCAGAAACTCAGATTGTCTTCACCAGATCATTTGTATTTATCTGTTAATTATAAACCCTAATTGTCTTTCTATCATATTAATTTGCACAAATTGTACAGCTTCAGAGTTTAGCAGTTTTCAAGCCCTTGAAATACAATTATTCTCTCAACATTCTTTTCAGAAACATGGTATTCATTAATGATTAGGCTGGTAAAAATTAGTAGTTCTGATAATTGGCCTTGGCTTCTCCTTGGCTTTTTTTTTTTTTCTCCTTCCCCACTAAAATCCTCATTCTCACAATTATGCATGGTCGTTAGCCTCTGACTGTGCCCAGCTCTGATTTAACTGGACTTTGTAGCCCATGAGACTTCAAAGGGTTTGGGCTCTGGTCGAAGTAGAATACAGTGCTAAGCCAGTGAACTTCCTCCAAGTAGATCTGTCTTTTGCCCCCTCCCCAGCAGAACCTGGACTTCTGTCCCGTGGGGTCAGTCTACTTGCCCTAACCCTTGCTACAAAAAGGCTTATACTGAAGGGAGGAAGAAGGCTTTCCAAACTCCAGTCCCAGTCGTGAAACTGTTGCAGACTCGTACCCTTTGCAAGGTGGTGAGCAAACGTGATGAAGAAGGAACTCTCCAGGCTCTCCCAGCCACCTCTCGACTGAGGTTCTCTTTCTACTCAGCATGGCAGCCACTTAGGAGGAGTCATGTGTCACTTAGCATGTATTGAAAGGCCAAAACAAGTTTTCTTCTCTCAAGAGGCTGCATAAATCTGGGTCATGTGAAGGAAGTGATTCAGACTGAAGGACCAGGCATCCTGACTGCCTAAGAACCAGGTGGCTTCCTGCCTAGGGCACTGCGGGCATGTTCTAGAGGACTTGGCATCCAACTCCGATGACACTGGCAGACAAGCTGCAGGCTCTGTCCCAAAGGAGCAATGAGGAAGGGAGACCCCCGTCCCCTGCTGCTCCACATAAGGGAACAAATCCTCCACATGAGGACTCTGTCCTGTCTCACTTGGGAAACCCAGTCGTGTTCCCCTGAGTAGTGGGGTTAACCAAGCATGGGATGGTCATCCAAGATCACAGGAGCAAGCATCTGGTACAGCTAGAATTCTTTGAGTTCTCTTACTGGGTATCTAGAAATGGTTAACTTGCCATGATTCTTGCCCCTTCATAAGCAACAGTTCAGGAGTTAGGCCAAGTTTCCTATCTCAGATAATATATCCTCATATATATTATCTGAGATAGGAGCCCAGCCAGGTACAAATTTGCAAGTCAAGACCTAAATCTGTGAGCTGTGGTTCTCCAGGGATTTTGTTCAGTTTATTGGTTCAGGGGGAGGTGCTGTGGGAAAGCTGGCTGGCCGGAAGGGATACAGGAGAACAGATCTCCCATGTACTGGATCGAGTATGGGGTCATTTGCTCCATCAAAAGGGAAAGGTCTCTGTGTGTTCCAGAATCAGTAACTCTCTATGATACTCTTCAGATCAGGTTACTTTTAAGAAAAGGCATGTTTCCCCACATACAAACCACTCACCAGCAAGATCTGTCAACAGTCAGATCTGGTTTCCTCCCATGCTGGCTTGAAACCAGCTTATGCCACAGAAATGTGCCCCGAATGCCTCTTAACAATCTCTCCCCATCCCACAGTTTCCATCAAATGGGGCATTTCATGCTCTCAAACCAGAGCCTTGCCTCAGGGATGAGACCGGCTGACAAGACGGGAAGTTATTCCTGGAAATTGACAAATTTTGTCTGAAAAGAAGGCATTTACTCAAGATATGTGGGTCTAAACTGTGCCTTCTGTGAGCTAGAAGACAGGGGGACAAGCAGTGGCCAGAGGGGTGAGAACACCTCTGCCTGGTTAGCACCTTGAGAAAAGGGTGGGAGGTGGAAGCAGGGCTTTCCACAGCAAAGAGCCCCTTCCCAGCATCCAGGTATTTCTGGTCGCCTTGTGCTAACTGTGACAGTGTCTTTGCCTGCTATTTTTCCACCTCGAGGCCCAGTGTGAATCAACAACAGTGTGCTAGACGTGCAGACCTACCCTTGCCCCCTGCTCTCCTTTGCTTCCCTCTCACCCACCCTCCTGGAGAGGCACCTCCACGCTCCCTTCTGGAGCTCAGGCATCACCGTCCTTAGACCTCGTATGGCACAGATCCTCAGATGACTCAGCTAACAGGTTATCTGCCGATGCCAGACTAAGTAGAAGCCATGGGCTTGATGAAAATTCAGCCTCTGGCCGTCACTGAGTTCCAAAACAGGTGAAAAGAGAAAGGCTATGCCAGCTTGCTGGGACCACAGTTCCAAACCAATGGAGGCAACAAAAGAAGCCATCTGAACTCTGCCTCAGGCAGGTCTGCTGCTAACACACACCGCACCTTTGTAAGAATTAGGAAATCAAGAAACATATAAACCAATGAGTTAGAGGGTGGCCATTTGCACCTACAAGATAAACCAATTAGCAGAGAAGGCCAGTCTGCAAACAAGAAAGGATGAAGCCAAAATGTGGTGAGAAATGGCCAGGTTCTGACACCTTTTCAGTTTCTGGTTCCAATCTCTCCCTGAGGTGCAGCTGCATCTCCACCCTTGGATTCCGTGATATCCCTGTAGCCTGGCTCCTCATAATAAAGGCTTGTTTTCAGTTTAAGAAGCTCAAGTTGAATTGGGGAACTTGCCAGCAAAGACTCCTCAACAATACACCCACCCCTACTCGTCCCTGTGTGTCCATTTCAGTCATGTCTGCTACCCTTCCTTTCCTTTCCCATCTCCTCTCTTCCCTTTTACTCTTCTTCCTCCTCCTTTTCCTTTCTCTCTTCCCCCCTTTTCTCTTGTCCCCCCTCCCCCTGCCCCACCACCTTCTTCTTCCTCCTCTTCTCCTCCTCCTGCTTTTCTCTCTCTTCCTTCCTCTCTCCATCCTCACTGCCCCTCCCCCTCCTTTGCTTTACTGATCTGCTGTCAAAATCCAAACGCAGCGGCAGCAGCCTCCTTCATGTCCTCCCAGAAACAAAGCTACCATTCCGCTGCTCTCACTTCTAGATTCCCCCCAAAATTTGATGACCTAGCCATTGTGCCATCTCCCCTAAGACTCGGTCTGACCTAGGAAATCCAGAATCACATGCAAACACAGGTGCAGAGCCCACAGCCACTATGGGGAGGCATGTGGACTGAACCATCCTGAAACCAGTGTGCCCTGGTAAGGGCTTCCATGTCTCCCAGTCAGGTTTTCTGCTGCTCCCTCTATTTCCTACCACGTGTTGCTTGCACCTCTAATGACCCTACCGTTTTCCATTCTATTAAATCTTATTTATATATATGACCCTACAGCCAAACCTTCTTGAGTGTGTTGTGGCCACATCATAGGCACTAAAACCATTAACCTTAATCTGATTGGTATATATGAATAGGGGGAGGTAATACTTGCAGTTTGATTTCTGATGGCTGGTTCAAGAGATGATATGCATTTAGGAATGGAGAGCCCTCCCAAAATATTTTTTCTTCTATTTTTCTAATTATTCTGTCTTCTCTGATCCACAGTACTTTATATATATTTATTAAACACTCATCACACTGAGTTGACTTTATTTATCTAAATATCTAATGCCTCAACTAGACTTTGAGCTCTCTGAGGGCAGGGGCCATGTCTTTTTTATCTTTCTATCCCTAACCTAGTACACGCCTGACACAAAAAAAATGTCTACTAAGACTGTCTGTTGGATTGAACTGAATCCAAGTCCATGTGAGATTTGGGCTGAGGACATCTCACCTGCTGATAGTCATTTACCTGATTTTCTGAGTCCTCTTCAAGGCCAAGTGTGGTGAAACTTTTCTTGGAAACCACAATTTTGGCAAGACTACAACCTTCCTTCTCTGAAAGGGCTCACTTTGTTTATTACAATAGAAGAGCATGATAAATAATTTTTCGTACAAGAAACATGCTTCCGCCTTTTGACAGCTTTGACAGCCTATTGTTTCAGTTTGAAAAAGGAGCCCAGAAATAATTTCCAGAGGAAACATGGCTCAGGTGTCTTCCCCTGATGCAACTGGTATCTTGAGACTATCCAGAAAGGTAATTTGCACACACAACAGTTGTGCTCCCACAGGGTGTCCAAATGCTAACATTTGCCATCCGGCCTGCTCAGATGGCTGATTCTGACATCTTCCCCAAAGTCTGGATTTGCCTTTGTTTACTAGTCAGACATTTATGGAATCTGAGCACCGTGCTCTTTGCGCTAGGCACAAAGGTACCAAAGATGGAAAGCTGCATTCTGCTCCCAAAAAGTAAGTTTAGATCATGAAAAATAATTGCACAATAACGCTGTAAAAAAAAAAAAAAAAAAAACTATCATGTGCTAAAGTAAATCTGACAACGGGATGTAATGTGAGTGTAGGAGAAGGATCCATTAAGTCTGCATAGGCAAGACAAGGAAAGATCATATAGAAGTCAACTCTTGAGATCAACCATGGAGAGCAAAATGATCAGAAGGCAAAGGATGGAACCTGAGGAGACACCCACGTTAAAGGAAAAGATCAGGAGGACTCTATGGGGGAGACTGAGGAGGCACACTCAGAAATGTAGGAGGAGAATTCAGAGAGAGTAAATCCATGAAAAGCAAAGGAAAGAGAAAGAGCATGGACGTTCAACCTATGATGAGCGCGCAAAGTAACCTTAGGATTTGGCTTTTTAGAAGTCATACTGATCTTTATATACATGGTCTCTGGAGTACCTGCATAGAAACCTGCCAAAAACGTCTAAAATTTTGCTTTGAAGTTTGGCCAGCAGCATCTACATCACTTGGACACTTGTCCGAGGTCCACCCAGGAGGTTCATGGGCACATTAAAATTTGTGAAGCAACCACACCTTCTCCCAGACAAGTGGCAGTTTGGGATGAATGATGAGATGGGTGACTTGCAAGGAACTGGTTTCACAAGGTTTCAAATTAAAGAATCAACTTGGGCTTCCCTGATGGCGCAGTGGTTGAAAGTCCGCCTGCCGATGCAGGGGACACGGGTTCGTGCCCCGGTCCGGGAAGATTCCACATGCCACGGAGCGGCTGGGCCCGTGAGCCATGGCCGCTGAGCCTGTGCATCCGGAGCCTGTGCTCCGCAACGGGAGAGGCCACAACAGTGAGAGGCCCGCGAACCGCAAAAAAAAAAGAATCAACTTGACAGCTCAACATAACAAAAAGTAATATATACAGAGCATTCCTCTCCGTAACCTTGATTTAAACATTGTGAATCATATAGAAGATATTACTCCCATTTACTGACCATAAAACAGGAGCGTGGAGAGGTTAAATACCTTGTCGATGACCACAGTGATAATAAATAACAGAGCCTGGACTGGAACCCAGATCTTCAGATTTACTGGCAGGGAGGACAGCTCTGTTCACCAAAAAGAGGGGGAAGTCAGAAATGGGTCTGAATGAAATATCATTTAAGACAATTCAATTTCCTTTGCTCTAATGCTGGGCTTGTCAAGCAGCCTTCTGATAACTGCTCTTCCTTTGGGTTCTAATTCTGAGATGGGTGTCCTGGAACAAAGAGAAATGACAAGGAAACAGACAAAACTGTATATGAATAAGCTGACATTACTTTTTTCTGAGATGGTTAGAATTGACCAGTTTTTCCAAAAATGACTTGCCTCACGTGAGCTGATAAATTGAGTTTCTGAATCATCAAAGCTCAGACTCTGCCATAACCCATGTGAGCTTTACAGTGAGAAATGCTACAGCAAAGGGTCGGGGAGAGAGTACATTGGGAAGGGACAGCGCTGGGAATCAACCCGGCATGGTGTTGACTTCCTCAAGATGACCAACTCTTCAAAAGACAATGTCTAAAGAAGCTGGGTCTAATCTGGGCCAGCAATGTTACCCAAGAGGTTTAATCTGGTGGGTGAGATGCGGCATCAGATGCTTCTGGGTTGATGTAATCATTTTTCTAATTAATCGGTGGACAAATTATGGTTCTATGGAGGTCAGTCTAGTATGAAAGAGTATTTGGCCAATAATGGAATCCTCTTCTTGGGAAAGGAGTTGGTAGGAGTTCAGTAGGGCTCTGACCAAATGGTCTTGGGTTCAGGGCAAATGGTCAGCCTCGAATGGGAAGTGGAGTCAAGTTCAGAAAGCAAAACACCCAACAATATATCATGGTGTTTACAAGCATGGATTTGGGGCTCAGGTAGGCCTGGTTTCAGGTCCCAGCACTTCTACTTATGGTGTAACCTGGGGGAAATCACTTAACCTCTCTAAGTCTCATCTGTAAGACTGGATTAATAATAATAACGGCCTCACAAAGTTGCTACAAGGATTAAATGACCACAAATTATATAACACACTTAACATAGTGTTATAACTCAGAGGAGACATTCAAAAACTAGATGGTATTAACATCATCATTATGATCTGGTCTGGGCATTCCCAATGGAGTTGAGGGTAAAGGCTTCAGTGGGTAGACCCCTGGGTGGGATAGGCCCCAGGAACATCAGAAATGAAGTGGAAGACTTCACCTGCTAGTGGAGATGTGGCTTTGGAAATATTACCAGACTTGGACTGGGCTGGGTTCATGCCTGGTCTGGGCTGAACCCCTTAGTGGAAGGCCTTAAGTACTGCATCCACAGGGGCCTAAAGGGCTGGACAAAAATAAACAAGTTTCTAGACAGAAATTTATTCCTAAGGCCCGGCTCTATCTGCTAGTCAGTTAGCTCTTTTCTCTTTCTAACAATGATAAAGAAATACCTTTAAAAAAATACCTTAAAACTGTTGACTAAAATAATCTATCTCATTCCAGTCAGCCTTGTCTTTCACAATTCTCATCCCACCCTACCTCTCTGCTAATCTGAAAAAATACTGAAAAGTGTATTGGAAATGTCTTGTAATTTATTCTGTGATGGAATGATTTCCCTAGAATATAAACAAAGGGAAAGGCCTTTAGGTGACATTCACTCAAGCTGGTAGGAGAAGATATAAATATTCCCTCTAGCCCTTGGGCAAATTGGAGAAGATGACTCCTAGGATTTCCTGATAAGATTAATACCCAAGATTTCCTTGTGGGCGTTGTTATACTTTCGGAGGTGTAGAAAACTGTTTCCAGGGCTCCCAAGAGAGACCCACTGTGACCCAAGATGGCTAGTTAACCTCTGGTGCCAGGCAAATAAAACTTCCATATTACACTACTTCATCTGGGCTGCCAGGGCTGAATTCCCACAGGTCTGCTGTCTGTCCTCCAGGCCCAGGGCCAGGCTCTCTTTCTGCAGACCACAGAACTGCAAATCATTCTCAGTCAGTAGGGAAATAAAGAATTCTACTGTTTTCTACCTTCACTCTGTAGTGTACAGACGATCCTACCTCTGCAGAATTACTCTCCCCTTTCTCTTTTTCTGTTCTGGGGTCAAAGTTTAGCCTCAGGCACCAGCCTTTGAGTCCCTTCCTTCTTAGTTTAGAGAATTCTCAGTGAAATGCTAGAACTCAGAGGTCAAAACCATGAACATGGTCAAGGATGCCTTTTCCAGCCTGAGAGCTAGGGCCAGAGCTGCTCAAGGCGTTCAGCAAAGGCTGGCAAGAGAGTCTGCTGTTACTTCGACCTCTGTTTCTCCAGCTCACAACATGAACAGGTTTTATTTAATTAAGCATAAATCATACAGAAATGTTTGCTAAAGTTGAAGACAAAGTTAATAGAATACAACTGGCAGAGGGGTGGGTAAAGATGGGAGCCAGGCAGATCAAAGACAACCTCTTCAATAAGTGGTGCTGGGAAAACTGGACAGCTACATGTAAAAGAATGAAATTAGAACACTACCTAACACCAAACACCAAAACAAACTCCAAATGGATTAAAGACTTAAATGTAAGACCAGACACTATAAAACTTTTAGAGGAAAACATAGGAAAAACACTCTTTGACATAAACCACAACAAGATCTTTTTTGACCCACCTCCTAGAGTAACAGAAATGAAAACAAAAATAAACAAATAGGACTTAATTAAACTTAAAAGCTTTTGCACAGCAAAGGAAACTATAAACAAGAAAAAAAGACAACCCTCAGAATGGGAGAAAATATTTGCAAATGAAACAACAGACAAAGGGTTAATTTCCAAAATATACAAACAGCTCATGGAGCTCAATATCAAAAAAATGGATGGAAGACCTAAATAGACATTTCACCAAGGAAGACATACAGATGGCCAAGAGGCACATGAAAAGATGCTCAACATCACTAATTATTAGAGAAATGCAAATCAAAACTACAACGAGGTATCACCTCACACCGGTCAGGATGGCCATTATCAAAAAAGCTAGAAACAATAAATGCTGGAAAGGGTGTGGTGAAAAAAACCCTCCTACACTGTTGATGGGAATGTAAATTGGTACAACCACAATGGAAGACAGTATGGAGGTTCCTTAAAGAACTAAAAATAGGGCTTCCCTGGTGGCGCAGTGGTTGAGAGTCTGCCTGCTAATGCAGGGGACATGGGTTCGAGCCCTGGTCTGGGAGGATCCCACATGCCGCGGAGCAACTGGGCCCGTGAGCCACAACTACTGAGCCTGTGCGTCTGGAGCCTGTGCTCCGCAACAAGAGAGGCCGCGATAGTGAGAGTCCCGCGCACCGCGATGAAGAGTGGTCCCCGCTTGCTACAACTAGAGAAGGCCCTCGCACAGAAATGAAGACCCAACACAGCAAAAATAAATCAATTAATTAATAAACTCCTACCCCCAACATCTTAAAAAAAAAAAAACTAAAAATAGGGCTTCCCTGGTGGTACAGTGGTTGAGAGTCCGCCTGCCGATGCAGAGGACACAGGTTCGTGTCCCAGTCCAGGAAGATCCCACATGCCGTGGAGCAGCTAGGCCCGTGAGCCATGGCCGCTGAGCCTGTGCGTTCAGAGCCTGTGCTCCACAACGGGAGAGGCCACAGCAGTGAGAGGCCCGCGTACTGCAAAAAGCAAACCACAAAAAACTAAAAATAGAACTACCATATGACCCAGCACTCCCACTACTGGGCATATACCCTGAGAAAACCATAATTCAAAAAGAGACATGCACCACAATGTTCATTGCAGCACTATCTACAATAGCCAGGACATGGAACCAACCTAAATGTCCATTGACAGATGAATGGATAAAAAAGACGTGGCACACATATACAATGGAATATTACTCAGCCATAAAAAGAAATGAAATTGAGTTATTTGTAGTGAGGTGGATGGACCTAGAGTCTGTCATACAGAATGAAGTAAGTCAGAAAGAGAAAAACAAATACCGCATGCTAACACATATATATGAAATCTAAAAAACAAAAATGGTACTGATGAACCTAGTTGCAGGGCAGGAATAAAGAGGGAGACATAGAGAATGGACTTGATGACATGGGGTGGGAGGGGGAAGCTGGGGCAAAATGAGAGTAGCATCAACATACATACACTACCAAATGTAAAATAGTTGGCTGGTGGGAAGCAGCAGCATAGCACAGGGAGATTGGCTCAGGGCTTTGGGATGACCTAGAGGGGTGGGATAAGGAGGGTGGGAGGGAGGCTCAAGAGGGAGGGGATATGGGGACATGTGTATGCATATGGCTGATTCACTTTGTTGTGCAACAGAAACTAACACGGTATTGTGAAGCAGTTATACTCCAATAAGGATCTCTTAAAAAATAATAAGTTACACAATGAGAAGAATACAAGCACTGTTTAAACTCATGATAAGTATTTTACAAAGAAATAAAACTTTAAAACTCTAAAAAAAAAAAGAGAGAGAGAGAAAATGTCTTTCAGCTACAACCCTCAGGTTAGGTCATGACCATAATCTATCCCATCCCACCCCTCTCAAAAATCCACCCTGCCTTCTTTTTAAAGGAATTGCTGGAAATGTTAGCCTATTTTAATTATGCCAACTGAGAATGTCTCCTTTTACTCTTTTCTTGTTTGTCATTAGAAAAACAAAAACAAAAACCTTCAATTTAGGCCATTTCATACTGCTTCCTTCTATAAGTCTCAAGTCTTTTTTGGAGTTGAGCTATGTTTTCCTTTAGGGAGATGTTTTCCTGCTGAAAAAAGGAAGCAACAGGCTGGTTTGAGTCTTGGAAGCCTCCCAGACCATCAGGAAATCCCGGGGCCCTGGAGATCAGTCTCTTTGAAACTTAATTCCCCTAAAATAAAAAGAAGGCCGCAAGGGACCTCTATGAGCCCCAAATCTCCAGGGCCGGTTCCCCGGAGCCAGTGATTTGTAGCCATTAACAGGATAAAGCCTCTTCCTTATGGAGCCCTTTGTCTGTCCTCTCAAATGTCAAATGGTTATGAGGGCAGGAAACCCAAGGTCAGCTTCCACTTGGAGCACGCCTAGGAACTGAGGTACTCTGGCTGGAGGGTGTTCCGTGTATATTTTCATTTACACTTGACCTGGTCTTCTACTCCCACGGATCTTCCTTATTCTCTTTTCCCTCTACTATCCCAAAGGGAGAGCGCTCAAGGTTTCAACCGCTTAGCACCTTAAAAAAATAATAAAAAATTTTTTTTAAAAAAGAGCAAACTCAGATGACCACAGACCCTTGGCATTGCTCCAGTTGCTACAGCTTGAGGTAATCATGGTCAGTAACAGGGCATGAGGGTTATTTGCAAAATATCAATCTGTCAACAGGCACAAAGTTTTAACTGCCTGTTAAATGGCAAAGGGACCCATGCAGAGACTGTGTGAAACAAGTTCCAAGTTCTAAAAGCAAAGCCTTACATATGCAAGGTTATGCTCTTTCAAATGAAAACAGTAATAAATAATCTGGCAATGTTTACCACCAAGATCTTGAAAACAATGGTATTATCTAGGTTTCTAGGTCCCTCCAATTTTTTTTTTGAAGGCCTAATCTGTGCAAAGACTGATGGGCAATGACAGTCCCTCTGTCTATCAGCCCTGAAACGTTGGCTTGATCAGTTCAGGGGGTTGAAATAGAGCATTTGACCCAATGGAGATACACGTTCAAGATGGCTACTTAGAATGGTAGAATTTCAGAGCTTATAGGGGATTTCAGAAAAGACCAAAGACCAGAGAGATGCAGTGACTTGTTCAAGTCAGTCACACTACTCCAAAGCCAGGACTAAAGCACAGATCTCTGTAGGTCCATTCCAGGGCTCTTGGCCTTGTAGTCACCTCTTTAGCTTAGCAGAGTCGTGCCAACCTAAGAGTCACAAGGAGGAAGACAGACACTTTGGCAGCAGGGGTGGGTGGTACAGATAACACTGGGAATATCATGTCTGGGGTTTGCTAGTAGGGGAAATTGCCTGTAGCTACTGCTCAAGTCACCAGGAAAGGTTGGAGAAAAACCAATATCAGAAGGGCCTGTCTGACCCTGAAACATGGAACAATGAGAAGAACAGAACAACTCTTCACTCTTATGGCAGCCAGTCTCCCCCAGTGAAGCACAACTCTCAGTATTTGCTCACTTGTGAAGCCCACTCACGTCACTCAAGTGCAATGGAAGTCATGCTAGCCTTTCACCTTCGAATGCTTACTCTTAGGATGCATCTTCTCAGAACCTGGCCACCCAAGCTTTGAAAAGCCCAAGTTGTCACATGGAGAGACCAGGTGTGGTTGCTTCAATGGGAGAACTCCAGCGGAGCCTTCAGCCAGCAGTCGGCATCAACTCCCAGTCACACGAGTGAGCTTGATGGTTGACCAGCCCCTTCAAGTCTCCAGATGACCACAGCCCTACCTGACATCTGACCATAACTGCACGAGAAACCTCTGGTGAAAACTGTCCAATGCCCAGCCAACCCAAAAACCCATGAGAGATAATGACTGTGTTCTAAACCACTCAGATTTGAGTGGTTGGTCTCACAGCAATAGATACTTGAAGATACACAAAATGGAACAGACAAGGAAATCCTAAAGATCACTGGAAAGGCATCATTTTTAACTAAGGACTTCCATGAGGTTAAAAAAAAAAAAAATCACACAACCTGAAAGAGAGGTATGAATTTTTGTGGAGCAAATGCTGGCAAACTGTGAGGTCTACATGAGCGAGTAACCAAAAGTATCAGACATCAAGGACACAGATGGGAAACAGAAACTGTTCAAATCTAACCTTAATGAACACCTAAGGGCATTCATTATGCACGTCACCCCAGCAATAAATACTCCAGAAATAAATCAAATGGAGGCCAATGCAGAAGAGCGAAGGAATGCAAAGTGTAATCAAGGGAAGAAAGAGGCCTATGCTCTGCATGGTACAAAACCATCTGGAACGCTCCAGAGGAGGGTGAAGCCACGTGGGATGAACAGAATGTCATGCTTTGGTGACTGCAAGCGATTGCCCAAGTCGTGCAGTGGAATAACAAGCAAAGTTAAGAGGGAGAACAAGAAATGTTCCAAATGCGCATGGAGAGAAAGGTCAGGGCAGGAGACAAGAGGTCTGGGCGTGACAAGGAAGAGCCTTTATGAACAACAGCAGCAACATGGAGCTACAACAGCGAGCTAATGGAGCAATTATCACACAGTAATCAGGCTTCAGTGCTAAATGTTACCAGTCACGGCCCAGGGTGGGCCTTGGAGTAATTCAGCCAGTTACAAGGTCTTAACAGAGACCATCAAGATCTCTCCCTGGGTCCCAAAGTTCACAAAGGTCGCTGCTAGAGACCTGCTTAAAAAGAAGCTTTGCATTTTATTCCTTCCTTCAATGATCACAAAGACTAAGGAGCAAGTACCTGAATCAGACTCACTTGTTCCAGGAGGAGACATCTGATGGAAATCAGGACTGGCTGAAAATGGGGTTCTAATGACCTCGGGGAGCACAGACCTCGCTGTAGAGCAGAGACACTGCTTTGGAGACGATTTCAGTTCTGTGCGCCCCATCACTGTCATAATGCAGCCTGGTATTACCTCTTCATTTATGTCTCCTGCAAGACCTCAAACATAGCAAGCTAAATCAGGTGGAGGTAATTAATCATATACTAATATCAAATATCCTTAAGAGAGCTTCTACTATATACCAGAAACTGGGCTGGAAATTTTGCATACATTAATTGCAAGAACCATGTGACATTATTTTTACTACTTTGGTTTTATAGGTGAAGAAACTCAGGTTTAGAGAAGTTAACTTAATAGCCCAAGATGACAGAGCCAGGAATAATGAGAATAATAACAATGGCAAAGATTGTACTGAGTCAGGCCCCATTCCAAATGCTGTAACATATATTAACTCATTTCACTCCCATAACAGCAATGTGAAGGAGACACTACTACTAACTAATTTTAGATACCAAGTACATGGTAGAACTGGGATTCAGTCCCACCGGGAGTCACTGTATGGACTCCCGAGCTAGATGTCCATGTCTGGCTGACTCTAAAAGCATGTATCCTTTTCTTTGTATTCCACGTCCCCCATGACTTCTTTGGTACGCTTCCAACATCTAGGAATCGAAAATTAAATCTTCATAACACGACAAAGTCTTAAAAATCATCCTGAACACCATCCAGGGACCTGCAATTGGCTACATAGATGATGGTGCAGGAACATGAATGGTACCCATTCAGACCCTAAACTATGTCCAATGGCCTTATTACTGGCCCTTGCTAAAGGCAAAAGGGATGCTCACTAGGGCCAATTGTTAGAATTTGGAGTTGCTGTTGGGATTTTTCCCTATGAAAGTCAGAACTGAGAACGGCTCATTGAACTATGGGTGAAGGAAACAAGGAACAGCTCGCTGACAGAGTCTATATCCTGATATGAGATATACCTACAAGATTAGAAAGGCAAGTAATATTATTTTATTGCAAAAGAAGAAACCACAGAGAAAGCGGAGAGAGGACCAAGCTGCAAATATAGGCACAAATGATCAGCTGCTAAAAGAACAGAGAGATTCAGGCTGAGGAAAAGGCAGGAGGGACGAGGACATAGGTGCAGTGTGAGATGTGCCTCTCCTGCCCACGGTGTCTTTTCTCCTTTTATCCGTGCATGCTGTCTGAAAGCTAGCAGCCTTCAAACTCTTACTAAGAATTCCTTTTTTCTTCAGTTAATTTTCAGGCAATAAGAGTCAAACAATTAGGGTTGTTGCTGAGGTTTTGTCTTTTCCAAAAACAAGAGAAATGACTTAGATCCTGAGTTATTGCAAGCAAACACCCTGATAGCTAAAATAAATTTCAAGGCCTAGAGAGCCCAGCAACCCTAAGTCTTATATAACCGACTTCACCATGGGGTCCCTACACCAACAGCCAGGTCCAGGGGAGGTAGGAGAGTTTACAATGAAAATCCTAAGCAAGTATCATTTAGCTCCTCCCTACGTGCATTTCTTCACAGGCAGAGCCCGTTTCGCATGCAGCTCTCACTTGCTATCTGCCAAGGAATGTGTTTTCAATACACACAACCCAGAAGACTCAGCACGAAAACAAACACAATTTCAGAGTTCTCCAAACACTAGTTCAGGGTCAGAACAAAGTCTTTGTAGAATCTATAAAGAGAGGAGTATCTCTGCGAATCAACCAGAAGGGATGAAAAACTGAAGAGGTATCACAGCTAAAGTAGGGTTTATAGTCACCCTGAGGGCAGAGGGCACAGCAAAAAGGCCCTTTTGTTCCTTCAGGAGAGCACAAGGAAAAAACACTGACTCACATACCCATATACATACGACTCGCGTGTGTGCACACGCACATACACACAAACACACCAATCTCAGACTGCGCCATCCCTCCTCAGCTGTACACTCTGAGGACCTTTAGGCTGAAGGCTGATCATACCCTCAGCTGATCAAAGTGAGCACGTGAGTGGGAATCCTATCCCCACCTACAAATGTTGCCAGAGTAGCTATCAAGGCCCCCTGTGGTGTGTGGGGTGAGACCCAGGATGCATAGGCCTTTGTATCAGTTATCCATGCAAGAAATTACCCCAAAATTTAGCTGCCTAAAACAAGCATTTATTATTTCTTCTGGTTTCTAACCACATGGTCACCCTGAAACAACTGGGTTGTTCTGGCTCAGGGTCTGTCGCCAAGGTTGCTGTCAAGATGTTTGCTGAGGCTGCAGTTGTCTGAAGGCTTGACTAGGACTAGAAGATCTGCTTCCAAGATGACTCACTCAATAGCTGTTGGCTGGAGACTCCGGTTCTTTGTCACATGGAGCTGCGCATGGGGCTGCTTGAGTGTCCTCACAATATGGTAGCTGGCTTCCCCCAGAGTATGTGATCAAGAAAGAGCAAGGCAGAAGTTATAATGTCCTTTATGACCTAGCCTCACATTATTTCCACACATAATAATGTCACACATTATTTCCACAGTATCCTGTTGGTTCACCCATGTCAGCCCTAGTCAGTGTGGGAGGGAGCTTCACAAGGGTATGAATTCCAGGAGGCCAGTATCACTGAGTCCCTTCTTGGACACTGATTCCTACAGTTTTACAACTGTGCTTCTGCCTGGTTCCTAGTATCCCACCAGTTCTTGCTGGTTCCTTGGCCGGCATCCTAGTTCTTCTGCTTGGTAAACCTCAAACTGCCAACTGAACTGTGATCACTTGTGACTTCAAATACTTTTCTATTGTTTGAAACACTTACAGTAAGAATATATTTTATAATTTAAAATGTTTTCAAAATAAAATACTGCCAAATTGATCAAGTTTCCCAAATTTTTCTGGTCTTTCCACTGTTTGTCTATTGTTATTATGAAATTTAAGGCTATAATTTTCTGGATTTCTTACCAACTAAAAAAAAATTGTGGTATATATGCGATTATTCAGATTCTCTAGATTTCTCCATTTTAATTGAATTTAACTACTTGGTGACCACAATTGTAGTTATCCTTGCATGAATATATCTTAAGAACAGGGTTACAATTTCTGAGTTGCACCAACCTCTAATTATAGAGAGGTCATATTTCATTAAATACTTAGGAGTATTAGTTGGCTACACAGACTAGAAAATCCAATGAAAAGTGGCTTAAACAATAAGGAGATTTTATTCTCTTACAGCTCAGGAAGCTCCACATCTGTTCTACAGCTGTGTGATTCAGTAGCTCTACAGTGCCACCAAGGGCTCATGTTCTTTCCATATTCTGCTCTGTCACCCTCAGCAGGTTGGCAACTCCCTCTTGTAGTTGCAGAAGAGGCTCTGTCAGCTTGTTGGTATCACATCTCCTCACAGCCACATCCAAAGCAGGAAAAGAACCTCCTTCTCTTCTGCTTCTCCTTTTGAAGAACAAGGAAACCTTTCCTCACAAGTCATCCAGAAATCTTCCCTTTGCTTCTCATTGGCCAGAATAATATCCATGTTTTTAATCAGCAAAAGGGATGGAATTACCATGATGGACTTATGCATCCCTAATCCTTGGCCTTGGGGGTCGGGGTTTGGGGGGGACATCCTCCCCTGAAGATGGTCACTCAATACCTGAACTAATCATGGTGCTGTTAACAAGGAAAAGGAGAGCATTAGCTATTGGATAGGCCATCGATAGTGTTGAGTCAATGGTTTGAGCCTTCATCAGTATACTGCCAGACATCATTCTCCTTTTCCCAACCCCCACTGGCACTCAGGTATTTCTGAGAGGTCCCACAGGATGCTGTCTCATGAATGCCCAGGAAGAAGCGATGGCAAAATCACCTCCGCAAAAGAAGTGCTCTTGGGCCTTCCTGCTCTCCCCAGGATTCACACCTAACCTCCACAACGAAGTGAAATTGCAGAGGAAGTTTCCTCTTCTCCTCAGTCGAAGGTGTGCTTCTTGAGTCTCCTCTTCCTAGCCCGGAGTTGTCCTTTTCCCAGGATGACAAACAGTGAGAAAATTCACTCTCTTTAAGGAAATCCCACTGTCAGCCACCCACATGGCATTGAGTGAAGTATGGTCCTGTGGCTCTCATTACAATCACATCAGAAAATAATAGGTTGGGACCTCCCTGGTGGTCCAGTGGTTAAGAATCTACCTTCCAATGCAGGGGACATGGGTTCAATCCCTGGTCGGGGAACTAAGATCCCACATGCCGCAGGGCAACTAAGCCCGCATGCCACAACCACTGAGCCCACGTGTTCTGGAACCCGCACACCACAACTAGAGAGAAGCCTGCACACCACAACTAAAGAGAAGCCCCGCATGCTGCAACTAAGAGCCCGCGCGCCACAACTAAGACCCGATGCAGCCAAAAATAAATAAATAAATACTTTTTAAAAGAAAGAAGGAAAATAATAGCATTAATACTAGTAAAGTCAGGGTTATTCAGCCTGGAATAACATCAGGTGCAGGACATCAACAGTACAGTGGGTATGCCTTAGGCCCTTAGGCCAAGGCCAAGCTCAGGTAATTTTCAAAGTCTATTCACAAGTATGACATCAAGCTCAGGGCTGCATATCTTTCCTGTCATTTTGTGATCTCTGGTTCCAATATCTGTAAGCAACTGTTTAAGTCAGAACACACACATAAGAATAAGCAATAACAGAATGCAGGGGGTGGCAAACTTTTTTCAGTAAAGGGCTAGATAGTCAATGTTTAGGCTTTGAGGGCCATAGAGTCTCTTTCACAACTACTTGCTGTTGTAGCAGAAAGGTAATATGTAAAAGAAAGAGCATGACTGTGTTCCAATAAAACTTTATTTACAAATCAGGCAGAGGGCCAAATTTGTACCACAGCCCATGGTTTGCCAACCCATGATATAAGGCATAGGACAGCTTAAATCCAAATAGAGAGCAGTTTTCCCACAAAGTAATAAAGATGTCCAGAAATCTTTACTTTGATAAAATATACACATAATTTACATTAATAGTATTTAAACATTTACTGTCAGAAAAATCTTGAGTTCACAGTTTTCCCCTCCAAACAATGGATAGGTACTCAAGACATTTTTACAGAACAAAAGTCCCAAAGCTAAGTTTAAGCTTTCATCTCTTAGGAGACAGACACTGTTTTAAGATTTCTTAAAATTTATTAAAGTATAATTGATTTACAATGTTGTGTTAATTGTTTCATATATATATATTCTTTTTCATATCCTTTTCCATTATGGTTTATCACAGGATATAGAATATAGTTCCCTGTGCTATACAGTAGGACCTTGTTGTTTACCATTTTAAGTTTTAAGTGACAGTCTTTCTAGCTTCTGATAATAAATCAAGTTTAGAAAAAAGTTAGGTTTCAAGTTTCAGCCAAGACACCTATTACATCAGTGCAGCTCACTACTGCAGAGGGTGAAGTTCACTCCAGAGTCATCGGGAGGCTAAAAGTCCTAGCACCAACCTCCACCGAACGTTTGATGCCATCACGTATGTCATAAAATGGAGAAGCCGTGACAATGCCCAAGAATGTTACAGGAAGAGATAAAGCTGCATCGCTGCCAATCTGTAGATATTTGCTGCCCAGAATCACCTTCTCCCACTTCATATCCCATAAACACATATTTTATCAGAGAATTGAGTTCCAAACTGAACAGATTTCTAAACTGCTTATTTTACTACACACTTTTACTCGAAAGGCACAGATCCTCTTCTGACTACGTCCCTGGAGAAAATAGTAACTCATCCTCTGCCTCCAATGCTGCTCTAGCAGGAGGATTAAGTCCAGGAAATTTTAATCGCCTTTAAAATAATGCCCATTGATTGTACATAGTAAGCACTTACTGTCCTGATCCACTCTTGTGTGTACTTACTGAAATTTATTTACTCTCTCCCATCATCAATCACGGAATCCCTGCTCAGAAAGGCACTGGAACAGTGTCGGCAAGCTTGCTGTTCCAAAGCTTGGACAAGCCCTGACTTCACATGCAGGGCCAGGACTTCTGCAGGTGTGTTCTCCTAGGTGGGGAGTGGGTGTCAAACACCCTAAAATGTGTAGAGAAGACACAAACTAGCAAACAGTAGGAACTAACTAAAGCTCAATGCCAGGAAGATCCGTTAGTGGGTAGATGGGTTTTTTATATTTAGATCACTGAACTATGTAAAAGGAAAAAACTATTAAATTTAATAACTGCCTCATACGTTATAAGAAGAAGGCAAGTCATGGCTTTCAGCCTCAATCAACTTCCTCATATAGACCTTCTGAAAAGTGTGGTGACCTGTCAAGCAGCTACAGGGGAGATAAGGTAGACTGTAACAAAAAGAGACCCGGGGTATTTAAACCAAATATCTGTGTGTGAATCTAGCCTTCTGTAGCTTTCAAGAACACTGGCATCAGATTCTTTCCTATTTGCCACTCTCATATAACTCTGTTTTCCTTGCAACTTTTTCATTACAGACATCCAAATCAGTTTCTTCACAACTCCATGGTACAGGGTCAGGGGTTGGGCAGTGTGATTTCTCACATTTCTCCCTTCCATTTCCTATTCCCAATGAGCTCGCTATGGTGGAGGAACCCACTGCTTGGATGGCATGGCAACCCATGATAGAAACACACCTTCATGCTCTTCTTTTCCTGAACACTTCTGATTTAAGCACACTCAACAACAGCCCAAGCAAAGACTTGAGCCTACCAGACTCCCTCTGACCATGATCCTGGGGCAGTGTTCTCAAATTTCAGGGTCATCAAAATCACCTTGAAAGCTTGTTAAAACTCAGATTCCTGGGTCCCACTCCCAGGGTTTCTGGTCTGAAATTTTGCTTTTTTTTTTTTTTTTGCGATACGTGGGCCTCTCACTGTTGTGGCCTCTCCCGTTGCGGAGCACAGGCTCCGGATGCGCAGGCTCAGCGGCCATGGCTCACGGGCCCAGCCGCTCCACGGCATGTGGGATCCTCCCGGACCGGGGCACAAACCCGTGTCCCCTGCATCGGCAGGCGGACTCTCAACCGCTGCGCCACCAGGGAAGCCCTGAAATATTGCATTTTTAACCAGTTCCCAGGTGATACTGATACTGCTGGTCCAGGGACATCACTTGGAGAACCACTGCACTGGGGCATTAGACCAGGATGTGGACTGACAGAATCACCTGGGATAATAATAAAATAATAAATAATTCTGTGAAGACCACCGGGTACATCTGCCTTCACCTCCGGCAGAAGCAAAATTCACTGGCTACCAGATCCAGGGTTTGGAAGCAACGGCAAGTTGAGTCAGGGAAGGCCGGGCCTGGGAATACAAGTAGATCCTGAAACTCAAACGCAGACTGCGGGAGACGGCGAGCCTTGTAATCACAGCCCATGGCTGGAAACAGATGACCTGTTTGAATGCCTGCCCCACTCTCATACTGTGACCATGGACAAATCCCTTCCTGTCATTAAAATAGTTTCTTCCTCTATAAAATGGTGTTGGTAATCATAGCTACAACCTCAGGGAGCTGAGGTAATCAATGTAAACCATGCAAAGTGCAGTGTTGGGTGGATTCCAAATAAGTTGATTGTAAATGCTCAATAAATTCCTAGCATGAGAATAAGGCCAAGATTTGGGCCTTATTGGACTAAGGGGTCTAACAGGCAAAAATCTGGGTACAAAGCCTAGTCTGAGGCTGGATGATCAGTCTACATGGGGAAAAGGAAGGTAAGATACAAATAATACATTGGCCAGAGATGAAAGTAAGGTCTATGACAAAGATCTTCTGCCCAGCCGGGAACAAGGTATCTTCAGGTGCTGTGGACATACCATGTGGTTGGCCTTTAGGTGATCGGGCATCAGAATATTCATGGTAGGCTGGGGCTCAGGGCAAAGCACCCAATTATAGGAAAATTGAGATACAAGACAGGATCCAGTTGTGTTGCCAACATCAAAGGGTGACCAGATATTATGCCAAGTTAGGATTGGGCCCAGATTATGGAGCAGGGCTATGCATACAGATAAAGGTGAAGGAATCCAGCTGTAACGGTCAAAGAAACGAAGCACAGAGGGCAGAGATCAGAGTATCTACAGGCCTCCACCCCCCTTTGGCTCCAAACAACAATCAATATGAAATAGTCCACGAGGCCTGAATCTCCTTCCCTTAGGAACAGAGTAGAGGTCCACCCTCTGGTACCACTCTTCCTGTCTCTGACCACCCAGCCTTTGGATTCCACCTGCCCAGATCTCTAGCACTAACCCAGGTGATCCCTCTGGAGCTGACCCTTCCCCTGCCTAGACCTGAATTCTACTCCTTCTTGGCTAGAATGACAGTCCTTTCCCCTGTGACCTGTCCTGTCACGCCGCTGCCCACAATGAAAAGACCAAACTATGCTGAAGCTTGTGCCCTGCACACCTTGCTGTGACAGGCAGAAAAGTGAGAATTAGTCCAACTCCACAAGTCTTTTTTTAAAAATAAGCAATGCTCTAATAATACTCATAAAAATGATTTTCCTACCCTCACAGTTTCATGTTGTCCAAATAAGCACGACTTCGCTGTTTGCCAATTCCAATTACTTAGTAATGGCTGCCTGGGGTGTATGCATATTTCTTAATTATTAATTAATTTTCTTTTTATCGTTTTTTTAAATTTCCGAATCAGATAAACATGCATGTTTAAAGTTAATAGTCAAATAATTCTACAAGGTTTACTACAAAAAGATCGTGGTTTCTTATCTCCCTTAGCCCCATTTCCCCCTTTCATGAGGTAATTACTTTCCCATCTTTCCACCAATTAAATGAAATTGGTCTCTGGGTCTCTAAATAACACTTTTGTATTCTGCTACTTGATTGTTTTTTCCCCCGGTCTTACACATGATTTGTTAACCTTCTGCTATAAATTTTAAAGTTTTTATTCTTTTTCTTTTATCCATCCCACTGTGCTCATGTACCTTTCCCATCTTTTCATCTTCCCATCATAATTATAATTCCATGATTTTAGACAGACCAGTATTTGGAATTTATAATATTATCACTGGGACTTCCCCAGTGGTCCAGTGGTAAATAATCCACCTTCCCATGCAGGGGATGCGGGTTCAATCCCTGGTCGGGGAACTAAGATCCCACTTGCCGAGGGGCAGCTAAGTCCGCGTGCCACAACTACTGAGCCCACACACCTCAACTAGAGAGCCCGCGTGATGCAAAACTACAGAGCCCATGCACTCTGGAGCCTGTGCACCACAACTAGAGAAGAGAAAAACCTGCACGGCACAACTAGACAGAAGCCCATGCACCACAACGAAAGATCCCGCATGCCGCAATGAAGATCCCACGTGCCACAACTAAGACCTGACACAGCCAATAAATAAATAAATAAATATAATATAATATCACTATATGAATGCTATTCACAGATGAGCCATGTAATAACTATAATTACTTTTCCTTTTCTGCATGACTTTTCATTTTCCCTGGAATTAATAACTGCCTTGTCTTCATTTACCATTTTCTATGCATTTATCACTAATTTAAAGCCTATCTTTGACAGTTGTCTAACTCTTTTCTCAAGACTTTCAACACATGGGATATTCTATTGATCTCATCTTCCTGAAGAAGAGTGTTCTAGAGCTTTCCGATCTGCTCCAATACCTCTATGCCTGGTACACTCACGGTCTTCCTGGTGTCTCCCTTCACTGTCCTTCTGGGAATTCCTTTTTCTCCCAGTTTCCTGCGTCTCGTATCTACCCCTTTCTTGGTTTACACCTTTACTTTCATGGAACACAAGGTATGTGGGAAGGAAATGGTTTTGAGAATTTGTATGTCTGAAGATGGGTTTATTCTCTCCTCATATCAAACTGCTACTTTGAATGGGTATCAAATTCAAGATCGGCAATCATTTCCCTTAGAATTTGAAGGCATATTTTCTGTTGTCTCCTAGATTCTAATTCAGCTTTGGAGAAGTCCCAAGCCATTCTGATCCTGATCCTTTACTTTTTCTCTTTCTAAAAACTTTTAGGATCTTCTTTGTCCTCAAGATTCTGAAATCTTATGAGGAACTCTTGGTGTGAGTCAATTTTCATCCATTTTGAAGGTTTTTAATGAACCTTTCAGTCTGGAAACTTAGGACTTTCTCTAGAAAATTGTCTCGAATTGTTTGGTTGGTGACTTTCTTCTCTGTTTTCTTCTTCAGCAACTTTTATTATTTGGATGTTAGACCTCTTGAACTGGTTGTGAAGTTTATTTTTATTTACCTCTCATCCTATTCTCCATCTCCTTTTTTTTTTTTTTTTTTCCTGTACGCGGGCCTCTCACTGTTGTGGCCTCTCCCATTGCGGAGCACAGGCTCAGGACGCACAGGCTCAGCGGCCATGGCTCACGGGCCCAGCCGCTCCGCGGCACGTGGGATCTTCCCCGACCGGGGCACGAACCCGCGACCCCTGCATCAGCAGACAGACTCTCAACCACTGCGCCACCAGGGAAGCCCTCCATCTCCTTTTACGTTTGCTTTATTTCAGGGATAGTCACTCAACCTTATCTTCCATCTTTCTATTGCGTTTTTCATTTTTGTTATTATATTTTAAATTCTAAGACTATATTTTTTATCCATTTAATTTTTCTTTTTAAATGTTCATCTCCTGGTTTAGTCTCTGCTTCTTTCAGGTTGCTTTGTTTCTGTTCTCTCTCTCTTTCTCTCTCATTAGAGGCTCTCCTCTGATGTTTTATAATCTTCGGTTACCTGCTCATATTTGAATAGGGACTGAAAACCTGACTGTAATACAGGCACACTCCCAAATATCATAGCATGTTTAACCTAAAGAATGATCAAGATTGTTTCTTTATCTTATTAATTGCTTACAACATAGCCATCAAGAAGGATTCTGTGAGTGTCACGTTGAAAAGTGGATTGGTTACTATTAAAGGTGGGAAAGAAGAAATAAATGGGCAAAGTCCACAGCACGCTAGATATAGAAGAAATCATCAGATCTCTCTTCCAAGTTTCTGAAAATACTGAATGTCTTTCCACTAAAATGCTTAAAGAATGAAGCAGATAAACTGCTTTTCCAAATGACTTAAGGACAAGTCCCTCTAACCTGGCATGTGAGTCAGACGTTCTTCACAAAATTGACTTGCTGTACTATGGAGAGATGACAACAACTGCCCCCAACCACATGCCTTTCTTGGAGGACTTGTTCACATCCTTGGGAAGGACATTCCTGTGTACCCCCTGTCCTCCACCACAGCTGAATGGGCCATAAGTGGACCTAACTCAAACTAGGCCACTCGGATTTTCTCTCCCAGGAAAGTGGAAATAGGACACTGAGAAACACAGTTAAACAGTGGGGATTCCTTGAACTGAAAGGTTAAATACGGTCAAAGGCAGAGTTTGTGCCATGACCAAACTAAGTCAGAAAATGCATGAGACAGAGCATGCCAATATGCAGAAAGCAGCAGAAGAGAGCAGTCGTAGAGGAGCAGAGATAAGAGAAGACAGGATGCCACCGGCAACTGAAGAAATCGTTTCAGGTACTGACTTTCCAGATGACTTGGTGTATGGCCTTTACCTGCCCTGTGTCCTTTCAGTAAATTCACTTTGTACTCAAGCTAGTATGTGTGAGCTTGTTTTCTGTCATCGAATGAGAAGCTATTCACCAAGTATAATAGTCAGGATCCAACAGGATAAAGATGCCATACCCAAACATGGTTAACAGAGGAAAGTCTAATAAAAAGAGATAATTGTCAAAGAGGGGCAGAGTATAAGGAAACCAACCTTGGGTGTGGCCACAGCAAAGCCATGGTAAATAAATGGTGTCTATTGCTATAGTCACCCATCGTTTCTTTTTTTTTTCTTTTCTTTTTTAAAATTTATTTATTTTATTTATTTATTTTTGGCTGTGTTGGGTCTTTGTTGCTGTGCACGGGCTTTCTCTAGCTGTGGCGAGTGGGGCTACTCTTCATTGCACTGTGCGGGCTTCTCATTGCAGTGGCTTCTCTTGTTGCAGAGCACAGGCTCTAGGTGCATGGGCTTTAGTAGTTGTGGCTCATGGGCTCTAGAGTGCAGGCTCAGTAGTTGTGACGCACGAGCTTAGTTGCTCCATGGCATGTGGGATCTTCCAGGACCAGGGCTCAAACCCGTGTACCCTGCATTGGCAGGCAGGTTCTTAACCACTGCGCCACCAGGGAAGCCCCCATGTTTTCTTAAAGACACCTAAATACATCTCAATTTTAATAAGATCCTCTATATACACATTTATTTGCTACTAAAAATTGAAATAGCATATCGAAAAATTTTATTACAATTCAAATTTTTGAAAACCAGAAAATCTAGTTAATGCACTCTGCTCTAATTAGGCTCTAGCCAAACCACCAATGTTTTCTTTACACTCCTTCTGCACAAGTTACTTTGCTTCCAATTCTTGATGTTGGGTTTCATCTCACTGACTTCAGGCTTCGAAAACACACAGGTAATATTTGATTCTTATTAGTACTTCTTTCGTTCAAAGAAGCTGAAAAGGCAAGAGGAGGGAGCATATATCTTAGCCTGGAGAGAGTAAGAACTTCCTGGCAAGACCTGCAATCACAGGTAGATGGACACAGGCAACACACAGCAACCTAGCAGGAAGGGAACTGAGAGAATAAATATTCTGACACTACTCCCCTCCTGCCCTCCAGTACACTGTGGAGGCCCTTACTGTCAAACCTACCAGAAGACAGAGGGCAAGGGAGCCACTGACACAGTCAATAGGTGGAGAAGGATGGAGAGTAGACCTGAGGAGGCAAATGGAAAACATCTAGTGTGCAAAGTAACTTCTGTCCACATCTTCAGGGCAAAGCTTGCCCTCTTCTCCTGACCCCTGGGAAACCTCTTTTTAGCCCATCTGCTAACTGGGAGTGGAAGGAGCAAAGCAGGAATTCAAACTTGTCCTGAATTCAGCTTCCTCACAGATGAGTGTATTTAATTACAAAATAGCACCAACCTTTCATTCACAGATAAGACATGTTAGTCACAAATTTCCTTCAGAATTTAGAAATAGGAGTTCTAAGGTGTCCACTTTTGAGCACATAAGGATACAAACATATGGAAAGCCCATTTCACTTTCCTGCAGAATTTCCAAGGCGAGAGTCTATGCCTTGGGCTTCCCTGGTGGCGCAATGGTTGAGAGTCCGCCTGCCGATGCAGGGGACACGGGCTCGTGCCCCGGTCCGGGAGGATCCCACATGCCGCGGAGCGGCTGGGCCCGTGAGCCATGGCCGCTGAGCCTGCGCGTCCAGAGCCTGTGCTCCACAATGGGAGAGGCCACAGCAGTGAGAGGCCCGCGTACCGCAATAAAAAAAAAAAAAGAGTCTATGCCTTCTCCTTCCCTTCTAGCTCCCCCAGAGCTCCTTAGGCAGTAATTCTCAATCTATGGGGATGAAGCATAAAATAATCAGTAAACGAGAAACCGCACGCACGTACGTACACATCCTCCTTGGAGGACAGAGGCTTCATAAATCAGAGGTTTTCTCTTGGAAGAAAAGCTCAGAAAAGTAAAATTCCTACTTTAAAAAATTATATTTCCTTCAAATTTACCAACATTCCTAATAAGAATACGTCTGAGTAAGCTTCAGTTTTGACAGAAAGCTGGCACGAGACGGTCAGAAGTTCCAGAACCACCTCTGTGGCTCCGGAATGTCTTCATCTCCCCAGCGGGGCCTGGCGGAGCCCTCTCAGGGCAGGCATTAGAGATGCCAATGAGGCTTGATTCCATGTCACCACCGCTGTCTGGTTTTTGATAAGCAGATAAGATTGGTGAGGGGCCTTTCATCTCTAGGTCGTGGTTAGAAGCCCTGCGTCACTGAGTGACAGTTAAAAGCTGCTCCTACTGGAGATGGTGGGAAATGAGTGGGTGTGCTCAGCCCACCTCTTCCTAGATGAAAGCTCCCTCACAAAACTACCTCAGTACATCTGGCACAAATGAACCAGTAGAGCTTCCCTTGGGGAGGGGAGGGGAGGCTGGGAAGAGGCTCTGAACTCAGACTCTGGGAGTGAGGGGGACCCAATTACGACAAAACAGCGAACAGCCTGGAAAGGCTGCTTGTAAATTGCTAGCTCTAATCACAGGATCTCAAAGAGTAAGAAAGGCCCCCTTCACATTATGCTGGGGAGCTGGGACCACATGAATATTAACATCCTCCCTTCATGAGTGAGAACCTTTCCAGAGGTGTGATATTCCTACACAAGGTGACTAAAGTAGGCGCCAGATCTCCCAATACTCAAAGATTTTCAATGATCTCTATTTTCTACGCATGGGTACTAGCATGAATGGGCAGAAAGCAGTATTAGGTTATAATTCTTGGCGGATTTAGTCCTAATGCCTTCCTAATGTTGGTGCTAAGTCATTCCTCAGATCACCACTACTGCAGGTCCAGAGAGACTGGGAATACGGCTTAGGGTAGGAGGCAGGTGAAGGACAGAGCATGGCTAATGTCAATTTGTCTGTCTGACAAGGACAAGCCACTAGGCCCCCAAGGAGATAGGTCCAAACAAAAACAATGTTTGCCCATAGTTACAGATCAGCAAGGCCCAATGGGCTAAAGCACACAAAAATCTGTGCCCTCCCATGGGTGTGTCCTATGGAAAATGGGGGAAGGATCAAACTGAGGGGATTCAAGGATCTACACAGTGGACTATAGCAGCAGACACATTTATTTTCCCTGGCTTTTGCTAAAGTAAATAAAAGCAGACTACCCTGGCAAACCTTTTACAGAATCCAGAAAGTACACTGTATAGGCTCAGTGGCATACTCTCTCTATTGAGGAGAACAGAGGAAAAGGACAGTTGGGGAGAAGAGTGCCAATCAGGTCTTAGCAAAGTTTCAGTCTGTGAGATGAGACTGTATCATCCATTGTGTCCTACATTTGGGACTAAAGATGCTCCCAGATCTGGCAGAAAAACACCTGTTAGCATTTTCTGTGAACCGACGTTTTGTTGAGTAGATTGTAAAAGAGTGTTTATATTATGATTTCATTTTATGTAAAATCATAAATACAAATACAGATATATGTATATATATACACATATATACATAGAGAAGTGACTGGAAGAATGTTGTAAAAGTATGCAGAATAATTATTCCTGGATTGTAGACATTCAGGGGACTTCATAATTTTTAAAATTGTTTGATTTTCTACAATGAAAATGTATTACATTCATAAACAGGAAAAAACTATTAAAATAATTTTCCTTAAACTAATCAGAAACCAGCATATTCATAAATTTTATTATAAAAGGCAAGAGAAAGAACAAACATTTATTAAGTGCTTCCCTTGCACTCAGGAGTACGTTTGGCACAGACCCTGTGAACTGTTATTTTTATTTTACATATAAGAGTTGACTTCTCATTAGAAACCATGTAAGTAAGGAGTGTGCTGAAAGAACAAAATCATCAACCTTTAATTCTATATCCATTCAAATTATCCATCAAAAGTGAAGGAAAAGTAGAAACTTTCTCAGAAAAAAAAAAAAAAAAAACTTGACAGAATCCATTGCCAGCCATTCTAGCCAGCAAGAAATGTTAAAAATTCTTCAGGCAGAAGGGAAATATTGTAGGTCAGAAACTTGGAGGTACATAAAGAAAGGAAAAGAGAAAAAAAAAAGGAAAAGAGAAAGAAAATTCAAAAAAAAAAGAAAGAAAGGAAAAGAATCAGAGAAGAAATAAATGAAGATAAAATCTTTTATTTTCTTATTAAAAAAAAGAAATAAAAGCTCAGAGAGTTTGATTAATCTGACCAAGACTTCTGTAAGTGTTATCAATCTTTCAGCAAAGCAGAGAATCCTAGGGCTGGATACTTTCCCCTTCTGCTTGGGAAAGAATCCCAGGGGAAGAGGAAGTTTTGGGTAGAAAGCACCAGCCTGGGAAGTGGCTCTCAAATTACTCCCTGAGAGTCCCTTGGGCTAATGTCAGAGCTGAACTTTGTGGGTCCAACAATACAAAGAATGTTGCCTGCCTCACAGAGATGTGGCCAAAACAAATGAGAACAAGATGCTTCATGATCTTTGAGTAGCAGGTGTAGCTATGAAGAGTCATGTGTCACCCATGACACATGTTCTGAGGGCTGGTTGACCCTACATCAAAGCACAAAGCTAGTAATCAGGAAACCCCGGTTCCAGCCACCATGATAATCATTCAAAATAGCTGAGCTTCTCTGAGCCACTCTTTCCTCAGCTGTAAGCAAAAGGGTTTACCTAGAAAATCTCTAAAGTCCTTTCTAGTTCTAGGAATCTATAGTCCATGATCTAATTCCAACCATTGCTTCTCCTGGATTCATTAAACAATTGCCCTAGCACATTCAACTGGTCTACCAGACATTGCTTCAGGGCCTAAAACTATGTGTGCTAACGCAGAGATGTAAGACATCTTTTGTAATCTGTGTAGGACTTTGCTACCTACTTAGCTTTATTTCATAGCCCACAATTATCTTTGAAAACCAAACAAGTCTATTTACTCTCTACCATCTGTGTTCCAAATGGGGCCAAACCCTTCTTCCCCCTTCTTTATGGAAAATCCCAAAACCTCAGGTGGGAGTCAGTATAACTCAGGAGATTTGGCACTTTGAGCTTGGAATCTTTCCCACTGGGTCCCAAATGCTTTATTTCCAAAAAGCTGCTTTTGTAAGGCAGGCAAGAAAGGCTGAGTTAATGGTTAGAATTTATAAATGGTTTTTGCAAATTAAACAGAATTCTATAACTAAAAAGCAACCACTAGAGTGGATCTGTTCTCCTATATTATTTCCTCACAAGCAAAAATTCAAAATGCCAATTAAAGCCCCCTGGTGCAGAAGGTAGACACTTTCTTATCAAAACGGGCCATAAGAGTGAATCAAACCACCCAGGAAATCATATATCCACCCTTTAAAAATATTAACCGGGAAAATCTCAGAGACAATGATACCATGAACAATTATAAACATGGGCTGCAGATGGCTGAATCACAATAGTCCAACTCAATTGCTCTTTGAAAAGAATTAAGCCAGGAATGAATTTAAATATGTGATTCAGAGGCCGGCTTCTAATGTCTTATCTGGTGCAATCCATATCCTGCTTTCCAGGGTAGGTGGAAAGGCACCAAGTCCTTCAGATAGGGGGCTGCCTTCTCTGATTTGGAAATTCTTCATAAACAGCATCAAGCCACTATCCAGCCTCCTTAGCTTACCCTTTTGTTCACTGTGGAGGCACCATGAGCTAGAGATGCACTAACATCTTCTCTTCATATCCTTTGCAGGACAACTTTGGCCCAGGGGATCTGTCAGAAAGCTCCCTCTTCATGGTCTCCGAACCATCATTTGCAGGATTCATTCCAGGGAATCAATTTTCTGAAGACTATTTCATAGACTTTAATAGGTTCTCGATTTAAAAAGCAACCTTTGTAACTCTCTATTCAAATATATTTCATGCATGTCTATTGAGTCGTTCACTTGACAAGCCATGTGTTATCTGCTTGCTCTTTAAAATATTATGTTTGGGCTTCCCTGGTGGCACAGTGGTTGGGAGTCCACCTGCCAATGCAGGGGACACGGGTTTGAGCCCTGGCCCGGGAAGATCCCACATGCCATGGAGCAACTAAGCCCACGTGCCACAACTACTGAAGCCTGCGTGCCTAGAGCCCATGCTCCACAGCAGAAGCCACCGCAATGAGAAGCCCGCGCACTGCAACGAAGACCCAACGCAGCCAAAAATAAATTTAAAAAATAAAATAAAATAAATTTATAAAAAAGTATATATTATGTTTTAATTTAGTCAAGGATGTGTGTGTGTATGTGTTTAGAGATAATTTTTTTTTCATTTCTAGACATATGTTATATCTAAGGGTACATCTGAATCCAAGTTAGTAAAAGACTATTTACCTTCCCTGCCTTGGCATGTTCTACCCTTTAAAGAGGCTAATGAGTGACTCATAGTTTTGGCTGGCTGACTTCTTGAATATCAGATCTTCTCTGAGTGAGCAACTCATCTTTTACACAGATACTGGATGCCTGCCCACCCATCCCAGCTTAAACGCTGTTTGCCCTGCTTCCTCTGATAGGAAAAAATATTCAAATTCTATCTTCCCACTCACTTCTTGAGCTCAGAGAATGGGCGGGGGGTGCTGGAAGAATTTGACGGCACCAGCTCTGAGATTCACCCTTATTGTCTCTACTTTTGAACATGCCACACGAAGCACCCAATGACTCTAATTCCATCTACAATTTTCTTCTTGCATCCGTGGATGCTTTCAAACCTGATTCTAAATACCAGCGTAATGTGAGGAACTGAACATACCCAGGTAAATGGGAAGGAAAGTAGTTAGATAACTATTTATAGTTCCATATATTTAGCATATATTGTTTCTTACTGCCTCACTTTTGCCAATACTTCTCATCTTCCCCTTCACCCAGCTAATCCCCCATTCTCTCATCCTTAAGGCATCATCTGTTCTAAGAAGCTTCCCCTGGCCCCGAAAGCACCAGCCTTGGTTATCTATCACTCCCCTCTGGCTGCTTACAACTCTACCGTTGCACTGAACTTCACTACATTATAATCATCTGTCTATAGGTCTATTTCCCCAATGAAAACAGGATCTAAGTGTTTTTCATTTTTTATTGCCTAAACTTGATCCAGTCTGGCACATAAAAAGCATCCAGTCAGAGTGAGAATGAATGGGCATTAATGCTGTTCAGCTGCTCTCTGAGTCATTTAGGGAAATAAGTACTTTAGACTCAAAGGCAAAAAAATGTATGCAAATAGTAAAAAAAAAAATCTGAAACGCCCTTTTTTTAAAAGCAATATACGTGGCTGCCTGTTCTTCCATGCACCGGTGCACATATCTCACTCTGCCTGGTATTAAGATTGGATATTTATGTAACCCACCACTCTGCCAGCCCCACCACCTTGGCTACTACCACAGATATCTCCATCAGGACACCACCAGCTCCACAACCTCCTGCACTACTCCTTCCACCACCTCCATCACCTCCAATACATGGCCCACTTCCACCTCCATCTATACCAATGTCTTCACCTCCTTCTCTATCTCTACTTACTCGACCACCTCCTTCACCTTCTCGGCCACCATCTCTACCGCCTCTATTACCTCCATCACCTTCACCAACTCTTCCACCACCACTTCCACCTTCACTCCTTTCATTATCATCTCTATAACCTCCACCACCTCAACCCTAACCTTCACCACCTCTGTTATAACCATCACCTCTACCACCATCTCTTCCACACACCCCCATCTCCAACTCTATCCCTTGTTCTACCTCCATAACCTCCTGTACCACTTCCTCCATCATCTCCACTACATCCTTCTTCTCCACCTCCATCTCCACCACCATCTCCTCCACCTGCACATTCGTCACCCCCACCACCACAGGCGCCATCACCACTAGCACTTCTCCTCTTCATGGCTCATCTTCCTCACACGTATCTGGGGAATATAAAGGAGACTGATTTCATAATTCTTTCTCCTTCTTCACCCTCTCTTGCTTTCTTTCCTGTTCCTGCTACTTTTCTTCTCTTTTAACACCCCTGGACCTGAAAAACATCTTTATACCTATTATAAACCTACCAGAGATTCTGTGCTCAAGACATATTGGAAAATGAAATTGCTTTGCAAATCTTCACTGGAAGCTGTGGAAACTTAAGCCGAGATCAGAGAAGGTAGAGAATAATAAAAGTGTATCCTTCCCGTCCTCCGGCTGCGAGGGCCTCTCCTTCCACTGTTCTCATATCTGTTTCTACAGTTTTTCTCAAACCATCACTAGAAAGGGTCCCATCTGGTGGTCATAGAGCAGAAATGTAGGGTGGTTCTTTCCTTTCTTCTAGGGATTGGAACCAATATATTCTATGCAAGGAGGTACAGCACAAGCTATTTCACTCACTGAAAACTGCTTTAGCCAAGGCAAAAACAGCCTAGGAGCAAAGTATAGCATAAACAGAGCATGCTGCCTGTTCCAAAGATAAAACTGGAGTCTGGACAGCAAATTTTAAAGGTTCACCCATTCCCAAGTGATTGAACCCTTTCTGTCATAGATGCATGTATATCACAGCAGAAGAAAATATTTAGCCTTATGTTGCCCGTGTTCGGGATGACTGAGAACAACATAGTAAGAATTCAAGGCATAATGAGATGTAAACGTACAAAGGGAATTTACCATAAAAATTCAGTTCAGCAGGTCTCTGTCTTCTTTAGGAGACTGATGGGAAGGCATGGGGATTTTCAGGTGTTAAAGTGGTCACCAGAGGGAGGTAAGTTTGAAGGAGGAGCAAACCCTAGATCTATGTAACTCCCTGGAACAGACTATACACTGGACTATACACTGAAAAGTCACTGGAACAGCTAGTTCCAAAGCCACCAACTTGGTTCCTCCTTGGTATTTCAATTCTGAATCCTAGCTTTTAAGAAAAAAGATGAAGAAATAAAGACATGTATTTTTTCCCAAGCACATTCAAAAGCTTAAGGCTCCAGATGTCCACACACAAACATAAGAACAAACTTAAGAATACCGAGTTATATACAGCCCTATGTTTGACCCTCTCACAAGTAGAACAAAGAATGAATATAGAAAAGAGGAACTTTCCAATGTTGTAATGATCATCAACATATTCTAACAAGTGCCAGGCTGAATGTAACAACTTTGCTATGGATGTGACCAAGGTACACATAGTGAAAACCTTGTTTCCAAGGGAATTTCATCAAATCTCATCTTGTTTGTATTTCTTTTTCTTTTTTTTTTTTGCGGTACGCGGGCCTCTCACTGTTGTGGCCTCTCCCGTTGCGGAGCACAGGCTCCGGACGCGCAGGCCCAGCGGCCATGGCTCACGGGCCCAGCCGCTTCGCGGCATGTGGGATCTTCCCGGACCGGGGCACGAACCCGTGTCCCCTGCATCGGCAGGCGGACTCTCAACCACTGCACCACCAGGGAAGCCCTGTTTGTATTTCTTTAATCTCTTTCAATCTAGTGATGTTGGTTTTAATCAATCTAAAGGTTTGGTGTCACTGAATTTAAAGAATCAGTGTCAAGCATTTGCCACGTCCTCTGCCCAGATCCACATCACTCACTCACTCCCTCCCTCCTGCTGTTTGGATCTCAGCTCAAGTGAAACCCTTTCAGAAAGGCCTGCTCAGAAAGCCCCACCCAAAAAAAACACATACACCAAAAATTATCACTCTCTGTCCCCTCACCCTACTTTATTTTTTGTTCTTTTTCTCATTTATTTTACTTTTCTTATTTATCTCACACTGCTTTATTTGTCCTTTGTATGACCACCCCCTCCCCTAAGAATATCACTTCCATGAGAGCCTTGACCTCTTCATATCTACTTTTGTTCATTCACAACTGAATCCCCAGATCTGAGGATGGTGCCTGGTACAAAATATTTGCTAAGTAAATATTTAATTAATTAATTAATTAATTAGTACACATTCTGCAGAGGAAACACCTACAGTCTAATTAAAGGAATTATTATATCTCCAAACAACACAAACTGTTAATACAAGTAAAAATTATCGAGACTGGTTCAAGATGGCAGAGTAGAAGGACGTGTGCTCACTCCCTCCTGCGAGAGCACCGGAATCACAACTAACTGCTGAGCAATCATCAACAGGAAGACACTGGAACTCACTAAAAAAGATACCCCACATCCAAAGACAAAGGAGAAACCACAATGAGATGGTACGAGGGGCACAATCACAATAAAATCAAATCCCATAAGCACTGGATGTGTGACTCACAAACCGGAGAACAATTATACCACAGAAGTCCACCCACGGAAGTGAAGGTCCTGAGCACCAGGTCAGGCTTCCCAACCTGGGGGTATGGCAACAGGAGGAGGAGAATTTCCCAGAGAATCAGACTTTAAAAGCTAGCAGGATTTGATTGCAGGACTTCAACAGTACTGGGGAAAACAGAGTCCACTCTTGGAGGGCACACACAAAGTACGGGACACAGCAGGACCCAGAGGGAAGGAGCAGTGACCCCATAGGAGACTGAACCAGACCTCCCTGGTAGTGTTGAAGGGTCTCCCGCAGAGGTGGGGGGGCAGCTGTGGCTCACCATGGGGACAAGGACACTGTCAGTAGAAGTTCTAGTAAGTACTCCTTGGCGTGAGCGGTCCCAGAGTCCGCCATTAGCCCCACCAAACAGCCTGTAGGCACCAGTGCTAGTCGTTTCAGGGCAAACAACCAACAGGGAGGGAACTCAATCCCACCCATCAGCAGACAAGCAGATTAAAGTTTTACTGATCTCTGCCCACCAGAGGAACACCCAGCTCTACCCACCACCAGTCCCTCCCATCAGAAAGCTTGCACAAGCCTCTTAGATAGCCTCATCCACCAGAGGGCAGACAGCAGAAACAAGAAGAACTACAATCCTGCAGCCTGTGGAATGAAAACCACATTCACAGAAAGACACACAAAATGAAAAGGCACAGGACTATGTACCAGATGAAGGAACAAGGTAAAACTCCAGAAAACAACTACATGAAGTGGAGATAGGCAGCCTTCCAGAAAAAGAATTCAAAATAATAGGGAAGATGATCAAGGACCTCCAAAAATGAATGGAGGCAAAGATTGAGAAGATTCAAGAAATGTTTAACAAAGACCTAAAAGAATTAAACAGCAAACACCTAGAAGAATAAAAGAACAAACAAACAGAGATGAAAAATACAATAACTGAAATGAAAAATACACTAGAAGGAATCAATAGCAGAATAACTGAGGCAGAAGAACAGATAAGTGACCTGGAAGACAGAATGGTGCAATTCACTGCCATGGAACAGAATAAAGAATGAAAGTCAATGAAGACAGCCTAAGAGACCTCTGGGAAAACATTCAAAGCACCAACATTCACATTATAGGGGTCCCATAAGGAGAAAAGAGGGAGAAAGGACATAAGAAAATATTTGAAGAGATTATAGTCAAAGGATTCCCAACCATGAGAAAGGAAATAGCCACCCAAGTCCAGGAAGCACAGAGAGTCCCAGGCAGGATAAACCCAAGGAGAAACAGGCCGAGACACACAGTAATCAAATTGACAAGAATTAAAGACATAGAAAAATTATTAAAAGCAACAAGGGAAAAATGACAAATAACATACAAGGAAACTCTGATAAGATTAAGAGATGATTTCTCAGCACAAACTCTACAAGCCAGAAGGGAGCGGCATGACATATTTAAAGTGATGAAAGGGAAGAACCTATAACCAAGATTACTCTAGCCGGCAAGGATCTCATTCAGATTCAATGGAGAAATCAAAAGCTTTACAGACAAGTAAAAGCTAAGAGAACTCAGCACCACCACATCAGCTCAACAACAACTGCTAAAGGAACTTATCTAAGTGGGAAACACAAGAGAAGAAAAGGACCTACAAAAACAAACACAGACAATTAAGAAAATCATAATAGGAACTACAAAAAAAAAACCCAAACAATTAAGAAAATTGTAATAGGAACATACATATTGATAATTACCATAAATGTGAATGGATTAAATGCTCCACCAAAAGACACAGGCTGACTGAACGGACAAAAAAACAAGACCCATATAAATGCTGTCTACAAGAGACACACTTCAGACCTAGGGACACATACAGACTAAAAGTGAGGGGATGGAAAAAGATATTCCATGCAAATGGAAATCAAAAGAAAGCTGGAGGAGCAATACTCATATAAGATAAAATAGACTTTAAAATAAAGAATGTTACAAGAGACAAGAAAGGACACTACATAATGATCAAGGGATCAATCCAAGATGAAGATATAACAACTATAAATATATATGCACCCAACATAGGAGCACCTCAATACAAAAGGCAACTGCTAACAACTATAAAAGAGGAAATCGACAGTAACACAATAATAGTGGGGGACTTTAACACCTCACTTATACCAACGGACAGATCATCCAGACAGAAAATCAATAAGGAAACACAAGCTGTAAATGACATAATAGACCAGATAGATTTAATTGATATTTATAGGAAATTCCACCGAAAAATAGCAGACTACACTTTCTTCTCAAGTGCACATGAAACATTCCCCAGGATAGATCACACCTTGTGTCACAAGTCAAGCCTTGGTAAATTTAAGAAAACTGATATAATATCAAGCATCTTTTCCGGCCACAATGCTATGAGCTTAGAAATAAATTACAGGGGAAATAATGTGAAAAAAGAACACATGGAGGCTAAACAATATGTCACTAAATAGCCAAGAGATCACTGAAGAAGTCAGAGAGGAAATCAAACATACCTAGAGACAAATGACAAAATGAAAACACAATGATCCAAAACCTATGGGATGCAGCAAAAGCAGTTCTAAGACGGAAGTTTATAGCAATACAATCCTACCTCAAGAAACAAGAAAAATCTCAAATAAACAATCTAACCTTATACCTAAAGGAACTACAGAAAGAAGAACAAACAAAACCCAATGTTAGCAGAAGGAAAGAGATCATAAAGATCAGAGCAGAAATAAATGAAATGGAAACAAAGAAAACAATGGCAAAGATCAATAAAACTAAAAGCTGGTTCTTTGAGAAGATAAACAAAATTGAAAAACCTTTAGCCAGACCCATCAAGAAAAAGAGGGAGAGAATTCAAATCATAAAATTAGAAATGAAAAAGGAGAAGTTACAACAGATACCGCAGAAATACAAAGCATCATCAGAGACTATACTACAAGCAATTCTATGCCAATAAAATGGACAACCTGGAAGAAATGGACACATTGTTAGAAGGGTATACCTTCCAAGACTGAACCAGGAAGAAATAGAAAATATGAACAGACCATTCACAAGTTATGAAGTTGAAACTGTGATTAAGAATCTTCCAACAAACAAAAGTCCAGGACCAGATGGCTTCACAGGTGAATTCTATCAAACATTTAGAGAAGAGCTAAAACCCATCCTTCTCAAACTGTTCCAAAAAAATTGCAGGGGAAGGAACACTCTCAAACTTGGTCTATAAGGCTACCATCACCCTGATACCAAAACCAGACACAGATACTACAAAAAAGAGAAAATTACAGACCAATATCACTGATGAATATAGATGCAAAAATCCTCAACAAAATACTAGCAAACAGAATCCAACAACACATTAAAAGGATCATACACTATAATCAAGTGGGATTTACCCAGGGTCGCAAGGATTCTTCAACATACGCAAATCAATCAATGTGATACACCACATTAACAGATTAAGGAATAAAAACCATATGTTCAAATCTTGGAAATACAATGCAGAAAATATAAGAATTGTTTAACAAGGACGTAGAAGAACTAAAGAGCAAACAAACAATGATGAACAACACAATAAATGAAATTTAAAATTCTCTAGAAGGAGTCAATAGCAGAATAACTGAGGCAGAAGAACGGATAAGTGACCCGGAAGATAAAATAGTGGAAATAACTACCACAGAGCAGAATAAAGAAAAAAGAATGAAAAGAATTGAGGACAGTCTCAAACACCTCTGCAACAACATTAAATGCACCAACATTCGAATTATAGAGGTCCCAAAGAGGAAGAGTAAAAGAAAGAGAATGAGAAAATATTGAAGAGATTATAGTTGAAAAATTCCCTAATATGGAAAAGGAAATAGTCAATCACGTGCAGGAAGTGCAGAGAGTCCCACACAGGATAAATCCAAGGAGAAACACACCGAGAAACATATTACTCAAACTAACAAGAATTAAATACAAAGAAAAAATATTAAAAGCAGCAAGGGAAAGACAACAAATAACATTCAAAGGAATCCCCATAAGGTTAACAGCTAATCTTTCAGCAGAAACTCTGCAAGCCGAAGGGAGTGGCAGGACATATTTAAAGTGACGAAAGGGAAAAACCTACAACCAAGAATACTCTACCTAACAAGGATGTCATTCAGATTTCATGGAGAAATTTAAACATTTAGAGACAAGCAAAAGCTAAGAGAGCTCAGCACCACCAAACCAGCTTTGAAACAAATGCTAAAGAAACTTCTCTAGGTGGGAAACACAAGACAAGGAAAAGACTTAAAATAACAAACCCAAAACAATTAAGAAACTGGTAATAGGAACACACATACCGATAACTACCTTAAATGTAAATGGATTAAATGCTCCAACCAAAAGACACAGGCTCCCTGAATGGATACAAAAACAAGACCCATATATATGCTGTCTACAAGAGACCCACTTCAGACCTAGGGACACATACAGACTGAAAGTAAGGGGACAGAAAAAGATATTCCATGCAAATGGAAATCAAAAGAAGGCTGGAGGAGCAATTCTCATATCAGACAAAATAGACTTTAAAATAAAGACTATTACAACAGACAAAGAAGGACACTATGTAATGATCAAGGGATCAATCCAAGAAGAAGATATAACAATTGTAAATATTTATGCATCCAACATAGGAGCACCTCAATACATTAGGCAAATGCTAACAGCCATAAAAGGGGAAATCGACAGTAACACAATCATAGTAGGGGACTTTACCACCCCACTTTCACCAATGGACAGATCATCCAAAATGAAAATAAATAAGGAAACACAAGCTTTAAATGATACACTAAACTAGATGGACTTAATTGATATTTATAGGACATTTCATCCAAAAACAACAGAATACACTTTCTTCTCAAGTGCTCATGGAACATTCTCCATGATAGATCATATCTCGGGTCACAAATCAAGCCTTGGTAAATTTAAGAACACTGAAATCATATCAGGTAATTTTTCGGACCACAATGATCTGAGACTACATATCAATTACAGGAAAAAATCTGTAAAAATTACAAAAACGTGCAGGTTAAACAATACACTACGAAATAAGAGATCACTGAAGAAATCAAAGAGGAAATCAAAAAATCCCTGGAAAAAAACAAGAATGAAAACACGACGACCAAAAACCTATGGAATGCAGCAAAAGCAGTTCTAAGAGGGAAGTTTATAGCAATACAATCCTACCTCAAGAAACAAGAAACATCTCACATAAACAACCTAACCTTACACCTAAAACAATTAGAGAATGAAGAACAAAAAAACCCCAAAGTTAGCAAAAGGAAATAAATCTTAAAGATCAGATCAGAAATAAAAAGAAATGAAAGAAACAATAGCAAAGATCAATAAAATTAAAAGCTGGTTCTTTGAGAAGATAAACAAAATTGATAAACCATTAGCCAGACTCATCAAGAAAACAAGGGAGAAGACTCAAATCAATAGAATTAGAAATGAAAAAGAAGTAACAACTGAAACTGCAGAAATACAAAGGATCATGAGAGATTACTATGAACATTATGCCAATAAAATGGACAACCTGGAAGAAATGGACAAATTCTTAGAAAACTACAAGCTTCCAAGACTGAACCATGAAGAAACAGAAAATCTGAACAGACCAATCACAAGCACTGAAATTGAGACTGTGATTAAAAATCTTCCAACAAACAAAAGCCCAGGACCAGATGGCTTCACAGGCAAATTCTACCAAACATTTAGAGAAGAGCTAATACCTATCCTTCTGAAACTCTTCCAAAATATAGCAGAGGGAGGAACACTCCCAAACTCATTCTACTAGGCCACCATCACCCTGATGCCAAAACCAGACAAAGATATCACTAAGAAAGAAAACTACAGGCCAATGTCACTGATGAACACAGATGCAAAAATCCTCAACAAAATACTGGCAAACAGAATCCAACAGCACATTAAAAGGATCATACACCATGATCAAGTGGCGTTTATCCCAGGAATGCAAGGATTCTTCAATATATGCAAATCAATCAATGTGATACACCATATTAACAAACTGAAAGAGAAAAACCATATGATCATCTCAATAGATGCAGGAAAAGCTTTTGACAAAATTCAACACCCATTTATGATAAAAACCCTCCAGAAAGTAGGCAAACAGAGAACTTACCTCAACATAATAAAGGCCACATGTGACATACCCACAGCCAACATCTTCTCAATGGTGAGAAACTGAAACCATTTCCTCTAAGATCAGGAAAAAGACAAGGTTGCCCACCCTCACCACTATTATTCAACATAGTTTTGGAAGTTTTAGCCACAGCAGTCATAGAAGAAAAAGCAATAAAAGGGATCCAAATCGGAAAAGAAGAAGTAAAACTTTCACTGTTTGCAGATGACATTATACTATACATAGAGAATCCTAAAGATGCTACCAGAAAACTACTAGAGCTAATCAATGAGTTTGGTAAAGTAGCAGGATACAAAATTAATGCACAGAAATCTCTTGTATTCCTATACACTAATGATGAAAAATCTGAAAGAAAAACGCACTCCCACTTACCACTGCAACAAAAAGAATAAAATACCTAGGAATAAACCTACCTAAGGAGACAAAAGACCTGTATGCAGAAAACTGTAAGACACTGATGAAAGAAATTAAAGATGATAAAAAACAGATGGAGAGATAGACCATGTTCTTGGATTGGAAGAATCAACATTGTGAAAATGACTATAGTACCCAAAGCAGTCTACAGACTCAATGCAATCGCTATCAAACTACCAATGGAATTTTTCACAGAACTAGAACAAAAAATTTCACAATTTGTATGGAAACACAAAAGACCCTGAATAGTCAAAGCAATCTTGGGAAAGAAAAACAGAGCTGGAGGAATCAGGCTCCCGGACTTCAGACTATACTACAAAGCCACGGCAATCAAGATAGTATGGCACTGGCACAAAAACAGATATATTGTGTAATGCAACAGGATAGAAAGCACAGAGATAAACCCATGCACATATGGTCACCTTACCTTTGATAAAAGAGGCAAGAATATAAAATGGAGAAAAGACAGCCTCTTCAATAAGTGATGCTGGGAAAACTGGACAGCTTCATGTAAAAGAATGAAATTAGAACACTCCCTAGCACCATACACAAAAATAAGCTCAAAATGGATTAAAGACCTGAATGTAAGACCAGACACTATAAAACTGTTAGAGGAAAATATAGGAAGAACACTCTATGACATAAATCACAGCAAGATCTTTTTGACCCACCTCCTAGAGCAATGGAAATAAAAACAAAGACAATCAAATGGGACCTAATGAAACTTAAAAGCTTTTACACAGCAAAGGAAACTATAAACAAGACGAAAAGACAACCCTCAGAATGGGAGAAAATATTTGCAAATGAATCAACGGACAAAGGATTAATCTCCAAAATATATAAACAGGTCATGCAGCTCAGTATTAAAAAAAAAAAAACCCAATCCAAAAATGGGCAGAAGACCTAAATAGACATTTCTCCAAAGAAGACATACAGATGGCCAAGAGGCACATGAAAAGATGCTCAACATCACTAATTATTTGAGAAATGCAAATCAAAACTACAATGAGGTATCACCACACACCAGTTAGAATGGGCATCATCAGAAAATCTACAAACAACAAATGTGGGAGAGGGTGTGGAGTAAAGGGAACCCTCTTGCACTGCTGGTGGGAATGCAAATTGATACAGCCACTATGGAGAAGAGTATGGAGTTTTCTTAAAAAACTAAAAATAGAATTACCATATGACCCAGCAATCCCATTACTGGGCACATACCCAGAGAAAACCATAATTCAAAAAACCACATGCACCCCAATGTTCACTGAAGCACTATTTACAATAACCAGGTCATGGAAGCAACGTAAATGCCCATCGACAGACGAATGGATAAAGAAGATGTGATACATATATACAATGGAATATTACTCAGCCATAAAAAGGAATAAAATTGAGTCATTTGTAGAGTCGTGGATGGATCTAGAGACTGTCATACAGAGTGAAGTGAGTCAGAAAGAGAAAAACAAACATCATATATTAACGCATATATGTGGAATCTAGAAAAATGATACAAATGAACCGATTTGCAAGGCAGAAATAGAGATACAGATGTAGAGAACAAACGTACAGACACCAGGGGGGGAAAGCGGTGGGGGAGGTGTTGGTAGTGGTGGGATGAATTGGGAGATTTGGATTGACATATATACACGATTATGTATAAAATAGATAACTAGGGGCTTCCCTGGTGGCGCAGTGGTTGAGAATCTGCCTGCCAATGCAGGGGACACGAGTTCGACCCCTGGTCTGGGAAAATCCCACATGCTGCGGAGCAACTAGGCCCGTGAGCCACAACCACTGAGCCTGTGCGTCTGGAGCTTGTGCTCCACAACAAGAGAGGCCGCGACAGTGAGAGGCCCGCGCACTGCGATGAAGAGTGGACCCCGCTCACCACAACTAGAGAGAGCCCACGCACAGAAACGAGGACCCAACACAGCCAAAAATAAAATAAATTAATTTAAAAAATAAAGTAAAATAAAATAGATAATAAAAATCTGCTGTATTTTTTTTAAAAAAACAAGTATAAAGTTATCCCTCAAAACTGAAATATGTTTTTGCACATATTCTCGGCTTCAAGGTTTCAGGCCAAATGAGGTCAAGATCAGCAACTCCCGTGCCTATTTTTTAAAGTCTTTCATTCTCCTCTGCTTCTGAGTTGAAGAAAATGAATCCCACCCTTTGTAGTTTCCCAGCCTGCTTTCCATCTTGGCTCTTTTTCCTCCTTGTTGAGAAATAGGAAGAAAGAGAAGAGAGACTGGGAGACAGGAATAAAGGTGAGGGATGATCAAGCGGAAAATATCAGGGACAAATTTGGTCTAGCACGGGGGTCCTTACCTCTAATTCCTGCCTTTTTTTAAATTAAAGATTCATCATCCAAGATAATTAAGATGAGGCAGGGAGATATCTGGGGGGGAAATCTATACATGGAAATGATCCCACCTTTTTATCTACAGAACTTTGAAATGATCCCATCAAAAGTAGAAATAATCCTTACATGGAGAGATAAATTGTGTATGAAGATTATTAACAGGGAAATTACTTGTGTTAGAAAATGCATATACAGAAAGTAAGAATATATGGTCACCTCTGTACCCTTGCTTCGATGATGGGCAGAGAAGGCATTAGCCAAGAAAGTTCTGACCCTGACGCCTGAGTGAGCTTTCTCAGGAGCTTTCTGTGTGATATTAAAATTATCTGTTAAGATGGAAAGCCCAGGGGACAGAGAATGTGGCCCCCACAGGGAAAGTAAATAACAGCTAGTATTTTTCAAGTACTTATTACAATACTCCCCGCCCATATCCATGGTTTTGCTTTCTGCAAGTTCAGTTACCCAAGGTCAACCACAGTACAGAAAATATTAAATGTAAAATGCCGGAAATAAACAATTCATAAGTTTTCAATTGCACACTATTCTGCGCAACATGGTGAAATCTCACACTGGCCTGCTCCATCCTGCCCAGGATCCCCAACCATCAACAGTGTCATGGCTGCATGATCCAGGATCACCCAAAGCAGATGATCTTCCTTCTGACATATCATCAGAAGGTCAATAGTAGCCTAACACTATGTCACAATGCCTACGTCATTCATCTCACTTCACCTCATCACGTAGGCATTTTATCATTTCACATCATTACAAGGAGAAGAGTACAATACGATAAAATATTTTGGGAGAGACCACACTCACATAACTTTTATTACGGTATATTATTATAATTTTTCTATTTTATTATTCGTTATTTTTGTTAATCTCTTACTGTGCCTAATTTATAAATTAAACTTTATCATAGGTTTGTATGTATAGGAAAAAACATAGTATATAAAAGGTTTGGTACTATCTGTGGTTTCAAGGATCCACTGGGGGGTCTTGGAACGTATCCCCTGTGGATAAGGGGAGACTACTGCATGTTCTAAAGTGATTTTACAGGGTTACTTCATTCAATTCTCAACAAAAAACCCATGAGGTATTATTATCAACCCAACTTTATAGACAAGGAAACTAAGGACCAGAGGGGTTAAGCCCCATGCCCAAGACCACATAGCCAACAAGAAGAGAAGGTGGTATTGAAGCCCAGACAGTGTAGCCCTAGAACCCATGTCCTATACTACTACTTTCCTGCTGAAAATTACTCTTTGATCACCTTGATAATGTTTAAAGTATAAAATGCCCCGATGTTTGAATAGCTATCACCAAAAAGAACACAAACAACAAAAGTTGGCGAAGATGTGGAGAAAAGGGAAACTTCGTGCACTGTTAGTGGGAATGTAAATTGGTGCAGCCACTGTGGAAAATAGTATGGAGGTTTCTCAAAACACTAAAAATAGAAGTACCATATGACCCAGCAATTCCACTCCTGGGTATATATCTGAAAAAAACAAAAACACTAATTCAAAACAATAGATACACCCCAATCTTCATAGCAGCATTATTTACAGTTGCCAAGATATGGAAGCAACCTAAGAGTACATCACCAGATGAATGGATAAAGAAGATGGGGTATATATATACAATGGAATACTACTCAGCCATAAAAAAGAATGAAATTTTGCTATTTGCAGCAACATGGATAGACTTAAGAGAGCATTATGCTAAGTGAAATATATCAGACAGAGAAAGACAAATACTGTATTATATCAATTCATGTTTATAGAGCCATTTCCCCTAAAGCATGCCCATAGTAAGAGCAAGTGTTAGGCTGGGAAGGATTTCACCCTCAACAGCATACTGGACCCAGAATTTTCTTCCAACCCTTTGCTTTTTTAAACAAACAAAAAAATAGCTTCAAACAAAATTACACCACTATGATGAAAGACACTGTGATTTAGCATTCATATCCTCCTTCAGGAATGAAGGATTTCTTATCCCTTGTTATCTCCATGGGAATTGCCTGTCTGAAAAGAGCCGCCTCACACAAGCTGATGCACTCTTTCAGCACAGTCTTGTTGGATGACTGGTTGTTGTGCGATATAAAGTCTAACTCAACTCAAAAGGGTTATCCCAGCTTCAAAACTTCCCTTATTGTATCCGCTCTACTGAGGCTTCATTGCAACCTAGCTTCTGCCTCTGATTGGTCCTGCTTCTTTCTCTTCCTTCCCTCCCCTCCCCTTCCCTTCTCCAAGCGTTGACCCCAAGAGCACTCTCTAAAAACCTCTCACACACTAATCTCCATCTCAGAGTTGGCTTTCCAGGAAACCCAACCCACTATACCTGTTATGCCAACAATTATCATTAGCCCAGATTTCCTAGGTAAAAAAGTTTCAATTCAGTAAGTAACCCATGGTTACCCTGGCCACATCAGCCTGGAGGCAAATACAGATGACATCAATGACCTTTCACAATGCAAAATACCTGGAATTCTAGCCTTACCCTATTTCTTGGGTTCTCGTAAAGGCTCTTTGGAAAGAGCCACATATATCTATGAATTACTATCTTCCTCTTGACGCCTTGATGTTCCACATGGCTGCTGGTGTGAATACTGTGGTCCTCAGGAAGCTTCTTTAAGAACATACTCCCAGATTAGGATGCAGCTCCACTTGTTCTACATTTCCAATCATCATGTCAAAGTTAAATCACCCTCAGTTAAGGATATGCCTTACGTTCTCTATTTTCTCATATTTTCCCACATTTTTCTATCTAACTATGTAAGTTATATCTAAATAAGAGAGAGGAATTTTTTCAATTGTAATTACTTAATTCATTATACAACCTTCCACCACCTACATCAGAAAACAAATTCACCAGAGACTGAATGAAAAGATACATTGACATAGGCTTAATATAGGAAAAAAAAAAAAAAGTTCTTGAATTTGTTTTTACGCATAAAATCTTTGAGCAAATTTTAGGTATAATTTTTCATTTCCACCACTCAGGTTAGTTAGTTAGGTAGGTAGTTAGCTAGTTAGCTTTCCTTTTGTTATTAATTTCCAGTTTTATCATATCATAGTCAAAGAATATAGTCCTAGGAAGTTGAGCCTTTGGAATTTATTTAACTTCCTTTTTTATTTAAATCACACAGGCCTGAAAAGAATATATTATATATGATTGTCATGTATCTTTTCTTATTTATTTTATGTTTGCTCTATCAGTTTCCAAGAGGATTGTTTTAAGTTCTAACCGTATCTGTTGATTTCTTTTTCTTTTCTTAGGTCAACAGCTGACATTGTTGCCTTTTATATTTTGAGATCTTATTGTTAGTATCATATACATTCATGATTGTTATATCTTTTTTACTAATATATCAATACAATGCCCCTTACTGTCACTTAGGTTTTTCACCTTAAATTCCATTTTCTCTTATATGCCAAGTTCTACCTCTGATTTCTTTCCTTCATATATGCCTGGTGTGTCTTTTTCCATTCCTTTATTTTATTTTTTTCTGTATAATTTTGTACTTAAGACTTTTAAGTCTTATACATATCACACATCTAAATCTTTGGTTTTTTAAAAATATGACTTTCTGACTTTTGATTGGTCACATTAACTCACTTATATATACTGTGGTTATTTTACACTGACACTCACTTTGCTGTCTTATTTGGTACTATTTACCATGCTTTTTACTCATTTTTTCTTATCCCTTGGTCTCCTTTAAATAGTTTACATTTTATATTGCTGGTTTAAATGTCATAATCCCATAGTTATCGTTGTGGTAATTGCCCTAAATCATTAAGATCCATACTTATACTCAGTTTTCCTAACAATGTCTATATTTATATCCTCTCCATGAGCAAAAACTTAAGTGTCTTCTCATCTTCTGATCTCTCCCTACACCATTCCCCAAATTTCTAATGAGTTTAGTGTTCAAACATGACTTGTAAAATTTGTCTTCTTACTTAAAAGTCACTATTCACATACATTTTGAGTTTTCATTTCCACGAATACAGACTTAAAGGAAATCAGGCATATCTAGTCATCTACCTAATCATTTCTCTCCTGCCTGGAAATATGTCCCTGATAAATATGCATTACATATAGTCAAATCAAGTTTTTAGTTTTTCTAAATCCTGCTTTATCCCAGCCACATCTCCAGCCCTGTGGTTTCCTGGGGAGATGTATACAAAGGGAAATAAAGTAATGATTTCTAACACTGTGTGACTTCCCTTTTCATAAGTTATTCAGACCTACTTAGGCCAGACCCAAAGTAGTTTCTCTGCCCTTCTTGGACTATTGCCTACGCCCAGCCTATGTCCTGAATCTTATCACAGAGGAGAAAGGAAAGGGCCAGATAAGGGACACTTGCCAGCCCAAGTCACAGATGCCAGAGAAAGGCAGACAGCAGTAAGAGTCTGCCTAGTGCCAAGCAGGCATGGGCTGGGAGACAGCTGTCCCAGGCTCTGAGGCCCAGAATGAAGAGGGTCAGCTCCAAGAAGCTGGAGAAACAGAAAAAATGAGGCTAAGCCCACCCCAGTATGTTCCAGGCATATACTCAACAGCACCCTGAACCTAACTTCCTATCCCAAAGGCTGAAATACTAAAGGTGCAAAGTTGAGATTAACTGTGATGCCTGTGATGTGCAGCTCAAAAACTGTGTATTGAACACCAGCTATCAATGGAAAAACACAGGTGAACAAGACAATGTCTCTGTCCCCATAGTGCTCATAGACAATTAGAAAAGACAAATGTGTACAAGACTGTGAGATGTCCATCATAATGAAAATCTTCTCAAAACTCGGCAATTCCCAAGAACAGTCACTGGCACTCGTCATCCTAGGGGTACAAGAACAATTGGGAAGTTGAGAGAGAAAATTCTTTCTCTTCTGGACCAATCCCCTAGCATAGAAATAACTAGAATGGCTTCCCTTCCCCAAAATGGTCTCTTTCACTTATTACTAATGCTCAAAATTTCTTTCAGAGGAGACAAAGCCTGTCTTTCTACAATTAGAAAAAAGAGGCTTAAAATAGAAGTGCTGTGGGATGGTAAGCATAAGAGGAAATTAGGTCAAACCCACGTGTGAATGACTAATGTCAGATCATTGCCAGTTTTGATAGCAGACAGAGGTTAGCAGTTCTAACCTCTAAATGAGGTGCGCACATTTTACTCACTGAAAGAAAACTAGAACACCAAAGAATATGTAGGCATGTGTCAAAATATTGTTCAGAGTTTGCTCTGTTGATATCTATTTATGGAAAAACAAATAGAACCTGAAGAGATATTGCCTGTCACCTCTTTTCAAGTCACCTCAGAAGAGATGGTGTCTTGAAATCCTAGTCTCTGTCTTCATCTCCTGGCATCTGGCCTTCTGAATTCATATTCTGAATCATGAATACCTCTAGCCTAGCTATTTCCAGACCTCTGCCCAGACCCCTCCATGGTCCAGTCCCTTCCTCAGCAGGCTAACTTGATCATGTTTCAACTGATTCCCAGAATGGTCCTTAAATTTCCTCCAAGGCGTCTCCAAGGTATCTCCAGATCCTTCAAGGACAATAATCATCTCTCATGCCTCCCATGCCTGTGATTATCTGATCATTCCTCCATCATACTAACTTCATCCACAACTGCTCTCTATGGCTCCTCTCATTTATCCCTCTCTCCAAACAATTAGGTCCCCATGTGGGTAGACAGTCAGGTTAGAGGGTTTTCTAGGGGGAGGGGTGAATCTGATGCCTTTTAGGTGCCTTCAGAGCTCCAGCTTGGTTTAATAATCCCCGGGCACCACTTTGCGTGCGGCAAGGTATAAATACATGCTAATAGGAGGTCTGGCTCTTTGTCACAACACACTGCAGGCTGCATTCGTGCAAGATAGAATAAAAAGATTAGATGTAATCTTGAAGTCAGTCAGAAAGCGAGAGGAAACCAAAAAAACGGAGCTCAGACTGTCAACAAGGAGAGGCAGAAAAATGACTTGAATCGAATTGCAGTTTATCTCGTTAAGCGTCAAAGGAAACCAATTTCTTTCAGAAATTGGAAGGCAATTTAAACATTTCTACAGTTTTACTAAAGTTTGAAATTTTCCAGTGAAAGAATAAGGTTTTCTTTATTTCTGCATATCTGACATTTTCCCTGTACTCTCAGGGACTAGAAGGCCCTAGATAAGAGGATAGTTAAGGAAAAGAAAGCACAGTTACCAACAAGTAAGGAAAAGAATCTATTAAAGAAATACTCATTTGATTTCTCTAGCTCTTTCAGGTTCCATGCCAAAAAAAACTATGGAAGCTAGAACTGTGTATGAAAAAGCCAGGCTACAAAATCTGCCCTGGCCCTGAATAAATCATCAGGCTGCATTAATTGACAAACACAGAAGTCACATCCAATCTATGAAGGGCAAATAAAACATACCAATCTCAAGGCCAAGCTACATTCCACTGAAGCTGATGACATCACAAACTAAAGGCACTGTTCATAATGAACTCACATCTTCATGGATAAGCCTCTTTCCCCATTCCCAGAAGCAGGAACATACTGACAGTCACCTATGTTTTTGTTTGTTTGTTTGTTTGTTTTGCGGTACGCGGGCCTCTCACTGTTGTGGCCTCTCCCGTTGTGGAGCACAGGCTCTGGACATGCAGGCTCAGCGGCCATGGCTCACGGGCCCAGCCGCTCCACGGCATGTGGGATCTTCCCAGACCAGGGCACGAACTCGTGTCCCCTGCATCGGCAGGTGGACTCTCAACCACTGCGCCACCAGGGAAGCCCCAGTCACCTATGTTTTGCAAAATGTTAATTGTTACTATTCCTGCCCATGCTGAAGTATATAATTCTCCCCAACCACTGTATTTAATAGAAATCACTAACTAAACCTTCATCTTCAGAGTTAAGACCAAACCTTCCCCAGCACCGTGGTCCATTTGGAAGTGATTTGCTAGCCAACAAAAGCAAACTTTTTTTCCTGTTACCCTGGGCAATGAGTTCTCAGCATCGCCAGGAACACAAGGGCTTAAAGGCGACATCTACTGTTAATGGCCCTTACCTCACGAAGAGGATCAACTGGAGTGAGGAGAGAGGTGCCCGCATTTTACTCAGTATTGAGTATTGTTTGAATCTTTTTGTTTGTTTGACTCTTTTACAGTGAAAAAGTCAAGCATTTCTTCTATGATTTTTAAACATGCACTCTAAGATGTTCTGAGATGAATATGCCAAGGTCAACACCTCTGAAACACTGCCAGCTCTCGGGTGTGCTTAGTGGGCAGTTCTTGGGTTCATGTTTGCTGGACAAAGCTCAAGTGTAACTTGCTGCCGTTGTGGCTTTGGTCTTCATTCCTTCCTTTCCTCACACTCTCATTCAGCCTATAAACACTTACTGAGTGCTTACCACCTCATGCTCTGAAAAAAGAGAACGATGTGAAGCTAACATTATTCCACTTGAAGAAGAAATAAGAAAAAAAAAGAAGAAATCTGAAATGGCATCTAGGGCAGCCAGTTGGTCTTTGTTATTACAAAAAACAAAATCTCAGACAGATTCATCAGGGAGAATATTCGGGAACCAAAAAAAGTGTCTTCCCTGGTTTCTAACTCCTACTGACAACTTTTCCCTTTCAATAACTTGTTATGTGCCAGGAGCAAACAATATGAAATCCATTCTTAATGAGCAATAATTATAGCTTTAAGAAGCTGTACAATCAGTGTTCAGTGATTTCATTATTAGATAGCACCATAAATTATGCTAATGCTGATAACAGTTCTGGATGAGAGAGGTCCAGATCCAGGAGACTGCACTGAAATTATTTACATCCTCTATTTCTGAAACAATAGACCTAGCAATTTGAAAATCAGATGATCCGATGTATTCTGGCAGGACACACATGTAACAAGTTGCATCAACCATAAAATTAAATAGGTTTCTTTTTTCGCTTTTAACTTTTTCTCCTCATTCTTCTTCTACCTTGCACGTTACCAATCTCCTCTGAGGAGAGATTTCTAATTACTGTAAATCTTGCTTCTAAAATTACTCAGTGATGGTGGTGGATGATATCATGGGACAAGGATGGCTTTAACACACTCATGTCTTCATACAAGCTAAGCCTGAAAATGCAATGCCTGAAAAGTCACAATTGCCTACCTGGATGCAGAAAAAAAGCACATGGCTTTGGTAATAGGAAATTATTGCCTCTTTTAATCAAACATCCAAAGTTTAAGGGTTAGCGATGAAAGGAGAAAATCCAGATGGTTATGGAGAGCTGGCTCAGGTCTCCCAACTGCATCCTTCCTATGTTTAACACTTCCCCTTGGAATTTTCTCACTTCTGTTAACAGTAACACAGGCTACCATTTCTTGAGTACTAATTGTATGCCTGGCCCTGTGCAAAGGGCTTCATGTACACTACTTCAATCAATCCTCATAAAAAACCCTATGTAATGATTCTATGGTTCCCACTTGGCAGATGAAGAATAAAAGGCTCAGAAGGCAAAACACACACACACACACACACACACACACACACACACACATATACCCCTCACCTAAAAATACACAGTTAGTAAGAATCCTGGAGAAGCCAGGATTCAAACCCAGGGGAACCTGAGATTGTTGCCCTTGACAGCAAATGTGAGGAATCCAACATACCTCTGACTCCAAATGAGGGGTCTTTCCTGAAGCCTCATAAGGGGCAGCAAAGGAGGAAACTGTACCACACGATGCCCAAAAGACTTCCTTAAAGTTCTCATCAGGTGTTTCCAAAGATGTGGAGAAACTAGAGCCCTTGGTACTACCTCAGGTGATGCCAACCACGTAATCACTTTGGAGAACTATACGGCAGTACCAGCTAAAGTTAAACATGTACACACATCCTGTGACCCAGCAGTTGCATTCTCATTGGACCTATCTGTCCCTCCAAAATCCCAGTCATCACGGCAGTTGGTCTCCCAAACATTTCCTCTTACTATTCCTTCAAACTTCACCCCCACCTCTTGCTCCCTCCTCCTACCTTCTAGATTTATTATTTTCTTTCCCACTGGTAGCTTCATGTCCTTTCTTATATAAATCAATTTGGCTCCCTCTGGCACCTACATTTCTCCTCTCTACTCATGACCGTAATCAACAGAATGAAAATCCCAGCAGCCAAAAAGATCAAACAAACACTTCTCTTTAGAAGAACATGAGTGTACTTTTACAACAGATCTTAATTATTTGTATCTATCTCCTCTGAGAGATGGTTAAGCTCCCTGAGGGTGGGAGGTATATATCCCCAGGCATTCAGTAAATGTGGAGTTGTAGTAAGTGAACACCCTTATTCAACACTTAAAGTCATGAAACCAGGGGCATTCACAAAGTTCTCATCTACCACTCCAGAGCCAGCAATGGATTAAGGTAATAACCAAGGATACTTGGAGTTGGGATCATAAAACTATGTTTCAGAGGCATTTGCCTGAAAGTTATAAGAAAAATATAAGATGGCTGACTTTCATGATCTCAGGTCATTTTTATTACTTTTAGTCTTTTTATCTCTTCCTATCTTAGTGAACAAACATAACCAGGCAATTCCAGGATCAGGAAGGAAGAGAATAACAATAATTCCCTTGGAGTTTTTGGAGGAGAAGACAAAAGGCAAGAAGTTTAGACTATTAAAAAGTATAGCTTTTGAAATGTAAGAAACAGGCCTGGAAACCATAGTGATGTCATTTCTTGATTTTTGACTAGAGCAGAACCTTGAAGGGTGATTACTTTCATTTTATTATATAGGTGGAAGAGGCACTGACCTACTTGCTCAGGAAGCTACTCAATAGTCGGCATCGCATAAGAATAAACCTATCTTTCAAACTTGGTGTACGCCAGCTACCAATCACTGACAGAATCTCAAAATTCAAACTCAGGAGTGCAAGGGAAAAAATAAAGACAAAAGGATGAGTTCAACCTAATACTTAAAGGAAGAATGATTTGGAGGAGGACCTTCAAGATGGCGGAGGAGTGAGACATGGAGATCATCTTCTTCCCAACAAATACATCAAAAATACATCTATATGTGGAACAATTCCTACAGAACACCTACTGAATGCTGGCAGAAGACCTTAGACCTCCCAAAAGGCAAGAAACTCCCCCACGTACCTGGGTAGGGTAAAAGAAAAAAGGAAAAACAGAGACAAAAGAATAGGGACAGGACCTGCACCTCTGGGAGGGAGCTGTGAAGGAGGAAAGGTTTCCACACACTAGAAGCCCCTTCGCGGGCAGAGACTGCGGGTAGCGGAGGGGGGAAGCTTCGGAGCCACGGAGGAAACCGCAGCAACAGGGATGCGGAGGGCAAAGCGGTGAGATTCCCGCACGTAGGATCGGTGCCAACCAGCACTCATCAGCCCTAGAGGCTTGTCTGCTCACCCGCCGGGGCAGGCGGGGGCTGGGAGCTGAGGCTCAGGCTTCGGAGGTCTGATCGCAGGGAGAAGACTGGGGCTGGCTGTGTGAACACAGACTGAAGGTGGGCTAGTGAGCCACAGTTAGCCAGGAGGGAGACCAGGAAAAAGTCTGGAACCGCCTAAGAGGCAAGAGACCATTTTTTCAGGGTGCGCAAGGAGAGGAGATTCGGAGCACCGCCCTAAACAAGCTCCACAGACAGGCGCGAGCTGCGGCTATCAGCGCGGACCCCAGAGACGGCCATGGGACGCTAAGGCTGCTGCTGCCGCCACCAAGAAGCCTGTGAGCGAGCACAGGTCACTCTCCACACCTCCCCTCCCCGGAGCCTGTGCAGCCCACCACTGCCAGGGTCCCGTGATCCAGGGACAACCTCCCCGGGAGAACACACGGCGTGCCTCAGGCTGTTGCAATGTCACGCCAGCCTCTGCCGCCAAAGGCTCGCCCTGCATTCCGTACCCCTCCCTCCCCCCGACCACGCCTGAGTGAGTCAGAGCCCCCGAATCAGCTGTTCCTTTAACCCCGTCCTGTCTGGGAAAAGAAGAGATGGCCTCAGACGACCTACACGCAGAGGCGGGGCCTAATCCAAAACTGAACCCCAGGAGCTGTGCGAACAAAGAAGAGAAAGGGAAATTTCTCCCAGCAGCCTCAAGAGCAGCGGATTAAACCTCTACAATCAACTTGATGTACCCTGCATCTGTGGAATACGTGAATAGACAATGAATTATCCCAAAATTGAGGCAGTGGACTTTGGGAGCAACTGTAGACTTGGGGTCTGCTGTATGCAACTGACTAGTTTCTGATATTTATGTTTATCTTTGTATAGTTTTTAGCACTTGCTATCATTGGTGGAATGTTTATTGCTTTGGTTGCTCTCTCCTTTTTTTCTTTATTACTTGTTTTACTTTTTATTGTAATAATATTTTTTATTTTAATAACTTTATTTCTTTTTCCTTTCCTTCTTTTTTTTCTCCCTTTTCTTCTGAGATGTGTGGCTGACAGGGTCTTGGTGTTCTGGCCAGGTGTCAGGCCTGAGCCTCTGAAGTAGGAGAGCCGAGTTCAGGACATTGGTCCACCAGAGACCTCCCAGCCCAACGTAATATCCATCAGTGGGAGCCCTTCCAGAGACCTCCGTCTCAACACTAAGAACCAGCTCCACTCAAGAATCAGCAGGCTACAGTGCTGGACACCCCATGCCAAACAACTAGCAAAACAGAAACACAACCCCACCCATTAGCAGAGAGGCTGCCTAAAATCATAATAAGCTCACAGACACCCCTAAACATGCCACCGGACGTGGTCCTGCCTACCAGAAAGACAAGATCCAGCCTCATCCACCAGAACACAGGCACCAGTCCCCTCCACCAGGGGGCCTACACAACCCACTGAACGAACCTTACCCACTGCGGGCACACACCAAAAACAACGGGAACATGAACCTACAGCCTGTGAAAAGGAGACCCCAAACATAGTAAGTGAAGCAAAATGAGAAGACAGAGAAATACGCAGCACATGATGGAGCAAGGTAAAAACCCACCAGACCAAACAAATGAAGAGGAAATAGGCAGTCTACCTGAAAAAGAATTCAGAGTAATGATACTAAAGATGATCCGAAATCTTGGAAATAGATTGGAGAAAATACAAGAAATGTTTAACAAGGACCTAGAAGAACTGAAGAGCCAACAATGATGAACAACACAATAAACGAAATTTAAAATTCTCTAGAAGGAATCAGTAGCAGAATAACTGAGGGATAAGAACAGATAAGTGACCTGGAAGATAAAATAGTGAAAATAACTATCACAGAGCAGAATAAAGAAAAATGAAAAGAATTGAGGACAGTCTCAGAGACCTCTGCGACAACATTAAAGGCACCAACATTCGAATTATAGGGGTCCCAGAAGAAGAAGAGAAAAAGAAAGGGACTGAGAAAATATTTGAAGGGTTTATAGTTGAAAACTTCCTTAATATGGGAAAGGAAATAGTCAATCAAGTCCAGGGAGTGCAGAGAGTCCCACACAGGATAAATCCAAGGAGAAACATGCCAACACACATATTAATAAAACTATCAAAAATTAAATACAAAGAAAAAATATTAAAAGCAGCAAGGGAAAAGAAATAAATAACATACAAGGGCATCACCATAAGGTTAACAGCTGATCTTTCAGCAGAAACTCTACAAGCCAGAGGGAGTGGCATGACATATTTAAAATGAGGAAAGGGAAAAACCTACAACCAATATTACTCTACCCAGCAAGGATCTCATTCAGATTCAATGGAGAAATTAAAACCTTAACAGACAAGCAAAAGCTAAGAAAATTCAGCACCACCAAACCAGCTTTACAACAAATGCTAAAGGAACTTCTGAAGGTAGGAAAGACAAGAGAAGGAAAAGACCTACAAAAACAAACCCAAAACAATTAAGAAAATGGAAATAGGAATACACATATCAGTAATTACATATCGATAATGTAAATGGATTAAATGCTCCAACCAAAAGACACAGACTGGCTGAATGGATACAAAAACAAGACCCATATATATGCTGTCTACAAAAGACCCACTTCAGACCTAGGGACACATACAGACTGAAAGTGAGGGGACAGAAAAAGATATTCCATGCAAATGGAAATCAAAAGAAAGCTGGAGTAGCAATTCTCATATCAAACAAAATAGACTTTAAAATAAAGAATGTTACAAGAGACAAGGAAGGACACTACATAATGATCAAGGGATCAATCCAAGAAGAAGATTTAACAATTATAAATATATATGCACGCAACATAGGAGCACCTCAATACATTAGGCAAATGCTAACAGCCATAAAAGGGGAAATCGACAGTAACACAATCATAGTAGGGGACTTTAACACCCCAATGGACAGATCATCCAAAATGAAAATAAATAAGGAAACACAAGCTTTAAATAATACATTAAACAAGATGGACTTAATCGATATTTATGGGACATTCCATCCAAAAACAACAGAATACACTTTCTTCTCAAGGGCTCATGGAACATTCTCCATGATAGATCATATCTCGGGTCACAAATCAAGCCTTGGTAAACTTAAGAAAATTGAAATCATATCAGATATCTTTTACGACCACAATGCTATGAGACTACATATCAATTACAGGAAAAATCTGTAAAAATTACAAACATATGGAGGCTACATAATACACTACTAAATAATCAAGAGATCACTGAGGAAATCAAAAAATACCTAGAAACATATGACAATGAAAACACAACGACCCAAAACCTATGGGATGCAGCAAAAGCAATTCTAAGAGGGAAGTTTATAGCAATGCAATCCTACCTCAAGAAACAAGAAAAATCTCAAATAAACAACCTAACCTTACACCTAAAGCAATTAGAGAAAGAAGAAAAACAACAAAAAATAAAACTGAAGTTAGCAGAAGGAAAGAAATCATAAAGACCAGATCAGAAATAAATGAAAAAGAAATGAAGGAAAAGATGGCAAAGATCAATAAAACTGGTTATTTGAGAAGATAAACAAAAATGATAAACCATTAGCCAGACTCATCAAGAAAACAAAGGAGAAGATTCAAATCAACAGAATTAGAAATGAAAAAGGGAGGTAAAAACTGACACTGCAGAAATACAAAGGATCATGAGAGATTACTACGAGCAACTATATGCCAATAAAATGGACAACCTGGAAGATATGGACAAATTCTTAGAAAAGCACAACCGTCTGAGACTGAATCAGGAAGAAATAGAAAATATAAACAGACCAATCACAAGCACTGAAATTGAAACTGTGATTAAAAATCTTCCAACAAACCAAAGTCCAGGACCAGACGGCTTCACAGGCGAATTCTGTCAAACATTTAGAGAAGAGCTAACACCTATCCTTCTCAAACTCTTCCAAAATATTGCAGAGGGAGGAACACTCCCAAACTCATTCTGAGGCCACCATCACGCTGATACCAAAACCAGACAAAGATGTCACAAAGAAAGAAAACTACAGGCCAATATCACTGATGAACATGGATGCAAAAATCCTTAACAAAATACTAGCAAACAGAATCCAACACACATTAAAAGGATCATACACCATGATCAAGTGGGTTTTATCGCAGGAATGCAAGGATTCTTCAATATACACAAATCAATCAATGTGATACACCATATTAATAAACTGAAGGATAAAAACCATATGATAATCTTAAAAGATGCAGAAAAAGCTTTTGACAAAATGCAACACCTATTTATGATAAAGACCCTCCAGAAAGTAGGCATAGAGGGAACTTATCTCAAAATAATAAAGGCCATATATGACAAGCCTACAGCCAACATTTTTCTCACTGGTGAAAAACTGAAACCATTTCCACTAAGATGAGGAACAAGACAAGGTTGCCCACTCTCACCACTATTATTCAACATAGTTTTGGAAGTTTTAGCCACAACAATCAGAGAAGAAAAAGAAATAAAAGGAATCCAAATCGGAAAAGAAGAAGTAAAACTGTCACTGTTTGCAGATGACACGACATTATACATAGAGAATCCTAAAGATGCTACCAGAAAACTACTAGAGCTAATCAATGAGTTTGGTAAAGTAGCAGGATACAAAATTAATGCACAGAAATCTCTGGCATTCCTATACACTAATGATGAAAAATCTGAAGAGAAATTAAGGAAACACTTCCATGTACCATTGCAACAAAAAGAATAAAATACCTAGGAATAAACATACCTAAGAAGACAAACGACCTGTATGCAGAAAACTATAAGATACCAATGAAAGAAATTAAAGATGATATAAAAAGATGGAGAGATAGACCATGTTCTTGGATTAAAAGAATCAACATTCTGAAAATGACTATACTACCCAAAGCAATCTACAGATTCAATGCAATCCCTATCAACCAGCAATGGTATTTTTTACGGAGCTAGAACAAAAAATCTTAAAATTTGTATGGAGACACAAAAGACCCCGAATAGCCAAAGCAGTCTTAAGGAAAAAAACGGAGCTGGAGGAATCAGGCTCCCAGACTTCAGACTATACTACAAAGCCACAGTAATCAAGACAGTATGGTACTGGTACAAAAACAGAAATATTAATCAATGCAACAGGATAGAAAGCCCAGAGATAAACCCACGTACATATGGTCACCTTATCTTTGATAAAGGAGGCAAGAATATACAATGGGGAAAAGGCAGCCTCTTCAATAAGTGGTGCTGGGAAAACTGGACAGCCTCATGTAAAAGAATGAAATTAGAAGACTCCCTAACACCATACACAAAAATAAACTCAAAATGGATTAAAGACTTAAATGTAAGGCCAGACACTATCAAACTCTTAGAGGAAAACATAGGCAGAGCACTCTATGACATAAATCACAGCAAGATCCTTTTTGACCCACCTCCTAGAGAAATGGAAATTTTAAAAAATGGGACCTAATGAAACTTCAAAACTTTTGCACAGCAAAGGAAACCATAAACAAGACCAAAAGACAACCCTCAGAATGGGAGAAAATATTTACAAATGAAGCAACTGACAAAGGATTAATCTCCAAAATATACAAGCAGCTCATGTAGCTCAACATCAAAAAAAAACCCAATCCAAAAACGGGCAGAAGGCTTAAATAGACATTTCTCCAAAGAAGATATACAGATCGCCAACAAACACAGGAAAGGATGCTCAACATCACTAATCATTAGAGAAATGCAAATCAAAACCACAGTGAGGTATCACCTCACACCAGTCAGAATGGCCATCATCAAAAAATCTACAAACAGTAAATGCTGGAGAGGGTGTGGAGAAAAGGGAACCCTCTTGCACAGTCGGTGGGAATGTAAATTGATACAGCCACTATGGAGAACAGTATGGAGGTTCCTTAAAAAACTAAAAATAGAACTACCATACGACCCAACAATCCCACTACTGGGCATATACCCTGAGAAAACCATAATTCAAAAAGAGTCATATATCACAATGTTCACTGCAGCACTATTTACAATAGCCAGGACAGGGAAGCAACCTAAGTGTCCATCGACAGATGAATGGATAAAGAAGATGTGGCACATATATACAATGGAATATTACTCAGCCATAAAAAGAAACAAAATTGAGTTATTTGTAGCGAGGTGAATGGACCCAGAGTCTTTCATACAGAGTGAAGTTAAGTCAGAAAGAGAAAAACAAATACCGTATGCTAACACATATATACGAATCTAAAAAAAAAATGGTTCTGAAGAACCTAGGGGCAGGACAGGAATAAAGATGCAGACATAGAGAATGGACTTGAGGACACGGGGAGGGGGAAAGATAAGGTGGGACGAAGTGAGAGAGTGGCATGGACATATATACACTACCAAATGTAAAATAGCTAGTGAGAAGCAGCCGCATAGCACAGGGAGATCAGCTCAGTGCTTTGTGACCACCTAGATGGGTGGGATAGGGAGGGTGGGAGGGAGATGCAAGAGGGATGGGATATGGGGATATATGTTTACATATAGCTGATTCACTTTGTTATAAAGCAGAAACTAACACACCACTGTAAAGCAATTATACTCCAATAAAGATGTTAAAAAAAAAAAAAGAAAGAATGATTTGCTTTTGAGTCCAGTTTGAAAGGCTGTGTATCAGGCCAGGTTTAGAGGAGAGAGAAGTCTTTAATTCAAATCCCTCACCCAAATATAATGAAATGGACTAAAAATCTGAGGTCATGTGAAAGGCCTCAATGGTTAGGCTGTGAAAAGCCTATTTGAAGTATAAGCTATTTTTCTGAGTATTGATATATTGCAGGTATTTATGGAACATTATATCACACAAAACATTTCCATGTTTAGAAAGGAATGTGCCTTTCCATCCCAGTCCCCCAGGACAGTCACCTCAGTTGGATGACTATTGTATAAATACAGAAGTTAGCTACTAAGAAATGCACCTCTACTTCTTAGAAAAGTATTCCTGTGTTTATCTTCTGGTGGGGCTGGGCTTGCTAGACATAAACCATTCCTCACCAGCAACAAGTAGGGGTCTATTTTTGTCATTCATAAAATAAACCAGGGCCAAGCCGAAGGAAATGAATCTTGGAGGCGGCCCCGTCGTAGAAGTGCTGTCGAAGTTACGAATGGCTCTGTGGCCTAGGCCCTAAAGAGTCTTCAGGAAGGCTGGTTCTGAGCTGTTGATATTAAAAATCACCTCATTAATTATGTTTGTAAACAATGCAGCTGTCTGTGCTTTGCAAGATGGCTTCTTCAACATCATAATATTTGTAACAATAATAACCATCATTTCAAGCCTAGCAATAAATAGTCAGTCCAAGAACCTCAAGTGAAATCGCATCTGGGAACTGCCACCTGGTCAAAATACTTCTTCACAAGGTAGGAGGACTGTTGTTTGTTTTCCACTCAGAAGGCACTTATCAGCATCAACTGTTCCACTAGAATTGTTCCCATCTCAGTTTCTGAAAGGAACAGGTGAATAGCTAGTGCAAGAAGAGGAACAAAACCAAGAGAGACGCCAAAAGCCAAAAGAAGTGGAAGAGTGGTCCAGAAAAGGACATCATGTGAGAGAGCTGTCAGAGGGGGTGATGGGGAAGGGGCCCAGTCCTTCCTCTGGTGAAGGACTGGTGAAGTCAGGATTGTAGGTCAGGGTACCAGTTAACCAGCCACGCCTCCTCAGCACTCATTCAGTTATTTATTAGTCTACAAATATTTATTCAATACCTACTATGTGTCAGGTGTGTACCAGGTGCTGGAGAAAATTCACAAGCAAATGTCCACTTTAGATGTCTGTTGGTGATACAACTGAGACATACCTAATTGACTAAGTAATTACACAATGCAAGTGGTCTGGTATTTATTTTCTTTAACGTCACATTTTTGGAGCACATATTTCTAAAGTTAGCCCAGCAGTTGTAAGCCCTTAAAATTGATAAAAACAAGAGGAAAATCTGTTTTCTGTGTCACATAGGTAAGCTGGAATTACTAGACCTCTTTCCACACCAGAGGACAACACCTTCATACCTCATTTATGCCTCTTCCGCATGTAAATTCTGATTCTGAACTTCACCGGAGAGAGAGAAATGTGTATCTAATTCCAAAGCATTACCCATTTTCCCTGTCTCTGTCCCTCTCTTTCCTCTCTCTACTCTGTGTATATATTAATTTTATAGATCTTTTTATTGTCTGAACTACACTGGTTGCGTGAGAAGCAGAACAATAGGCTAAGGAGTTCCATTTCACACATGCCATCCTTATAATTCAAATAGGACAATAAAAAGAGAGAGAGATCTATAAACTGGTGATAAATCAGTGTCCTAAACCAAATTAACCATCGAAATAGATTATCATAAAAATAACGCCGTGAAAAATATTCTTCACCTTCCTGGTTCAGCCATCTGTAATGGAGAGAGGGAAGGCATGTGTGTGTCTCTGTGTATGTGTACATGGGACACACACATTCAGAGATGCACACATAGATCCCCCCCACACACACACACACACACACTTGTGAAGAGACCCAGGGGCCATGCAGTTTATACATACTTCTTGCCCCTCCAGGAGCAGCAGAGGGCTAAGAAACCCCAGGATTGATCATTAGCATTTCCCAGCTTCTAAAGCGCAGTTTTTATTCAACACGGTAAATGAAAATACCATGTGCTAAGCATTGTGTTAGACCCTGAGGATACAAAATGAGATAAAGGGGACACAAGGCTTGTCCTTATAAAATGTCCAGGCAGGGCAGGATAGATAGACATTAACCAAATAACTACACAAATAAAATTTCTGAAACTAAAAATCCTGATACCTGCCATTGAGAAAAGGCACAGCTGCTCTGAGAGCAGAGACCAGGGGACCCTAACCCAATGTGAGGTCAGGAACAAACAGATGTTCAAGTTGCAGAATAAGTAGGGTCTAGAAAGATATAAATAGTCAACAAACAAGCAACATCCTACATCAGTAGGAGGTGTGAAACACTCTTTCTTTCATAGGAGAAAACCGAGATGGAAAAGATAAGGAAACATGATTGAGGCCCCAGGCGAAGAGAGGAAGGGGTCGCTCCCATCAGAGGGAACCACATCTACAAAGACTCAGAGGACAGAGGAGAGATGGCACAACCCAGAACTGGAAGAAGGTCACAAAATGCAGAGAGCAAGGATGGTACTGGAGGAGGCAGGATGGCGCCGGAGGAGACACAGGAGGTGGGTAGAAGCCAGATGGTACGGCATGGCGGGGGAGGGGAGCGGTGATGGAAGGGGGTCTTGGGTTTTCTTATGCAAAAGCTTACATTGTTTCCATGTAGAGAAGGGGTTGACCTGAGGGAAGCAAGATACTGGGAAAACAGGTATCAGTCTTCCCACGGGCCTCCACATGAGTCTAGGTGGGAGACTGGATCTGAGTCTAACGCTAATTAGCTATTTGACCTTGGATAATTTGCTTCACCCCTTTAAGCCTCAAATTCCCCACCTGTAAAATGGCAATAATAATGGTTTTGGTGGGGATTAAATGAGATCATGCCTGCAGAACACCCGGCCCACTGTAAGCCTTCAATAAATGTTAGCAATTGGTGGTGTTGGAGATGGAAAGAAATAGACAGATTAGAGAGATATAAATAGTCCACCAGGCAGCAATCACCCTACCTAATTCATCACTAGGAGGACAAGTCTTCTCTCCTAGGAGAAAGATCGGGGAGGGATGAATGAAGGAAAAGTGATTGGTACCACTGTGATCAGTTTCTTAAATTTGAAACAACTTTTGTTCCTTATAATAGCACTGCAGGTAATATTTACGCCATGAAAGGTATCTGAGACCATTTACAAAATTAATTACTAAAAAGTGCTCGAGTAATATTTTAAAAAACCTTTGGGACAACAGTAACAAAAAGAGTACAGAAAGGCCAATAACTTGCCCAGGGTCATGGGCTGTTACTGGCTACTGCCAGGAGTGGAACCCAGGTTGCACTCCAAGTTTGTGCTTTTTCCAGGAGGGGGCACAGCCTCCAGAGAAGTCCAAACCCAACCCCCTCCTTCCAGAAGCTTTCAGTCTAGTCAGAAAACCAAATGGCAAGCTACAAGAAACAAGGTACAAGTAAAAGTCCAGCTCTATCATTTACATTGAAAATTATGGTGGACATCCCTGGTGGCACAGTGGTTGGGAATCCGCCTGCCAATGCAGGGGACACGGGTTCGAGCCCTGGTCCGGGAAGCTCCCACATGCCGCGGAGCAACTAAGCCCGTGCACCACAACTACTGAGCCTGTGCTCAACAGCCTGAGAGCCACAACTACTGGGCCCACGTGCCACAACTACTGAAGCCCGTGCGCAAAAAGAGAAGCCACCGCAATAAGCCCGCGCACCGCAACAAAGAGTAGCCCCCGCTCGCCACAACTAGAGAAAGCCTGCGCGCAGCAACAAAGATCCAGTGAAGCCAAAAATAAACAGAAATAAATAATTTTTAATAAAAAGAAAATTATGGTGACAATATAAATTGTTTTGATGTTTCAGTAAGCAATGTCTAACTAATAGTGCTATAAAATAGTTCTTGCCTTCGGATCTAATAACATCACTTGGAGGGCTCTATCAAAAAGCATACAGTTAATATTATACATAAAATAGATAAACAAGGTCTTACTGTATAGCACAGGGAACTATATTCAATATTCTGTAACAAACCATAATGGAAAAGAATACGAAAAAGAATATATGTATGTATGTGTATATATATGGAAATATATATATATATGACTGAACCACTTTGCTGTACACCAGTAAGTAACACAACATTGTAAATCAACTATACTTCAATAAAAATAATAATAATAAAGAAAGCAGCATTATTTACCAATTGCCAAAGGCAATTGTTATTTACTTTTAAAACAAGTTGGCTGATACGATATTTACATATCCAAAACTTCTAATGCAGTAAGAAAAAACATTATCCTCTGTATTAACCACAGACTTGAGGACTGAAAGACTTCCTTAATTAAATCAAATAGAAGCTTTAGGTAGAAGCTACTTGTAGGAAGCTTAAGGTAATTGATCCTGAAATTAAGCACTTGCTCAAAATTCAGGCCCTGGATTCTTGGTGTACCCCCTGCAAAAACCTCACTCACAAAAACCAGAACTGGTTCCCCTAGCTGATCCTTGAGGGCGTCCCCTTTAAACTTGCCAGCTCTTCCAGTAGAAGATAAAATCATGCAGGGTATGGATTAGCTATCATGTCATTATAGCAGGCATAGCCGTCGGTTACAGGTAAATTGCTAGGCAATGTAATAACAATGCAGTTTATTTACTGTGCAGGGTGCTTATCTACAGAAATGTTCCCGACAGACAAAGAAAGGCACAGCTAAACGCCTTTTCCTTAGAATTACAGACTGAAGCTATGCCAGCACCTTCAGAGAATAAAAATGCTAAATAATCCCTGTATAAACAGAGTCCCTAAAAACCCAAAGCATTTCCTAACAGAGGAAGCAGAAAAAGGAAATTGGCAGATGGGATGTCCACAAGGTCTTTCCCAGGCTCGCATTACTATTGACCAAAACATGCCAAGGGGAAGAGGGGTGAGGAGGACCCAAAGACCAGTCAGGCTGAATCCAGACTCAGAGCACTCGTTAAAATATGATGATGATGACAATGGTGATGAGGCAGACTAGCATTTGTCACATGCCTCTCATCTTCCATGGCACTTTTCAAATTATCTCTTTTAATTATCAAAACAACCCTATAAGGTTAGTCCTACTATTATCCCCATTTAACAGTTACAGAGACTTATAGCAAGGAATTTGTCCACTAAGCTGCTACCTTGAGATTGGAAACCGGGCTGCCTCCCTCCAAAACCAGAGCTCTTAACCTTATACTAGACGGTTCTCAAGAACCTAAAGGACTCGCCTGAGGTTGGACTTGGCATATAGGACTCCTGCCCACCCCTGCCATCGGCTCCCACCTTACATACACACCTCACCCAATGAAGCATCCCCTGGCCTCACACCTTGTGCTGCACAATGATGGCCCTACTTCATGAAGGTAATACAAAGGGCACCATGTTACTGAAAACCTAGTATATACCCCTTAAACACACAGCCTTGCATGAACAGAATAAGCGAACTAATAAATGAAGGAATGAAGAACCCAATTAAGGAGCCCAGGATGCATCTAGAGAGACATGACTGGAATATGATTGCTCTACAAGAAAGTTATAACTTAATCAATAGTATTAACATATCTGAAGAAAGAATGTATCCACAGAAGGAAGGGGTCTGCCCTGAGTTCAGAAAAATACAGCACTATTGCATTTGGCAGTGTTTATCCAATTGTACCCAAGGGAGAGAGGGAGTGTATCTGGTAGTTGATAGAAAGGTGTACCAAGATTGTTTAGTTCACTTAAGTAGAATCTGTGTGCCTACTATGTGCCATGGTGTATAACAGGCACTATGATGAAGCTCGCACGTGTGTGCATGTGTGCACACACACACACAGTTCCTAACATGGAGGAACCAGAAATGATAATGGTAGACACCAATATATAAACATCTCTTGAACGCTAAGTGCTACAGTAGTGGTATGTGAATGGACCATGGAGCACAGAGGAGATAGACTTACTTAGTCTCAGGTCTAGGAAAACTTCCTGAAATGACCCTTGAGCTGTGTTTCAATGAATAAGCAGGCATCATCTAGGCTATAAAGGACACACACACAAAAGAATTCCAGGCAGAAGGACCAGAAGTTACCTATATCACAGCAGGTTGGGGATAAAAGAATTAGTCCAGAAACTGAGGATGGTTATATGTTCAGTAACCTGAGATTCATCCCCAGGGAAATGGAGAAACACTGAAGGGTGTTAGCTGGAGAGGAACAAGATCAACTTGCATTTAGAAAGATCATTCTGGCAGGAATATCAACAAGGGAGGTAAATGGAGAAAACCAAGGAAGCCCAGAGACCAGTTAAAAAGCTACTGTCAGGCTTCCCTGGTGGCGCAGTGGTTAAGAATCCGCCTGCCAATGCAGGGGACACGGGTTCGAGCCCTGGTCCAGGAAGATCGCACATGCCGCGGAGCGACTAAGCCCGTACGCCACAACTACTGAGCCTGCACTCTAGAGCCCGCGAGCCACAACTACCGAAGCCCGTGCACCTAAAGCCTGTGCTCCGCAACAAGAGAAGCCACTGCAATGAGAAGCCTGTGCAACGAAGAGTAGCCCCCACTCACCACAACTGGAGAAAGCCCACGTGCAGCAATGAAAACCCAATGCAGCCAAAAATAAATAAATTTATATATAAAAAAAAAAGCTACTGTCAAAGTCCCAGGTGAGGATATGTCCTAGATTAATGGTAGCTAGAATGAAGAGGAGAGAGAAAACTGAACATTTAGCTAGTGATGTTATCAACTGGTTAGTTGGGAAGGATGAAGGAGAGATAAGCAATCTAGGATAACTCCAAGTTTCTGGTTTGGATGACCAAGTTAATGGTGCTATCATGAACTGAGATAGGAAATGCAGAAATATAGAAGGGATGGCAAATTTGCCTTTGGAAGATGAAGGAAATTAGTTTGGTTTTGAACATGTGGGGCTTTCAGTGCCCACTGGACATCCAAGTGGAGCTGTCCAGTGGGCTACTGGACATATAGTTCTGAAAATCAGAAGTCATCAGGGCTGAAGGTAAATATTTGAACATCATGAGCAAATAGGTGATACTTAAAACTATGAGAGTGAAGGGATTAACCAAGGATGGATGGAAAAAAATGGATGGATGAATGGATGGATGGAAAAATGAGCTAATTAAAATATTAACTAGCTTTAAGGGGCTTCCCTGGCGGCGCAGTGGTTGAGAGTCCGCCTGCCGATGCAGGGGACGCGGGTTCGTGCCCCGGTCCGGGAAGGTCCCACATGCCGCAGAGCAGCTGGGCCCGTGAGCCATGGCCGCTGGGCCTGCGCGTCCGGAGCCTGTGCTCCGCAACGGGAGAGGCCGCAGCAGTGAGAGGCCCGCGTACCACACAAAAAAAAATTAACTAGCTTTAATTTTTATAAAGCTTTTAAACTTAATTTTACTTGAACTCAGATGAAAAAAGATTAGAAAGTGAAGAAAATAAACTTCAGATAAATGTTCTTTGCCACAAATGGTAATATTTCTTAAAAGAGCCCACTAGAAAAAAAACAAAAAAGATTATAAAATAGCATAAAGTGTTTAGAGTCGTTCTGAAAAATCAACTTTCTGCTAAAATGAGGAAATTAGTACTCTCACACCTCCACCCACATCCCCTGGTAAGGATTACCACTGGTCTTTAATTGTGACTACTCCACCCCGAGTCCTTTATTTTGATTTACCCTTGACATGGATGAATCTTAACACTGAGTAATTTCTTTCCCAAGAAGTTTTCATGCCTTGTGTATTTCTTGAGTTTGTTGATGTGTGATCATCTTTACCTGTAGTCTTTACATTTTACCAACACCTTGGCTGGATATAATATTCTTGAGTCACTGCTTCCCTCAGAATTTTATTGACTTCTGGCATTGAGTGAAGGCCCAAAGCCAGGCATATTTTCCCTCTTAATAAATGACTTGCGAAGCCCATGCCATTAACCAAATAAACAGCAGGGAAAGGAAGACTCAAACAGTCTCTCTTAACATGCTTGGCTCCTCCATCTTTTGAGGCGGACAAAGCTCTTCTTCAGCAATAATAAAGGCGATGTTAAAAGCTACAAGCCCTTCTCTGCCTCATTAAATCTCATCTTTCAAATCACTGTGCTCAAGTGTTGTCCACTACCCTTTAAATACTTCCCCTCTCTCTTTCCTAGGCAGAATTACTATATTTTTGCAGTTATTACATGTATAGTTGTAGGCAAGCATGTTTCCCCACTAAACTATAAAGAGCTTGAAAGAAGAAACACGTTTTCCTCATTGTAACCCCAGCACTCATCACACTGCTAAAAGACGGGGCGGGCACAGATACTGATTGGATAATCTACCTATTCCCACTTTTCCCCACACCTGTCTGAGGGACTCTTTGGAGCAGTTGTGTTCAAACTTAAGCACACACCACAATCACAGGGAGGGGACCGGTTAAAACATAGGTTGCTGGGCCCCATCCGAGTTTGTGACTCAGGAAGCCTGGGGTAGGTCTCAAGAATCTGCATGTCTAATAAGTTCCCAGGTGATACTGGTGCTCTTGGTCCAAGAGCTACTCTTTAAGAACCATTGATTTAGAGCACAATTAGAAACAGAAATACATTGAACAAATCCTTGCAAACAAGGGACGAATAAGGTTCAGATAATAAGCTTATGCATACCTCCCAAACCATCAAAATCTGGTGGGCTAAATTATGCCTTATATCATAAGCCCAACATAAGCCCAAGTGTTAGAGCATGTGGTCCATGAGAAAAGACATTTTATAATGTTTCACTTAGTTTCTCTTTCTTGATTCATTTGATCACTCATAAATAAGTACCTTAATCAGTGTTACTTACTAAGACTCTCCAACTATTATCCTATAACTATTAACTATACTAACAATTCAATTCAGGGGTCGGGAGCGAGTATAAATCCAGAGGAGCCTCATGTACTTCAAACAAAATTCTCCCTCAGAATAAAATAATAATTATAATTTAAAAATCCATTCTGGGAATGACATATATACACTAATATGTATAAAACAGATAACTAATAAGAACCTGCTGTATAAAAATAAATAAATAAAATAAAATTCAACATGAAAAATAAATAAATAAATAAAATTCCGTTATTGGGACTTCCCTGGTGGTCCAGTAGTAAGGAATCCGCCTTCCAATGCAGGGGACGCAGGTTCTATCTCTGGTCAGGGAACTAAGATCTCACATGCCGCAAGGCAACTAAGCCCACGTGCCACAACTACTGAGCACGCACACCTCAAGGAGAGAGCCCGCGTGCCGTAAACTACAGAGCCCACACCCTCTGGAGCCCGCGTGCCACAACTATGAAGAAGCCCGCGCGCCTCAATGAAGACCCTGTGTGCCACAACTAAGACCTGACGTGGCCCAAAACAAAACAAAACAAAAAATCCACTCTTCTCTCGCCCTATTCTGTTTTCTTGGGCTTTTCATCTCCTCGGCCTCCTTATCTTCCAGGCACACAAGATGGTTGTAATTCTTACTTGTATCAAGACTGCAAACCACCAGTAGGTACATATCCCTTTCTACACCATCCTTGCCATTTAGCCAGTTAGTTCCAGAAGAGGATGGTCTGTGGTCCCAAGGCTTCTAGAGGAACTTCTAAGTGGTGATTTCTGTACTCCTTTCCTTAACATGTCTAACTTTTCTGAGCACTAAATCTTCCCCGTTTCCAGACTAACAGGCATGGCGGTGCACTAACGTTGCATTGTAGTGCCACCTAGAGTCTGCTGCTAGTAAAGACCCAGAGCTAACCAATTCCGGGTACTCACCACCAGCTGGCTACTTAAAGGACTATATGTAGTCATTCTGGCTTCAAACGAACCCTGCCTCAAGAAACTGTTCAGTCAAGGAGGCCTCCTGTCTGGAACTTCCATCTGGAACCACGGATTGTTAAACCGTCATTTGAAACAGTGTCATCAGCTTAAATTTTTGCTTCACATTAGGGTTTTAACTCTGAAGTTTGTATATAAAACATCTTCCTGGCAAGAGACCTTCGGCGGCGAAGATATGGAAAGGAGAAAACTGCAGCTTCTGGGCCTTTGGGTTCTGCTTCTCGTGGCTGTGGCTGAGCTTCCCTGAGGTCTGCAGGATGAAAATCAGCTTGGCCTGACCAGGGAGATGGATTGAAATGGAGCCTCTGTGCGCCGTGCATTAAGTAAGCAGCAGCCGCATTAGAAGCCGAGGGTCCATTAGCTCTCATTTAATGGTTCTTCTCAAGCAGATAAGTACAGGCATCAGACACCCCAGCCCTTTTATGACACATAAATCACAGGTCAGTGCCTTCCATGGAGATTCCCGTTTGCTAAGTGAGTAGTGAGACCAGGAGCAGGGAAGCAACACTTCAGCGCACTAAGAGACCCAGGGGGATGAGCTGATTGCACAGGGCAAGACCAGGAATTTCTCCCTACAATTTAACGATTAAAACCTCTCTCGTGCTTGAGAACTGGCACATCATTCAGGACCTTCCACGAGCAGCAGCTCACACCACAGCCCCACCCTCGGTCCCCGTCCTACCATTAACTTCTTTCTCTGGGAGTTGGTTTCCACAAGCCTTACTGAGTGGAGACCAGGCTATGAGAGCCCATCTTTTGGCCCCCACTAATTGGACTGAGGTGGACCATTTGCCCTACTCAATCCACAAAATCTCTTTCTCTTGATAATTTATGCCAAGAGGCACAGAGACAGAGGGGGGGCCGGGGAGCTGAGCCATGTTAACGGTGGGTCCCTCAGCGAAGGTCCATGAACTTAGGCTGCTGAGGTCCTGGGAACGGCCCTGGCTTCCGCCCTTCCTGGGCCTGCCACCGTGGCCTTTCTTCAGGTTCCGTGAGCTCTGTACCTAAAACCAACTTGAGTGGATTCAGCTCCTCATTACTAAAATTGCTTCTAAGAAACCCTGAATCTTAGGGAGAACACTGATCCAACTCAGACTGGGACTTCTGTTGCCTACTCCAGAGCCACACTCAGCCCGGCCACGCTCCTGTCATACAGGCCCGGGCGGGAGCTGGCCACCCCCATGGGCAGGAGGCCGGGAAGAGGGGGGCAGTGGGGGCCAAAGTGTGGTCTGCAGACTGCTGCCAGCCCACCATCTGTTACGGGTCTGCAACAAGAAAAGTACAGAAACTGAGAAACACTGAGAGCTTTCATGACAATTTTCCACAGCAATCTGATGTCTATCGAACCTCACTTTTAAAAAACAGAGCTTGTATTTTGATTATCTTTGTTTTTTTCCATTCATTTTTCTAGTATTTTATATTTATTGTATTTTACCCAAAAAATCAGTTCACAAATGATTGGAAATAAAAACAAACAAACAAACAGGTCTTTCACTGCCAAGAGTTTGAAGAGTGCTACTTAAAATCCCCCTCCAGGGACTTCCCTGGTGGCGCAGTGGTTAAGAATCCGCCTGCCAATGCAGGGGACACGGGTTCAAGCCCTGGTCCGGGAAGATCCCGCATGCCGCGGAGCAACTAAGCCCGTGTGCCACAACTACTGAGCTCACATGCCACAACTACTGAAGCCTGTGTGCCTAGAGCCCATGCTCTGCAACAAGAGAAGCCACAAAAATGAGAAGCCCATGCACCACAACAAAGAGTAGCCCCCACTCAATGCAACTAGAGAAAGTCCGTGAGCAACAACAAAGACCAATGCAACCAAAAAAATAAAAATTAATAAATAAAAATTAAGTTTAAAAAAAAAATCCCCCTCCACACTCTGATCCAGGCCCCTGGGCCACTCAGCTGCAGCATTTCACCTAGAAGAGACAGGATTACAGCTGTGCCTTCTCTCCAAGGAAAAGTAATGAGTCGCAGGCAGAGGCAAAGCCTATTGCTCACAACTGTTAGTGAGGAGGGCCCATCCTTGGATCAGCAGGTCAGAAGCAAGACCCAAAGCACCCAGATGGAGTTTAGACAAAGTATTCCAAGGGGGCCGGAAGCGCTATCAAGAGCAAACTTGGGAGCTGCACCCAAATGCGAGTCAAGTGGCTCAACTGGGCTTGGGGGGTTTCTAACGCCCAGTCAGTGCCTCTCTGTGCCACCTCCCTACGCGCGTGCACGCGCACACACACACACACACACACACACACACACACACACACACACACACACACACACACACACACACACACACACACACACACCCGTCCCTTCCTGGAGCCTATCTACTTCTCTGGGCAGCCCCACCCTCTCCCGCAGAGCCAGGACAGGAGCATAGACGGGGATGAAGTGCACGGCTCCCACCACCCCTCCTTTCTGTGAATAGACTTAGCCTGGGTCTCCCCTTATCCTCTCCAAGGAAGAGGCGAGGCCACTGGGGATGTAGGGTGGGCCCTTGGGCTGTGCCGAACCCTCCCAACTCTCAATTCTCTCCGTGTGGGTCCAGAAGATGAAACATGGACATGGAAAGGCCTTTTTTTTTTTTTTTAACAAGTGTCCCTTTCCCATGTAAAAATAGAGACGTGTAAGGAGAAAGAAGGAAGAAACATATGGCGAGTGAGATGGAAAAGGAGGAAGCAAGTGTCCCCGGGCCTAGCACAGGGCAGGCGCACAAGGGCTCTCAACAAATGTTTGCTGAGTGAATGAAGAAAAGCCGGGAAAGCCGACCCAGGAGCAAGGAGGCCGAAGGGGCCCACACAGCAGGCAGCAGCCCCGGGGAGGCAGCAGGCAGGGCCGAGGGCCGCCAGCAGGGTGGTGGCTGCACACGGACTGCCTCTCTGAACAAGACTCCTCGCTGCTCTCCTTCTCTCTTTCTCCTTAAAAAAAAAAAAAGTTCTAATGCAGGGAAGAGTCATTGATTTCATTTGAAACTATTCCCAAACAGGATATGGACGCTCAAACAGCTCCTTGGCCCTTGGCAACCGTTGTGCGCAGGTGTTTCTTGCAAGTGCCGGGCAGCACGTAGGGCACCGAGGCCCGGGGAGCACAGGGGGGCAGCCCAGGGCCCGAGGGCCTGATGGCACCGAGCCCTGGAGCAACCCCTGCATTCCAGGAATTAGACTCCTTCCCACACGCCTCTCCCTGCCCCCTTGCTCACCTCACTTCCAGCCCCCAGTCTTTCGTACAACAGGAATTGAGTTTTCACTCTTGTTAGTTCTGTAATTCGTATGATGAAAACAAACCACTGTCACAAAGAGAGAAGTTAACATGCAGTGAACAAAATGGATGCAAGGAAGCATAAATAGAACTGCTTGATAACAGACAAAAACAGGATGGACTATACCGTGCCAAGCAAAAACAAATATGTGAACACTGATAGAATTGAATAAAAAGTTCATCAATAAAAATCAATACATACACATTTTTTTTCTGAAGTATAGTTGATTTGCAATGTTGTGTTAGTTTCTGCTGTACAGCAAAGTGATTCAGTTATACAAATATATACATATTCTTTTTCATATTCTCTTCCATTATGTTTTTTTTTACAGGATATTAAATATAGTTCCCTGCACACACATATCTTTTTAATCCAAGTTTCTAAGAGTAAAGTGGAATCAAAGAGTATTGAAGCATGAAGGAGTATCTCCAACAAACAGGAGTTTATAAGTAGCCCTGGACCAAGAGTTAAACATAGAGTTACCATGTGATCCAGCAATTCCACTCCTAGGTAGAGTACATACCCAAGAGAAATGAAAACATAGATGTCTGCATGAAAATTTGTATATGAATGCTTATAGCAGCATTATTCACAATAGCCAAGAAGCAGAAACAACCCAAATGTCCACTGGTGAATGAATAAATAAAATGTGATATCTCTATATATTGGTATATTATTTGGCCATTAAAAGGAATGAAGGTTTCATACATGCTACAACTTGCATGAAACTTGAAAACATTGTGCAAAACATTAAGTGAAAGAAGCCGGTCACAAAGGATCCCATGTTGTATGATTCCATTTATCTGAAGTGTCCAGAAAAGATAAATCTGTAGAGACAGAAATTAGATTAGTGGTTGCCAACGGCGGGGATGGGTAAGGGGGTGGCAGGATTGGGGGATGGTAGCTAAGGGGTATAGGATTACTTTTGAGGATAACAAAAACTTTCTAAAATTGTAATGATGATTGTTCAGCTCTGTAAATATACTAAAAGCTACAGAATCATACACTTTAAATGGGTGAATTCTATGGAATATGTCCATGTAAAGAAAGCTATAAAGAAAACAAAAAACAGAGACATCATTTTCCAAGCAGAGATAAGAAAGGTGGGGTATGTCTGGTGGATTTCATCGATCCCTTCTGGCAAGGAAAGGGTTAGGATTGGATGCTAAATCTTGAAGTACTTCTTCGCTCTCCTTTGGGCTTTTTTTGTTTTTGTTTTTTTTCTTCGCTCTCCTTTGGATCCTCACTGTTGCCCCCAAGGCTCCTGTTACAAGGCTTCATCCAGGGGGTCCTGGAAAGGAGCCCCTCTCTTTTCCCCTGTTTTCGTAATGGAAAGGGCTGGCAAGAGCTTACAGTGTAACCCTTCTAGAGATGTTTATGATTTTGGATTATAATCATAACTTAGAACATTCGAGGTTCAGGAACAATTGAGGCTTAGGACAATCTCTTCTACTGGATCTCTTTGTGTTCCGTGGAGCCCTTCCAGGGCTATCAAGTTGGAACCAAGAGGAAGGGAGGGGCCGTGAGAGGGGCGCTGGGTATACCATAGCTTTTAGAGAAATTCTCACTTCACATGGTTAAATACAATGTTTGGGGGTTTTAAAGATAAAACCATTCACAAAGCCATTCACAAAGAAAAAATGATCCAGAAAAACTCAACCCTGAGGTTTCTGGACAACTGACATTTGACTGAGCTTTCCCAAAACAATACAGCACCACGAGGCCCACATTCCCCTTCAGTGAGTTCCAGAGAGCCCTTCACAGGCTCTTAGCTGCCTCCCTCCACCTCTGGACATCATCCATAGACCATTCTCAAGGCCCCGCCAGATCTGACGTCCCCTACGATGCTCTACGATCCTGCCTGAGGCATAGTCCGCTGACCCAGAGCAACAAGGAGCCCATGGCAAACACGTGCCCCAGCACACGGGTCACCAGGAGTCTCCTGAGTCAGGCCCTGAACGAGCCTCTCTCTCTAGCACATGATCGTTGACAATGTGTTTACATAAGTAGGCCAGGAAAGAGGTCAGAAGTAAAACACAGCTAAGTTGGTCCATCGCAGCAGCCATATTTCCTTGCCCCTCCCCCCAAAGTAAGACCCAGCCAAATCCCCAGACTTCCGGCCAAAGAGCTGAAACTGTTACATGATGCTAGCTGCTCTAAACCACACACGACACTACCTAGAGAAACATCTGTCAGTTTCTTGAACTTTACGAAGCCCCAGAATGATGAACTCGACCAAGGTAGCATCAAAAGTCTCAGAGGGTCAGAACCTGGGAGGTCCGTAGTTTCTATTTACATTTTTTTAACTTGAATTCTCTCTCACCCAGAGCCCAGTTACTGTGAAGCCCTTTCTCTGAACCTGCCTTACTAAAATCTAGAATGGGTAATATCACCTAGCAGAGGTTTTTACAAACAGCAGGCACTTTGGTAAATGCCTCAAGAAATTGATGAGTAAGTTCATGAGTGAATTAATTAATGATTTCGGAAGTAAAACTGCTTTAAAGTCAAAAGTATTACACACTGCTACATATAAAATAGATAACTAATAAGGACCTCTTTTGTTGTTGTTGTTGTTGTTGTTGTTTCTTTGCGGTACGCGGGCCTCTCACTGTTGTGGCCTCTCCCGTTGCGGAGCACAGGCTCCAGACGCGCAGGCTCAGTGGCCATGGCTCACGGGCCCAGCCGCTCCACGGCATGTGGGATCTTCCCGGACCGGGGCACGAACCCGTGTCCCCTGCATCGGCAGGCGGACTCTCAACCACTGCGCCACCAGGGAAGCCCCAATAAGGACCTATTTTATAGCACAGGGACCTCTACTCAATACTCTGTAATGACCTATATGGGAAAAGAATCTAAAAAAGAGTGGATATATGTATGTGTATAACTGATTCACTTTGCCATACACCTAAAGCTAACACAACATTGTAAATCAACTATACCTCAATAAAAAAAAATTTTTTAAGTATTACAGTTTAGTCATCCCAATTTTTATAATTTCTCCATCACCTATTTAGGACCTTCTTAAAGTGAACTGGTCCCAGCATCATAGAGCTTGGAAGGGACAGGAGACACTACCCACTCTGATTAATTCCAAACTCTTGCCTAAACAATGTCCCAGAGGCCACCTAAGGGGACAAGTAGGAGGCTGAGAAGAAAGGCATTTGGGATCTCCATTCTCATTTTTGTTAGTATATTAAGATAAGGCTACCTGCTAGAATAAATAAACCTCAACATTTCAATAGCTTGGCAACATAGAACTTTATTTTTCACTCACATAACAATTTGATGTGGGAGTTTCTGGCCTGCAGGTGGCTCTCCTGCACGGGAGCCCAGGCTCCTCCCATCTTGTGGTTCCATTATCCCCCTAGGGCTGCAGCCAGGAGACGGGGAAGGAAGAGGAGAGAGAGCACACCTGCTTCTTTACCACCGTGGCCTGTGTATTAGTCAGGGACTTTTCAGGAGAACAAAGTCCAGGCCAGGTAATCAGAAAAACAGGACCCAGGCCAGGCAATCCAATAGACACCCTTTAACATGGGCAATGACAAGAGCTTAAAAGCCAGACAGGGAACGTGAGAAAATCCAGAGATTAGCATCAGCAAGAAGTCACTTCCACTCCTAGGACTGGAGGATCCATCTCACTCACCACTTACCCCTCTGAACGACAGAGAAAGCTGCTGGGCAACTAAGACATGGAAGAGGGGCTGTTAGTTAAGAGCTGAGACTACAGTGATGTCACCTGAAGCAAAAAGATCAGGGCTGAAATACCTTGTCTTCTCCCTTTCTCCCTCCCTCCGGTCTCCTGCCATTCCCCGGGCTGGCTGAACCTAGCCAGAGCCAAGGAAGGAAGCCTGGACAACTGTAGTTTGTAGGAACCAGTCCTGTACAGAATGAGCAGCGTAGGGAAAGGGCAAGGAAGTGGATCTGAGGGCAAACAGGCTAGTGACAAACATGATCCATAAGTGACACAAATCACTTTCACTCCCAGCTCATTGGTAAGGGGTAGTTACAGGCCCACGTCAAGAAGCAAGGGCTGCTGGGAAATGTAGTCCTGGGAAATGTAGCAGGCTGGACATCCACTTACCAGTAACATAATATAGTGGGCAGTTGGCCATCTCTGCCACAGTTAGGTTGGAATAACTTTTCAACCCGCCCAGCGGCTCCATTTTCACATGAGGTTCATGAGGGACACAACCACAGGAAAAAGACCCTGGTGACTCTCTGGGCAGCATTACTACTTCTCCCTTCTCATGCCATCCCTTAGACCTAGAGCACTGGTAGGAAGAGGAGGAACCAACAGCAGCTGCTTGGTTCTCCTGAGAGGAAGGGGCAGAAGGTCCAGAGATTCCTGGATCCTTAAGCTGTTGATGATCAGAATGCCCTCATGGAACTTTGGGGTGAACTGGGGTACTGAAGCGTGAAGGAATTGGTACACAAGACAGAATTGGCTTCCGTGCCGTGGAGCACGTGATTCTGCTTTATTAGGAGCTGCACAGTAAGTGCTTGGGATCAAAGAAATGGAGCCCCAGGATGAAGGAAAACAGACAGTCTTGCTCTGGGCAGTATCTCAGCCTCCCCACTGATATTTCAGCTCCAAACACTTATTTTTAGGCCAATCTCCTTCTGTCATTATCTTGGAGGTGTGCTTACATTCTTAGCTCCTATATTTATATTCCACCCAACACAGATGACTTCCCTGTCTTTAATCTTCAAACACTACAATCCATTCAGAGAAACTGCATTTCTGCTGCACTCCTGAACCCTAACTAGGTAGACTGAGGCCTCCCTCCACACTGGCCAGAGCAGTTCCACTCATTCCTCTTTTATATATTGGGCTGTTTATCTAATATGGATGAAAAGTTTGCAAACCATGAATCTTGCTTAATTCTTCCCTTTATATGTGAGAAAGCAGTTCAGTGAGAGAAGGGGAATTGCCCCAAGACTGCACAGCTAGTACACCAGGAGACAGGCCTAGACCTTCAGATCCTCAGGAAATTCTAACAAGAATAGTTTCTAAAACACATGTTCCTCGCGGAAAGTGCCTAGAAACTCTCCACCCCTGAAGATTACATCATGGAAAATGTTTTCAGTGTTGTGCAGAGCTGGCTATTTCCTCATGAATTAGGGCTCCTTTGGTTGCGAGCAACAGAAATCCACGGAGACGACTTTGGCCAAAAGGAGCAACTCTACTACAAGGGGCTAAGGGAACACACAGCAGGAATGAATCCCATGCCAGGAATGCAGCTGGGCCCCAGGGATGAGCTGGAGCCAGGGATTCAAACCGCTTTAGAAATCGCTCTCCGAATCCTGCTTTGATGTCCATTCCTAAACCAATCTATATGGCCAGAGCCAGGGAAACTCTCTGATCTCCCCAGCTTGATCACGTGCCTGCTCTGGTCTAATCAACAGGATCCAGAGCTCCAGGGCAAAATATAGCTGCCACCAGGACCCATGTGGTTGGGAAAAGGGCAGATCAGTAACCAGAGAGCAGGGATTTATTACAGACTGGAAAGATAGCCTAATGTGTCCACGTACCACGTAATCTGGCTCTACCAATTTAACACTTAACATTTTAAGCAATTAACTTGGAACATTATTAGGTTGCTTATTATTAAATGAACAGATCTTACCAATATTCAAACACAATTTTCCACATTGCCCAAAAAAGTCCTAGTCATTCTTCCATGCCTAATCTACTAAGATACCATCCCCATTGTGAAGGCCTGGGGGACTCCTCAGTTAGCACTACTGTGGCACTTGAGACATATTTGTCTTCTCCAACAAACTACTACCTCCTCATGGGCAAGAACCTTATCTTGTTTGTCTCTGTCTCAAAGACTAGTTTAATTCCTGGCATATTATAACTTTTGGTACTTGTTGAATATTGGGTTTGTCCTATAACTATTTGTCAAGCATTGATTAAATAATAAAGAACCACCATGAAGTCTCTCAAATTACTTTGCAGAATTTTTTACAAGAAAGATCATCACTTGAGATTGATGGCCAATTCACACTCGACGGAGAAAAACATTAAGGTAGACAATCCAATATCAATCTCACTCTGACTTTTCACCCTTGCCGGGAGGATACATAATTCAAATGCTTCCTTGCAGTCATGATGTACAAGGTTGAGCTGAGGCCCACTTGTTGAGGAAGAGTTAGCTCTATCATTAGAGTCCTGTGATCAGTAGAGTCCACTACATTTAATCTTGTGTCATTCTTATTAACAGTACATAACATACTTTGCTGGCACAGTTACTCAAAGAACAGCAAATATTAGAGGGAAAGTCTATAATAATGAACTATAGTAAATGCAACATTATTGAAAATTTACCCCCCGAAAAGGTGTGGCCTTCAAATGGAGGTTTCTGGATAGGACTTAGGGGCAGAAGTTGCCAAGAAGCAAAGTAGGAGCCAATCGAGTCAGAGTAATAAGAAGTTTAAATAAAAACTGTTGTTAAAGAAATGTATCTGGACTCTGCAGGTATTAAATATGAGCATAAAGGCTATAGTTGCCACACATTCTTTGATTTGGAAATAAAACAATTTCTGAACGTTTAGAACAGGTCCTTTAAATAAAAGAATGTATAGGCATGGAGAAGAAATTTCCATCATAAAATCTTTACACAAATCTTAAGCAATGGTGGAAAGTGCATGTCCTGCTTCCATTCCAAGTGCTAAAGGAGGCTTTTTGAAGGATATGAATGTGAGAAACAGAAAGACTCCAGGGTTGTGGAAAGAACAGAAAGCCAACTCTCCCTGGATTCCAAGGAGCCTCTGCGGGTTCCCATCATTCTGGAGTCCCTACACCTGCAGCCTTGGTTCCCACAGAGCCCATCCCAGCATGCTGCATATTTCGGTAATCTTGGATGTCCTCCCTGCATGGGCAATGTTGTGAGTAGGTAAACAGGGTGGCTTCTGGATCTCTCCAGCAAAGGACAAATGACTCTGAATTTAGAGAAAAACAGATCCACAGGCAATTCAAGTACCTGGATAAGAGGCAGAGGACAAGCAGAGAAAGATTTTTTTTTTTAACTTGTTTGGATTTAGTGGAAATCAAGGACCAGCTGACTGAAGGGAGGGACCCTCCATCTGAACTGGGGTGGAAGCTGACAACAGGAACCAAGTGTTGCTTCTTGGTGGGAGAGGAGAGAGACATCCTCAAGGTCCACTGTCCACAGGATCCTGGACTTAACTTTGAACTTTATGTGCCATCCTAGGTTGCAGTGTGAACTAGGACTTAACTCTTTTTTGCCCCTTTATTCATGGATTATGAATTTGTATTTTGTTTCTGTTTCTTATGATTCTTCTGCCATTTTGGAGTGGGAGGGGTGAAAGCAAATCGATTCTAAGCTCACTGGGCTCAAATACCAAATTTTCAAAGAACAGAAAATTTTATATGCTTGTTACTGGACTAACTTAGCCATTTTTCTTTTTTTTTTTAATTTTTTAAGAATTTTTTAAAATGTAGACTCCTACTTAAACAACTGCTCTTTTAGAAGTCCACAGTGTTTATTAAAATTTTGTATTTTAATATCTGTGAATATGTTTTTGTTCCCGCTTATTTACTGGCTGAATTATTTTCTGTTCCAGTTTTATAATGTAGATAACTCATTTACAATAGTATTTCTCACACTGAGTTTGGGAATTCTGAGAGATTTCTAGAAATCAGACCCACTGAACGGTCAATAGCTGTGTGATGCTGGTGTCCCTCTCTGAGCTATCTATAGATGGATAAACTGGCACTTCTGCTTCTAACTAAGAAACGGTTACCTAAAGAGCTACCTAAGGTTTTCCAACTATCAAAAGTCTTCTATCTCACACCGTAAGATAAATGTTATGGCTTGAAATCTAAGGGAGAGGTATATGATCGGCCAATACGCTCTCTTGTTTACTTTGTCCAGACTTTGCATCTGTTCTATATATAAAACCCAACTGCAGGTGACTTAACCAAAAGTTTATTTGGTGGAAAGCAACTTAACCAAAAGTACTTTGACTAAAAGCAAATTAATCAATGTGAAAGAATTTAGTTGATATAAAAATGTGATTGGAAAATATTGACACGAGTTACCAATATTTTTTTCAAATATTACTAACTTTGAAGTTACCCTCCATGGATCTCTCTCTTGAGAATTATTGAAGGGTCTTTTTTTTAACCTTAAAAAAAATTCAAGTGCATTTTTAGTGAATCATTCCTTCTCTGTTCTGTGTATGATAGTGAAAATTTGGAACAACCTAACTCTCTAATGACAGGAGATGAGTCCCACATCTGAGCTGCTACTAAAATCCATGATCTCCATCCTTAGCTAACAAACTTTCACCTTGTCTTCAATCCACTCTAACCCCACCACCTATACCCTCACTTTCAACAGATGGCCTTGCCTCCTTCAATATAGAGCAACTAGAAAACACCAGATATGAAGCCTCACATTCCTCCCTGGCCATCTGCAACCTTACCTCCACTCTTCTGTCTTAGTGATGGAGGGATCCTGCCTTTAGCCAGTTAATCCTTCTGTGCTCTGGGACTTGTGCTCTGTACTCTAGAGCCTCTCTCCCCTCCCCCCTCCCTCTCACTCTCTCTTCCCCCCCATCACACTCTCTCTATCCTGTACCATCAATCTCTTCTTTACTCAGTCAGCATGTAAACAGTCACAAGTCTCTTCATCTTCATCCTAAAAAACAACAAAGACTCTCACCTGACACTTCGCTCCACTCTTCTTTCCTTCCTCCCCTTCAGACCCAACTCCACATGGGGTCATCAGCTCTTTCTGGTTCTACCTGCTCTCTTTCCATTCTCTCTTCAACCTGCCTCAATCTGGCTATGGCTAAGATCACCGATGCCAATGGCCAGCAGATTGTCAACTTCAATGGACATGTTTCTGTGTTTGTCTTGCTTGACCTCTCTGCAGTATTGGATGCCAACTTTTCCCTTTTCCCTCCTCCACCAAAATTCCATTCCCTTGGCTGCCTTGACAACTCTCCTTTCTGACTTTTCTTTGCCTTCTATGGACTTCTCTATTCCTTCTCTTCCTTCTTTTCTTTCTATGACTTTTCTTTTCCTCCTCAGTCTCCTCTGGGGTTCTTTTCCCACTCACCTTTTAAGGACCACCATTTCCCAAGCCCCTCTGTTCAAACTTCTGCTCTTGTCCCTCCACCTCCTCTCCCTGGACCTCCTCAGACAACATTTATCCTGAGGACCTTCAGTAGAGCACCGTGGTTGAAGATGTGGACTCTGAGTTTGAATTCCTAGTTCCATCACTCACTGGTCATTCTCCCTCCACCAAGCTACTCTCTAAGCCTCCGCTTCCTCAGCTTTGAAATGGAGTAACAACACCTCTGCCATAAAGTTATTGTGAGGATCAAATATTATAATGCATGTAAAACAATTAGCATAATTGTTATTATGCAATGCACTAATAAATGGCTCGGTTAGGGCTTCCCTGGTGGCGCAGTGGTTGGGAGTCTGCCTGCTGATGCAGGGGACACGGGTTCGTGCCCCGGTCCGGGAAGATCCCACATGCCGCGGAGCGGCTGGGTCCATGAGCCATGGCCGCTGAGCCTGCGTGTCCGGAGCCTGTGCTCCGCAACGGGAGAGGCCACAACAGTAAGAGGCCCGCATACCGCAAAAAGAAAACAAAAACAAAAAATGGCTTGGTTAATGTTATCTATTATTATTATCTTGCCTTAAGCTCCAAAACATCTGGTTCGCTAAAAAGACATAACTCAATACCAGAAATGACGCCATCTACTCATGGATCACTGAGGCCAGAAGATGATGCAAAGCATCTCTTTTCTCTCCAGACTGCCTTCCAGGTGTACACAGTCCACCTTGGATGTTCTTCTTTGGACACACACGATATATTTCTTTGCCCCATCTCCAGTCCTCTTCCCTTTTCTACCCCTCTGTTGGAGTCCCAGCTCCACTCTGCTAGCATCACACCACGCAGGCTGAATTGCTACTGCCTCTCTCCTAAGTGGGCACCTCCCTACAACCCCCCACAGGAGCAGGACTGGATTTTCAGAGTCTTCCAAGGGGTCCCACAAACCTATCTCTAGTTAATAATGACTGCCTCTCACAGCAGTTTGATGTTTTTTCATGCTGTAAGATCCTCTCTGCACCTGGGATGAGAATTGAAGGGACAAAGAGGGGGAACAGGACAGAGAGACTTATTCTGCCACCACATTACTATTATTTTTCATAATTAATAAATTTTATAATATATGTCCAGAGACCTGTATTTTGACCTGACATTCACCTGTACTAGATTGTATTCAAACCAGAATATAAAATATTTAACAGGCACTAAAGCATCTTATTATACCTTGAATTCAATATGCCTAATACTAAATTAAATATTTTTTTCTCCCAAAACTATTCTTCCTATTGTATTCACCACCTACCCAGAGGTACAAGCCAGGAACCTGTCCCTGGTTCTCTGTCCCAGCTGCTTTCTTATCCCTTATCCCCCTTACCCACTTCTACCTCCTAAATATCACCATATCACCTACTCTTCATCACCCCTGCAACTACTCATAACCCAGATCCCATTCTGAGTCATGGCCTACACCAATTCATTTCTGAATTAGATGACCCTCCCCTGAGTCACTACAGCAGTCTGTACTCCTGTCTATGCTGGTATTATCAGGCTGTGGAGTACTTGTGGGGCCTCAAACATAACATCTTGATGCTTTCAGTGCCTAGAAGAAGGCCTGGCATCTAATAAGTGTGCAATAAATACCTGCTAAAAGAAGGGAAGATGGAAGAAAGGAAGGAAGGAAGGAAGGAAGGAAAGGAGGGAGGGAGGGAGGGAGGGAGGGAGAGAAGGAAGGAGGGAGGGGAAAGAGAAATCAAAGTCAATTACTAATCTTACAACTTTTTCTTTTGAGGACTATTTATGAACTTATATTTTGGGTATCAAATACTCAGGTCTATACATACTCTCTGCCTCTTCTGTCGGGCTCAGCTTGCTCTGCGGATCAGGGCTTCAGAGCAGTGTGAAATCCTGCAGTCATTTACAACTTATGGAGAGAAGGTAATAATTGTCTCCTAATGCTTCTCGCTTTACCCTATGTACTTCCTACTCTAACTTCTCCTTTAAGGCATCATGTTTAATTTCTTCAGGTTTTACTGGCCTTCTCCAAGCTTCTAGTCCTGGCCATTTGCTTCCTCTTGGTTTCTTATTTCTCCACAGGGAAGAGTCTAAATGGAGGACAGGAGTCAGGAAGGAAGGGAGGTTAGTGTTTAGAATGATTTCACCTGGAATAGTGGAGAGAACGCCATCAATGGAAAGACAGAGAGAGTTTCCGAAGACACTAGGGCGGGCACACGATATGAGTGTCCCTGGGAATTCTAATTCTCTGTCCCTGCATCCAGCGCTTCCTCATCTCCCAGTACATCTTCTTGCCTTTCATATTAAGATTATTCTCCAGTGAATGGCTTAAAATTTCTCCTTAACCTGTCTAGTACACATCCAACTGCTCTCAAACTATTTATTAAAGGGACTTTAGCTCTTTCTTTTGAACACTTTAATAACATTTTAACAAATCAGAATTAAAAAAAAAAGCATACAATGTTCACCCAGTGAGGTACATAAAATGCCAATGCCCATTTGTCAGAGATTTGGGAGGTAGCTTTAGGTGAAGTTGGTATATATTGTGATTCTTTCAGCAGGCAATTTGCACAATGGTGCTATCCTTATAAAAACTGAAACTTACAATGGTAAAGAGAGACTTTATCACATATAACAGAACTGTCTAAGGAAGAAAAGCACTTTGCTTCCAAATATGCCAGCACGAGCAATATCAACATTTCAGTGCACATACTTTTGTGCTTTAGACATTATCTCAATATTTCCTCTGAGATCCCATGGATTCCCTTTTGCCCCTTGTGATTACAGAATGGTGACCTAGTTTAGATCTGTCCTTACTCTTACACACACACACACACACACACAAACACACACACACACACATACACAATGCTTCACTGCTCATGGAAATTGAGATATTTTCTTACTAGAGGTTTACCGTCAATAGGATCTTGAGCACAGACTACTTTTCAATGGTTTAGGTTATTCTAACAAGTATGAACTTGCCTAAATGTACTTGCTGGATGAGATGTCGAAACCCATCCCTCTATGGAAATCACCAGTCACCACACGGCTGCCAGTCTTTTTTTGTTTTTGTTTTTTTGCGGTACGCGGGCCTCTCACTGCCGTGGCCTCTTCCGTTGCGGAGCACAGGCTCCGGACGCGCAGGCTCAGCGGCCATGGCTCACGGGCCCAGCCGCTCCGCGGCACGTGGGATCCTCCCGGACCGGGGCACGAACCCGTGTCCCCTGCATCGGCAGGCAGACTCTCAACCACTGCGCCACCAGGGAAGCCCACGGCTGCCAGTTTTAACAGCCTCTTCACGGTCCTCACCTTCATCAGCCTCCACATAGCCCCTGACACCGCTGACAATTACCTCTTTCTTGAAGGCCCCTTGATTTCTGTCTTGGGCGGCACCACTCAGAGAGTCCTATTCCAGCAGAAGGCAAGAGAATACAGATGGCACTGGGTCTGGAGGGTACTGAACCTGAAATTGTCCAGGTGGAAATAAGAGACGTATCCTTTTGTGCAGATTGCATCCTTGAGCCTGTGCCAGCAAGCGGGTCATGATGGAGTCCTTCCCCAGAGAAGAGTGACTCAGAAAGAGAGAGAAGGGTTAATATTCTCATCTTCAGGAATGAAAGCAGAGGGCAGAGATCAAAGGGAATTCCAGTTACTGTCCCAGCAAGAGAGTCAGGAACACAGACTGGGAATCAAAACCATAAGAATTTTTTAAGATTCTCTAAATCTCATGGGTTTGTGAATTTTATTATTCCCGTTATATATTAAAATTTATTTCAAAAATAAACAGACAAGGGCTTCCCTGGTGGCGCAGTGGTTGAGAGTCCGCCTGCCGATGCAGGGCACATGGGTTCGTGCCCTGGTCCAGGAGGATCCCACATGCCGCGGAGCGGCTAGGCCCGTGAGCCATGGCCGCTGAGCCTGCGTGTTCGGAGCCTGTGCTCTGCAACAGGAGAGGCCACAACAGTGAGAGGCCCGTGTACCGCAATAAATAAATAAATAAATAAATAAATAAATAAATAAATAAAGAGACAAGTAAATAAGAGGAGCTGGTAGGTTGTCTTCAGGGATCTGAAGAGGAATTAGAAGGAGCCGGGGGGAACCACATCCCTCCGGGGGAGAGAACCTCAGGGGAGTCAGAACTGGCCATGCCAGCACCTGGGAGGAGAGGAAGAAGGTCGCGTGCCCAAGACCTATTGCGAGGAGCACAGGAGAAAATAACAAACACATCCAGCCTGGCAGGAGCGTGCAGAGCTTCTCTGTCTCCTCGCCAGTTCCTTTTCCTTTACCTTCCCCTAAACACTTAAGATTCTTAAATCCATAACCCCAGCCACGCCCTCTCTCCTGCTCCAGACCCACATACCACGTACACTGCCACACCCCCAGCTGAGCATATGCAAAATGAACCATCACCCTTTCCATTCCCAGCCCGAATCTGTCTCTTCTCCAGTATCCTTGATCTTGGTGGAAGACATTACAAATCTCCCAAGCACCAAGGCTACCAATCTCAAACTGTCCTCCCCTTCTCCATAAGCCATCAGCCATCAAGGCCCACCGGTTAGATACCAGGTGCCCCATTCTCTTGTTTCTCACAGTCCCTGTCCTATCTCGGGTCCTATAGTCTCTCATAATACTGCTGCAATTGTCCCCTAACTGCAGTAGTTCGACCTGCAACGTGTGGTAGGTGTGACTTTTACAGTGAATCCTCACGACTCAGGCGAAATTATTTCCATACTGAACTGTATACAGCTCGTGAGCCTTTATTTTTACTGATGGTGAGAAGCGTTGAACTTGTCACTTTAATAAACGTATGCCATCATCTCTGACCTAAAGCTCTTCCAAATCCCCCACTTCTATTCCCTAGGATCCCTTCCCAAAACAAACTTCCCACATCCGAGCCCTCATCTTAGGCCCTGCCTTCTGGGGGAGCGCAGGCTACACCTTCCAGTCCTACGGTCTAAAAAGCTTCAAGGCTACATTTCCCCTCCTTTGCACCTAGTGTGCTGCGTGTGATCTAGGCTCTACCAAGCATCACATAGACTCTAAGGGCCCTAAGGGGCCATGCGGGTGGTGGTGACACAAGGAGATGGACCAGTGTGGCTGCCGAGGCTCTGTTCTTCTGTGGCAGCTGTGGCTGAGGTTCCAGTGTCCCTCCTCAGCTCACAGGTGCCAAGCAGTGGGCAGGGGCTCCAGTGGGGTCTCTGCAAGACCCATCACCTGATTAGAGCTTCTCCAGGCTATGCTGCTCCTGGCTGGATACCTTCCATTCTCAGTTCTCTGGTCTTCCTGGAAATTCCAGAAGCTACTGTTGTAACAAGTTCCTTTCTATTAAAATCAGCCTCTATGATTCTGTTTTCTGAGATTAGGAATCAGATCCAATGCAGTTATTCAAAGTCTTATTCAATGATATTGGGTTTTGTTATTATATAAGGGAGAAGCCATCCCTTTACACTTAGTATTGAGCAAAAATATCAAAAGAAATTTTTACACTAGGAGATTTTGTTTTTAGCTCTTATATTTCTACCTATGAGGGTTCATTTAGACAGCATGAATCAATGCCTTGCTATTAATCATAAAGGCAAGAGTTTTACAAACCTTGAATATGTAAAGTCCTGTTAATACTTCATGTATTTTAATAATAATAGCTACATTTTTAGTGCCTATCATGTATCAGTTATTGATCTTTTCTCAGTATGATATCTGATTACTCCTTACAACCACAGAAACTGAATTTCAAATCACACACATTGTAACTGATTGGTTCAGTGTTTTAACTCAAGTTTTTCTGACCCCAGGCCCACGCTCCCTCCCCTATGCTATGTTCCTCTCTGACCAAAGGCCCTGCTATAATCTGAGCCACACACTTCTCCTCAGGGCTCTGGCCCTCTGGCCTCCAGTTCACGTCACACTATCAGCTGAGCTCCCAGGGGAAGTTCTGGGCTCAGGAAACACACGTGCTAAGTCCTCAGAGACAGACGCATGGTCTGCCTAGTTGAAGTAAATCAGCAAAATATTCCCCTCAGCTCACAGCTGCTGTATTAATCAGAATTAGGTTCTGCTGTAACAGAATCATCCAAAATAACTATAGCTTAAGTTAGTTGATCTCTTTCCAAAAATATAGAGGTTGGTTAGTCCAGGGCTGGAAAAGGCCTTCACACTCAGGAACCCAGGCTTCTCCTATCTTCCTTCTCCACTGCAGGTGGCTTCCATTCCCAAGGCGACTGCATGGCCCAAAAGGCTGATGGAGTTAAGCTGCACATCTACACTCTGCCAACAGGAAGAAAAGCACGCAGTCCCTTTCCTTTAAGGACGTCTCCTGTATGTTGCACTCACCACTTTCCTCTAATATCCACCAGCCAGAGCTCAGCTAAGATGAGTTCCATAGCAGGAAGGAAAGCTGGGAAGTACAGTCTTCGGATGGGGGCGGATCCTTGTGCCAAGCCAAAAGGGAGGAACAGGTATCAAACTCTGCAAACTCTGCAAGCAGAGTCTTTGATATAATGGTCTACTTTGCTTTGATAAACAATTTTTGCTTTTTTTTTAACTTAATTTAATTTTTTTTATACAGCACGTTATTAGTTATCCATTTTATACATATTAGTGTATATATGCCAATCCCAATCTCCCAATTCATCACACCACCACCACCCCCTGCCACTTTTCCCCCTTGGTGTCCATACGTTTGTTCTCTACCTGTGTGTCTCTCCTTCTGACCTGCAAACCGGTTCATCTGTACCATTTTTCTGGATTCCACATACATGTGTTAATATATGATATTTGTTTTTCTCGTTCTGACTTACTTCACTCTGTATGACAGTCTAGGTTCATCCACGTCTCTACAAATGACCCAATTTCGTTCCCTTTTATGGCTGAGTAATATTCCATTAGCATATATGTGCCACATCTTCTTTATCCATTCGTCTGTCGATGGGCATTTAGGTTGCTTCCATGGCTTGTTTTGTGGAGGAAATAAGAAATGTGTTTGTTTCTAAGAAAAAAGGTCAAAGCTTGAAGAAGTGGGGATATGAAGGCTTATTAATATTAGGTCAGAAGGTAAAAATCTGGCAGCTCCTCTGTCACCAACTCAACTTTCCCAACTACCTACTCATTACATTTTCAGCTTTTCAGGATATCCTCTCTTTAATATGACTCCAGCCTCTGTGCAGGACTTGCATTGAAGGTTCCCGCCAAATCTTAGACATAGCCTTCCTGCTGAGAGCATAGGACAAGCAGGGTGGTTATCTCAGTGACAGAGCCAAGAACAGGGCAGAGATAACAAACACATCATAGGATCTCAGAGCCATTATTTCATCTCCATGAAACGATTTCCCCTGGCCTTTCCCTTCCTTTTTCTCCATTTTTTGTACAAGAGTCATTTCATCCTTTACGAGCTAGCTCATTCATTCATCTATTCGTTCAATAAACAGAAGCATTTTCCAAGGACTCCCTTAGGGAAGTTCATCGTCCACTGGATGGGACAGACCCCTGAACAAATCATTGTGGAATCATGTGGTAAGTGCTATCTAGAGGAATAAAAAAGTTCTGTAGGGACCTAGAGGATCTCCAGGAGACATCTTGTGAGAGGTGGTGTATGAGGTGGTCTCTGATTCACCTCTGAAGCATCCCCACCCCTGTATCCCCAGCACGGTGCCACAAACACAACACCATTTTCTGAATAAAAAATGTCACTATCCTCAGACACTTGGTTCTCATAATCTTTATGATGAGAATGTGACTGTTCTATTGTTCTACAGAAGCGCCCAGCAAGAAATGCAGCAACCCTTTCCGGAGATGTTCAGACAGATGAACAGTAAGTTATTACCCCCGACCCCCAACACACACACACACACACACACACACACACACACACACAGACACATACACACACACGTATAGACAGAGATGCACACAGAGACACACACACACACAGACATACACACACAGAGATGCACACACAGAGACACACACATACAGACACACATACACACACACACAGACGCACACAAAGACACACAGACACACACACACACAGATGCACACAGACACACACACACACAGACGTGCACACAGAGACACACAGACACACACAGAGACGCACACACACACACATACACACACACACACGTTTCTTTATTCTATTTAAAGATTCTGTAAAATCATGTGCTATTGTGCTTGATTATCCTTATAGTAAATAAGAATATCCGTCTAAAATGAACTTTGTCTCTCCTACTGTAACTCTAATTCATTCCTGATTTTAAAACCTACTAAAATACAAAAACAAAAAGTATTATAAAGACTTGTTTGTGGGTGGCTGTAGGTACTTGATATAGGTTACTTTCTTTCCGTTCCTTAGTCAAGATCACAATCTGGTCAAAAAAACAACTGGGTTGGAAATGAGTAAAATTTCGCAGAAAGGATTTTTGCCCATTTTTCAAAATTTGGGGGGTGGGGGAAGGGCAGGATGTTTCTACTTGATTTTAATTAATTTTAGCCAATTGTGTTTGCTCTAGTTTTCTTATAGTAATGATTAGTTGAAAAAGTAGATGTCTAACAGAAGGGATTGATTAAAGAAAGTATAATGTTACAAAATAGTATGTATAATACATACAAAAGTTACAACATAAACTGATTACTGTAAATTGAATTTTCTAGTATTTAGCAAAATATTTTATTGCATGAAAATAAACCAGGTAAAATAACCTAAGAAAAAATTAGAAAGTTTTTTTAAATCCTAGAACCTTTTCTTTTGTTTTACTATTTTAGGGATTTTTTCTTTAATACAAAAACAATGTATACTCATTTCTATAATTTACAAGAGGATAAAAATGTAAAGATAACCCATAATTACACATATCAGAAATAACCACTGTTAACAAATTGGTATGTATCATTTTTTCATGTATCTATGTGCAAAAATGAAATGATTTCAAACATATTGTTTTATTACCTTCCAAAAACTACTTTCCCACTTCTCCCTCCAAGAAAGACCCTAACGTGGTGACATAATTAATGTTAATAGCTTATCCTCAGAAAGAGCTTGAAGAAGGGCTAGAGGGAGGTGTGAACTCCTGGACCCCTGTGACAGATCAAGGCTTCATCCCACAGTTGGAGTTCAGTACTGTGCTGCATGGAACATGCTAGAAACAAAGGCTCAGTCCTTCTGAGCCTTCATTTCCTTGCCCACCACATGAGGATAACGATGTTTGTATCTCACAAATACTCTAACAGATGGGGTCAACTTTTAAATGAGCTTTGAGTTTTGGAAAAATAGCGGCATAGTATTTTATTATGTTGCTACCTGCTCGCTATTGGTATTATTATTATTCAATTACCCGGCTTTGAATTTTAAGCACTCTTTTTTAGAATATCTCTGCTGATTAGCCCTATGGCACCCTAATCACTCCTGGACTCTGCTGTTGTTGTTTTAAAATTTGTCAATTCTAACTTACTTGAATAAACATTCTTAAGCCTTTTCCATGGAATTTTTTGGTAAATTCCCATGTGGACAGCGTGGTAGGGGTTGGGTTTTACCTTGTATTGGTATTTCCTGCACCATCTCTCTGTTACCCCCCAAGCCCACATCACAGTGATATTTACAATGTCCAAGTCCATGGTGGCTTCTCCATGTAGGGGAGACACTGTCATCCCACAAGCTTCCCTTTGTAGAGGAATGGGAGGTGCGGGCCACTGAGATTCTCGTGGGAGGTTGTCCAGATGGGAATTGTCAATGCTGGGAAGTGAATTATGCTGCCAGGAAAGATTGCTGAAGCTTGCTGAAGCCAGTAAGCCCTTGCTGAAGGTTGCCTGAGGCCATTTCATCAGTAACCCCTGCTGCAACACAAGGACTGAGAAATGGCCAAAAAATTAACACAACCCCACCCTATCCTTGGCCTCCACCTCAGCCTTTATAATGTTGAGTCCTCAGAGCCCACAAACAAGGGAACCTTTGTTGAAAACATGGCTATGCCCTGGTTCATTTAAGCCTCACTGTCTTTACCAAGTACCGAGAAATCTACTCATGGACACACAGGACAATCTTCCAAAACACAGGTGCTGGTCTCCTAAGGACACAGAGGATTTTTCTAAACTAAGTAAGATTTTTTTCCTCCTCTACCTCTGTATGTGTTTCTTTTCCTTCTAATTCTGATTTTAATTTTTTTTCAAAACCTTACTTTTCTCATTCTCCATGAATTCCACTTTCACGAAATGAACAGAAGACACTTTACTAAGAAAAAAGTCCATGAACCATACGTAGCCTCACATGAATTCACAAGCAGGCACTGAGATGATGGGAGTCTTTCACAGACACTTGGTGATTTTCTGTCCCACGGGACAGACAGCCTGACCCTCTGGCCCCCACCTGCACACTCGCAACTATTCAGGACCAGCCAGGGAGCCAAGCTTTGACAATAACAGGCGAGAAAACAGGTGTCTTCCGCAGAGCCTGGTGCTTCCCAGATGGGAGAAGCGATTAAGGAGAACAGGAAGTGTTCTCTGCAAAGCTGGGGACAGACTGAGAACTGTGCTGTTCTGCTGAAAGTGCCAAGGTCATTAGTAAATGGTTGGAAACTATTGTTCATAAAAGGAACTTGTACAAACGTGAAACTCTCTTAACAGCCCTGTTTAAATTTACCTCAAAACAAAGGGTTGTCAATGAAGAGTTGGACTGCTTCCCCGCCCTGGGTTTAACCACACGCAGACACCTCGTAAATCTCCCAGCTCTTATTCTGGGTGCTCCCCGAGTGACAGCGACGTCTCCTCCCTGCCCTTCCCTTAGTGCGCCGTGAGCCCCCAGAGACCTCACTTCAAAATACACAAAGGCTGAAAAGCATCCCCACCTTGGAAACTAGTCCCTAATTCTCCACTATGGAAATTTAGGAACAATGATAAAAACTAAGTTACTAAATTTATTTCCCTCTAGGGTTCTGTGAGGGTCCAACACATTTTAAAACAGCATTTTCCAGTCACCTTCCTGCTTCGCCCTTTCCAGGGTGGAACCTTCAGCGCACTGACCTCATCATCTCCCACTGGCAGGAAAGCAGCCGGATTCCCTGGGGCACAGCAGGGCCCAGTGAGGAAGCCACACAAGGTGCTGCCCCTGTAAAGCCTGGCCTGGTCTGGATTACTCACACTTCACAGGCAATGTTACAGGAAACTGGTCCCAGAGCCTGGGTCTCAGGGTGACTCCCACCCCCCAATACCTGGGTCATGGGTAAGGCTCCCAGGGGCAGGAAGCAGAGGGAGGCTGGAGTTTGTGCTTTCAAAAGATCAAAGAGACAATGAGGGCCCAAAGATGGCAAAGTGGTTCTGATGCCAAAATTCATGACTGTATGTGTCATCCGACATTTACAGTCTCCACATACTGGGAAGATTGAAGTGTGCTCCCACTTACAGGCTGCAGAGATACTAGCTCCAAGGTTCCCAAACCCAGCTGCCCAACAGAACCCACCAGGGTGCTTTTTTTTACTGAAACATAAATTCCTAGGTCCTCAGAATGACTAAGTCAGAATTTCTAGAAGTGGGGCCTGGAAACTGAATTTTTCAGGCCCTGGAGGGGCCTAGTTGCAGAGTCAGGTCTGAGAATGGCTGCGTGAGATGGCTTTCTGTGCCCCCTTCCCCAAGCCTAGAGACCTGGACATGTTACTGAGTTTCCCTGGAATTCGTGGCCTGCCCACACGCTCCCAGATACACCGCTAAAATGCGCTTCCTTGGGAAGAAACAAGAGAAAGAAAATGAAAAACAGAAACACAAATTCATTCCTAGCATAAACAAAAACATTGCAGCCCGGTCCTCCACTTCTGCCCAAGATGACTCTTCCCCAGCTCACAGGGCACAACTTTGAGGAGGGAGAGAGAGAGAGAGGCAGTTAGTTGCAAGGCTGATGCTTGAAGCTTGAAGTGGGTTCCTCTCTGTAGACCTGTGCCACAGCCATGCACCCACTTTGTATGAGCCACTGTCCGCATGGGATAGTATCCCACATAACTCTTGAGCTACTTAACTCTTGAGTAATTCCTCAAGAAACAGCACTGCCTTCTCACCTCCTGCAATGCGTGGAGAATCTACACGCCCATGCCTATACACACATGCAGAGCTCAGCACAAGGGGCTACCCTTCTCGGGAGAACAAACTCTCCTGGTGGGACTGCCTCTGCCTTTAACCCAAACCCAAGTGGTTCTCCTGCCACAGCGCCAGACCTCAACCCCAATTCTGTACCGTTCGTGATACAAAGGGCAGCCTCGATTCATGCTTTAGAGAGGGCCATACAGTTTATGACCAAAGGAAGAACAGAAATGATACCATTTTCAAACTGAACTGGATCCCTTCTTCTACCCTCTAGCTCAAGTTCATTTCTCAGGCCCTCCTCCAAAAAGATCATCAAAAAACAAATGCTGTGAACATCAAAAGGTTCTAGAAGAGAAGGTACAGAAGTCCATTCCCCTCTCCTCCAGGAATGTACCCTGACCCAACACACACATACTAAAGGTAAACGTGCAAAAGATATAACCAAAATAACCAAAAGTTATTTTTATGCGCCATCCCTCAAAGAAGAAATAGAGACAGTGAAAATATTTACCTTATCCAACTTGAACAATGCAAATCCATATCCATCTAAAAAACTGACTTTAACCGAAGAAAAACTGTAATAATAGTCATTGCCACACCTCAGACGGCTCCATTGTTTTGTTCTGTGATAGCCACTTGAAAAACAAATTATTTTATAGGCACCTGGCTCATTATGTATTACAAATTAAATCTTCATTTATCTATACGCTGCAAACAGTACCTATCCATCGCCATCACTTAAAAACCCATTGCCCTTCTTTCTAGCCTTGTTAATTTCCAGATGCTAATTAAATTTAAACTCATAAAAGTATCTGTTTAGCATGCATGACAAGATCGTCCTTCAATATCCATTACCCACTGTATATTCCAGCATGTTTACCCACAGTTTTCTATTTGCTTTGTCATCTATATGCCTCAATTTCAAGGGACGGACTGGAGATTTAACCTGGAATTCAATCTCTCTCTTATTTCAATTCTACCCAAGTTGTACCCTCTGCTTGATGGCTTCATAAGCAACTTTCTTTCAAAATTGCTAAGAAGAATGACTTCCACATAATAGCACTTAAATAGGGAATAGAAGGATGATAAAGAAATTCTGGGGGAAAGCTATAGTTCAGCCCCTTTTCACCAGGACATTACACAAAAAAAGAAGACCTGCAGTCTCTGGAGACCCACAGTCACTTATTGCCCTAATAAGGCTGACAGTCTAAAAGCCACACAGATAATACATGGTGTTGTTCACGATCAGCACCTAACATAAAACACGCTACACGCCGCAGGAGTGTCCTGAAGGCCTGGGAGAGGATTCAAAGTATCACCCAGCAGAAATGATATTCACATTCTCTCTTCTCACTAACAAGTCCTCAAAGCAGGGAAACAGCAGAAAAGAGAGAAGAGCTCTGCCTCAGGGCGGCTGTGTTCCGCTCAGAGGTGTCTCTGCTCTGACCTACCTTTCTCAGCTGGAGGGATGTTCTCTCGAGGACTTACACTGGTCCTTCAGATGTGTCTGGCCCATGTGAGGACGTCCACGCCTCCATGCCCATGTCAAAAGAGAAAGGGAATGTGTCACCACAGGCCCAAACAATTACCCTTTGCATCAGGGTATAAGTGAAGGCTCCACAAAGATAAAGACAGTCTGTAGTACCACCTCACCTTCATTTAGCCCAAGAAAACGTAATATAAACACTTGGTGTCACAATTCCACACAACAGAGCCTTCCTTATCCCCTCCAGCCTTTATCACAAAGCTTGACAAACTTTTCTATAAAAAGCCAGATAGTAAATATTTTAAGCTTTGAGGGCAACATAAAATCTCTGTTGTATATTCTTTTTCTTCTTCTTCTTTTTCCAACTTTTAAAAATGTACAATCCACTCTTAGCTGGTGGTCCATACGAAAACAGACCACAGGCCAGATCTGGCTCATGATCCATAGTTTGACAACCTCTATCTTATTATAAAATATGAAGTAAAAAAAGTATGAGTTCTTCAATTCATGTAAAATACAAACTCCTTTTAAAGAAAAAAGAATCCTCACTGTCTTTTTTTTTAATATAAATTTATTTTATTTATTTTTGGCTGCATTTGGTCTTTGTTGCTGTGCGTGGGCTTTCTCTAGTTGTGGTGAGTGAAGGTTACTCTTCGTTGTGGTGCACAGGCTTCTCATTGCAGTGGCTTCTCTTGTTGCGGAACACAGGCTCTAGGTGCGTGGGCTTCAGTAGCTGTGGCATGTGGGCTCAGTAGTTGTGGCTCACAGGCTCTCGAGCGCAGGCTCAGTAGTTGTGGCACACGGACTTAGTTGCTCTGCGGCAGGTGGGATCTTCCTGGACCAGGGCTCGAACCCCTGTCCCCCGCATTGGCAGGCAGATTCTTAACCACTGCACCACCAGGGAAGCCCCTCATTGTCTTTTAAGTGTACATCCACAGACCCCTGGGTACCACAAATCCAAAACTGAGGACCGCATTAAAATTAAATCTGTGACTCTGAGGAATCCCATATCACCAACGCAGATGAATATACAAAATAAATTATCAGTACTATTATAAGGTGGTAGTGGTCAGAGGATCCAAAATAGCCTTATATTAATGTTTTTAGATTGCCTTTGAAATGAAAATCAACCTCTAAAAATTATTATCTAAAATATAGCTGTGCACTCCCAGAGGTGTACAGTCAGTACCACACATTGAACATGTAACATATTTCTATCATTGGTAAAACTCTGGTTAACATGACAATGATCTCACTGAACAAAATGTGTGGCAAAGCAGTATTTGCCCCATCTTACCCCTCCCCCACCTCACACTTCTAACCTGTTTGAATTGACTGCCATCCTTAGGGGTATGAAGAAGTGAGGGTGGTATTAGTTAGCATGTTGAGGTCAGAGGACCAATACACTAAATTCTCAACTTCTAAGTTCAAAAAGCCTTATTACAGGTAAAACACTGATGATGGCTAGGAGTCAATGAGTTCTAGCTGAGTCAAGTTTTTCCACTTTCTGCTCCAGCCCTTCATTCCAGACTGAAGAAAAAACAAAAACAAACAAACAAAAAAAACACTTTGGGGCTTCCCTGGTGGCGCAGTGGTTGGGAGTCCGCCTGCCGATGCAGGGGACACGGGTTCATGCCCCGGTCCGGGAAGATCTCACATGTTGCAGAGCGGCTAGGCCCGTGAGCCATGGCCGCTGAGCCTGTGCATCTGGAGCCTGTGCTCCGCAACGGGAGAGGCCACAACAGTGAGAGGCCTGCGTAGAGCAAAAAAAAAACCCTTTGAGTTGACTTAAATTAAGGAAGCAAAGTTTGGAAAGGGGGTTATAGAAAGTTAGACATGAGTATCAGAGGGGATCAGAGGGAGTTATGGAATCTAACTTAAGTTTGAAGATCCCAGGATAGCTGATTTGTGCTTTGATTCCTGTTCAGAATTTTGAAAGGTAGCTGTATCATGGATGTGTCCTTTCCATAAGTGCATTGGGTGGAGGCAATAGAAATAGACCCAGGGATAACGCAGATATTGGAATTAGCCAACAAGGACTTTAAAACAACTACTTCAATCTGAATAGACATTTCACCAAAGAAGACATAGATGGCCAATAGGCACATGAAAAAAATGCTCAACACTGTTAATCATCAGAGAAATGCAAGTTAAAACCACAAGGAAATATCACCTCACACCTGTCAGAATGACTATTATCAAAAAGAACACAAATAATAAATGTTGGAGAGGATGTGAAGAAAAGGGACCCTTCATACACTGTTGGTGGGAATGTAAATTGGTGCAGCCACTGTGGAAAACAGTATGGAGGTTCCTCAAAAAACTAAAAATAGAACTATCATATGACCCAGCAATTCCACTTCTGGGTATATTTCTGAAAAAAAATAAAAACACTAATTCGAAAAGATACATGCACCCCAATGTTCATAGCAACATTATTTACAATTACCAATGGAAGCAACCTAAATGTCCACCAACAAATGGATGGATAAAGAAGATGTGGTATACATATATATATATAGAGAGAGAGAGAGAGGGGGGGGTGGAGAGAGAGAGAGAGAGAGAGAGAGAGAGAGTGGAATACTACTCGGCCATAAAAAAGAATGAAATTTTGCCATTTGCGACAACATGGATGGACCTAGAGGGTAATTATGCTACGTGAAATAAGTCAGATATCACTTAAATGTGGAATCTAAAAAGTAAAACTAGTGAATATAACAAAAAGACTCACAGATATAGAGAACAAACTAGTGGTTACCAGTGGGGAGATGGAAGGTGAAAGGGGCAAGACAGGGTTAAGGGATTAAGAGGTACAAACTTTTATGTATAAATTAAATAAGGTACAAGGATATATTGTACAACACAGGTAATAGAGTCAATATTTTATAAATAACTATAAATGGAGTATAACCTTTAAAAACTGTGAATCACTATGTTGTACACCTGAAACATATATATATTGTACTATATACCTGAATAAAAACCAAACCAAAAAATAAATAAAATAAAACAACTACTTCAAATATGTTCAAGAATTTAAAGGTGAAGATGGACATAACAAGTGAACCAGTGGATGATCTCAGGAGATAAATAGATACTATTGAATAAAACGATGGAAAGTCGAAAACTGGAAAATACAATATTTGAAATGAATAATTCACTGGGTAAATTTTTCAGCATATTGGTCACTATAGAAGAAAAGGTCAATGAACTTAAAGATGCAGCAACAGACACTACAGACTGAAGCACAGAGAAACAGAAAGCTGAAAAATATCAACAGAGCCTCAGTGACAATATCAAGTAGTCCAACATACTTGTTATTAGAGTCATGAAAAGAGAGGAAAGAGAATGGGGTGATATAATGAAATATATTTGAGTAATGCAGTGAAATAATATAATGAAGATATAATTCTCCAAACTTGATAAAAACAATATATCAACCCACAGATCCAGTAAGTTCTACAGACTCCAAGCAGAATAAAAACAAAGAAAACAACACCTATTCACATCCCAGCAAAGAGCTGAAAACCAAAGTGAAAGACAAAATATTTTAAGAAGCTAGAGAAAAGAAGATACATTACATATAAGAGAAAAACAATAAAGATTACTACTGACTTATCATCAGAAAAGGTGGACTATAGAAGACAATGGAATGACATTTCTAAAGTGCTCAAAGTAAAAACTGTCAACCTAGAATTCTATATCCTGCAAAAATATTTTTCCAAAATGAAGGAAAAAAATCAAGATATTTTCAAATTTGGGAGAATTGGTCCCCAGAAGATACGTGCTGCATTTAGAAATATTAAAATGACATTCTTGAGGATGAAAGGAATTACACCAGATAAAAATTTGGTTATATGTAAACAAATGAAAAGTTTCACAAACAAAAAACACAGGGGTAAGTATACAAGGAGCATTTTTTTTCTTGTTTCTTAATTTCCTTAAAAGATAATTAACTAGTCAGGACTTCCCTAGTGGCGCAGTGGTTAAGAATCCGCCTGCCAATGCAGGGGACACGGGTTCAAGCCCTGGTCCAGGAAGATCCCACATGCCACGGAGCAGCTAAGCCCATGCGCCACAGCTACTGAGCCTGCGCTCTAGAGCCCGTGAGCCACAACTACTTAGCCTGCGTGCCACAACTACTGAAGCCCACGTGCCTAGAACCCATGCTCTGCAACAAGAGAAGTCACCGCAATGAGAAGCTCAAGCACCACAACAAAGAGTAGCCCTCGCTCGCCGCAACTAGAGAAAGCCCGTGTGCAACAATGAAGACCAAACGCAGCCAAAAATAAAATAAATTTTAAAAAGAAAGATAATTAACTAGTCCATCAACAGACAAATGGTTAAAGAAAATGTGTTATATATATACGATGGAATATTATTTAGCTTTAAAAGGAAATGAAATTCTCATACATACTACAACATGGATGAATCTTGAAAACATTATGCTAAGTGAGATAAGCCAGACCCAGAAGGACAAATGTTGTATGATTCCTCTTATATGAGATACTTAGGCAAATCTGTACAGAAAGAAAAACTAGAAGTTACCAGGGGCTGTAGGAAGGAGGGTATAGGGAGTTACTGCTTAATAGCCACAGAGTTTCTGTTTGGGATAACAAAAATTTTGGAAATACATAGTGCTGATGGTTGCACAACATTTTGAATGTAATTAATGTCACTGAAATGCACATTTAAAAACAGTTAAGTTCCTTGGTGGCCTAATGGTTAGGATTCTGGGCTTTCACTGCCATGGCCTGGGTTCAACCCCTGGTCAGGGAACTAACATGCAAGCCATGTGGCAAAAAAAAAAAAAAAGTTAAAATGGCAAATTTTGTTATATATGTTTTACCACAATTTTTTTAAGTAATCATGTAATATACTAAAAACTAATGAACCATGTACTTTATGTGGGTGAATTTTATGGTATGTGAATTTATATCTCAATTAAGCTGCTTTTTTAAAAACACAATTAATTGTATAAAACAAAGATAACAATGTATTGTGGTGTTTATAACAGGTGTAGAAGTAAAATGTAATACAACAAAAACACGAATGATGGGAGGGAGATAAATGGAAGCTTACTACTGTAGGAGTCTTACATTTATGTAAAGTAGAATAATATTAATTGAAGGCAGACTGTAACAACTTAAGGAGGTATATCGTAGTCCTTGGTGCAATCAGTAACGTACATACATACATATATACGTAAGGCATAGCTGACAACAACAAAAACAAAGAAGTAAACAAAAGTGATGGAAAAATCCATTTCCAAAACAACCCAGGTTCATGGTAGTTAAACTTTGTTCCCTAAGGTAATTTTCTCCTGAATCACCTCCTTCAATTGTTCAGGAAACACTGCAGTGCCATCTGTGAAGGCAGAGCTTCCCAGCCAGAGCTCATCGGTATGCCACAAATGGGTTATAGATATTCTACAAGATATTAATCCCCTCAGCCTTGGAGGTGACAAGAGGGTATGTGGGGTGACCCATGCCCACAGGCAGGTCACCTCTATCCTCAGATAGCCTCATCTGATGCTCCCTAGAAAGTGGCCAGAGCTGAGCAGAATCTAATGGCATGCTACACGGTCCCTGCAGGCAGCAGTCTCAATGAGCACCATCTAGGCCTCATCACCTGATAAGATGTGCTGAGTACAACAAAGGAAGTGCTCTACCCCGGCCATCTACAGAGCACACATTCACTGCAAAGCGCACCTCTGTCACAGTGAACATGGGGCTTTTGCAGCTACTAGGGAATTTCTTGTTCCAGGTGTCCAGGGACTGCAGCATGCAAGCATGCAGCCCATGATGCAGCTGGGCAGTGAGGGTCACTGTCAGGGCTGGGAAATGGGGAGGGGGAGGCTCCTCAGAGACACACTTCAGGCAGTGGCCCCAAATCTCTGTCTTTGTACATACAACGAGCTATTTCTCCCCACTTGTGGCTTATGTGCCATTTTAGTAGTGTCCAAGTTACCAGCAAGTGATTGCTCAAACCATGTATGCAGTTGATATGCAAAAGTTCTATTGGATTAAAAGTCCATTACAATTATAAGATATTTTAATAATGCATCTGTCAACAAAAATAAAAGAACTGTCAAATCTTGTAAACATAATTTAAGCTGTGTTAAAAAGGTTGTTTAAAAATTTTTTTAATGTTTTAGCACTTAATTGTGTAAGCAAATTTTTTGTCAAGTAACTCTCATAATTGAAGAGATCAGAATTTTTAAAGCCTTGGTTAGGAATTGCATGTAACCACTTCAAATATAAAATATGAAATTAAAAATGTTAATTTTAATCCAGCTTCTCATTTAAAGCAAATGAGAATTTATTTATTACATCTTTGGAAAGATTTTATTTGTAACACATATCAATACTAGTCTTACATTTGATATTTTCCCTAATACTTTTGATTTTTTTCATATGATAATTACAAAAATATATAATAGATTTTTTCACCAAGCCCTATGTAGACACTCACAAACCTCCATAGTTTATCTCAATGTGCTGTACAAATAACATTTTCTGTGTTTGCCATGATGTGACAAAAGTTGGGAACCAGTGTAAACTGAGGCTGTCAAGTCTGAAACTACTATAGCCATTGGATTACTAATAGGAGAAGCTCTGGAGAAGGAATAAAGGACAAAGGTCACACACTGGAAGGCAGGTCAGGAGACAGAGAGAAATTTAGATCATGTGAAAATGTTTTGATAATGTTAATGTATTTCTAATCCGAAAGAAAGTTTCCATATCGACGTGAATGCACTGTTAGAGCAGTCACACTGCAGGCAGCTTCCACACAACTGCAAGGGCACTTTGGGTTGGGTTTTTGTCCCTGGCAACCAAAAGAATACTAAATGATCCATTCCTGGTAGGAAGGGGATCTTGTAACCTAGAAAGTAGATATACTTGAAATTTACACTCTTAGGGCTTCCCTGGTGGCGCAGCGGTTGAGAGTCCACCTGCCGATGCAGGGGACACGGGTTCGTGCCCCGGTCCGGGAGGATCCCACATGCCGCGAAGCGGCTGGGCTCGTGAGCCATGGACGCTGAGCCTGCGCGTCCGGAGCCTGTGCTCCGCAGCGGGAGAGGCCACAACAGTGAAAGGCCCGCGTACCACACAAAAAAAGTTACACTCTCAGAGAGGCAGCTACTATTAGTAGGAAAAGTTTATTGCTTAAATCAGGGGTCAGGCAACTTTATACCAAAAGTGAAGTGCCTGATCGTGAATATTTTAAGCTTTGTGGGCCACATGGCCTTTGTTGAAATAGTCAACTCTGCCCTTATAGCAAGAAAGCGGCCATAGACAATACATAAAAGAATGGGCATGGCTATGTTCCAATAAAACTATGAACACTGAAATTTGAATTTTGTGTAATTTCCACGTCACTTAATATTATTCTTCATTTGATGGTTTCAACCATTTTTAAATGTAAAACCCATTCTTAACTCATTAGTGTAGAAAAACAGCAGTAAGCAGGATCTGCCCTACAGTTTGTAATTTGCCAACCCCTGGCTCAGATCCCCCTCGCTAGATGAGGTGATGGCCCTCTATCCCCTCCCAGGGCTGGAAAAGTAAGAGGTGTCCCTGGCTCAAAGTGGAAGGGACTTTTTATTAGACTTCCTCCAAGGATAACTGTGCTTGGATGAGAGAACAGCCCAATGGCAACAGTAAAGAAATGCTTGCCCACCTTCTGAACTTCAAGTGTGTTTGTGACTGGCTACAACAAGTAAGCTTATGCTCTTTCTAATAACAGACTCCTCCTGCCACATGCCTCCAGACACTGTAGGATTTAGAGGTAAGATTATAATTCTTTCTTAATCCTGAACATTCTTGTACAATGAGATCCATTCCAATCTCTCCACTCTGTGAAGACATTGCAGGGAAAGACCTTCTTGGCTAGTACACAGTAGAAATTCTCTGAAATGGTGGGATGGTCTTAAAGCAGAGGGGGGAAAAGTCTCAGTGTACGTATAGAAATGGGAATGGTACACTCTTTCCCTCCCTAGAATTAGACTATGGCTCCTGAAGAAGGAAAATTATTACCTAACACAGGCCCTTCTGAGGCACTGAGGGGTCTTTGGGGGTTGGAGAACTTTGTTGATCAAAATTAAAAAAGGAATTGGGGAAGGAAAAAGGGCAAGCATATTTCCCAAACATCAAGTTGCCAGATTTAGAAAATAAAAATGCACCCAGTTAAATTTGAATTTCAGATAAACAATACATCAGTTTTGTGTGTGACTACGTCCCAAATATTGCATCCTGTATTCTATCTGTCAACGCTTCAGGCTGTGGTGAGAGAAGGAACTGAGGGCTCCGGCACTGTCTGCAAAGATGGAACTGGGACTCTAGGAAGCAATGGCTTCTGGGGGCCCCAAATGGCTGTCAGGGGCTTCTGGGGACTCATTAATCATCCATTTTTAGTTCTGATCTCTTACACAACCAAGCAATTTTCTAACCTTCATTTGGAATAAATGTCTGTCATTTTGTAAAGGCAACATGTTACTATAAGACTTTTATGCCATGTGTATAAAAGCTTGTGGCCCCCAATACCTTAAAGAGCATGGAAGACTGTGGCCTTAAACTCCACTGATTCCCTCTGTCTCTGTCCTCCTCACCCTCCCCTCTCACTCCCTGCACATATGTGTCTATGGAAGTGGGGGTGTGGGGCTGTCTCTCTCTCTCTCTCTCTGTCTCTCTGTCTCTGCATTTTGGATACAATCTTAACTAGTTCCTGCTTAAATCACTCCTCAAATACTTGAAGAATCTCAAAATTGGACTACTTAGACGGGTAAATTCCTTTTATGTCCCCACTGAGTTCCAAAGAACACTGATTCTTTCATTGACTGAAACAAGACTCTCACTTCTTCCAGCTCTGAACTAGCTATTCCCAAACTATAAATGTTCAATTACTTCCCAGACAGCAAATGCACATTTTTCTTCCTTTGTGCCGTATATTTTGCATGGTTTGCATCATCATTTGCTAAATACACTTGGACACTCTTTTTACCTCTGGACCCATCTCTCAGAGCTTTGTGCGACTTCTCACCCTCTAGGAACAGCCCAGATAAATCACTGCATAGCAATTTAGCACACACAGAGGAGAAGAGTCCAATTTTCCAAATAGGGCCATTTGTTTAATTTATTTGGCTGCTAGGGAGTTGTGGGAATGGTGCTGATAAAACCATCAAAGCCCTTCAGGTTTTGTCTCTGATGGGAGAGTCCAAATATTCTCACCATTTCCATTTTGAAAAATGCATGTCTTCTATTCCTTCAACTGAGTGGTAGGTTAATGAGTCTCTATACCTTACACATAAATTATAAATATTCTTGACATCTATTCATTTTTTAATTTAAAAAATTTTTAATGAAAAATCCATCTCCCATACACAAAGAAAGAAAGAAAATGTTTTAACTTTTATGCCAACTGGAAAAGGTCTCACTTCGCAGAAAGCAAGTCAGGTGGTTAAATGTATCATACATCCAAGAGACAGATCACTGCACTAGAAAACTGGAGATCTGAGTTCTAATCCCAGGTTTGCCCCATAGATAAGGCCATTAGTCAAAAGTTCCTCCAAGACAAGAATTGTGTTCTGTACACTGTTTCCCTTCAGTTAATTGTTAACAAATAAAGTATAATTATATACGATTTATTTGCCTAAAATATATTATAAGTATAGATGAAGTCCCCTGGACCTCTTCAATCCTTTCCCCCACCAAAAACCAAGCGATAACCTCTACTAAAATCTGATATGTATCTTTACTAGGCTATGCCATAGTAAATACATAGTGTTAATTTTTGTGGGGTTTTTTTCACATAAGTGGTCATAAAATACATAAAACTCTGCAGCTTGCTCTTTTCACTCTATGATATATTTTTGAGATCAATCCAAGTTGATATGGATAGCTCTAACTCTTTACTCTGTGTAATATTTCACCATCTGAATATACCATGTCCTATATATCCACTCTGGGCACATTTAGATTGTTTCCAATTGTTCTTGATAGAAACAATTTTAATAGACACTGTCAAATTGCCCTCCAAAGTCAGAAATCATTTAGCATTCCCACCAGAAGTGCAGCAAAGTAGTCCTTTCCCCACAACTCAACAACGCTGGATATTAATACACTTCATATTTGCCACACTAGAAGATAAAAATAAAGTAGTATCTTGTGGTGATTTTAATTTGCTTTTCCTCGCTAGCTTAGTGAGGGCGAACATCTTCTCAAATGTTCTTTAGCCTTTTATGTTTTTCCCTTCTGTGAATCCCATGTTTATATCATTTACTCATTTGTCTGTTGGTTTATTTGTTCTTATTAATTTATAGAGTTCTTCATAAATTCTGGACACTAATTCTTTGTTGTACATGTTGCTTTTGTTCATTTTTTGAAACTCCAACACATAGCAGAGCATCTGACTCTTACTAAGAGGTAATAATTATTTGTTGATTCCATGAATAAATGAATGTTGCCTAAAAACCACGTATTAGACACAGTCACTTTGTAGCTCGCAACAGGGCTATGGCACTTTCATTATTTAGCTATGAAGACCAGGCAAGTGGGTACATTAAATATGAGCCACTAAATGGTGTGCCCTACTCATCTCTGAATCCCCAATTCTTAGAGCAGGGCCTTTTACAGAATGACAGCTCAATAAATACTGAACAAATCAAAGACCAGAATAGAAGAAAGCAAAAGCACCTCCTCCTTGATAGGGATAGAGGATTAAGAAGTACCAACTGGGCTTCCCTGGTGGCGCAGTGGTTGAGAGTCCGCCTGCCGATGCAGGGGATGCGGGTTCGTGCCCCAGTCTGGGAAGATCCCACATGCCGCGGAGCGGCTGGGCCCCGTGAGCCATGGCCGCTGAGCCTGCGCGTCCGGAGCCTGTGCTCCGCAACGGGAGAGGCCACAGCAGTGAGAGGCCCGCGTACCAAAAAAAAAAAAAAGAAGTACAAACTATTATATACAAAATAAATAAGCTACCAGGATATATTATACAAGGAACATAGCCAATATTTTATGATAACTATACATGGAGTATATATAACCTCTAAAAATTGTGAATTACTATGCTGTACACCTGTAACTTATATCATATTGTACATCAACTATACCTCAATAAAAAAAAAGAGCCTCCTCCCTCTCACATGCCTGAGAGACCAGATTTTCCATCCCATAATAAGCTAACAAAAAATTATAATAAAATCTGGCATGCAGCCAGTACAGAAGAATGTATTCCATATCTACTCTGTTCCAAATCTCTTGATCTCCACAGCAAAAATGGGAAATTAGAGCCAAGTGGATACCTCACAAGAAAAGCAAATAAAGACAAAATGAATGCTTCGAGCCATTAGACTCAACTTAGGGAATTCATGGTAAAATCTGACTGCTTCGTCCACTGCTTCTTCCCCTGGGGACCAGGGAAAAGACTGAGGGGCTAGAACTGCTCCTCCCCCTTGCCCATCTCTTCCTCTGTCCTCCCCCCACCTCCCCATCTCTCCATTTCAAGATGCTCTCTTCTTTTTCTTTCCAGATTGTTGCTATTCTCTATAGAATGTTGATCCCTGGATTTTCCTGGATTGTCATGATTTCTGTTGAAAGACTCTCACAGCAGAAACACCACCCGCACTTATATACATATAAATGTTTCTTTTCTTCTGCTTTCTTGCTCCATCAGGGCTCTGTGGAGCTATCTGGTTTAATTACTTCTGGCACTTTGCCCATCAAAATGTGCAATTCTTCAAAGGGATGGAAATGACAGTGAATCTGCCTCTTCCCGAGCAATCGAGGTTTTTTCCTTTGAATCCAGTTGTCTTGGAAACAAGCAAGTTTCATTGAACATACACCTACCGTAATGGTTAAAACATTAGCTAGAGGCATGACCCCCCCACACAATCCATTCTCTGTTTTGCCCATCTCACAGGCTGGTTGGCTGCTGGCGTAGAAATGGGCTGTGAGTGAAGACATCTGGATTCTAGACTTACCTCCGAACCTATCCACATGGCTTTAGGCAAGTCAAATAACCTTTTGGAGCCTCTATTTCCTTATGAAAAAAATGGGAATAATAAAACCTCTTCTATCTATCTCAGACTCATTGGGAAGATCGAAAGAGGAGACAGACATGAAAAAGCACTTCGGAAACTGCAAAAAGCTAGGCAAATGTAATCACATACTTGAATTATCATTTTCCTCTTGCTCAAAATGCATCATGAAATTTTAGCTCAGATATGTATAAGTAAGTTCTCTGATTATTATCTTGTCCTAATGATAAAACAGACCTAAGCACCTAAGAGCTGAAAATGATCATCAGTGACCAGTGGTTACTCCCATTGTGGTCCATTCTGCTAAATGAAAAGAAACTCCACGCAGACAGGAGAGCTACGCCTGCTGCTGTTGACTGCTCAGGGTGTAGTACCAGGAACAGCCTAAAGTTACTTCTGTTTTAGTCATCCCTGGCTGCATAATAAACCACTCTACTCCAGTACTTAGTGGCTTCAAGCAATCCTTTTCTTTTGCTCACAATTTTATGAATCAGAAATTCAAGAAGGTCTTGCCTGGGGCAGTTCATCTGTGCTACATCCGGGCAGCTAGGGCTGGAGGATCCACTTCCAAGATGGCTTCTTCACTACACGTCTGACACCTCAATGCTCCCTGACTTCTGTCTCTCTCCACTTGGTGTCTCAACCTGCAACACCTTTCCACATGTCTGAGGGCTCTCACAGCACTGTGGTCTCAGGATAGGTGCTTTTATTACATGTTGCCTGGTTTCCAAGAGGCAGGAAGCAGAAGCTGCTGGGTCAGTTAAGGGCTATGCCTGGAAATGGCACAGCATCACTTCTGCCATGTCCTACTGGTCAAAGCAGAAACAGAGCCTGTCCAGATTCGAGGGAATGGAGAAACAGAATGTATTTTTTTTTTTTTTTTTTTGGCTGCATTGGGTCTTCACTGCTACTGTGTGCAGGCTTTCTCTAGTTGCGGCGAGCAGGGGCTACTCTTGGTTGTGGTGTGTGCGTTTCTCATTGCGGTGGCTTCTCTTGTTGTGGAGCACAGGCTCTAGGAGCACGGGCTTCAGTAGTTGCAGCATGCAGGCTCAGTTGTTGCAGCATGTGGGCCCTAGAGCTCACAGGCTTCAGTAGTTGTGGTGCATGGGCTCAGTAGTTGCAATGCATGGGCTCTAGGGCGCATGGGTTTCAGTAGTTGTGGCTCGCGGGCTCTAGAGTGCAGGCTCAGTAGTTGTGGTGCATGGGCTCAGTTGCTTCGCAGCATGTGGGATCTTCCTAGACCAGGGATTGAACCCCTGTCCCCTGCATTGGCAGGTGGATTCTTAACCACTGTGCCACCGGGAAGTCCCCAGACTGCATCTCTTGATGGGAGAATGGCAAAGTCACATTGCAGAAGAGCACGTGGAGTGCGAGATAATGTTGCAGCCATCTCTGGGAGACTCTGCCATATCTCCCTTGGCATTTGTCTTCCCTAGCAAGGTATCCCCTAGTTCCGCCATACCAGGATTAAAAGTAACAGACTAATAAAGCACCTACTGAGACTCTGACCACTCTCAGACATTATTATCAGAGCTTGGTGCTTTCCAGAAGCCAAAGGAGCACCTACAGATCAGATTCAGGTTCCCAGGAAACTCCAGTTTGGATCATTCACATTTGGAAGAAAATGTGGTACCCCAGGCCTCTCCACGTATAAGCACATGTCTAGGAGTACCTTCAACACAGAAACCAGCCTGATACAATGAAAAATGTGATATCAAAGGCCACACTCTGGTCTTGCTCCACACATTTAACATGTGTGTCATCTTGGATTAATTATACAACCTCTCTGGGTCTCAGTTTCCTCATCTGGACAATGGGGGATTTATACCTCTACTAGCTTACCTTTCCACAATTGCTGAGGTTACCAAATGAAATAATGTATATAACATGCTTTTTTAGTTACGAAGCACTATGTGAATGTCAATTATTAAATCAGAAAGGTAATAGAGGCAGATGCTGGCTTTGCCTCTTCATGGATACGTGACTCTTAAGCAAGTTTACTTTAACATTCTGTGCCTCTATTTCATCTTCAAAGTCTGGTTTGGCATGCCAGATTTTTAAAACGTATCACAAATCAGCAGTTAAATGAAAAAATGCCAAACCATGCACCAAGAGAAAATTAATGTATGTTGTAGGCACCATGGGGTAGACTTATTGGTGTGGTTTTTCATTTAAAATATTAAGCCACACATGGGATGGCTAATGGAGTAAAATATATCCCATACAGTGGCTTAGAGAGGGCTCTGGAACCAGACTTCTGGATTTAGATCCTGACCTCAGCTTTGAACAACTGCGTGATCTAGTGCAGAATACCTAACTTCTGCCCTCTATTTCCTCATCTATAAAATGAAAATAATATCACCTACCTCATAGGGTTGTTGTAAAGATTAAATGACTCACTGCTCTGAAAACAGTATGTAAAAATACAGTAAGTATAAGTAAATGCTAGCTATTAGTATTCATCTCAGTCTTTTTATGTCTGCTATACATCTGTTATATATAAAAAAGTAGGGCTTCCCTGGTGGCACAGTGGTTGAGAGTCCACCTGCTGATGCAGGGGACACGGGTTCGTGCCCCAGTCCGGGAAGATCCCACATGCCACGGAGCGACTGGGCCCGGGAGCTGAGCCTGCACGTCCGGAGCCTGTGCTCTGCAGCGGGAGAGGCCACAACAGTGAGAGGCCCGCATACCGCAAAAAAAAAGTAGGAGGTATCCCCACCCAAAGTTCAGTTCCAGTGTCAAGACTACGATGCCACACATCAAGAGGGTATGAACAGGTTTATTGCTCACATAATTGAGGTCTTCGTAGGGGGACAGCACATGGTAGGGCTCTTAAGCAGGTCCAAAATTACTTGAGAGAACAAGGAAAGGAAACAAGTCTGGGTTTTTATCGTGTTTAGAGAGGGGTGGAGCAGCCTAGGATGTGTATTCCCATATGGGAAAAGGGACAGTCTCCCACCAGCACCAAACGAGTATGCACTTTCTTATCAACTTGCCCAGATGTCTGGCATAAAGGGAAGAGGGACAGGTAAGGCTAAAAAGCTGTCAGAAGTTAAACAGTATCAAAATATGGCTAGGTTTCTCATTATAACATCATAAAGGTCCTTTACACTTCTTATTAACATACAACTAAGCCCATGGGAAAGATTTTGTTAGTGGTCACCTTTGTAAACTCTATTACTACTTTTAATAGTTTTTCAGCTAATAGTCATGGGTTTTTAGAACAATTACTCTAACTGTAAATAATATGAATTTTCTATTTTCCCTTTCTAAAATTTATAACTTCTATTTATTTTTCTTGTCTTAATGCATTTTCTAGAATATACAGAATTAAACGTAATGGTGACAGTAGTCATTCCTACCTTGTTCCTGGCTTTAATGGGGATGCCTTTAGTATTTTACATTAAGAATGATCTTAGCCCACAGCAAACAGACAAAAAAAAAAGAAATAAAAGAAATTCAAATTGGAAAAGAAGAATTAAAACTGTCACTGTTTGCAGATGACATGATACTATATATAGAAAATCGTAAAAACACTACAAAATAATTAGAGCTAAAAAATTAATTCAGTAAAATTCAGGTTACAAAGTTAATACACAGAATACACTGTTGCATTTCTATATGCTAATAAACTATCAGAAAGGGAAACTAAGAAAACAATCCCATTTATAATGGCATCAAAAATAATAAAATACCTGGAAATGAATCTAACCAAAGACATTGATGAAAGAAACTGAAGACAACACAAACAAATAGAAAAATATACCATGCTCATGGATTGGAAGAATTAAAATTGTTAAAATGACCATACCAGCCAAGGCAATCTACAGATTTGATGCAATCCCTATCAAAATTCTAAAGGCCCACCTCCTAGAGTAATGGAAATAAAAACAAAAATAAACAAATGGGACCTAATGAAACTTCAAAGCTTTTGCACAGCAAAGGAAACCATAAACAAGACCAAAAGACAACCCTCAGAATGGGAGAAAATATTTGCAAATGAAGCAACCGACAAAGGATTAATCTCCAAAATTTACAAGCAGCTCATGCAGCTCAATAACAAAAAAACAAACAACCCAATCCAAAAATGGGCAGAAGACCTAAATAGACATTTCTCCAAAGAAGATATACAGACTGCCAACAAACACATGAAAGAATGCTCAACATCATTAATCATTAGAGAAATGCAAATCAAAACTACAATGAGATATCATCTCACACCAGTCAGAATGGCCATCATCAAAAAATCTAGAAACAATAAATGCTGGAGAGGGTGTGGAGAAAAGGGAACACTCTTGCACTGCTGGTGGGAATGTGAATTGGTTCAGCCACTATGGAGAACAGTATGGAGGTTCCTTAAAAAACTACAAATAGAACTACCATATGACCCAGCAATCCCACTACTGGGCATATACCCTGAGAAAACCGAAATTCAAAAAGAGTCATGTACCAAAATGTTCATTGCAGCTCTATTTACAATAGCCCGGAGATGGAAACAACCTAAGTGCCCATCATTGGATGAATGGATAAAGAAGATGTGGCACATATATACAATGGAATATTACTCAGCCATAAAAAGAAACGAAATGGAGCTATTTGTAATGAGGTGGATAGACCTAGAGTCTGTCATACACAGTGAAGTAAGTCAGAAAGAAAAAGACAAATACCGTATGCTAACACATATATATGGAATTTAAGAAAAAAAAAAAATGTCATGAAGAACCTAGGGGTAAGGCAGGAATAAAGACGCAGACCTCCTAGAGAACGGACTTGAGGTTATGGGGAGGGGGAAGGGTGAGCTGTGACGGAGCGAGAGAGAGTCATGGACATATACACACTAACAAACGTAGTAAGGTAGATAACTAGAGGGAAGCAGCCGCATGGCACAGGGATATGGGCTCGGTGCTTTGTGACAGCCTGGAGGGGTGGGATAGGGAGGGTGGGAGGGAGGGAGACGCAAGAGGGAAGAGATATGGGAACATATGTATATGTATAACTGATTCACTTTGTTATAAAGCAGAAACTAACACACCATTGTAAAGAAATTATACCCCAATAAAGATGTTAAAAAAAAAAAAATTCTAAAGGCATTTTTCACAGAACTAGAGCAAATAATTCTAAACTTTGTATGAAAACAGAAAAGACCCGAAATAGCCAAAGCAATCTGGGGAAAGAAGAACAAAGCTGGAGTTATCACAATCTCCGATTTCAAACTATGCTACAAAACTGCAGTAATCAAAACAATATGATATTGGCACAAAACCAGACATGTAAATCAATGGAACAGAAGAGAGAACCCAGAAATAAACTCACATTTATATGGTCAATTAATCTACAACAAAGGAGGCAAGAATATACAATGGGGAAAAGACAGCCTCTTTAGTAACTGGTATTAGGAAAACTGGACAGCTGCATGCAAAAGAATCAAACTGGACTATTTTCTCACACCATATACAGAAATAAACTCAAAATGGATTAAAGACTTAAATGTAAGACCTGATCATAAAACTTCTAGAAGAAAACAGGCGGACTTCCCTGGTGGCACGGTGGTTAAGAACCCGCCTGCCAATGCAGGGGACACGGGTTCAATCCCTGCTTCAGGAAGATCTCACATGCCACAGAGCAACTAAGCCCATGCTCCACAACTACTGAGCCTGCGCTCTAGAGCCTGAAAGCCACAACTACTGAGCCCACACGCCACAACTACTGAAGCCCACATGCCTTAAAGCACATGCACAGCAACTACTGAGCCCACGCGCCTCAACTACTGAAGCCGGTGTGCTCTAGGGCCCGCATGCTGCAACTACTGAGCCCGCGTGCTGCAACTACTGAAGCCTGCACGCCTAGAGCCCGTGCTCCACAACAAGAGAAGCCACTGCAATGAGAAGCTTGTGCACCACAATGAAGAGTAGCCCCTGCCCGCTGCAACTAGAGAAAGACTGTGCGCAGCAACAAAGACCCAACGCAGCCAAAAAAATTTTTGAATTTAAAAACTAATAGGCCATACACTCTTGGACATTGGTCTTAGCAATATTTTTTTGGACCTGTCTCTTCAGGGAAGGGAAACAAAAGCAAACATAAACATGGGACTACATCAAACTAAAAAGCTTTGTGCAGTGAAGAAAACTATCAACACAACAAAAAGACAACCTATCAAATGAGAGAAAATATTTGAAATGATGTGACCAATGAAGGGTTAATATCCAAAATATATAAACAGCTCAAACAACTCAATATCAAAAAAGCAACTGACACCATTAAAAAATGGGCAGAAGAGACTTCCCTGGTGGTCCAGTGGTTAAGACTCCGCATTCTCAATGCAGGGGGCACAGGTTCAATCCCTGGTTGGGGAACTAAGGTCCCACATGCCTCACAGATTGATCAAAAAATTAAAAACTAGGTTTTTTTTAATGGGCAGAAGACTTGAATAGACATTTTTCCAAAGAAGACATACAGATGGCCAACATCACTAATCTTCAGAGAAATGAGAATCAAAACCACAATGAGATATCACTGCACACCTGTCAGAATGGCTATCATCAAAAATTCCACAAATAAATGTTGACAAGGATGTGGAGAATAGGGAACCCTCATACACTGTTGGTGGGAATGTAAACTGGTGCAGTCACTGTGGAAAACAGTACAGAGGTTCCTCAAAAAATAAAAAATAGAACTACCATATGATCCAGCAATTCCATTTCTGGGTATTTATTCAAAGAAAACAAAAACACCAGTCTGAAAAGATATATACACCCCAATGTTCACATCAGCATTATTTACATTACCCACGGAAGCAACCCAAGTGTCCATCAACAAATGAATGGATAAAGAAGATGTGAGATATATATAGATATATATATAGACAGATAGATAGATATCACAATGGAATACTACTCAGCCAGAAAAAATAATAAAATTTTGCCATCTGCAACAACATGGATAGACCTAGAGGATATTATGCTAAGTGAACTAAGTCAGACAGAGAAAGACAATTACTGTATGTTATCACTTATATTTAGAATCGAAAAAATAAAACAAACAAGTGAAAATAACAAAAAAGTAACAGACTCACAGACATAGGGAACAAACTAGTGGTTACCAGTGGGGAGAGGGAATGGAGGAGGGGCAACATAGGGGTAGTGAATTAAGAGGTAGAAACTATTATGTATAAAATAAGCTACAAGGATATATTTTACAATACAGGGAATATACCCAATATTTTATAATAACTCTAAATGGAGTATAATCTGTAAAAATTTTGAATTACTATGTTGCACACCAGAAACTAATATAATATTTTAAATGAACTATACCTCAATTTTAAAAAAAGAACGGCAAAAGGTATTTATGTAAAAGTAAAATTTTATGGTAATAAATAAAACAGATGTTAGAGATGTCTGACAATTCTTAGGAGTGAAATGGCTGAAAAGAAGTTCAGAAGCCAAGCTCAGACCATCATATATCCATGCATTCATGCACAGAGTAGCACATGAACCTGAACGTTTAACAAACATTGCCAAAAGTCATCCTGTGCATATCAGCACACTTAATGGAATTGAAATCATGATTATGGCAAGGAAAGTCCATGCCTTATCCACAGGAAACAGAGAAAGGATGGAAGATAACGACACCAACCAAGAAATAATTCATCTCTTGGAAATACATGAAACTGACAGAGAAGACTGATAAAAAATTTCAGGGTGAGGATAAATTAGACAGACATAGATATGATATTTTGATGGAGAATTTGGAATATTGGAAAATTCTTGAAAGGAATAATTATACAAAGAGAGATCCAACAGAGTAAGGTTATTTAATTATAATAACTTTGAAAAATAACTTTGAAGTAAACTAAAATTTCGTATTAATTAATTAATAAGTAAGCCACGAAGATTTATAGCATAAGGAATATGGTCAATAATATTATAATAACTTTGTACACAGATGGTTACTAGACTTATCATGGTGATCATTCCATAATGTACGCAAATGTCAAATCATTATGTAGTACACCTGAAACTAACATAATATTGTACATCAATTATTTTTTATATTTATATTTAAATATCTCAATTTTTAAATTAATTTAAATAAATGGGGGAAAAAAGAATGATCTTAGCTATTAGTTTGAGATTGACTTTTTCTACCATATTAAGAAAATCTCCATCCATTCTTTTAGTTTATTAATGGATACTATCAGAAATAAATATTAATTTGTATTAAGTATCTTTGTGAAATATATTATAATGGACTTACATTTTAACAATTTGTTATGATCTTGAATACAGTGTTTTCCCTAAATGAATGGAGTGTTTCTTCATTCAAGTGAATATTATTGGACATAGAATATAGGAAACTTGGACTTAAATCTTAGCTCATTTTACACACTAGATCCAAAATTTAAGACCTTAGTGTATTATTCACTAGGACAAAAATTGAGGAGAATTTTCTTTGTACCATATTTCAGGTGAGGGGAGAGCTAAAGGAGCTATTTATTTTAGATCCTCGTATAATCTACTGTGGGATCCAAATGAATGTTTCCAATTTTTCATTTCTAATTATTCTAGGACTCACTTGAAAGATGTTCATTCAGATCTTTACAGCCCGCATAAAAGTCTTCTCAGCCCACAGTTTTTTAAAAGCTACCAGCAATTTGCCTTATCTTTCTTGTTTAACGTAAAAGTCACTCCAGCCGACATAAATGTCATGAAAGTGAACCAGGGATTGATATCATTTCCTGAAGGCTAGTTGAAGTCCATAGTATATGGCAGATTTTCATCAGGAAGTTTGCTGAAAAGTATGCTTTCTGAAATAATAGGGGCAGCTCTCCAGAAGCACCCTGCATATTCCCATATTCCGTCAGCCCCTCCCCTACCTCCTTCCCATGGTCTTTAATTCCTCTAGCGATTCCTCAACTCCTCTCAAATGTGAAGAGGCTGGGAAGGCAGCCTCTCCCTAGGAACAAAACCTTTGGATAATTGTGGTTACTTGCAAATGCCTGTAAGGCCTTCAGTGGTTTTGTGATGGTTAATTCCATGTGTCACCTCGACTGAGCTAAGAGACGACCAGATAGCTGATAAAACATTATTTCTGGGTATGTCTGGGAGGGTGTTTCCAGAAGTTATTAGCATTTGATTTGGTAGACTAAGCAAAGAAGATCCTCTCACCACTGTGAGTGGGTATCATCCAGTCCACTGAGGGTCTGAATAGAACAAAAAGGCAGAGGAAGGGTGAACTGGCTCCCTTGGCTTCAGCTGGGGCATTCATCTGCTCCTGCCCTCAGACACTTGCTCCCCTGGTTCTCAGTCCACAGGGTTTGGACTGGAACTATACTGCCTTCCACGGGGCCTCCAATTTACAGAGGGCAGATCATGGGACCTCTCAGCCTCCATACTCATGTAAGACAATCCTTCATAATAAATTTCTTTCAATGTATCTATAGATATAGATAGATAGATAGACAGATAGATAGAGATAGAGAGAGAGAGAGAGAGAGAGAGAAAGAGAGAGAGAGAGAGGTATAGATATCCTATTGGTTCTATTTCTCTGGAGAACCCTGACTACATACAGGGTTCTAGTGCAAAAATATCTGGCCACCCAGACTGAAGAATAAACTTAAATAGGGGCCAGTCAAGGCAATCAAATTCAGTTTCTTACTTTGCAGTTCACTTGCCAAGGAGGTTTAGAATAATCTTGCACCTGCCTAAGCATCTTCTTTTTTCCACATTAAAAATATGGGTAAATCTTAAATTGTTTTTTAAAGACATTCTCAATAATAATAAGACGAATTAAAGTGAGTATAAAACTGAACCTTCTGATGCTCAGACAGAAGTAGGGAAAACAACGTCATTAAGGGGTGGTTTTGGTTCAGAGGACCTGACTCCTATTTTTTTTTTTTAAATAAATTTATTTATTTATTTTTGGCTGTGTTGGGTCTTCATTTCTGTGCGAGGACTTTCTCTACTTGTGGCAAGCGGGGGCCGCTCTTCATCACGGTGCACGGGCCTCTCACTGTGGCGGCCTCTCTCGTTGCGGAGCACAGGCTCCAGACATGCAGGCTCAGTAATTGTGGCTCACGGGCCCAGTTGCTCCGCGGCATGTGGGATCTTCCCAGACCAGGGCTCGAACCCACATCCCCTGCACTGGCAGGCAGATTCTCAACCACTGCGCCACCAGGGAAGCCCCTGACTCCTATTTTTTAATACACATGGAGAGAATAGGGACAAAACCCCTAAACACACCTCTAGGACTGAGCTATGGTTGGCCTCCAAGAATTCTAAGAAGGAGTAAATATTTTCTTCCTGTAGAAAGTTAAAAGTGATAGACCACCACACACACAGAGAGGGTGAGAATCATTGGCCCCAGTGACCACACCACAAAAAGGGCAGGCATGTCACTGACCTCAGTCTCAGGCTTCATATGGTACTCCCACTAGGTCCAGGTTCACAATGTATCAGATTCAAGCCCAGCAGAAAAGTAAGCAAGTTTTGCTCTCCACAGTCCCAGGAAAACCCGGGACTCATTGAAAGGCAGCATCACATAAGACCCTAAGCAAAGACTCTGGAGCAACATGCCAGGATACAAATCCCAGCTCTACCACCTCCTAGCTATGGATCCTTGGGAAAGTTATTGGATGTGATAGGCATTTCACTGCTCGTCAAAATCTAGTTATATTGATTTATTCATTATACTGATATTATTCATCCCCTGCCCCTCCAAACCCGTTCTCCACCCTTCACCACCTGAGCTGTGCCTGAAGACGCTGACTTGTACAGCTTACATCAATGGGCACTCTCGCCTTCTGGCTTCTAGTTGCGTTAAGCAGGAGGTGCTAAAGGAAACGAGAGCGTGGAAGGAGTGTGAGATCAGGGTATTTATTCTCCCTGGGGTGTCAGTAGTTGCATTCCCCTATTTTAGGCCGTAGCCCCTGTTGGGTCGCCCTCCTTGATAGCCATGGCTGGCTGAGAGCTCTGACAGATGCGGGTCTCATGCGTTTCTGGTAGCCATTCCCAGTTCAAGCATGGGAGTAGCAACAGTTCTCTACCACTGTAGCCCTGGGGGTGCTTTAAGTAAGAAACTTATTTTCTTTAAACCTGCCCACACCTTTTTTAATCATCTCATTATTAAACTTTTCTTGATTTCCCCATCTGTGCCTTCTGACTATGATTCTTCTCTACTTCCTGTTACATGGGAGGATCGCAGCCAGGGCTCTCCTGCCTTCCTTAGATCAATTCCAAGCTCACAGCAACAACTCCAGCACCGGAGAGCAGCATCTGCATTGTACCTATTAAATAAAGTGCCTGTCTTTGCTGTTCCTCCAGGATTCCCTATACTCTGGTCAGCAGTGGCTGCCCCTCCAGGCTCAGCCAAGCAGCTGATGCGAATAAACCCCAGAAGCCAGGACGATGGGAAAACAGCATTTGAAGTAAAACTCTCCCAAAGCCTCAGGCTGGGTGTTATGAGATGGAGATGGGTAGGAGATGGGTCAGAGATGGAGTGAGGGCTAGAAAGAGGCTCAGATTTCCAGCAATGTGGGACACAGAGAATACACAGAGAATGAAAACGAGGCTCAGAGAAGTTGAGCAACTTGCCCAAGGTCACACAGCTAGTAAATGGTGGCACCAGAGTTGGATCACAGACCTGGCTGACTCTAAAGTCATATAGGCTTCATGGCAGGCTGGGATTAAAGGGACTCGGAGGACATCTACCAAATGTTCATTGTCAGGGAAATCAACTCTTTTGTAAACCACAGCAGGTACTGTTTTAGTTAGGATGTTTTCAGCCGAAAACAGCAGAAAACCCAGGTACCAAGGCTTAAGCACGGAAGTCTGAGGTGAGGCGGCTGCAGCATGGGTGCACTGCTGGCTCAGTGTCAGGGGTCTGTCTGGGCGCCACTTCTCAGTTCTTCTCGTAGCTTCCATCCTTGTGGTCAGAAGAAACAGTACCATGCACCAATTCCTCACAGAGCAACATCCAAAGCAAGAAAGAAATCTTCTCCCATTCATGACCCCTATTAGGAGGGAGAAAAACTTCTGAAGTCCCCCAGAAGGCACGCCCTACACCTCATTGGCCAGTGTTGGGTTTGATGCCCACTCCTGAGCCACTCACTGGCAAATGCGAATGAATTACTAAGATTGACTTGGACTATTCATTCATTCTCTCCCTGGAGCTAGAAAGAGCCCCACTATCCCTGGGGCATATGGCCACCCAGTACCTTAGCAAACTGGGGATCTCTGGCAGGGAAGGGGTGGAGTGCTGATGATGGGCATCCAACAGTGTTACCACATTACTACCTTCATCCAAAGAGGTCCCAGTTACTTGCCTTAATTTTCCTGGAGGGCTTCCCTGGTGGCACAGTGGTTAAGAATCCGCCTGTCAATGCAGGGGACATGGGTTCAATCCCTGGTCTGGGAAGATCCCACATGCCGCAGAGCAACTAAGCCGGTGTGCCACAACTACCGAGCCCGCGCTCCAGAGCCCGTGCTCCGCAACAAGTGAAGGCACTGCAATGAGAAGCCCGCGCACCCGCAACGAAGAGTAACCCCCGCTCGCTGCAACTAGAGAAAGCCCGCGTGCAGCAATGAAGACCCAACACAGCCAATAAATAAATAAATAAATATTAAAAAAAAAATTTCCTGGACGTTGTGTACCATTGATGTCTGAGATGTGAGTTCTCAGAGAGAACAGAAAAGCTGTCCAATGCATTTCTCACAACTAACAGTGATGAATCAACTATGTAATGAAGCAACAATGAAACTAAATGAAAGGGACAGGAAAACAATTGTAATCAAAGATGAATTCTTTTAAGAAGTTATAGTTAAACAAGCAGAACACAAGCTATTGGAGGGGCCAAGAGGCTCTAAATCCAATAAAGAGCTGAAATTCCCACATAAATCTATGCAGACTCTGTGCCTACAGGACAGGTGTGGCAGAAAAATACTTCTCAAGGTCCACATACTCTGTCTACGTGTGGTCTGCACATTATAAGCCGGATAGAAAATGTGAACATACGGAAAGCAAGAAAAATATGAAGCTATTTTACATAATAATTATATTCAATTAAATTCAATAAGCACTAAGCATCTATTAAGCCCTTCAATATCTCAAGTAATATGTGAGAGCACCGGGCGTGAATCAGACAAGGTTTCTGCCTTCAAGGAGCTTATGATGAATAAATCACAGGCTTACAGAAAAATTCGCTTTAAGGAAACTGGTTTCCTCAATTGACTTTCAGTGAATTTAATTTGACTAAATGACTTTGGGGAAATTGATCTTCAACAAATTGATCTGCTGCCCATGCGAGCAACTAACTTTGGAATGTCATAAGTGGTATGAAAGGAATACAAATAAGCTGGTTTGGGAGCTGAAAGGTGGAAGGGAAGAATTTCTAAAAGGACAGTTGAAAGGGTCTTGAGGAATGAGTAGGAGTCTAACAGATATTGAAGGGACGGGAACTGTGTGACACAGAAGTGCTAAAGTGCCAGGCCTGTTTTGTGATATCAAATTCCAAGGCTTAGGCTTCCCAGGTGGCGCACTGGTTGAGAGTCCGCCTGCCGATGCAGGGGGTACGGGTTCGTGCCCCGGTCCGGGAAGATCCCACATGCCACGGAGCGGCTGGGCCCGTGAGCCATGGCCGCTGAGCCTGTGTGTCCGGAGCCTGGGCGTCTGGAGCCTGTGCTCCGCAACGGGAGAGGCCACAACAGTGAGAGGCCCGCGTACCACAAAAAAAAAAAAAAAAAAAAATTCCAAGGCTTAAGCAGATACTCTACCCATGCTCCCTCAAAGGCACAAAAATGTATTTTAGTTCCTACTGTCTTTTCAAAAGTGACTGCTGTAGTTAGCCAAAAACAAGCACAAAAACAAACCTGCCAAACTAAACCAGCCATCTTCTTTTTAATGCTTCCATGAGACCCACTGTTGGCCATCCTGTTTGCCGACCTAGACCTGTCCTATCTGCTCCCACCCCCAACTAAGTCGAGAGAATGTGACTGGCAATCACAGGCACTAGAGAATGTTCTTCAGACTAACAACCCCTGCCCAGGCCAATCAAACGCAATAAAATTGTAAGGTCTAATTATTCCCTCATTTCCCCAGTTTGAGGAAAGCCCTTCATGATACATGTCTGGGATTCCTCTTCCCAGTTTTCTGGTCATAAAACAATTGCCTCTTAAAGGGAACAGGCCCTTTAAAGAGAAAAACAGTCCACTCTCAAAAGTTATTCAAATGAAGTTTGCTCTCCCTGGCCCTTTATCAGAGAAGGGTATGCAGCAACCAAATTTGCTAAAGATTTCTGAATATCTGGAGGTCCATCATGTCACTCAAGTGCATCATTTTTTCTAAATACTTTTTTTTCCTCTTTCTCTTTTCCTCTCTGCATTGCAGCCTCCACGCATGAAATTGAAAGATTTCTAGTAGAAATTCCTTTGTTGCATCAGCTTTAGAAATATGGATTACAGTATTCTGTGAAAAACATTTATTACCCTGAACTGTGACTCAGACATTGTTGCATTTCTGGGGTTATAGATTTTCTTTCAGCTAAACCAAGGCTCTAAGTCACAGTGACAGTTGTAATGTGTGTAATACCACAGTACCAGATTCTATTACACACATATTTTTGCTAGAGGTTTACGATGTTAAAAATATTTCTTCTTTTTTCCAATACCTTTCTGTACCTGTTGTGTAAATATATTAGAACCTATAACACCAAAGTCAATTTCCAGAAGAAATGTGCACAACAGTAGTTTGTCCTTTAAAGAAAAAGGAGAGAGAGGGGAATGCTGCATACAAGCTAACGATATTCAAGTATTGAAATATACAATATTGAATTGTAATAAAAGATGAATGAAAAAAAGTGTGCGTCACTGTGAGGGATGGAGAAGGTTACAGAAAGCTGAGGCCATGAAAGGATTTATCATGGGCGTTGCTGCAGGCATTGCGTTGAAAAATCTGCAGACCTATTTGCAAGTGTATTTTTTGGGAAAACAGAGCAGTCTACTGAGGGAAGAATTTCTAAAGATTATCTTTTACACAAGATTAAGATAAAACTTAAGAAATATGTGAGAGAAATCTCAACCCATTCTCAAGGGAGTGGAACTTCAAATTCATCAGTGGGTTCTGACAATTCCATAAATGCAGGAAGAGGTCTTTGTTGAAATGCCATTGCTACTGTAATTTTTCAAGGTAGGTGAAAACAGGCACACATGGAAGAATGAAGTGAACTAATTAGCACACCCACTTGCAAAGCCGTAATCCATTAGAGAGCCACGCCAACAAATCCTTCCACTTTTCTTTAGAATCCAAATTTTATTTAACATGCACAACAGTTCTCCTGGGTATTTAACCATATTTCTCTTTCTTCTAAAAGACTCCAGTGTGACTAATGCTTTTACAGGGGAAAAAAATCTGACAGCAGTTGACTTAAATCATCTAAGGCAGAGGGTGAAAATAGAGCAAGACCAGAGATATTTTAAAATTCCTTCTTTTGACTAAGTTTTAACTTCCTATACTTTTCTATCTTCTGCTTAATCAATAATAAAAAATAAAATTACCTGAGTTTCACTTTACCTTCTACATTTATGTGGAAGTGGTAAAAGATAAAATGCTCTAAAGGAGACAGAATGAGAAGAACTTGAAGACAGATCAACACAGTCAGCTCCATACCCCTCCATGAGCGACGATGTTCACCTCAGAGTTTGTTCTCCTCGGTGACAGAAAGAGCAATTGTGATGTTGTCCAATTTCAGTTCACTCAGTTATTACTGAAAGAAACCTTTGAGAATGTACAGGATTTAGGTTTTTTGTGGTATGCGGTTTTGGGGGGTTTTTTTGAGGAGGGTGTGGAGGCCGTTGGAGTCTGGTATCTCACTGTCCTAGATTTCAAGTGTAAATCCAGAATTCAGTAAAAAGAAAAATATTAAAATTCCTGTCCATCATAACAACCTAGCGCCATAAAAATATTTGTACCCTTTGATCTAGTCATTCTACTTCTGTGAGTCTCTCCACAGAAAATGATCGAACATGCAAAAAGACTTAAGCTCAAATATTTAGATGCAAGACTACTGCCAATACAAAAGGAGAAAATAACTCTTTTAGTTACCTGCTCAATAGCCAAATTCATCTTCTTAGCTCCTTGATAATTTGTTTAGGTGGTAGTGGCCAAGTCCCAGAGGTAAATCATGATTAGTCCAAGAACCGGCATGAGACCACGTTCTGGTCAAGGAGATGTAAGGGAAAGCATCCTTAGAGGGATTTCCAAAGTACCATTACTAAATCAAAGGGTATAAATAGTTTTAAAGCTCTTAAAACTTGGCAAAGTTTTCCTCTTCTCCTCCCCTTCCCCACCCAAAAAAAGCACATATTGTTTTTAAATCCCTTTTCGACTTGCCCCCTTGTTTCCTGCTTAGGGTTCAAGTATGTAAAGACGTTAACCTACAGTGGTTTGGCACTGTGGCAGCCATCTTGAAACTATTATAGAAAATCCTGATGAACCACAGAGATACCAACTTATTATCACCCTGATCAACCCTGTAACCACCTACTTTCAGACTTTCAGAACCAACTGCTTTTATTTAGACTGCATTTCAAAAGCATTCTAAATGAAATACATCTGTGTAATAAAATATTACAGTTTTTCAAAATGATGCCTATGAAATTTTTTGACATGATGGAAAAGCTGATGATATAACATTAAGTAAACGAATAGTAGGTTACAAATCTGAATTTAGAACACAATATCAGCCATGTACAAATATGTGTAGAAGAAACTGGAAATGACACAAAATGTTAAGAATATTTGCCTCTACATGATGGGATCATAAGCCATTTACCTCTCTGCTTCTTTGTGTTTTTCTATATTTTCCAAATTTTACACCATCAGTATATAGTCATCCCTTGGCATCCACAGGGTATTGGTTCCAGGACCTTGGTGGATACCAATCTGCAGATGCTCAACTTCCTTATATAAAATGATGTAGTACTTATATTGCTTCTACTAACAGAAGACAGAAAGTCAAACAGAAAAGACTCCTGTGAGTTCAGAGAATTAACCTGAGAAATTATGTACGAACTCAAAAATAATATCCAGGGTAAATATGGCCAAGTACCATTTTCTAGCCTAAGGGCCATGCATTCTGATCACCTTCAATACCCTCACTTATCTTTTAAGCTAGAAGGGGAGAAATTTTTTGAATTAAGTACAATCTCTGATAACCACATTATCTAACGTCACTAGTAACAGAACTACCACAACTTTTTCCTTAAGAAAAATAAAATGGATTTTGTTAATTTTACAAAAGTGACTCTAACTCATTGTAAAACAAAACATTCAAGCAAAACAGAAGATATTGTAGAAGTAAAAGCTCCGCACCACACCAGTCTTTGAAAGTAACCACTGACCACGATTAACAGATCCGTGTGCATTTTCCCAAACACTCTGCTAGGGCATATGCAAACTATGTCAGTTCTTACAAAAGTTGCCCCTTTTTTCCCCTTGGCATTATGTTGTGGACATTTTCTCTGTCTATATATAAGATGACCTCATTCTTTCTAACGGCAGCATGGTGCTCTATTGAATGGGAGTACCACAATTTATTTAGTGGACATTATGGTTGTTTAGAATTTTTTTCTGCCACTGAGGTTTGAAGGGACTATCAATAATAGTCAATTGTCAATAGTATCAATAGTATCAATAGTAATAGTCAATAGTATCAATAATATTCTCCATTTTCCTATTGGATTTCAGAATAATTGAAAGATAAAGACACAGGATTCAGATATAGAAATAAAATATCACTTTCATTACTGATTAAGTGAATTCTAGAGAACATGGCTTAGGTGTGAGAGTCTAATGAGTTTACTAATAAGATACCCACCACCACCAGAATCTAACTTGAACCTCAAAACTGCAGGTTGCCCCATAGGGCCAGAGTTCATCCTGTGACCAAGAGCAGATGGAAGTACAATGTCACTGAAGGTAGGTGGATCCAAGCAAGGGGAGAGGAAGGGGCCAAACAGAAATGCTCAGCTCTTTGTCCCAAACACACAAATAAGAACCTTCACTCTTTCCCAGGGTTGACGTAAGTGAGTTCATGGGGCAAAAGGCCAGGAATACTAGTCTGGTGAAGTTCCCTCCACATGGAAACATGAAGCCAGGAGACAGGATGCCTCCGCCCACACTGTTCCAAACTATTACAATTACACTGACTATCTTTGCACAGATAAATCTGTGCTATTATTTGACCTTTGCTGGAGGATAAATTCCTAGACTGCTAGATAAAAGAGTGGGTCTATTTAAAATCTAGAAAGGTATTCCAAAATCCCCTCCAAAAAATGTGGTATCAATTTACACTCCCACCAAGAGAGTATGAGAGTGTTTATTTTGTCCCTCCTAGCCAACTACCCTCATTTTTAAACTTTATCAATGTATTATACAACAGATTGTTATAATTTGCATGCTTCTGACTACCAATGAAGTTGAACGCTTTTTCATAAATTTACCGGGCACTCAAGTTTCTTCGTCCATGGCTGCCTATTCAGGAATGTGCACTTGTTTTTCTAGCAGTGATAATTCTCTTGGTTTGCACTTTCCACCCTCTCCTGTCCAGTCCTCTTGCAAACAACCCTACAGATTTATGAGGCATCCAGATGGCATCAGAGGTGGCACCTCCATGAATGGATGCAGGTTTTCCTGGAAATATAAGCCAAGCAAACTTGTTCCTTTGGCTTCCGTAAAACTACGTTCTAGTGAAATTACTTAAACAGTCTGAACACGACCATAATGTTAAATGCCAAATATTACTGGAATTAAGAGGTCATATTTGAGGTATAGCTCTGTCATTTAATAATCTGGGTTACCTGGGGTAATCCACTAAATCTCTCTAACTTCCAGGGGCTTCTTCTGTCAGATGGCAGTAGAATGAAAATAACCAGGTCAGTAGTTTTCAAGACCTTTTTTTTAGCAGCAGAACCCTATGTGAGTACAAAATGTACAAAGGCAAAATTCAGAATGACTCTGTGCAAAGTGAAGATGGCAGACCCCTAAACCCTAACTATACGGCCTCTGGCTTGTCCCCAGCAGCGGCCCCTGGTACACTCCCCATGGAATTCTTACACCACCAACAGGTCCAGCTTGAAAACTACTGACCTCAGGAGAACTGTAAAGTGCCTCCCAGCTGTGCTCTAGACACAGTCAGGATTTTCAGGAATGGAAATTCTGAATCACTCTAGTATATAAACAAGTGCTTCTATATTTCCTAAGGGCCTGTTTAATTTTGGCATGCATCTACACGTGAAGATTAGTAAAAAAAAAATGACACAAAAAGCATTAGCATCTGTAACAGGATGACTCTAAGCTAGAATTGTCTCTGAGAACCCTTGAACCCTTAAAATACCCAGACTTGGAAAACTATCTAATATCAATATTTTGTAAGATTGGCTTGTGAGGGGCCATAGGATCAAGGCTTGCCCTATAGGGGGGTTTCCTTTTCATGGGACTGGTCATTTATACTATTGATCGGCTTGAAAAGACATCACCCCAACAGCAGAAAATAAGGACTTTAGGAAGTAGCCTTAAATCAGGTGAGGAAATACATCCCCAGGACTGGCTACATAATTTGTGGGGTTAGGCCAAAATGAAACTGTGGAGCCCCTTGTTCAACAATTATGAAGAATTTCAATATGGTGACAGCGGAGCATTCAACTACCTGTGAGATGGGACCTTGTACGATAGAACAGGTGGCTCATCTGCCCAGGAAGCTGGGCTGGGTATCACCACCTCTGGGCCTAAAGGTGCATTGGGCCCAGACTCAGGAATGATGATGTCTGAGGCGTGTCGGATATGGGCATGAATGAGGGGAAGTTAAGTTGACCCTAGCCTCAGAGGGACTGGAAGCAGGCAGTGAACTGTAGGAAACCTGGGTCCTGGCCTGTTAAGGAGTTAAGTAAACTATCCTCTGCATATCACTGTCCTTTCATCGTCCAGGAGCCTTTAGTGAATCTCCTTAAAATGGACTCCACTTACACTTCGCACTTTTGGAAAAGAACTTCGCAGAATAGCCAAAGGATGAGCCCAGCTTCCTCTCCAGGGACCTCACAGTAGGACACGGAAGGGGACAGCTGTGCCTAGCAGGAGAGGGTGAGCATGGGCAAGTAACTGTGAAACAAATGTGATGGCTCCACCAAGTGCTATGCAAATGCTGATAAGAGAGTAGTGATTTCCTCCTGGGAAGTAGTCAGGAGAAATTAAACTGCAGTGAGGAGGTAACATCTGAATGACCCTTGAAAAAACTACAGGTGTTAGCCAGAGGGAAACATCACAAGATGAAGGACAAGCATGTTGCCATAGGCAAACATGGTCTGCTGTGGCCTTGGCTTTTAGGTATTTTGAAATGACCCACACGAGGTTGCCCTGTCCTTCCTTTGACGTGGTATTTCCTTTGTTATGATTTTGAGGAAATTATTCATTGACTAACTGGTGGTGAATTAATGGAACAATGTGTTTTTTAGAATCCTTTGTGAAGATATTTTTCAGAATTTATGTTAGGTAACCACTTGGCCCAAAGAATGATCCATACAGACTGTTATGGCAAATGACTTCACTCTCAGTGAACAAAGATGTAACTGGCATTGTTGTGAATAAATTCATGTTTATATTTTAGATTACTCCTTCAGGACAGATCCACAGAAGTAGGAATACTAGGTCAAAGGTTTCTTTTTTAATGTAAGGCTCTTAATATACACTTTCTATCTGCTTTCCAAAAAGGTTTTACCACTTAGCACTTCATCAATATATGAAGAAACTGCTTCATCCGTAACATGGCAATATAGAGTATGCTCATTCAGTCATCTTTCCCAATTTGATATGTGAAATGGTATTACACGCATTAAACGTGGTTGCTTTTAAGTTATCGGTAAAGTTGAACATTTTTAAAGATTTATTAGCCATTTGTAGATCTTTGATTGTCTTTGTCCTTGATTGTGGTTTGTTGTGGGGTTTTAATATTTATTTATTTATTTGTCTGTGTCAGGTCTTAGTTGCGGCACACGGGATTTTCTTTCTTTGCAGCATGCGGGCTCTTCCATGCAGCACGCGGGCTTCTCTATTGCAGTGCACAGGCTTTCTCTCTAGTTGTGGCGTGCAGGCTCCAGAGCACACAGGCTCAGTAGTTGTGGCAAGCAGGCTCTCTAGCTGTGGCACATGGGCTCAGTAGTTACAGCACACAGGCTCTAGAGCACGTGGGCTCAGTTGTGGTGCATGGGCTTAGCTGCACCACGGCATGTGGGATCTTAGTTCCCTGACCAGGGATCAAACCCATGTCCCCTGCATTGGAAGGTGGATTCTTAACCACTGGACCACCAGAGAAGTCCCTGTCCTTGATTGTGTTCTTAATTTTTAATTACTAACTTGCAAGAGCTTTGTATACATTCAAGATATTAAGCCTTTGTCATTCTATTTATTGCAAATATTTTCTCCAGAAAATGTTATTTTATGTCTTCAAATTTTAATTACAGTTTTAAACACAAACTAGCACTTCCATTGGTCCTTTCCTTTGCGATCAAGAAATTACATCCAATTCCTATACTCACTATATAATGCTATAACCATCACGAAGTTATAGGACAGACCTTTTCAATTGTATTTAATTTTATTTTCAAAAATAGTGATTTGTTAAATATTGTCTCCATTTAACTTAATTTTTACATCTCCATTTAACTTAATTTTTACATCTCCATATGTCTTTTTTTTTAATTAATTTATTTATTTGGCTGTATTGGGTCTTCGTTGCTGCACACAGGCTTTCTCTAGTTGCGGCGAGCGGGGGCTACTCTTCCTTGTGGTGCGCAGGCTTCTCATTGCAGTGGCTTCTCTTGTTACGGAGCACGGGCGCACAGTCTTCAGTAGTTGTGGCACGCGGGCTCTAGAACGCAGGCTCAGTAGTTGTGGCGCACGGGCTTAGTTGCTCCATGGCATGTGGGATCTTCCCGGACCAGGACTAGAACCCGTGTCCCCTGTATTGGCAGGCGGATTCTTAACCACTGCACCACCAGGGAAGTCCCTCCATATGTCTTTTTGAAGTAAGTTAACAAATCGTAACAAAATTTTTCTCTCCTATTTTGTATCTCAGTTGTATTTTTTTAATGGAATTTCCTTTAAAAGAATGAAAAGAGAAGCCATAGACTGATAAAGAACTTGTATTCAAAATATACAAAGAACTCTTAAAACTGAGCAGTAACAAAAAACCCAATTTAAACATGAGCAAAAGATCTGAACAGACACCACACCAAAGAAGATATTCAAATGACAAAAAAAGTATGAAAAGATGCTTAACATTATATTTCATTGGGGGAATTGCAAATTAAAACAAAATACCACAACAGACCTATTAGAATGGCAAAACTCCAAAATACTGACAACACCAAATGCTGGCAAGGATGTGGAGCAACAAGAGCTCTCATTTGTTGCTGGTGGGAATGTAAAATGGTGCAGCTATTTTGGAAGATAGCTTGGCAGTTTCTCACAAAGTAAACATAGCCTCACCATATGATCCAGCAATCATGCTCTAGGTATTTTCTCAACTGAGTTGAAAACTTATGTCTACAAAACACTGCACATAAATGTTATTTCAGCTTTATTCATAATTCCCCAGACTTGGGAGCAACCAAGATGTCTTTCAATAGGTAATGTCTGGGGGAAGAGTACACTGAACGGAAGAACAAGGGCAAAGGCCCAAAGTGGGAACAGCATGTGTTGTCAAAGGACCAGAGGCTAAAGTAAAGTGGTAGAGGAGGGACCTTCCTGGTGGTCCAGTGGGTAGGACCAGGTAGGTCCAGTGGTGCTCCCAATGCGGGGGGTCCAGGTTCAATCCCTGGTCAGGGAACTAGGTCCCACGTGCATGTTGCAACTAAGAAGGCCACAGGCCGCAACTAAGACCCGGTGCAGCCCAAATAAATAAATAAATAAATATTTAAAAAAAAAAAAAAGTGGTGGAGGAAGGAAAGTTAAAGGAAGTGAGATCAGAGAGACACCTGGGGCCAAGCCACTTAGGCCTGGGTAGGGACTTCGAATTCTAAGAGTGATGGGCAGCCACTGGAGGGTTTGAGCAGGATTGCGCTATGGTTGATTTACATTTTAACTGGATCACTGGCATAGCTGTTTAATGAATGATCTATGCGAGGATGCAGTAGACAGCCTCTACAGTAGCTCCCAACGACTCCTGCCTCCTCCTGTGCTGCCTGTGATATTGTGAGTTATAATAAAAAATATACATTTGGTCTTCGTCCAGTTCCTGGCACAGGAATTTCCAAGGTTTTTGTGACAAGAAAGATAAAGATGTCTTTTGTTATTTATAACAAGGTCCTTTCAACAATGTATCCGTTTATGCTAACAAGAGGAATTTGGGAAAACCCCTAGGTAACCTGAGGATGGAAACTAGTTGCCAAGGGAACCAACCTTGATGAGCGGATTGGAACTTTCAGCTCCCCCCTCCCTACCACATCCCAACCTCCAGCAAGAGAGGCTAGAGATGGAATTCCATCATCAAGAGGCAATGATTTAATCAATCATGCCTATGTAATGAAGCCTCCATAAAAACCAAAAGGGACAGTGTTCAGAGAGCTTCTGGGTGGACATGTGGAGATACGGGGAGAGTGGCTTGCTGGGAGACAGCATGGAAACTCTGCACCCATTCCCCATACCCTGCCCTATGCTTTTCTTCCATCTGGCTGTTCCTGAGTTATGCCCTTTTATGATAAATCAGTCATCTAGTAAGTAAATATTTTCCTGATTTCTGTGAGCCTCTCTAGCAAAGTAATTGAACCAGGGTGTTTGGAACCGCTGGTTTATGGCCGGTCGACAGAAGCACAGGTAACAGAATGGATTTGGAAGTGGCATCTGGGCAAGGAGTTGGGAACGTCTTGTGGAACTGAGCCCTTAACCTGTGGGATCTGATGCCAGCTCCAGGCAGATAGCGTCAGAATTGAGTTAAATTGTAGGACACCCAGGCAGTGTTGCAGAACTGCTTGAGGTATGGAAAACCCACCCACCTGGTGTCAGACGGGTTGTGGGTATGGTTGTATTGTATGAGTAAAGGGGAAACACACAGGAGGAAGTGAGTTTTTCCGTAAGGATTCTCCAGGGGCATTTCAGTAAAATGCCCCTGGAGAATCCCCTCCTCTTGAGTGTGGGCTGGACCTAGCGACTTGCTTCTGACAAATAGAATACTGCAAAAGTCATGCCATTTCCAAGAATAGGTTACAGAAGACTGTGCCTTTCTTCTTACTCACCCTCCCTCACTTGCTCTCCCCCTCAGAGCCCTCGCCCAGGGTAAGCCAGCTGCCAAGTTGGGATTAGCCCTATGGAGGGGCCCATGTGACAAGGACTGACATCTCCAGCCGGTAGCCAGTGAGAACTTGAGGCCTTTTATCAGCCATGTGAGTGAACTTGGCAGTGGATCTTCCCCCAGCGCGGTTTTGAAATGACTGCGGCTCTGCCCGCGCCCTGACTGCAGCCTTGTGAGAGACTCTGAGTCAGGGGACACTGCTAAGCCGTGCCTGGATTCCTGACCCCAGAAAGAGTGAGACACTTTTTGTCACATTAAGCCTATAGATTTGGGGTAACTTGTCATGAAGCAATAGATAACCAATACAGAGGGCAAGTTTGAAACCTGGAAGACCACTTTTATAGGACACTGAAATGGTCCATCCATCCTAGTGATAACGGTGGTTTGGACTAGCACGTAGCAGTGGCGGTGGTGAGAAGCAGCTGAATAGAAGATAACTTTTGTAAAGTGTCTGGCACTTAGCAGACACTGAACAACTGTTCATACCTTTTCTATTCCTTGGTAAGAATTACTCTAAGCAAGGACTAGAATTTCTAGGGGAGACTGAATTGATGGACCCTGTTCGGGAAATGACATGATACACTAATATGTCATATGGCAGAGTCTCAAAAGGATCTACATACTCGTTACAGGTTCAGTTGTGTCCCTCCACAAAAGGCAGACGCAGTTCAATCCCCAGTACCTCACAATGAGACCTTATTTGGAAATAGGGTCCTTGCAGATGTAACTAGCTGTGACAAGGTCATATATGGGCCCCTAATCGAATATATCTGGTGTCCTTCTAAGAAGACAGCCAGGTCTTGCTGTGACAGAGACACAGCAAGAAAGCCATGTGAAGATGGAGACAGAGATTGGAGTTATGCTACCACAAGCCAAGGAACACCAAGGTTCAGTGGTTGCCCCCAGAAGCTAGGAAGAGGCAAGGAAGTATTCTCCCCCAAAGCTGTAGATGGAGCATGACCCTGCCAACACCTTGATTTTGGACTTCCAGCCTCCTGAACTGAGAGAATAAATTTTCCGCTGTTTGAAGCCACTCAGTTTGTGGTACTTTGTTATAGAGGCCCTAAGAACTGATACAATACCTATAAATAAATGGTCTTCCTTCTTTACCTCTGCCTCACTAGGTCAGAAGATACTGGAGTCAACCATCAAATCTCATCCTTGAGCACCAACACAGCCCCATATTCATAAAGATGGTTAGGAAACACTTGGTACTTGGCGGCAATGATGATGGTGATTTACTTTCTTTTGTTGTTTCCAATATACACTCTGCTGAATACACCAGAAATCTTTCCAATTAATGTTAATGGGTGACCAGCCTCTGTCTGGTTCCCTCCATGGGAAATGAGGCCACTAAGAGGAAGTTATCAGTAAGGGATTTATGTTTTAGTAGCATGCTTAATTATGATACAGCCACGACTGTCTCTTGCACAGGAATTTAGCATGTAAGATTTACAGCTCTTAGCATAATTTTTGCCTTTGTTGTCTCAAAGAGCCTTGTCTCTGAGGTTTTATTGGACTAGCAACCTTTTTTCTATTGTGTCAGGCTGCCCCCTACTGTTTTGGTCTTATAATCTCATCCTGGCTGATACAGTTTTAAGTTGGTTTTCAAAATATGCATTTTCTGCCAGGGTCTGTAAACCTGCCTGCTCTCATGCCACAAAGAACACAGAACATTGGACTAGTGGGCATGGGGGAAGGGGGCCTTATTTTTTTCTTTTAATAAAGCCACTGAAGAACCCCACACACACACACAAATATATATATATATATATATGCTTGTTTCAAAACACTTCATCTGACCAGCTTAAGCTTGCAAGACAAATTAAATTTCCAAAATCAGAGCAGATCAGATTTTTTTCTTTCTTATTTCTTGAGGGCAGCAAACACCTTCAAGAGATATCCTCTCTTTTCATGATACAAAAACAGGGAAATATTTTTTTTAAGAGAAGCTGATGAAATTTTAACTAATCCAACCAGCCAGAGGAAAGCAATATTACAAAAGGGGCCTCAAAGGAAGGGTGGGATTTCTTTTCCGCTTCAAAGGCGTTGATGTGCAATGCTGTGAGAAGGCAGCCTGCTTGTGGGGACGGTCGGAGTGCTGCAGACACCCAAGCCCAGCCTCCTCTCTGCGGCCCCTCCCCGGCCAGCCCACTGCTTAGCATGTGGACAGGGCCAGCCCGTAGCCGGGAAGAAAACTGACAGACTTATATGTATTCCACAGGATATATTAGTAAGGAAAGAAGAGAGAACCTGGAAATTAGTGTTTGGGCTTTACAACACAAATCTATTCTCAAGGTATTGGAGGAGGTGTTGGGGGGAGGGGATATCCAAAAGCCAAAGGTAATAACTGAGAACAAACTCTGTGCTGATGGTTTAAAAATCAGAAAGACCTCATTGCAGGGCAGCTTCCCCAATTCCTGATCTTTTCCCTTTCTCTTCCTCAACCCGCATCACTTCAGTGGTACCCAGACTGTGCTGCCCTCCCTCCAGGCCTTCCCATGGATGACTAGCTAATCTGATCATCAGAGCTGTGCTTCTGTTCGACCACATGCAGCTTCCTTCCACAGAATGGTGGCATTTTGGCCTATACAGTAATCCTATAACTGGCTCTCGGCAGAGTCTGGTTTCCTGCGACCCTTGTCACTACCGAGGCTTTGTTCAGATCCCCCAACCGCCTGCATACACCTTTACTCTCTCTGCAGCTGCGTTGTGTCCTGCCCTATCTGGGCTGGAAGCCTCTGGCAGCAGTGGGGAGGGGCATCCTTTTGCTCTGCCTGTGCTATTAGGCACTCCTGGGCCCAGGCCTGGGACAGTGCTCTCTCCCAGGGTTTACAAAGGAGAGTAAGGGCTTTTGGTGGGGATGTCACTGGAAAACATTTTTTATTGCATTGTGCCAGATAAACCCAAAACCTATTCCATAAAAGACTTTTTTTTATTTTATTTTGCATGGTCGGAGAGAATAGCCCAGCTGCTATCTTTGGCTCGCCTCCATTTCTTATTCCCATTCATAAAATCTTTAGAGAAGGCCGTGTGCTGCTTCCTCGCAGGGTGGATCAAGTTGTGCTCCAGTCCAGAATGAACTGGATATCCACACGGGTGGCTAGAAAGGCCCTGCACAGTCTGTCTGTCCTCTCTACTCTTACTCTCCCTACCTAACCATCCTCCACCATCAATCAATAACTCGCAAGCTCACCATGAGCCACAACTAAGGAGCCTGCCTGCCGCAAGTAAGAAGCCCATGTGCCACAACTAAGGAGCCAGCGAGCTGCAACTAAGGAGCCCGCCTGCCGCAACTAAGACCCTGTGCAACCAAATAAATAAATAAATATTTTAAAAAATAATAATAATAGCTCATAGGCTCAGCCACTCTGGAGACAAAAGCCCAGGCCAGAAGCTGGGGGATCACAAACACTCACCAAGCTTCTGGCACTTGTGGATTTCACATTCACAGCAGTCTAAGAGACTCATGGCTGATAGCAATTTATCTTTTGCTGAGGCTCAAATTTGAACGTTAAATCCCATGACGCTAGTGTTTGGGAGTCAGTCACTTAGTAAGAGAGCCTAGTTAGCTTAGTTAGCGACCCTAAAAACACAGCATTATCATTCTTAATTTACCATATTCCAGGTACTGTACTAATTACTTGCTATACATCATTTCGTTTAACCATGATTATCCCCATTTTATAGATGAGAAAACTGAGATTCAAAGAAGTTAAGAAATTTTCTCCAGATCGTAGTGAGTGACATTGAGCAAGACCATAGAGCTAGTAAGTATGATTGAGAATCACACAGCTAGGTAGTGTGACGTGAGCAAGGTCACAAAGCTAGCTGGTGTGACTGAGATCCCAGAATAAGTGTGAGTGGAAAAATCACAGGCTAGCTGATCGGGAATTACACTCCAGGTCTGTCTTACCTTAAACTCAAGCAGTTACCCACCTCAGTTCCGCCTCCTCTGTCATTCTCTCCTTACTCTGGGCATGCGGCAACGAACATGAAGCCATAGAATTTTGTTACCATGTGGAAAATGGCCCTAGGTGCTAGAAATACCTTCAGTGAATACTGAAAAGGCTATTTGATTGTGGTTTGAGAATACACAAAGATTACACTTGGCTCTGGATAGACATACAAATCTGGAAAAGGCCAGGAGCCTGGTTTAAAACAACTCCACTTTTATGAATTTGAGAATTTTGAAAGCTCGTATAAAACCCTGTGCCAAGGGTTTTATATGAACAGAGAGAGAAACAGAGATCTATATACAGCCTCTCTATGTATATGGATATCAGTATACCGATAAGACATTTCCGGCTCTCAAGAATATAATGCCATTAGCATACCACGAGAAAGAACAATTAGAAGCTAAATTATGCTGGGATGACTAAGCACTAAAGGCGCTCAGGACTAGAAGTGCATTGAAGCATTCGGAGAATGTGCCTGAAGAAGGAAAACGTGAATTAGGCCTTCGAAGATGAACACAGTTTAGATGGCTGGAAGGAAAAAGGAGAGCATTCAGGCAGATGAAACAAACTAAAACAAAACTCAGAGGCATAAATGAGCATAACAGACATGGGAACTGTTAACCTAGATTGTAAGCTCCCTGGGGGCAGGAATTGTGTCTTAGCTTGTTCACAGTTCTACCTCCAGAGACTAGCACATGATGGGCACTCAGAAATTATTTGTTGATGTAAGGAAGAAAGGGGAAAGAAGAGAGGGAGAGGGGAGCAAGAACGAGAACTCAAATGAAGAAAGACAGAGTAGAAACACCTGACCACAGAAGAAGGTGTGTGTTAGGAGTGGAGAGAAATAAGGTTGGTAAGACTTGGTGGAGCAAAGGGAAAAAGGGCCTTACCAAAGTCAGGGCAGAGAGTCTGATTTAAAGCAGCGGGCAACAGACATAGAAAACAAACTTATGGTTATTAAAGGGGAAAGGGAGTATGGGGAGGGATAAATGAGGCATTTGAGATTAACATATACACATTACTGTGTATAAAATAGATAAACAAAGACCTACTGTATAGCACAGGGAACTATACTCAATATTTTGTAATAACCTATAGGGAAAAGCATCTGAGAAAGAAGAGATAGATAGATAGATAAAAATTAAGTTGCTTAATTTCTCTGAAGGCTCAGTTTCTTCATCTGTAAAATTTAGCCTACTCCATAAGGTTGCAAAAGAAATTAAATGAGATAATGTATGTAAATCCACTTAGCACAGTGAGTACTCAATCAACTGTAGCTGTTATTACTGTTACTATTACAATTTATTAATATGAAAATTAGCTAACTCAAAAATAAATCCAACTACAATTCATTAGGAGTAGTAAAAAAAAAAAAATGGCCACACTATTACTAGTGTGATACTAGTAATATTTACTAGTATTATTAAATTACTATACTATTAATATAGTAGTTGAGCATTCTTTTATTCTTCTGAACAGCAGAATAAATATCTTCATTTCATAGTCCAGAGGTGACAGAAATGTGTGTGTGTGTGTATGTGTGAAATACTGTCCAACAATCTCCCTCTATCTTTTCAAACTCAAACAGCCTATGTTCCTGAAGGACCCAGAGGTCAGCACCCTGGGAAGTTCTGGCGCTTTCCTCTACGAAAAGGCCATTCCATCACTCCCCCTCCAGATGTCCTTCTGGCACTTTACAAGTCTTTCATTAACTGAGGAGACACAAGTGTTTTCCTTCTATAAAAGGGAATATCTAGCACACAGAGCCTAGGCCGCCCTGAATCACTGTCCTGACGTCCTCTGCAAAATTCCTCCATCTTCTCGGAGTTCCACCTTTTTCCTATCTTCACATAGCTCAAGTCCTATCAAGCAGAGAGCTAACTTGAGAATGCAGGTCTCTTTTTCAAAGAGTTACTTTTACTTAGGCTATAAAAAGCAGTCAGAGACACTGAACGCCAGATATTTGAGGATGGATGAATGGTTAGCGGAACAGAAGGAAGGGGGAAAAGCACCTTAAAATCAACCACAACATCTGACAGAATCAAGAAAATTCTCTGTTATGGTGAAAGAGGCATGAAAAGGAACAGTTGAATTGTTAAAAGCTAAATCTGGGTTTCAAAGGGAAATCTTTTTTATAAAACTAAGGCAATCTCATTGAAAAACAGATTCTATTTTCCAAAAAGAATAAGAAATAAAATCTCCCAATCTTTTGACTCCCCAGCTTGACTCCCTAGAAGCAACCATACTTTATATTTTCTTATATCTCCTTCTAGAAATTGTCCTGCATTTATAAGAATATAGCGTGTGCATATATGTAATATGTGTGTGTATATAAATCTTCTTCTTGTATTATTTCTAAACCTGTCACTGAAAAAAATTATTTTAAAATCCTGATTCTTTTTTTAAATTTTTTTTATTGAAGTAGAGTTGATTTACAATGCTGTGGCAATCTCTGCTGTACAGCAAAGTGACTCAGTTATACACATACAGACATTCTTTTTAAAATCCTGATTCTTAAAGCAAAACTTCCTACTAACAAGAAGTAAAAGCCTTATACACAACAATCTCATGCCTTCACAAGAGTCAGCAAAAGTCCAGGTACTCTGTGAAACAGAAATAATCAAATGCTTCAAAATATTTAATTTCCTATTCCAGGAATGTGAAACAGGTGTAATTAAAATAACACTTTTTTAATTAAATGACCTCTCTTGACCAATCATCTGTGAATAATTCAGATTTCCCCCTTATTATTACTGTAAAATTAAAACGAGGTCATATAAACAGGAAGATCCTCTTTAACTATCTTTAAGCACCAGCAATATATATTTTCCACCAGTTAAAATCCTTAATGATACAAAAAATCTGTCAAGCATAACTCCCCCAATTCATTTGCCTGAAACCATCAATATTTTATCATGCACTTGCAGTTGGCTTTAATTTAACAGTCCAGGTTACTAATCAAACAAAACACCCAAGTCATTAAAAGTTAGCGTGCCATTTAGAAAGTGCATTTCACGTTTATTAAAATATCTTTCATGCAGCCATTAGAAACCTAAAGTTTTAATTACAATCAGATATTTAGTTCTACTCCCGTTATGCATTTGGCACTCTCTCGCAACTGCCCTGATTAATCTTCCAGACCAAGTTCATCCATTACCTCCCAAAATTACTTTCCTTATTTTCCTTATTTCCTTACCCCAACCCCTACAAAGAAGTAAAATGCATTTTAAAGGTGTGTAAAATAACTACCCAAAAGACAAGTCATTTAAAAGATTTCATTTCAAATGTAATTTATCCTTCATAAAAGACCAAAGAGGCATCATTCAGAAAGACAAACTGAAATTGAAAATTAGCTCTTCATGTCTCCATTGTCAATTTTCATTATTTATTTTTCTTGCTAATGATGGGGAAAGCTCAACAAGCATTTTCCTACAATTTTCTAACTGTGTGATTCAATCAACTGTGATTTTTCTTTAAGCTTTTCAATCTTCCCTACTCTTGTTCCTGCCCTGGCTTGCTCTAAAGTTCCATGAAAGAGGAATCTAACTTTTTTTTTAAATGAACTTATTTACAAAACAGAAATAGACTTACAGACTTTGAAAACAAACTTATGGTTACCAAAGGGGAAATGTCGGGGGGAGGGATAAATCTGGAGTTTGGGATTAATGTACACATACTACTATATATAAGACAGATAACCAATAAGGACCTATACCGTATATAGCACAGGGAACTCTACTCAATATTCTGTGATAACCTATATGAGAAAAGAATCTAAAAAAGAATGAATATGTGTCTATGTATAACTGAATCACTTTGCTGTACACCTGAAACTAACATAACATTGTAAATCAACTACACTCCAACAAAATTTTCAAAAATAAAAATGTTTAAAAATTTAAAAAATTAAGTTTGATGAAAGAGACTACTGACATATAAAGCATCAGATTTCATATTAAATCTAGATTTTCAGAATTACAGCATTTAGATTCTCCATCAGTCATATTTGCTGCTCACTAAAAGACATTTTAGATGAGATTTAGAGCCAACAGCAGGTATGTGATCATCTGATCTCACTTCGAAGAGTCACACCAATGAAAATTGTGGGACCTGCTGTGAAGATGAAGGCCCCCAGCTGCCCAGGTATGAATGGAATTGAGAGTCCATTCAATAAACCATGGGATGTCCTTTAATGACTAAAAGCATCTTGCATCCATCAAGCTAACTCAAACATAAATCCATAAAAGCCACTGGTCTAAATAATATAAAATTATGTTAAATATAATTATCATACATTTTAATAGGAAAAAGAGGAAGATCTTAACTGAAATTCAGGTTCCATTTCCAACAATCGCTCATATTTTCTAAGTCAAGAGATACGGTGGAATCCAAAAAACAAAACAAATGAACAAACATAACAAAACAGAAACAATCATAGATACAGAGAACAAACAGGCAGTTGCCAGAGGGAAGCGGGTGGAGGAATGAGTGAAATAGGTGAGGGGAATTAAGAGGCACAAAATTCCAGTTACAAAATAAATGAGCCACAGGGATGAAATGTACAGTGTGGGGAATGCGTTCAACAATTATGCAATATCTTTGTATGGTGACAGATGGTAACTAGACTTACCGTGGTGGTCATTTTGTAATACAGAAATATCAAATCATTATGTTGTGTAACAGGAACAAACATAGTGTTGTAGATCAATTACACTTCAAAAAAACAAGCAAACAAACTCAGAAAAAGAGATCAGACTGGTGGTTACCAGAGGCGATGGGTGGGAAGAGGGGATTGGAGGAAGGTGGTCAAAAGGTACAAACTTCCAGTTATAAGATAAATCAGTACTAGGGATGTGATGTACAACATGATGACTATAACTAACACAGCTGTGTGTCATATAGGAAAGTTGTTAAAAGAGTAAACCCTAAGAGTTCTCATCACAGGGAAAAATTTTTTTCTATGTCTTTTATTTTGTATCTATATGGATTAATGAATATTCACTAAACACACTGTGGTAATCATTTCATAATGTATGTAAGTCTGATCATTAGGCAGTACACCTTAAACTTATACAGTGTTGTATGTCAAGTATATATCAATAAAACTGGTACAAAAAAAAGGAGAGAGAGATAACGTGTCCCGAGGAAAACTAGTCAAAACAAAAGTGTGCCTGAGTTTCCCACAGCTCAGCAGATCATGACTTCCAAGTTCTGTTTCCTTTATATGTTGGGAAAGTATGAAGGCATGAGCCTCATGGTACTTGCTTCCAGTCAAAGGAAGTGTGTCAGAATATTGGTAGGTCCTGGGCAGAGGCAAGGAAAATACCTTCTTGCCACACTCCGTGCCACACCTGGAGCCTGAAGCAGCTCTGCTTGAGCCCAGGGTTTGGCAAAGTCTCTCTTGAACAGCTCCATTCACTTGCCTAGAATTTTCCCAAGTCTCTAACGAGTTCCATCAGTTTAAGGCCTTCACTTCTCTAACCACAGGGGCTCAAACGCAGAGCAAGGGCCTGTAAGGGGGAAAACCCCATACCGTTCCTTCCCTCTTCTGTAGCCTTGATTCGTGGTCCTGACCTCCAATCCAAAATCCCTCCTTTCTCACCCAGTTACAAAATCACAAATCCCTGGTACACAGACGGGTGGAAAGAGATGAGCCAAAGTCAGTGAAGGTGTTATCCATTCTACTCTAACAGCATCCAAGCCACAGGTAGATCAGCCAAAAATACCTCTACTGAAAATTCCCGAAAGAACTGGAAAAAGTTTCTGCCATCCTAGAGAATCCTCATTTCTAAAGAGACAATGTGGAGAACACAGGAAGAGAAGAGCATATTCAAGGCCAGAAGTCTGGTCTCCATGGTCTTCTTTAAGGATTCATCTCTAAATAAACAGGAATTTCACAAAAGAGAGGATATTTCTTTCCCTTCAGATTCACCTAGGTTGCTCCAGAGTTCCTGGAACTATTATGGAGATTCCAAATTATCCAAGTATTAATATTATCAGGCACTTGGCCCCGCTATTGGCCCCATGAGGAAAGACAAAGAACCCTGAATTCAAGATCCTGCCTCCAAGATGCTGACACACTATTGGGAAGACAGGCCACAAGTACATGAAACAACCGGACATCACCTACAACGCAAAGTACCCACTGTTCTAAATTAATATAGTGCAAACTGAGCACACAGAGAGTAGAAAATGCTGCCATGGAGGGCCAGTCAAACTAGGCAGGGTGACTTACAAACAGCTTCCCAAAGAATGTGCATTCTTAGCTCAATCTTCAAGGACTCAGTTCATCAAACAGCTGTATTATGACAGCACACAGCTCAAAGTATGTAAGATTAAGCATTCAATGAATTCTTGTTGAAAGATGAATGCTGGACATGGTATTTGGTGTAAACGACATGGTTTCCGAGGGAGAATTAGAATAAATCTGATAAGAGCTAGCATGTATTGAGTATTTACTATGTTCCAGGCACTGTGTTTAGTACTTCACGATCTCATTTAATCCTCACGACCCCATTCCAGTTATCTATTGCCAAGCAACACACTGCTCCAATACTTAACATCTCTGAACAATGACTATTTTATTATATTTCATGATTTCATGGGTCAGGAACTCAGCCAGGGCTCAGCCAAGCTATTCTTCTCCCCCGCATGGCATGGACTGAGGTTAATCAGTGGTATGCAGCCAGCAGATGGGCCCATCTGGAAGGTCCAAGATGGGATCACTCACATGTCTGGCACCTTGGCAGCAATGGCTGGAAGGCTTGCCTCAGCTGGGACTGCTAACAGGAATGCCTATATATGCCTTTTCTAGCATGACAGTTTCAGAGTATTTGGATTTCTTACACGGTGGCTCAGGACTCCTAAAAAGACTGATCCAGGGGACTTCCCTGGGGATCCAGTGGGTAAGACTCCATGCTCCCGATGCTGGGTTTGATCCCTGATCAGGGAAGTAGACCCTGCATGCATGCTGCAACTAAGAGCCCACACGTCACAAAGAAGAAGTCTGCATGCCACAACTAAAGATCCCACATGCCGCAACTAAGACCTGGCGCAGTCTAAATAAATAAATAAATAAATTTTTTTAAAAGACTGATCCAAAAAGTGGTAGCTGCTAGTCTCTTAAGGCGTGGGTCTGGAAACTGACACAACGTCAGTTCACCCACACTGTAAGGCAGTCACAGAGCCTACCAGATTCATGGGGCAGGGATATAGATTCTATCTCATTATGAGAAAAATATAAAGAACTTGTTACATATTTAATCTACCACAAATCACCATCAGGTCACAAATTATTTACATTTTTCCCTTGTGTAAAATTCTCTGACTCCTTTCCAAGGTCCCCAAAGGACTCAGTTAGCTCAAGATCTGGGATCTCATCATCCAAATCAGATCTAAATCAGGTCCAGGTGTGGATGAGACGCCACAGGTACAGTTCTTCCTCTCATCAGAAGGTCTGTAAAGAACAAGTTATCTACCAACACACACACACACAATGACAGCACACAATCATGAGACCGGCATAGGATAATAGCAATAGACACCCCTATTCAAAAGGGGAAAGAACAGGAGGCACATAGCATTCATCTGGCCCATGACAGTTCTGAAATGCAGTTGGCCAAACATCATCAGTGGCTGGATTAGTGTCCAGTCCAGTCCAGGACTTGTGCTCCACATCTCTTGATTCCACTCTCTGAACCAACTTTCCTTTTTCATAAGAACTAGCCTGTGATTGTAGTTTAGTGGCCTTCTTAACTGCTTCTTGCCCATTGAAATTTGAGAGCTCTTTTTATTTTGAACTATCTTTGTCCGTTTTAGTCAAAGTTGATGTGGCTCCCATCAATTCAATTCTCTTAAAAACTCTGTGAGATTTCTATGAATTTCACTGGGATGCACTCCATTAAATAAAAGCCATACCCACAAATCTCTACAAGACAGTTCCTTCTCTGCCTTGGGCTGAATCCGAGTGCTATGGGATAATTAGAAGCCTTTTTTCTAGTTCTAGACATATCTTTAAATCTTTCTGGAAGATTAACAAAGGGTCTTACAGCCATATTTTTATATGACCTTGCCTTGAGGTCACTTTACTTCAAAATTCTTTTGCCAATGGAGAGGTAGGGAATGAGAAAGTTTTATTTTGAAACCCATTAAATCCTAGGTCCCTACAGTTCCTTTAAAAATTTTTAGAATACTGCCCCCCAAAAATTATACTTATGTCTCTCTATCCACACCTTATTATCAGTGACTCAAAGAAACCAGTTGGCACCTTAAATATTCTGCCAGGAAATCTCTTTAACCAAATCCACCAGTTTGTTAGGTTTATGTTCTATTTTTCCACACTACTACAGACAACAATATTGTCAAACTTTCCTCCATTACACAATAAGGGTCACATTTTTTCCAACCTCCAAAACCAATTTTATCCCTCTTTCCAGGCTTCACCAGTTGTCTTTTCAATGACCTTCTAGCTTTTATCAACAGCCTCCTCAAGGCCTCCTAGGTTCTGCCTACTGCCTAGTCCCAAAGCCATACATTTTAGGGTTTTATAAGAGAAGCACCCCACTTCCAGGTACCAAATTCTGTTCTAGTTTTCTATTGCTGCTATACTGAATAACTTAAAACAATAATCATTACATCACATGAGTCTGTGTGTCAAGAATTCAATCAAGACTCAGTTGGACAATTCCTCTGCTCCACATGGCATCCACTGTAGTCAATGAGTCACTTGCGGGTATTCAGCTGATGGGTTAGTCGGAAGGTACGAGATGACTTCATTATGGCTGGAAGGTTGGGCTTGGTTAGGACCATCTCATACTGAGCCCCCAGCATGGTGGTCTCAGGGTGTGTGGCCTTCTAACATGGTGGATCAGGACACCTAGAGAAAGTTTTCCTAGAAAGGGGAAGTAGAAGCTGCCAGTCTCTTATACCAGAAACTGGCACACCGTCACTTCTGCTATATTCTATTGGTCAGGCAAACACAGAGCCCAGATTTAAGGAGCAGAGACATAGATTTTACCTCTCAATGGGAGCAGTGTCCAAAAAATTTGGAGACATCTTTGATCTATGACAAATACTATGAGCTAGATATTCTTATTCTCATTTTACAAACAAAGAAAACTAAACCTAGAAAAATAGGTAATTTGCCCAAAGTTATACAGTTATGGTAAAGCTAGAATTCTAACTTAATCATCTATCTGCATGGGAAAGTAAATAAAGCAAGCTGACAACTCCCAAAACGTGGTGATTAAAAGGGCATCATCTTCTGGAGAAACAAGGTATCTGCCTGTGTAGCCCTGTTACCTATCAGCTCAGGATACAAGCTTCCTCCTTTCATTTCATCTCTGCTCTCAGGTGGATTTCTCCAAGTTGCACTTCGTGAATGTTTATAAAAGAACAAATGATCACATACTACAAAAGTCTTAGAAAGGTAATGCCCTAGTCCATTTATGAAAGTGCATCTGACAAATTCAGTCTGACAGTATGATCTCTCAGAGGTGGAGGAAATAACGAGGGAAACTCCTCTTCTGGACCAACATGGGAAAATTGTATGGTGAGGATGAAATGGCAGGAACATTGGGGAGCAAGGGACTTTGTCATCCTAGAGTGATGACTGTTAGGGAAGAGAGAGCTGGTGTAGTCAGAGGCAAGCCCTCTTGCTATATGGCAGAAAGAAAACGTAGCTATGGGTCCACAGTCTGTGGTCCTGCAAGGGGAGACAAGGCAGGAAGGATGGGACTTTCAAATACAAAATTCAGACCTACCTTCTAGAAATGATTCCCGGGAAGGAAGAAAGAGAGGAGGGATTGGTGTGGCTACACAGAAAGTGTCCTAACAAGCTCAGATTTAGGATACGCATACCACAGATGGGGTCAAGGGACCCAGTGCCAAAATTACATGCAAAAGTTGGTGCAAATCAATGGGAATTGTGTCAGGAAGGCTAAAGCCGAGAATGCACAAGCGATGCCAAAGACGAGACTTTTTATGATTTCGTTTGGAGCAGGAACGTGGAAAATATAAGCCTGACAAGCAGAGATTATTGTGCAGTGTTAACAGATCATAGAGAAAACAGAACTGTTCAACTTCTATTTTGCTTCTTCCTTTTCTTTAAAGAGAATGGGCATTTGGCTGGAAAGAGAAGCGTGAATATTGAAAAAGCTGAAGCCCAGGTTGAGGAGATGATGTTGAGCAAAATTCTCTTTCTGTCGAAAATGAGTTCATCTCTTCCTAAAAATCCAGTGTAATTCAATAGATGAGATGTTGGGACACTGTAAATGCAAAATTCTCCCCTGCACAGTTTAGGATGAAAAACAAACAAACAAAATAAAACATGTGCCAGTCAGCTCTCGGACTGCAATCCTCTGATCTCCACACACAGAAGATAGCAGGAAGTCAGAAATCCAAAGGGGCTATGGACACAGAAGAATGCATAGTGACTGCTAACTGGTATGGAGTTTCTTTGGAGGTAATGAAAACGTTCTGGAACTAGTGGTGATGGCTTCACAACCTGAATATACTAAAAACCCCTGAATTATACACTTTAAAGGATGAATTTTATGGTATGTGCATTATATCTTAATTTTTTAAAATAATACATTATCACATTTTACTCATGCCTTCAGTATCAACTTTCTTTACTGTGTCCACCGATCTTAAAAAAAAAAAAAAAACACACAAAACCAAATTCCATTTTGAAAGTTCTTGTTCTCTGTGACTGATGACAAAATGTACAAACAAAACAGTTGGCTTTTTAGTTTTATGGGGGAAAAATGAAGGAGTGTAACCAAACCTAGCACATTTTTTTTTAAAAAAAAAAAGCATTTCATGTCATTTTTAAAAAAGAAAAAATGCGAGAAAAAGAATCAAAACTGTGGCAATATTACACTAAATTGCCCATCACAAGAAAGCTAGATGGGATAATAAATTAGCTAAAGTAGTGAGTCCAGTTCCTCAATAACTCTCTAGTAACTAACTGCACATACAATCGTTGAAAGAGAGGTGAGAAGGAGCTAGAATGGAAAAGGTTTAGTGACTTTAGTGGCCATAGCTTTAAAAGAAGCAGCAGAATGATGGAGCTGCTGGGCTATGAATGCATCTGAGCTATGAAACCTAGAGTCCATTTGGGTCCAGGGGGAGGAGGGGTAATGGTCTCACTCTAGTCTGTGTGGATCAGAATATCCAGAGCACTGTATGCCATTCCGGGTGCCACTGTCACAGAGGATCACAGGCAAACTGGAACCTGATAGAATATTGAAGGTCTGACACCATGACATAATTTAAACCATTAAAAGGACAGATACTATTTAGCTTAGAAAAGAAAAGGAAAAAAAGAAATCTAAAACTTTTCTTTAAAAAAGTATCAGAAAGGGTCAGTTTTTGGATCTTCATGAGTCTTATTAGCAAGACCTCAAAAAAAGGAAAAACCCAAGGTTGTCAAACATTTGAAGTCTGAGTTGAGTAACCTCAGACAAAATAGGTACATAACCAGAAGTCACAATTAACTGATGTCACAAATAAATGTGAGGGAGCAAGAAAGGGGGCCTTCAATTAAAAGTGGAAATATAACCTGGCCATCAGGGAGAAGGAAAAAGGGAAAAGACAGTCAATAGAGACATATACTTGGTGAATTCCTCAGGCAAGTTCCAGGGATCTGTATTATTTAAATGTCCCCAAATGGTTAGCAGACATTTTGTCCAATCCAAAAAGTCCCTGAGACATTTGGTCCATAAGACGTGGTCTATGCTAAAAGGTCCTTGAAATCTGGCTCTATCCAAAACATCCATGAGCATAGTTGGTCCATGATAAATGGTTTTGGACAGGACCAAATGTCAAGGACCCTCTGGCATGGAAGAAATGTCTTATGAATGTTTTGGACAGGACCAAACGTTCCTGCAAGTATCAAGGACACTCGGGGGTAAATCAATGTCTTATGAATGTTTTGAACAGGGCCAAATGTCCTGCAAGAACCCAAACAATTCTTAAGCAGCCAGAATGGGATCTGTTTACCACCTGGCATTTGGAAACCACTCTTCTGGAGAGCTCTATAATGTCACATATGTCCTTAAAATTCCTAAATCAGGGACTTCCCTGGTGGCACAGTGGTTAAGAATACGCCTGCCAATGCAGAGGACACTGGTTTGAGCCCTGGTCTGGGAAGATCCCACATACCATGAAGCAACTAAGCCCGTGTGCCACAACTACTGAGCCCACGTGCCACAACTACTGAGCCCACGTGCCACAACTATTGGAGCCCATGTGCCACAACTACTGAAGCCCACACGCCTAGAGCCCATGCTCTTCAAGAAGAGAAGCCACCACAATGAGAAGCCCACTCACTGCAACGAAGAGTAGCCCCCGCTTGCCGCAACAAGAGAAAGCCCACGTGCAGCAACAAAGACCCAGTGCAGCCAAAAATAAAAATAAATAAATACAAAATTTTTTTAAAATCCTAAATCATTCCCTGTGACCGCCAAAAATAAAATTCAAAGTTTTAAACTTGGCTTCAGAACTCTACCTAGTATGACCCAATTCTACTTTTAAAATTTTATCTCCCATTCCTTCCCATCACCAGTCTTGCCCTCTGACGAAACTCATGTATCTATTACTCATCCAGCATACATCTCTATTTGCTCCCTGTGTGCATCTGTTTATTCCATTCCCTACCCCTGGAAGGTGTTCCTCTTTGCATCCACCCACCCGTCACCAAACCTGCTATTCATCCAACCACCTTGAAGCAAAGGCTCAAAAGCCAATTAATGAATTCTTTCTTGATTATTCCATGCAAAAGGTATTCTATCATCCACATCCCTCTCAACTCTTGATCATTTAGTTACTTCAACTTAGGTCTCAGTTCCTTTATCTGTAAAGCTATCATAATAATATTACCCAATTCATAGGGCTTTTTGAAGACCGAATTTATAAATATAAAGCACATAGAACAGTGACAAGAATATATGAGCTCTGTAATTTGTGATTATTCTTATTAGTAGTATGATTATTTTTACAGAAGGAAGTTAGTAGGACAAACCATAGTCTCTACTGCTACAGTTGGTCCTGAAGCTATAACCGATACCACCCATTTATGATTCTCTACCACCAATTCTAGATTCCTCTCCCTCTGGCTAGCTTCTGCTGGTCTAGGTTACTTGCCTGCTGGGTGACCTAGACCTTCATCCCTGAAAGGTCTGAGCCCATGGCTAATTTGCCCCGTCAGGCCTCTGTAGCTCTAATTCCTTTCTCACATGAGAACACCAAGAGATATGCCAATGGATCTCCTGAGTTCTAAACATTCTCTTCCCTTTCCTTATTATGGAGCAGCAACCCTACCTCCTCATGGTGATCAGGGTCAATTACCTTTGCCACTATAACTCCTTTCTTAGCCTTAGCTAACTTAATGGCATGAGAAGTATAAAATGTTAAGGTATAAACACAGTTTAGATTTAGTGGGAGTCTGACTGAGATCCCTGATGGAAGTAACCCCATCAGGGAACCAGAACCTCCCAAACTTCAGAAACTAAATTTGCAGGCACAAGAAGTACCTATTCACCATGCAAGTCACTTGACCCAGACTCATGCTCTACACAAAATCACATAATGGCCATTGACTCAAGAAATACTGCACCTTAAAGGACAGTGTTCCACCCTTGTAGATTATCATCTTCAAGATGACACTTTAACCACACCTTCAAGAAGTCATCCCAATACTTTTCAACCTATCAGCATACTATGTACTATGTGGTAAAATTGGTGACGCCATGATCATATGTTCATTGTTTTACCTCCTTAACATAAAGTGAGTATACCTTGATCAGGGTGACATGTGAGATGCTTTTTTTGGTACATCAGATACCCTGTGAGCTCTCAGTGGTAAATCAGGCAAAGACTGTCTGACATCTACTGGATGATCCTCCTGACAACCTGGATGAACAGTGTCTCTTCTGCAGCGGATGCTCATTAAAATGCTTTAATACGCAATAAAAAAAAAAAGATGCTGACATTTTTTGCCCACTCTCATAGCTGCACCCACAGGGCTCCTCTCAAGACCAGGGAGAAGAAATTTGGGCAGTGCACCTGGTCATCCGTTGTATGTGAAAAGTAAAGTTGTCCAAGGTAAAGATATACACGGATTCCTAGACAGTGGAGAATGGTTTGGCTATCAGTCAGGGGCCTGGAAAAGTGAAGGTGTGCTGTTGGCCTTTCCAGGTCAAAGCAAACCGCTTCTGGTGTTCTGTACAAATTGGTATGAGGAAAAATGTATTAGCTATTATTGCCTATCAAGTGTTGGAGGCTGTGCTGATTGGCTCCGATAAAGATTCTACATCTGAGGCAGATGCAGTTAGAGTCACTACCTGATTAAGATTACAATATTCTTAGTCATTCTCTAAATCTATCCAAATGCTACACAAGTGAAACAGGTGATTTAAATGGGAATGTGCTAGGTATCACCAACCCCACATCTTTTAAGTCTCTGATGCAGGCATAATATCTATAGTTCACCCATAGATGCATATTACTTCTAACTTACTACCTTGGTAGGGAGGCGAAGTTCCAGAAGCTTTTATTTAGCCCTGCCTATTATAAATGGCCCTTACCCCATGGGACACAGAGCGAGTGCAGGTATTCTGGCAGTTACCAACTGGGTATCTTCCAATATTGCATTCAAGAACTGGGAAAATAACCACAGGGTCCGTGGATCAATGCAACCACTGTGAGTTAGTTAAGTTTCCACTTGTCACCTGGCCACCATAAGTCCCCACTTTGACTTACTGGGCCTTGCTAGCATTTTACTTCCCCAGAAATTAGCATCAATACAGAGCCAGTATCTAGTAATACCCAAGAGGTTTTTTCCTTACTGCACATTTATTCTAGTAAATAGGCACGAGTTCCCACTGGGGAAGACTTGAGAGAAGATTTACTGTATATACTTGTGGCAACATTACTAGGTCCTTCCCAAGGGGACCCAGCTGCCCTTCAGTCAAGGAACTCTGAGTCTGTGCACTGGCTTAGGTCTGGAAGATGGGTGAATGGCCATGACTCTCCACTGTGGCAATTTCAATCAGGTTGTTGGCCACCAGATCTGCAGTTTGTATTGTTGTTGTTTTCTGCTATATGAATGCAGCAATATTCTAGTAGAATGCCCAACCCCTTCATTCATAATTATGCCATGATCACTTGGCTACTGTGAGAGAACCCTCCCTGTGGACCAAAACATTCTGATTACCAGTCACCCTCCTAGCCTTAACAGTAAAGTTTACTGAATGAACTTGAGCTGGTTCACAGCAAGCAGCCTGCTGGATTACTGCAGTAACTTATAGGGGAGTGAGTACCAATGGGCCTCTGCCTACTGTTAGGCACCACATCATCAGAGGAAAGAGAAAGAGAAAAAAAGCATGCCGAAACCAAAAAGAGAAGCCCCTTCCTCCCCTATGCTGTGCAGTCTCCCTCCAGCACCCTCCGTTGTTAAAGCCTAATATTGTACCAGATGGCAACGAAGAAATGATTACATAGTCCAGCTCCAAAATCACAAGGCAAAAGAAAAAAAAAAAAACGAAAACAAAAGTGGATTTGGAGCTAAGAGATAATAAGCTGGTAACTAGCACATATGCTCACTGCTCTGAGACTTTGATTCCTTCCTTGATACCATGCCAAGGCAGTTCTGGCCTTACTGCCTCTTTCATTACGTGCCATCACTCTTTCCAAGCTTCTTTGAGCCATCCAGCAGCATACTGAGCCTGGCTCCAAGTGTCCCTGCCAGAATATTAAATCCTGAATCACAGGTGAGTATATTCATTGTAACAAACTCTTGCCATATCTAATTCTATAGTCTATACTACCAGGTCATCACTCTTAAAACCCACTCCCAGGCTAATATGCCAGTATTTAATAGCCAGTTCCTGCAGCTCTGCTCCTTTCTCCTTCAGCAGGGCCAGCACTTCATCAGTTGGGATACAATATGTGACCAAAATTACTAGTCTAATGGCCAGGAAGGGAGGTGAGGGCAGACTCTGAGGACAGCATGTACTGTCTTGCAGAGCATTTGTTCCTGTTGCAACCTCTGCACAGTCTTTAGATGAGGGATCGGTGCTGCTATCCTCCAGCAAGAGGAAATGGTCCATTTCTGCCATCCCAGGGGGTTCAGGGGAATCTGGTGATGCAAAGGTCTCTGGTGCACCCAACTGTCCCCAACTCAAGTCTCAGGGTCTTACGCCTTCCCTATCAGGATCTTAACTTTCACATGAAAGAAGTTGCTAATGTAGTATTCCCTGAAGTTCTGCTGTTCTTACCCTCAGATCCTGAGCTTTATCTTAAGCGTGGTCCACCCTCTGGCTGCTGCACTGGAGGCCTTCACACTTTCACATTATACTTTATTTTGATAATGAGCTTGTCATTTTCTCTCGTCAATGCATCAGTAAGCACCCAAAATCAACGAACTCTTCCACTGTCCTTTTAATTACTGTCTCCCTCAAATCTCTCAAATACTAGAGATAGTGCATAAACCAGAACATTCTCTTCAATCTATGTTCCTATCTCAACCCACCACAGGTGAAAGTGTTAATATTTGCAAGTCTCTGATATGTCAAGCTACAGCACTTCACCTATTACAGTGATGGTCCTTGTTGCCATCTTGCTGGTGAGTTATCCAACCTTAGATTCCCATCCTTAGAATCTGCTGCCTAGGACCAACTGTCATAGGGAAGATTCAGGTAGAAGTGATTTATTAAGAAAAAGCCCTCTGGAAAAACTGTTAAGAGAACCGGGGGAGTAGGACAGGAAATGGGAGGAAACAAAGCAAGGCACTGTATTATCTATCTATTGCTGCATAACAAATTTTCCCAACACTTTTCTTTTTGAAGATTGCTTTAGCTATTCAGGGTCTTTTGTGTTTCCATACAAATTTCAGAATTATTTGTTTGGAATTTTGATAGGGATTGCATTGAATCTGAAGGTTGCTTTGGGTAGTATGGACATTTTTTATATACTGATTCTTCTAATCCATGAGGATAGTATATCTTTCCATTTGTTTGTGTCATCTTCAATTTCTTTTATCAACGTCTTATAGTTTTTCAAGTACAGGCCTCTTACCTCCTTGCTTAGATTTATTCTTTCTGATGCAATTGCAAATGGGATTGTTTTCTTAATTTCCCGGATAGTTCATTTTTAGTGTATAGAAACACAACAGATTTCTGTATATTAACTTTGAATCCTCCAACTTTACTGAATTCTTTTATTAGTTCTAACATTTTTTTAGTGGCCTCTTAAGGATTTTCTATGTACAGTATCATGTCATCTGCAAACACAGTTTTACTTCTTCCTTTCCAAATTTGGGTTCTGTTTCTCTTTTTCCTGTCTGACTGCTGCAGCTAGGACTTCCAATACAATTTTGAGTAAAACTGGTGAGAGTGGGTATCCCTGTCTTGCTCTTGATCTTAGAGGAAATGCTTTCAGCTTTTCACCATTAAGTGTAATGTTGATTGTAGGCTTGTCATATGTGGCCTTTATTATGTTGAGGTATGTTCCCTCTATACCCACTTTGTTGAGAGTTTTTATCATAAATGGATGTTGAATTTTAACAAAAGCTTTTTCTGCATCTATTGAGATGATCGTATGGTTTTTATTCTTCACTTAGTTAATATGATGTACACACTGATTGATTTGCAGATATTGAAAAATCCTTGCATCCCTGGAATAAATCCCACTTGATCATGATGTATGATCCTTTTAATGTACTGTTGGATTTGGTTTACTACTATTTTGTTGAGGATTTTTATATCTATGTTCATCAGTAATATTGGCCTATAATTTTCTTTTTTTGTGATATCTTTGGTTTTGGTGTCAGGGTGATGCTGGCCTCATAAAATGAGTTTGGAAGTGTTCCTTCCTGTTCAATTTTTTTTTAATAGTTTGATAAGGATAGATGCTAGCTCTTCACTAAATGTTTGGTAGAATTTACCTGTGAAGCCATCTGGTCCTGGGCTTCTGTTTCTTGGGAGTTTTTTTATTACTGATTCAATTTCTTTACTGGTAAACAATCTGTTCATATTTTCTAATTCTTCCTGATCCAGTCTTGGGAGATTGTACATTTCTAGGAATTTATCTCTTTCTTCTAGGTCATTCATTTTATTGGCATATAATTGCTCATATTAATCTCTTAGGATTCTCTGTATTTCTATGGTATTAGTATAACTTCTCCTCTTTCATTTCTGATTTTATTTATTTGTGCCCTCTCTCTTTTTTTTCTTGATGAGTCTGGCTAAAGACTTATCAAATTTGTTTATCTTTTCAAAGATCCGGCTCATAGTTTCCTTGATCTTTTCTATTGTTTTTAGTCTCTATTTCATTTATTTCTGCTCTGATATTATTTCTTTCCTTCTACTAACTTGGGGTTTTGTTGGTTTTTCTTTTCTAGTTCCTTCAGGTGTAAGGTTAGATTGTTTATTTGAGATATTTCTTATTTCCTGAGGTATGTATCACTATAAACTTCCCTCTTAGAGCTGCTTTTGCTGTTTCCCATAGATTTTGGATCATTGTGTTTCCATTTTCATTTGTCTCCAGGTATTTTTTTTATTTCCTTTTTGATTTCTTCATTGACCAATTGGTTGTTTAGTAGCATATTGTTTAGCCTCCACGTGTTTGTGTTTTTTGCAGTTTTTTTCTCATAGTTGACTTCTAGTCTCTTGCTACTGTGATCAGAAAAGATGCTTGATATGTTTTCAGTCTTCTTAAATTCATTGAGACTTGTTTTGTGGCCGAGCATGCACTATATCCTGGAGAATGTTCCATTTGTACTTGAGAAGAATATGTACTCTGCTGCTTTTGGTTGGAATGTTATATATATATATATATATATTCCATCTGGCCTGATTTGTCATTTGAGGTCAGTGTTTCCTTATTGATTTTCTGTCTGGATGATCTGTCCACTGATGTAAGAGGAGTGTTAAAGTCCCCTACTATTATTGTGTTACTGTCAGTTTCTCCCTTTATGTTTGTTAATATCTGCTTTATGTATTTAGGTTTTTTGTTTTAAAGTCAATTTTGTCTGATATAAGTATTGCTATGCCAACTTCCTTTCTGTTTCCATCTGCATGAAATATCTTCTTCCATTCCCTCACTTTCAATCTGTATGTCTTTAGATCTGAAGTGAGTCTCTTGTAGGCAGCATATACATGGGTCTTGCTTTTTATCCATTCAACCATTCTATGCCTTTTAATTGAAGCATTTAGTCCGTTTACATTTAAAGTAATTATTGCCATTTTGTTAATTGTTTTCTGGTTGTTTTTGTAGTTCTCTTTTGTTCCTTTCTTCTTCTTTTGCTCTCTTCCTTTGTGATTTGATGACTACCTTTAGTGTTATGTTTGGATTCCTTTCTCATTTTGTGTATCTATTATAGATTTTTGGTTTCTGGTTACCATGAGATTCATATATAACAACAATATATATTTTAAGTTGATGATCACTTAAGCTCAAACACATTTTAACAACCCTGCATTTTTACTCCCCCCAAAACAATTGATGTTTTGACATCATATTTTACCTCTTTTTGTTTTATGTATTGTGGGTATAGATGATTTTACCACTTTTGTCTTTTAATCTTCCTACGAGCTACATAAGTGTTTGATCTACTACTTTTATAGTATGTTTGCCTTAACCAATGAGACTTTTCCTTTCATAATTTTCGTATTTCTAGTTGTGGTCTTTTTTTTCTGCTTAAAGAAGTTCCTTTAACATTTCTTTGTAAGACCAGTTTAGTGGTGCTAAACTCTTTTAGTTTTTGCCTGTCTATAAAACTCTATCTCTCCTTCAAATCTGAATGAAAATCTTGCCAGCTAGCATATTACTGGTGGTAGGTTCTTTTCCTTTCATCATTTTGATGCAGTTGACCCTTGAACAACACAGGGGTTAGATGAGTCAACCCTCCTGCACAGCTGAAAATGCACATATAACTCTACAGTTGGCCCTCCATATCCATGGTTCTACATCCCTGAATTCAACCAACCATGGATCATGTAATACTGTAGTCTTTATTGAAAAACACTTGCTTATAAGTGAACCTGCACAGTTCATACCCATGCTGTTCAAGGGTCTACTGTGTATTGTACCACTCCCTTCAGGTCTGCAAAGTTTCTGCTTTCTGTAACTAGCTGCTTTTCTCTTGCTGCTCTTTAAGATTTTCTCTTTATCTTCAATTTTTGCCATTTTAATTACAACATATTTTGGTTTGGGCCTCTTTGGGTTCATCTTGTTTAGGACTCTCTGATTCCTGGACCTGGAATGTATGTTTCCTTTCCCAGGACAGGGAAGTTTTCAGTTATTATTTCTTCAAGTAAATTTTCTGCCTTTTTCTCTCTCTCTTCTTCTGGGACCCCTATAATGCAAATGTTAGTACACTTGATGTTTTCCCAGAGGGTTCTTAAACTGTCCTTTTGTTGTTGTTGTTGTTGTTCAGCTTCACTGGTTTTTACTACTTGTCTTCCAGTTTGCTGACCTATTCCTCTATATCATCTAATCTACTATTGATTCCTTCTAGTGTATTTTTTACTTCAGTTATTGTATTCGTCAGCTCTGTTTGGTTCGTCTTTATATTTTCTAACTCTTTGTTAAACCCTTCACCATGTGCATCCATTCTTCTCCCAAGTTCCTTGAGTATCTTCATGATTATTACCTTGAACTCTTTATCAGGTAGTTGCTTATCTTCACTTCACTTACTTCTTATTCTGATGTTTTGTCTTATTCCTTCACATGGAACATATTCTTCTACCTCCTCGTCTTGCCTAATTCTCTGTGTTTATTTCTATGTATTAGGTAGGTTGGTCACATTTCCCAACATTTGAGAAGTGGCCTTATGTAGGAGATGTCCTATAGGCCCCAGCATCACACTCCCCTCCAGTCACCAAAGCTATATGCTCTAGGGGTACCCACTATGTGGGCTGTGTGGGTCTTTCTCCTGTGGCAGAACCAACTACTGTGGACGTGCTGGTAGGCAGGGCTGGCCCCCAGCCCAGTTGGCTGCCATGCCATGCCTTGTCTGGTGGCTGCCAGCCCACTGGTCAGTGAGGCCAGCTCCCAGCATAGCTGGCTACACAGCCTGGGGGTACCTGGGGCTGCTGCTGGTCTGCTGGTAGACTGAACCAGGTCCTGGTGTGTGGCTGCAGGGCCCTGAAGTGGGGAGTTACCAAGGCTGGTGCTGGCTTCCTGATATACAGGGTTGGTTTCCAGCACAGCTGGCTGCAACTCAAGGGAGTCCTGGGGCTGGTGCCGGTTCCCAGGGTGGCTGACCATGGGGCCCGTGGTTAGTTAGAAATCTTTGATTTCAAGTAATGAGAACCCACTTTAGGGGCTGTTGAAAGGCTGCTGAACAACCTCTCATAGGACCCGGGACAGACTCTTGGGTCAATGTGCTTAATCCTGGAAACTGAGAACAGGAGACACGCAGGAAACCTAGCAGCCACTCTTGCTCTCTCTGTTGCTGTCTGAGGTCAAGAGTCTTTCTTTTTCTTTCTAAATCCCTATCTTACTTTCCTCTCTGAGAACAGATTTTCTTTACCCACTCATCCACATGCACCTGACTTACCATTTCTGCTCTTCAATTCACCTTTCATGTGGAGAAAAGGGAACCTTCCTATTTGTTGGTGGGAATGTAAATTGGTACAGCCACTATGGAGAACAGTATGGAAGTTCCTTAAAAACTAAAAATAGAACTACCATATGATCCAGCAATCCCAGTCCTGGGTATATATCTGGAGAAAACCATAATTCAAAAAGATGCATGCACCCCCAATGTTCATCGCAGCACTATTTATAATAGCCAAGACATGGAAGCAACCTAAATGTCCATCAACAGATGAATGGATAAAGAAGATGTGGTGTGTGTGTGTGTGTGTATGTATATATATATATATATATACACACAATGGATTATTATTCAGCCATAAAAAGGAAAGAAATACTGCCATTTGCAGCAACATTGGACCAGAGATTAACATATTAAGTGAAGTAAGTCAGACAGAGAAAGACAAATATCATATGATATCACTCATATGTGGAATCTAGTTTTTTTAAATGATACAAATGAACTTATTTATAAAACAGAAACAGACTTACAGCCTTCAAAAACAAACTTATAGTTACCAAAGGTGGGGGGCTAAATCAGGAGCTTGGGATTAACATACACATACTACTATATATAAATAGATAACCAACAAGGACCTACTGTATAGCACAGGGAACTCTACTCAATATTCTGTAATAACCTATATGAGAAAAGAATCTGAAAAAGAATGAATATATGTATATGTATAACTGAATCACTGTGCTGTACACCTGAAACTAATACAACGTTGTAAATCAACTATACTCCAATAAAATTTTTTTTAAAGTCACTTTCAGCCCTTCAGTGATTTTCTAGACCAGCTTTCTACAAATAGTTGGCTCAGTTTTTCCAAATTCCTGTAGTTACATAGAAGGAAAGATTTCAAAATATTAATTTTAGTTATCTATAAGTGGTAGAATAGAGAATAGTTTTCTTTTTTACACTAGTCTGTGTTTTTTCAAATTTTTCTACGATAAACATGTATTACATTTATAATCAGCAAGGGAAAAACAATTGCTGGACTGGATTTTCTTTACCTCATCCCAATGTTCCATCACCAACACCTTCTTTCTTTATATCTCTACCTCACCCCTTCCTGCTAAATAATCTTTGGAAACAGAAAGTATTGTTAGCATAACACATCTAAGCTAAGCAATGAGGGCCAGTCATTATCAGCAATGGAGGGTTTTTTTATCTTACATATTATTTGCTCTGAGGAATTTGAAGGACCTGAAAAGTCAAGTGCCATTTCTCCAGGATAAAGCTGGGACCCTGGAGGGAGGACTTACCAATTTTGTGGGGCAGGAGAGGAAGGAAGGAGACCCACCCAAGGTGGACACGCTATATGGACTGTTGGGCAAATCTCTGGAGAAAGTAAAAAAATTGTTTGGCACCCTCCTGTGGACTTGGTGTGCAATCATGAATATTTAATCGTATGAGCCAGTCCTCCTCATATTGATCTGTCAGATATTACAGGTGTAAATAAGGAATAGCAAACAAACAAAACAAAACCACAGTCTGAGAAATCATAGGTTAAGTAACAAATGAGAGTTTCAAAAAGAAAAAGTGTCAAGAAAGGCATCTGATTCTCTCTTCTCCTATGGTCATTGTCTTCCCTCTTGTCTAGCTCTTACATAAGTATTTTAGAAGCCAAGAAAAAAATGCTAGTGTGTATATATATATATATATATATATATATATATACATGTATATATATTTGTGTGTATATATAACATACATACAATAATGGGACACTTTTGAAATCACTGCTATCCTGTTAAGTCATATCTAGTCCTAGCTTGCACCCATAGGCTGCAATGAACATCATCCTAGGCTACACATGTCAGGTTTCAAATAAGCATCACAATAAAGGAGAGAACAAAACAGTTCACAATTGCTTACTTCTTAGTTTTTACTAAAAATTAAGGTTTCTAAGGGTTAAAAATTCTAATTAATATATGTACTTAAAACTACTAAAATTAATAAGGAAAACAATTTCATATGCAAGAAATTTTTTAAGAGGTCTAAGAAATGGAAGACCCATTTTGTTAAGAAAAAGAAAATGATTTTGCCCTACAGCTGGTTATTTCTAAATGGGAAAGAAGAAAGGAGACAAAATGGGCGTAGAAAGTTGTAAAAGGTTTGCGGAAAAAGGGATCTTTAGAAAGGAATTTTATGTGTGGTCAGAACTGGCTGAAATTGGATTAAATTTAATTAAGTAGGACTTCCCTGGTGGCGCAGTAGTTAAGACTCTGCCTGCCAATGCAGGGGACACAGGTTCGAGCCCTGGTCCGGAAAGATCCCACATGCCGCGGAGCAACTAAGCCCGTGCGCCACAACTACGGAGCCTGTGCTCTAGAGCCCGCAAGCCACGACTACTGAGACCATGCGCCTAGAGCCTGTGCTCTGCAACAAGAGAAGCCACTGCAATAAGCCTGTGTACCGCAATGAAGAGTAGCCCCAGCTCCCTGCAACTAGAGAAAGCCTGCGTGCAGCAATGAAGACCCAACGCAACCAAAATAAATAAATTTATTTTTTAAAAAAATTTAATTAAGTAAATAAGTTTTAACTTCTCTGGAAAAAAATAAACAAATAAAAATAAAGGAGAGAACATTCCTCCATCTTCTAATAGCACTACAAATAATCCTATCTGGACATGCTGGACCTTGCCCAATTTATTTTTAATATTAATAAAGAAAATTTTGACAATTTTCTTCATTCTGATATGACATAGTCTTGGTTCCAAAAATTCTTCCTGTGACTAACTTATCTCTCTCCTGTGGTCATGAAGCCCATTTCTCCTTGTTCTATTCTTCCTGTGGTGGAGAATAACAGCGGCTTACCATCTTCCCCAGAAGTCCTTCATTGTTAGAGCCCACCGTGACATTGCCTATCCATTCTTTAAACACCAAGCAATCCATGTTTTTTTGACCTCTCCTCATACATTTCATTTTCCTATTCCAATCAAATTTATGGTTTCCCTTTTAATCTACTCCAAGTTTTCTCCCTCTCCTAAACCATGGAACCAAATCAAATGTGTGAACTTCTGGGTGATTTCTAAGCATTACACATTCCCTATTATAAATGAAAGAAACACAGAATTGTAAAGAGATTTCTTTGATGTCCTGGAATATATGGCTATGCTGAAGCAGGCAGTAAGAACTGTCTCTTTTTAGTGCTGGACAAGTCAAAAGAACAGGTTATGCCATTTGTGAAAGCTATTGATACTTGGTAAAATGGCGACATCTAGTGCCCACATCTGCAAGAGAAGGATAGGAAGAAAAGTGTAAATCAATTACACTGCAAAATGACAACTCCAGAAACTAGCAGGGCCAAGGCAATTTAATAACAATAGGTCCATTGACTCTGGGGACCATAATTCTTAGTCTATTGACTGGGTCACTGGAGCAGCTTAACAACTAATATAGCCTTTTTCCAGAGAGAAACACACTGTTCTGAATGTGCTAAGTCCCATTGGAGGTTTACAAAGAGGAGTGAGGAGAAGAAAACCAGCAGCTACTTCATGCCTGGCACTGCTGTAAGCGTTTGCATCCCTTTTTATTTTCTATTTTTTCATGTAATCATGACATCCATCTTATGAGGCAAGTATTATCCCCATTTTACAGATGAGAAACAGAGGCCCAGAGAGGCCAAAATCTTACCCTTTGGTTACACATCAGAGCAAGGCCTAACTCAAACCCACATTCTTTCCCTTGCACTGCCCCAAGAGAGGATGCATAGGAAAGCTTCTCAACCCCCTTTCCTATCCATCACTCTCCACAGGGAAGACCAGGGAGACGCTGCTGGTCCAGTGCCACCACCAGGGGGTCGTCCCTGTGATGTACAACTCCCCTAAAAGGCACCAAAGGGGCAATCTGAAAACATGGGACACAAGAGTACAAACACTGGGCTAGAATAAGGACTGGGTAGCAAGAGCATTTCCTGTAGCCCAGTTTGAACATTATTTTTTTGTCTTGCCATTATTTTTGTCTGCCTTTAAATCAGAAGCTCCTAGCTGCCAGGGGCTATACTCTTGATATGTCATAGTGTTGCTAAATAAATATTGACCCGTTGACTAATTTAAAGCACAATGAAAACTCCTTGTTCGTCTCTTTTGTCACGACAAAGCTCCTGGCGTTGACGCAGACAATCCAAAGAGGGAAGCCTGCATTTTCGGGAAAGCACAGAGGAATTCAACTGCTGGGACAAGAAAAAGCTGCCAGGGATTAAGTCCCTGTCAGACACCCCCCGACGAGCATGACTGACTAACAGTTGCTCCCCAGGCTAACGAACCAGCACATGTACCAAAGGCAGAGAACAGACAGAAGGGGTCAAAGGTACCTGTTCTTATGAAAGTTGGGCATTGTGTGAAGAAGTAGAGTATCTTTAGGATATGACATTTTCATCCATGTATGATATTACATTTTTAATTCAGCCATTAGGTCTCTTAGGTAAATGAATCAATGAGGCAATTAGAGAAAGTGTATAGGGGCTTCCCTCGTGGCGCAGTGGTTAAGAATCCGCCTGTCAATGCAGGGGACACAGGTTCGAGCCCTGGTCCGGGATGATCCCACATGCCGCAGAGCAACTAAGCCCGTGTGCCACAACTACTGAGCCTGTGCTCCAGAGCCCACGAGTCACAACTACTGAGCCCATGTGCCACAACTACTGAAGCCCGTGCGCCTAGAGCCTGTGCTCCGCAACAAGAGAAGCCACCGCAATGAAAAGCATGCGCACCGCAACAAAGAGTAGCCCCTGCTCTCTGCAACTAGAGAAAGCCCATGCACAGCAACGAGGACCCAACATACCCAAAAATAAAAACAAATAATTTTTTTTAAAAAAACCCAGCAATCGTATTATCACAAAAAAGAGCAATGAGGAGCTCCTGATATTACAAGGATAAAAATATGTTAAGAAATAGAATTAAGGGAATTCCCTGGCGGTCCAGGGGTTGGGACTCTGCGCTTCCACTGCAGCAGCCATGGGTTCGATCCCTGCTCAGGGAACTAAGATCCCACAGGGTGTGTGACACGGCCAAAAACAAATTTAAATTAAAAAGAATGGAAAATGCAGTAAGTTCCTTAAATTTTATGGGTAGTTTTTGTTGCTGTTTCCTAAAGGAAACATCACTTGAAGTATAAATGCCTCCAGGAAAGTTTTCTTGAGAATTCTATTCTAACTAGAAAGATGAAACCAAAAAAAATTGAAAGGAATTTTATATTTCTTCTAACACATGTCCACACACACAACCCCTCAATTTTGATGATCTGTAGGCAACTGTAAAATATTCTCAAAGAAAAGAAAACCTTAGGCTGTTACATATTCCAGCCTAAGTTAAAAAAGTAAACTAGTATTCCGTAAGGGAGTTGACTGAGTATCTGAAGGCTTCCCAATGAGTCAATAACATCTTCCAATAGAATCCAGCCACTTCGCTTCTAGGTTTGTCCTAGAATCTCTATACAGAAAACACTCATTATAACGCTGTGGGCCTTCCTCTCATGTTGCAGTGGGGCTGGGGGATAGACAAGTCTAGAACTTGTCTAGCTGTGCCTTTCAAGTGTGAAGTTAAGCTCATGGCTCCCATCAGTAGCACAGAAGGTTTGAAGGTTCCAGAGAAGTCAGCATCTGTGCTTACCTACCCATTCTCTCTTGGGCTGGGAGGGGGTTTCTATAAAAACAGACAAACAAAAAAACCCCACAAATTCGCCAAATCCCCACCTACGCTGTGCGGTGCACTCTATTGCTTGGGAACATAGCTTTGCCAACCAGCCCAAAGTAGGGTGCAAATGGCTGATGGGGAAGGACAAAGGGAATACTACCGCGTGCAAAGAAACTGAGGTGTGAGAACACGTTTTTTCAGGCAAAAGCAAATCATTCAAAAGAATTGGCACAAAGGGTGTGATCATGGGGAGAGATGACACTGAAAACGTAGGCAAGGGACAGGTTATGAAAAGTCTTGCCTGAGTGCTAAGGAGGTATATACTTTATACTTCAGATGGGTGTTTCTCAGATATAAGTAGTGTAAAAGGAAAAAAATTCTCACAGATCCTGTCTTGGTTTCAATTCTCTTTAAATATCATGGCAGAGACTGTTTATAATTCCCTTATATTCATTCTCCCCATCTTCCTTCTAGTTGACAGAACTCCTCAGATTTTACCTCGAGCCTACATTTTCCAGCCTCCCTTGCAACTGAGTATGGTCACATGACCACGTTCTGGCCAGTGAGAAGTAAGTGGAGAGGAAGGTCTACAACTTCTGTGTCCTGTTCTCATAAGGAAGCTGCTTGCCCTTTACTCCCTCTCGACTCCTTCCCACAGGCTGGAAATCCAAAGAAGTGGTGACAAACCAGCTCCAACCACGCGAATGAAAGCAATACTCCTGGACCTCACTCCTCACACGTGGTCTGTGCGACCAGCATCACCTGGGAGTTTGTGGAAGTGCAGGAGCTCAGCCCACACCACACCTACTGAAGCTGATTCTGCAGTTAAATAAGATCTCCAGGGAATTCCCTGGCGGTCCAGTGGTTAGGACTCTGTGCTTTCACTGCCGAGGGCCAGGGTTCAATCCCTGGGTGGGGAGCTAAGATCCCTCAAGCCGAGGGGCATAGCCAAAAAAAAACAACAGAAGTTTATCTCCAGGTGATTCATAGTCACATTAAACTTTGAGAAGCACCAATCTAGGAGAAGGCAGGGGAGTGAACTAGTAGGAAACTGGGTCTCCAGATAATGCTACACTACTGGACAACTTACTAGCTCAGATGTTTATGAGACAGTGGACCTTCTACATTTGTTTAAGCCATCTTTTTAACCTCTGTTTGATCCAATATTCAAACTATAGTAAATATGTACAAATGTAAAACACAGTATGAACACCCATCCTTATAGATTTTTTTTTCATTTGTTTATTTATTTGGTTGCGCCGGGTCTTAGCTGCGGCAGGCGGGCTTCTTAGTTGTGGCATGTGAACTCTTAATTGCAGCATGCATGTGGGATCCCTGACCAGGGATTGAACCCGGGCCCCCTGCAATGGGAACAGAGTCCAATCCACTGTGCCACCAGGGAAGTCCCATCCTTATAGATTTGTTTTTTTTAATATAAGTGTATTTGTGTATTCCTTTTGCAACCGCACACCTCAGATGGAACTCGAACCCAACTGCACTTCGGATGAAACTCGAACCCACAATCTTCCAACTGAAACAACACAACTCGTCTCAGGACTTAATGAAGCTCAGGTTCTTTATTTCTCGGCACAGAAGGAATTCAGCAAGAGGCAAAGTGATAGGTCAGAAGTAGATTTATCAATATCCTTCGTAAAGAAGTTGCAGGAAAATGGGAGAGGAGGGTCATGTCCCAGGTCTCAGGCGAGTTCCTGGGATGGGCCACCCAGCGAGGGTCCTTGGCTTCACACAGGAAAGAATTCAAGAGCGAGCCACTGTAAAGTGAAGCAGAATTACACACTCCATAGGCAGAGTGCAGCCCGTCTCAGAAGGCGAGAGTGGCCCAAAACATGGAGTGGTTAGTTTTTATGGGCTGGGTAATTTCATAGGCTAATGAGTGGGAGGATTACTTCAATGACTTGGTGGGAAGGGGCAGGGTTTCCAGGAATTTGGGGCACTGCCCACTCTTTGGCCTTTTATGGTCGGCCCTGGAACTGTCATGGTGCCTGTGGGTGTGTCATTTAGCATATGCTAATGTATTATAAGGAGCGTATAATGAGGCTCAAGGTCTACTGGAAGTCGAATCTTCCACCGTCTTGGGCTTAACTGGTTCTAACCAGTTTTTGTCATATCCTCAACAGCTATGTCATTCTTTTTTAGGTTGTGCCCAGAACCCTTCCCTCGTGTCTCACTTTGACTTTATTCAGTACCAGCACCACTACTAAATCACATATACTATAGTGGTTTTATTGAGTAGTTGAGCTGATTATATGCTGGTCCAGAGCCACAAAATTTAAAAAGAAAATTATAAATGAAATAAAAACTATAAAACCAATAAAAATCCAAATGAACAACTGTTTTAATATCACGAAATGAATGAAGTTTTTCCGCTGGAACAAAAATCACTCTTCACAATATGGCAATGGTACTGATGCTTTCAGACAAATGCTTCTGAGTTTGGCAGTGTGTTTTGTGACAACTCAATTCTCTTACCACTTTTCTCTATTTGAAGTACTGTCAACAATCAATAGCACCAAATGCCATGTCATTTGACTTCACTTGGCCTAAGTGCATTGCTTATATATTAAGTTACCTCTGTTCTTTTCGCACTTACCCAGGTCAGTTCAAGAAGCACTACTTAACACCAGTAATCTTATAAATACAATTGCAAACACAATTTATAACCTAAGATTGTCACTCAAACCTAGAGAAATAAAACTTATATTTACACGCAAAAAAAACTGTACCCAAATGTCCACAGCAGCTCTAATTGTAATAGCCCAAAACTGGAAATGACCCAAATATCTTTCAACAGGCAAATGGATAAACAAACTGCAGTACAGTATATCACACAATGGAATACTCCTCAGCAACAAAAAGAAACATATTGATACATAACAACTTGAGTGGATCACAAATGCATTATGCTAAGTGAAAAAAATCTCCAAAGTTTATATACTGTATGATTCCATTTATATAACATCCTTGAAATGACAAAGTTATAAAGAACGGATCAGTAGTTGTAAGGGGTTAGGTTAGGGGGAGAGTATGACTGACTATAAAGGGGTAATGTCAGAGTTTCTTTCTGGCAATGGAATAATTTTGTATCCTGGATGTATCGGTGTTTACACAAATCTACACGTGTGATAATATTTCGTAGAATTATATACCCGAAGGAAAAGAGTGCACATAAAAACTGGTGAAATCTGAATAAAGTCTATAACTGAGTTAATACCAATGTCAATTTCCTGGCTTGATAATGTACTGTGATTTATGTAAGATGTTATCATTAGGGGAAGTGGAATATAGAGTATATTGAAACTCACTGTACTATTTTTGTCACCTCTCCTAAGCCTAAAAGTACTTCAAAATCAATTTTTTTTATTGTAACCTAAAAACAAAGGCCCAGACAGAACATATTTGAGCTTTCGCATTTTAGCATGACTCAGGCGTGACAGGTATCAAAGGAATACCCAGAGAAAGAAGAATTTAGAAAAGGAAAGAGGGACTTCTCTGGTGGTGCAGTGGTTAAAAATCCGCCTGCCAATGCGGTGGACATGGGTTCGAACCCTGGTCCAGGAAGATCCCACATACCGTGGAGTAACTAAGCCCGCGCGCCACAACTACTGAACCTGCACTCTAGAGCCCGTGAGCCACAACTACTGAGCCCGCAAGCCTAGAGCCCGTGCTCCGAAACAAGAAGCCACTGCAATGAGAAGCCCACACACCGCAATGAAGAGTAGCCCCTGCTCGACACAGCTGGAGAAAGCCCGCGTGCAGCAACAAAGACCCAACACAGCCAAAAATGAATAAATAAATGAATGAATCTATATTAAAAAAAAAAAGAAAAGGAAAGAAAACTTCACCTTCAAAGAGAGCAAGGGAATCAGACTTCAGAAGGACTGGTTCATCAAATAAAAAACATAACAAGGACTTAAAGGAAAAAATACACAATATTACCAAGGTTACAAAGCTCACATCAGTCCCTTCATGATGAGAAAGCAGCAACCTGCTCACATGACTGCTATACTCATAATGCTCCTATCTCCAGACAACAACACAGCAAAAACTGGAGATAAAACTATTTTTGTTTGCGAGCCCAGGTTTATGGGAAATATTCAATGTTTTATAATTTGGGGGATCAGACCAGTCAGGGTACTCTGTCACTTCCGATTTATCTCAAGGTGCAAAGTTTGCTGTTCCTGTTTTTGTTTTTTACTGTGGTAGGTGAAGAGTTTAGACATATTGGAGGCAGAGCAGGTTTTGCTTTCATGCAGACACCTGTGATCTGGCAAAAGCACGTGCACTTTAACTCCTGGCATCTCAGTGACCAGGAGAGACTGCTTTTCCCCACCACCTGCTGTGACCACACTGGGCTGAGGCTGTGTCTGCTGTTTCCCACAGAATAACAACACGTGAAAGATGTGAGATATATATATATACATAGTACATATATATAATATATATAATGGAATATTACACAGCCACAAAAAAGAATGAAATAATGTCATTTGCAGCAACATGGTTGGACCTGGAGATTATCATACTAAGTGAAGTTAAGTCAGACAGAGAAAGACAAATGTCATATGATGTCACTTACATGTGGAATCTAAAAAAAATGATACAAATGAACTTATTTACAAAACAGAAACAGACTCACAGACATAGAAAATAAACTTATGGTTACCAAAAGAGAAAGGTGGGGAGGGATAAATTGGGAATTTGGGATTAACAGACACACACAACTATATATAAAATAAACAACAAGGACCTACCGAATAGCACAGAGAACTACATTGAATATCTTGTAATAACCTATAATAAAAAAGAATACATAGGTAGGTAGGTAGATAGATATATTCAGTGTATAACGGAATCACTTTGCTGTACACCTGAAACACTGTAAGTCAACTCTTCTTCAATAAACTTTTTAAAAATTTAAAAATAAAAAAGTAAAAAAAATATATTAGCACTTGAGAAATCATGAAGAATGCAGTCAGCAAACTATAGGACTTGGTGACTCTTCCAGGTAAAGTCTAGAACAAATTATTTAATGAATAAATTGTGAGAACTTAGAAAGCAGCTAACATCCATATGGTTATGTGATAGGCACTGTACCAAGTGCTTTCCATATGTCATCTCATCTCATCCTCACCATATGCAGTAGGCAGTGCTCTCACTCAGTAATAGAGCTGGGACTTGAACGCAGGGAGCTCTAATTCCAGAGTCCACATTCTTAACCAGAATACTATGCCCCCTTATACAAAAGGATGCAGTAATTGCTGGAACCAGCTTGGATTTACTAAGAACAAGCCATACCTAATTTTAAATGGAACTCTAAAGTTCCAAGTTCCTCTTTAAATGGAACTTCTAAACTAACAGACCTGAGAAATAGGATAGACCTGATTTCAGCAAAGAATTGACAAGATTTTTATTATTGAGAATAACTCGTTTGAGATGGGATCTTTTTTTTTTTAATTTGGTTACACTGGGCCTTAGTTGCAGCTCGAGGGCTCCTTTGTTGTGGCATGCAAACTCTTAGTTGTGGCATGCGTGTGGGATCTAGTTCCCTGACCAGGGATCGAACCCGGGCCCTCTGCATTGGAAGTGCAGAGTCTTAACCACTGGACCACCTGGAAAGTTCCTTGAGATGGGATCTTGAAGTGAGGCCACAAGAGACAGGGACAATCACGCGTCAGGATGCGATAGCAGAAACTGAAGCTTTATGTGAAGGATGGCAGTGCATGGATTTTTTTTTTTAGACGAAGGGTTTCTATGTATCTTGTTAATTTTTTCCTACACGAGAACCTAACCAATGAAACTCTCCTTCACACCCGGTCCCCAGTTTGTTACACCCCAACTAATCCTGTCCTCTTACAGATGGCCTGGAGTGCCTTGTGAGACTATTCCACCAGGGGGCAGCAGAGAGCAGAAGGCTGCTCCAGACTTAGAGGCTGTCCCCCGGGGCAAGCTCAGCCCTCAGTCAAGGGCACCCAGGCTGGGCTCAGAATCTCAGAGTGTGCAAACACAGAGCTTCCAAAACTGCCCCTTCTTAGCCTCACCTGCATACTGCCTAGGTAAATGGCTGGAGAAAGGAGGAAACAGGAAAAAGAAATTTAATACTCGCAAATTTGGGGGGGGAGGGGCGAGGGCGTCATCTGCTTTAACACAACTTGTTTTTCAGGTCCTGAAAAGCTGCACCCTTTCCAACTTTGCTTCACGTCCACGACTAACGGGGTTTTCAGTGTAGATTTCACACAGAGATGTATTGTAAGAGATTTGCCTCAGAAGTCTCCTCCTGTCTCTCAGGCCTGAAAGCTCAGAGATCAGCAAGGAGGCTATGGAGCCTGAAAGTGGGGTTTCCTTCCTGCCCTCCCAAACTCTAAGGACCACTGAAAGATCTGTTATAAGTACAGATTCCTGGGACCCAACCCCTCCCCGAAGCACAATTTTGAGAATCCTGAGATTTAATAACTGTTGACACCTGAGCATTGCGGATGATGGTGTGTGAGTTTGAAGGACCCAAGGATTCCAGGTCACTATTACATTGGCGAACAATACAAGGCCCAGAATGAGGGCTCTGACCTACTAGGAGCCCAGGTTTGAATACAATGGATGATCCCACTTTTACAAGAAAACTTCCTAGAACCAGGGAGCAAGGTCTCCCTTCAAACTCTACTATATGGGTACAGACTTCAGTTTGCCAAGACCACAATTTGTCATTGTAACAGGTACCTGGGAAACTTTACTTACACTGGGGTTTAAAAATGGCTGGGGAGTGACCTGCATATAACCTAGCTAACTGCAGTTTTCCTCTTTTTTGTAGATCAGCCTCATGCAACCCTCACGTGGGATCTAGCAAGCGTAACTCCAGAGGCCCTCCCAGTGAAAAGGCACTAACCACCCCCGCACATTCCTCTTCCCCTCCCCCTCCCAACCAAAATTCCCTTAGTCCAACCCCAAACAGTCCCCTTTGATTAAAAGGTAGTTCTCTAAGGAAAGGTGATGGCCCACAGTTAAAACTACTGCCTCTGGCAATTCAAAGTCTCTAGAAGTTAAAATTAACACCACAAGAGCAATTAACCCAGTTCAGGTGACCCACGGGAATTTGGCTCTTTTTCAGTTATCTGAGGTGACTCAGTCCCTGTATAGGAAAAAAAAAAAAAAATCCATGAACTAAAATCCATAATCTCCAACATTCCCAATTTTCTGATATTAATTAAGACTCTCTATCAGTCCATATCTTGATTAGAAGGAAAGTAGGTATGAAGGCCAAACTAAAGAAGTCTTTCTGCTTTAATCTTTCCATGGATTTAATTTTAGACAATGCCTAGAAGTCCTTGGATGTGTCTATTCCAATGTCTTAGAGAGACTAGGATACTAAGAAGTCTTCCTCTGCCAATCTGACCAACAGTCCAGAAGGATTCTCTGGTGCATTTTCCCAACAACCTCCATTCATCATGGACACCAAGGGGAAGTTGTACAACATTATTCAAATCTAGTCTTTAAAACAAAAGTGGCCGTAGTCCTCTGGGCTCGCATCAACAGACACAGCCCAAAGCCCCCAACACTAAAAGTGTGAGGGCTTCCAGGGCCATCACATATGGGAACTCATGACTCCTCCCAGCTCAAGGCCACAGAGTTCCTGATGCATACAAAGCATCAGGGTGGGGGGAGCCTCTAGAGCCTTTTGTGGCCTTCAGGCATGTAAGAGCTGTGCTGGGGAGGCTTGAGACTCTTCAAAACAAACCATTTAAGACCTTAAAGTCCCCTCACTAAGAATCTTTTCTGGTATAATTCTTGCCAACTAAATTTCCCACTCATCCTGTCTCTTTGTCCAGTTAGTTCCCAAATGAATCATTTATATCGGCCCATCTGGGGGGAATATCCTGGTGACACTCTCATTGAATGGCCCCTGGGTGCCCTCAGATACTTTCTTGGTTCTCGCTCCAATCCTGCAGGCTAAGCCTTGGCTGTACAGTCTTCCCGTAACAGGAACCAAGACATCCTCAGCGTCCAGCTGACTGCTTGGTGAGCCTTCCCTTCCCTGCCTCAGATGGACTAGAGTAGGAAGCCCATAGATCTTCCCATTAAGGATCAGCCTACTGCACCTCATCTCAGCTCAGATTAGTTAGGTCTGCCTAACTGGTGATGCTAATAAATCAGGAAGTGTAGAATCACAAAACCTTTTAGACCCAAAAGGAATTAGCTGCATTTTTTTCCTGACCCTGAGAGTAGTTTGGAATCTGCTCTTCAATGCTTTAGAAATCCTGGAATGTGGAAGAATGAGGACATAAATGCAAGTGTCCTGACCACCAACCCAGGCTCCCATATCACCTATAGATTACTACAGATCTAGTTTGGGGAAAATGATTTACCCAGGTCCAGGATTTCTGGCCTTTTCCTCATCCTGCTTTCTGATAGATAATTGTGATAAAGAAAACATAATTTTAGCATAATTCTTCAGCTAACAAAAGTGGAACCACTTCTAAGCTACTTGTGGGTATTTCATTCATTCATTCCTTCTTTCTTTCTTTCTTTCCCTGGTTCAAAACTATCTGTATGCCAGGCTCTCTCCCAGGCTCTGAAAAAACACTAGAGAGTGGCAGCCCTCTGCCCAAAACTTCACGTCCTAGTGGAGGAATCTGGACAAATAAATGTGCAATAATAATAGAACAAGATAACCTGGTGATGAAGGAAATCCAAAGAGCACAGAGTAAGGTGTTCTTACTCAGGTCAGTGGGTCAAGGGTGAAGAGGAATCAACTGGGGGAATAAGTATTCTGGAAATGGGGAAGGACATGTGAAAGAGAACCAGGGAAAAGGACGCGGTTCAGTGGGGACCGGGATGTGGTCCCAAGGAGCTGGAACAAGCGACAGATGAGAGGCTAGAGAAACAGACAGGGGTTTGGATGGTGCCTCGAGAAGGAGATAGGATTTAATCCTAAATGCAACTGAAGCTATCAAAGGGCTTGAAACACCCGCTCATTCATTCTAGGGGCCTGACAGACAAAACACAGTTCCGAGTGTGATGAGCACTATCAAGAAAGCAACACAGAGGACAGAGAAACGGGTGCCTGGGGAGTGGCTGCTACGGGACAATGACACGATCCATGGTATCTCCACTTCAGAAATCCGGCTGCTGTGGAAAACCTACTGGAGGAAAAGCAATCAAGAGTCTACTGCTTAATTCAGAGAGAAAAACCGATATTGAAAAGATCACTTCCCAAAGGATTGTTCTCCGGGTATAAGCTGCATGAACAAAAGTAGGGAAATCATGATCCCAATTCATTTTTCAACAAAATCTAATCATCTTAAATAACAGAAATTGTGGGAAGAGCATTGTGAGTGAATTTCATGTGTATCTTTAACAAGGGGGTTGGGATTTTTTATTATTTTAAAAATCAACTTACCTTGGCTTATCTACCTTATTGAAACTGATTTTTTTTTTTTTTCTTTTTTTTTGGCCGTGCCATGTGGCTTGCAGGATCTTAGTTCCCTGACCAGGGATCAAACCCAGGCCCCTGGCAGTGAAACTGATATTTAGACTGACTTGACATTGATTCTTTATCCCCTTTCCTTGTAAGGCAGACAATACGATTAGGGTTAAACAAAAGTCTTATTCCTACAAGCAACCTTCTGAGAATTAAAACAATGTAAACTTCTTTTCTGGAGCATCTTCTCTCCTGCCTATCAGCAGATTGTATGCACTGAAACCAGCACTGACTTTTCTGCATCGGGCGGGCAACCTCACCTCGATGCCCATCCCACCTCCTGCTTTGATAACTGCTGCCGAGAAAAAGAAAATCCTGTCAAAGTGGTGACATCGCAGATACAAGGGCAGAAACAGCATTAACCCCTTTATTGAGATCTGAGATCTGAGGGCAATTAAATTGTTTCCCTTGTTGACAGCGAGGAAGACCAAAACTAGCAAAATCGTTTCATCTTGCATGCCAACGCTGACTGCTGCGTGGTGGCTGCCTGAAGCATCGTGCTGGGAAAGGGTTGAGGGTTGCGGGTGTGGCGAGACAACTCAGGTGCTCTGGTAATGACTGCTGTGAACATGGAGGGTACCTCTGACACAGAAGATAAGAATTTGCCCTCCAGGAGGTAAGTCGTACTTCCAGTCTACCCTGAGGCAAGTACATCTGGCAAAATTAATTAGAATCATTCGGCAAGGATGGGCAGAAATGGGGAAGGACATGTGAAAGAGAACCAGGGCAAAGGACACGGTTCAGTGGGGACTGGAATGTGGTCCCAAGGGGTCTAGAACAAGCACCAGATGAGAGGCTAGAGAAACAGACAGGGAAGAAAACAGAGCAGGGCAGAAAAGGAATGATTCTCGTGGCAAGGACTCTTTTCCCGAAGCTCTTACTAAGTCTGGATAACTGATCTTATGTTTTTAAGTAGATGGGGTTATTAAATCCCAGCGAGGGAGAACCCTGCCGTCTTATAGCTAAAACATGGAAAAATCTTGCAGAAGTTACAATTCGATAGATTGGAGCTGTACACTTAAGGTTTGTGTACTTTTGCGCATATATAACTCACTTTTTAAAACTTAAATTAAAAGTAACCCACGCGGGGCTTCCCTGGTGGCGCAGTGTTTGAGCGCCCGCCTGCCGATGCAGGGGACACGGGTTCGTGTCCCGGTCCGAGAAGATCCCACGTGCCGCGGAGCGGCTGGGCCCGTGAGCCATGGCCGCTGAGCCTGCGCGTCCGGAGCCTGTGCTCCGCAACGGGAGAGGCCACAACAGTGAGAGGCCCGCGTACCGCAAAAAAAATCATCATCATCATCCTCCACGCAAGGCTGCTGATCAGCCTGTGATGGAGTCACCACAGCTCCCACGGCTTTGGTGGTGGTGGCGCTCGCGCCTCTGTCTCCAGTGTCCCGTCCAGTGCCTGGTACGAGTAAGCAACCAATAAATGCGTTGAATCAACAAATAAATGCTCTACAGGGGAATTCTTTTAATGGTTAAAATAACCAATGACACCTGCTTTTGCATTTTATTCCGGTCCAAATTCTTTCTTCTGGACAACAAGGTACGAAGTCTTAAGGGTCTCAAAATAGTCCAAAAGCCTTGAGCATGTTCAATGTTTCATTTCTGAGAAAAACTGTTACCTTCCCCATAGCCATCTAAGTCACGCAGTGCACATGTTTGCTTATTTGTCTGACTGGGCCTCCCAGCATCCATTTCCCCAGCTCTGTTTTCCCAGTTTTCCCCCAGAGAGCCCACCCACTCTCAGACCCCAGCTGCCCAGGTGAAGCTCGCTCCACTGCCCAGCCCCACGGTGACTGCGTGGCCCACCTCAAGCCAATTAGCTTAGCACGCTCTCTTGGCCACAATAATTTCCTCAGAGGAGGAAATCATCTGCTAGGCTCATGGGAATGAGAAGCATTCTCTTATCCTCCCCAAGACTGTGTCAAAAAGATGGGAAGCTGACGATTCCAGGGACCGTTACACAGAGCCTTAGGCGGGGCCAGAGAGTGGGAGCAGAGCCAAGGGGGGCATCCTGCGAGCATCACCTGAGTCCTGACTCGAGTCTCACCTGAAGCTGCTTTACCTGTGGCCTTCTCAGTGACAAGAGCCAATGAATTCTTTTGCTTTGTGTTTCTTTTGTTTAAGCTACTTTGTTTGGGGTTTGGGGTCACTCACAATAAGAAGATTCCTAACCTGTGTGTCTTCCACCAAGCAAATGTGAATGAGGACGTAAGTCTGACTTCTCCATCTTCAACAAAGTATTGGTAGGCAGCATCTAAGGCACACAGGGATGCTTTACTCCAAAACTTGAATGATCAACATCCTGACAAACCTGGGAGAGTTCCACTGTGACATTATCTAGAGGTTCCCTTAGTTATCTGACATGTGAAAAGCACCATTCTCAGAGTGTCTGAAGTGAACTACATCAAAGGTGTCACAAATGCAGGGTAAGATGGTTGAAAACAGTGATCTAAAGGGCATATTTATTATCCTGCTCTCCAGGTTAGATCAGATGCTCAGAAAGCACTAACCTGACCTCAATTATGTGTTCTCCTTAAAGGAACTGACTGATTAAATCTCCATATTGGGTTAAGACTTCACATAATGGCCTTGGCTTTTGTAGAGAAAAGAGGAAAAGGAGGGTCAATCCACAAAGGAAGTTGTGACAGAAGGTGAAAAATGGTCCATGAGAACAGAGTAAATAATCCTAAAGAAGGAAAGAAGTTTCAGGATTCAGGTATAAGAAGCCAGGTACCACCCCTACATTATCCATAGAAAAAGGAAAGACATAATAAGACTGTTACAATGTCTCTCCTGTTATTTTTCTTGTCTGCCTTGAGCTGAAGAAGTGGGGATGATTTCAGGGAACCTCAGGGCTGTGGGCCTTCAGGACTTGCATTTAACTCCCAGGTTGCTTGGTGGTCATATCCACCTGTTGCTACAAACAGACTCCCCTGAACAACAGGCGTGCACATGTGGGGGCATCCTCTTCCCAGGTGACACTACCAGGCTGCTGATTCTTCCATCTGACAGGGCTATGAAGTGCTTAAAGACATAGGGCATGTGTTTCTGGGCCACAGCCGACTGCAGGAAGAGACCCTACAAGGCTGGAACCCAAGCCTCAAGGCAGAATTAGAAGCAACTGAGGGACTTCCCTGGTGGTCCAACGGTTAAGACTCCGTGCTCCCAGTGCAGGGGGCACAGAGTTCAATCCCTGGTCAGGGAACTAAGATCACCGTGCTGCTTGGCCAAAATAAATTTAAAAATAAAAGAATCCCCACCAAAAATAAACTCACAATTTAAAAACCAATAATAATAAAACGTACGAGAGTCAGTAGATACAACAGAGGGAAGAAACAAGAAATATATTCTTATGGGACTTCCCTGGTGATCCCGTGGCTAAGACTTCGCACTCCCAATGCAAGGGGCCTGGGTTCGATCCCTGGTCAAGGAACTAGATCCACATGCCACAACTAAGAGTTTGCATGCCCCAATTAAAAGATCCTGCATGCCACTGCTAAGGCCCGGCGCAGGTCTCATTCATTCATTCATTCATTCATTCACTTATGGCTGCGTTGAGTCTTCAGTGCTGCAAGTGGGCTTTCTCTAGTTGCGGCGAGCGGGGGCTACTCTTTGTTGCAGTGCATGGGCTTCTCATTGTGGTGGCTTCTCTTGTTGCGGAACACAGGCTCTAGGTGTGCAGGCTTCAGTAGTTGTGGCACGCAGGCTTCAGTAATTGTGGTACATGGGCTCAGTAGTTGTGGCTTGCGGGCTCTGGAGCACAGGCTCAGTAGTTGTGGCGCACGGGCTTAGTTGCTCCGCAGCATGTGGGATCTTCCCGGACCAGGGATCGAACCTGCGTCCCCTGCGTTGGCAGGCGGATTCCCAACCACTGCACCACCAGGGAAGTCCTATTTATTTATTAAATAAATATTTTTAAAAATAAAATAAAAGGTAGAGAAGAAATATATTCTTAAATGTTAAATAAATAAAAGGAGAATAAATACCAAGATGAAGAAGCGGAAGCTTGGAGGGATTCTGTAACTAAGGCAGCTGTGCACAGCTACGCAGTGCAGAGCCAGGATTTGGAGCCCGACTGTGGACCTCAGGGCCACGCCCCTACTCTCTATGCCACCATCAAACCCTAACTATTGGTAAGTAGAGCACACAAACCAACCCCTGCAAGACTGTGGGAGCATTCCTCTAGACTGATTATCGATGTTTCCCCTTGACCATGTCTGTAGGAGGGTGGTGGGTTCAGTTACTTACTGAGGAGAATCTTTTTTTTTTTTTAAATAAATTTATTTATTTATTTTTGGCTGTGTTGGGTCTTCGTTGCTGTGCGCAGGCTTTCTCTAGTTGCAGCGAGCGGGGGCTACTCTTCGTTGTGGTGCACAGGCTTCTGATTGCAACGGCTTCTCTTGTTGTGGATCACAGGCTCTAGGCGTGCGGGCTTCAGTAGTTGTAGCACGTGGGCTCAGTAGTTGCGGCTTGCGGGCTCTAGAGCACAGGCTCAGTAGTTGTGGTGCACGGGCTTAGTTGCTCCATGGCATGTGGGATCTTCCCGGACCGGGGCTCGAACCCATGTCCCCTGCATTGGCAGGCGGATTTTTAACCACTGCGCCACCAGGGAAGCCCCAGGAGAATCTTGATCATGGATGTTTACAGACAAGCAGGGTGTGCACAAAAGCGGTGCCACCTTTTTCCTTCCCGTCGCCTGGAAACCTGGGGTCTCTTCCCTCTCCCATCTCTCTTTTCTTCCTCCACTCACCCCTTGGTCTTTTCCCACTTGGTCTGTGCACCCCACATGGGCCAACTCCCTCCTGGAGGGACAGTTGCTACGATCTTACTGGGCCTCACTGGAGGAGCCTTTTCATCTCTGAATGGAGCAACCTTGGAACATCAACTTTTCTGTTGTTTACACTATCTCATAGGCTAACTTCAATGCATTATCATGTTCCTGAATATTCTCTGTTTCCCTCTAGGTTACCAAAACTCTCCTCCTCCCGGGGAGGGCTAAGATGAAAGAGGAAATCCTATACTGCCTCTTACAACAAGCAGCTTGACCTTTACTCTTTGAGCAATGAGAACAATCAGCTCCTTCTGCTGCCGAGGGGAAGCCCTTCCCAAACATGAGCCTGCTGTGCACAGAGCCCGGCCCACCTGAGAGCCACCGACAGGATCGCGAGGGTCAGAGAGGGCCTCTTCCTCTCTCACCAGAGCAGGGGGTGTTAGGCTGCTCCTGGCCCGGGGAAACACTCTGGTTCCAAATCGATCAAAGGTCACACGTGCCAGGCACAGGCAGCCACAGTCGCCGAGTTCCCAGTGGGAGGAGAGGCAGGTTCTCCCCCACCATTTCCTGCACCCGCTCCCTCAGCAGCAGCGTTTATTGTCCTGCTACGCGTCTCTTCTGCCTGCATGATAACCAACTGCTTCTCACCCTGGGCCACTCCTGGGCCACACAGCAGAGACCCCCAACCATTCTGTCTGAGGTTTTGAGACCACCAGCGCTCTCCATAGAAACTGAACCCATAGGGTGTGTGTGTGTATGTGTGTGTGTAGAGAATGGGGGTGTGAGAAGAGGGGGAGAAAGAGGCAGGAGTGGGGGGATGGGATTTAAGGAATTAGTTCACACGATTATAGGGGCTGACGAATCCAAAATCTAGGGGTCAGGCTGGCAAGTCCAGCAGGAGGTTAATGTCTTGGGTCTCAAAGCAGTCTGGAGGCCGAGTTCCTTCCTCTTCAAGGACCTGAGTCTCTCCCCTTAAGGCCTTCAACGGACTGGATGAGGCCCACCGCATCATGAACTGTAGTCTGCTTTACTCAAAATCTACTGATTTAAATGTTAATCAGAGTTTTCAAAAATGGCTTCATAGCAGCATCTAGACTGGTAATATGACCAAACAACTGGGCACCAGAGCCCAGCCCAGCTGACACAAAATTAACTCTCACAACCTGGGTGTGGGAAGCTGGTGACCATGGAAACTGTATGTGAGAGAAGGGAGCGCACCCCGACATGTGCACTCCTCCCCAGTGGAAACCCTGAAAACCCTCAAAAAGGTATTTAGAGAAGGGGGGAGGGGAAAACAGTGGGAACTCAACAGGTGTAATTGTCTAGAAGGGCTGAGCCTGCAGTCAATATTCTGAGCACAACACCCACCTCCTTAAGCCACTGGATAAATTCTTCATCCTCATTAGATTTAAGCCATTCGATTTAGCATCATATAAATTGCTCGCAAGAGACAAAAAATAACTCCAAAGAAATCTAAAGCTTCACACATACATTACTGCAACTCATATAATATCACTGTCAATAGTAATAGCAGTATTGCAATTTTGCAACGTTTTATGTAAGTGTAGAACAAAGCTAATAAACAAAACATTGATGTTATAAGGAACCAAGATTTTCAATGTAAGAGAAACGAGATGCACATATAAAATAAAACAGACTTAAGGAAAAAATCCTGCAATGTTGAATTGGAATGAGCAGTTCAAACACATGATTATTTTCTTTAGTGCATTTCCTAGCTTTGTCCACTAAAGGGAACTAAAAGCAATGACTTTCCAGTATCAATGAGAACCACTAGCACTGCAGACCTTGGGTTTTTTGTTTGTTTGTTTGTTTTGCGGTACGCGGGCCTCTCACTGTTGGGGCCCCTCCCGTCGTGGAGCACAGGCTCCGGACACACAGGCTCAGCGGCCACGGCTCATGGGCCTAGCTGCTCCGCGGCATGTGGGATCCTCCCAGACCGGGGCACGAACCCACGTCCCCTGCATTAGCAGGCAGACTTTCAACCACTGCGCCACCAGGGAAGCCCCAGACCTTGGTTTTTAAATACTATTCCCTATTCAAAAGCACCAGGGCTCCTCAGAGAAATGGCAGATTCCAGGGCTCGGGCAGAGAACAGACAAGATGAGCCCAGGAAATCTTCTGCCAGAAAGTAAAAGTACACAAAGACCAATGGGGTTATATCCAAAGAAAAAACTGTTTGGCAGTATTGAATAAAGTTGACATACCCTATGAACAAGTGATTCCGCTGTTAGGTATCCCCTCCAAAAACAAAAAACAAACGAACAAAAACTCAACAATGTGTTCAACCAAAGACAAGTATCAGAATGTTCATAGCAGCACTGTTTTAATAGTCAGAACCTGGAATCAACCTAAATGCCCACCTACATTAGAATTGATAAATAAATTGCAGGAGGGATGAAAAAGAGCTACAACTTCAAACATCATAGATGAATCTCATGAACACAATGATGAACAAAGAAGCCAGACACAAGAGTACATGTTCTATGATCCCATTCATACAAAGTTCCCAAACAGGCAAACTGATCAACAAGTTTAGACGTAAGGCTCTTGGTGGGGGCCAAGATAGGAAGAAGGTGTAATGGGGGCTGGTGGGGTACTGGCATTGTTCCGTCTCTTGATCTGGGAACTGGTTACACAGGTGTTTGCTCTGGGAAAATTTTGAACTATAGATTTGATTTTTTTGTGTATTTCTCTATATGTTATCATTTTCAATTAAAAATTTTACTTTAAGAAAAAGCCAGCTTGGTACTTCCCTGGTGGTCCAGTGGTTAAGACCCCGCACTCCCAATGCAGGAGGCGTGGGTTTGATCCCTGGTCGGGGAACTAAGATCCCACGTGCCCCCCACCCCCCCAAAAAAAGCCAGCTTGAAGGGGCACCCACTGGCCAAATTTAGCATAATTTGAATATCAAAAAGGATAATGGTTGTAACTGGTTACTAAATGAAAATACATGAGTCCAGGGGGTGCAGAGAGAATAAACAGGACAGCCCTTCTTTACAAAAGAAAGTCAAATAAACGTGGAAGGAATGACAAGAATAGAAGATCACTGTTTATAAGCGCCCCCCCAGCCCCGATAAAATACTTGGTCGAGGTAACAATCACCAGTGGAAGCTAAAACCATTGGATGAAAACTTGTTAGCAGCACCAAGGTATCATCCCAGAGACCACTTACCCTTGCGAATGGGAGCAATTGTACCTTGGCGATGAAGAGCTGATGAAGAGGGCTGGTGTGACCACCTTCATCCAGTGATTGAACTTGGCATCACAAATAATGGATCAGTGGGACATTGTGTGCCTCCTGATAGGATGCAAGTTAAATAAAAGAATAACCTAAGAAGTGGGTCTTTCTGACTGCATTAAAATCACCTGAGATTTTTAAATTCCCAAAGCCTAGGCCGTGCTTCCAGACCAATATATCAGAACGTCTAGGCTGGGCCCCAAGCATCCGTATTTTTTAAAGCTTCCAAGATGACTGCAATGTGCAGCAAAGTATTCTAGACAAAAGTGTGTAGCCTGAATCTAACTTCTAATTTATAGGATCTGCAGGATAGAGCGGCGGTTCTGAGTGCTGACTGCTTACCAGAATCACCTAGAGAATTTTGAAACTAGGGCCACCTGAGCTTGAACTCCAGCGATTCTGATTTAATTGGTTCAGGGTGGAACTCAGGCATCATATTCTCTTTTCTAGGCATTAAATTTGATTTAAATAACCCCCAGTGAGAAGAGTGGGCCAATGAATCCCGCTTCCTTGTAATGCCAATTAATCAAGACAGGTGGTTCTGATGTGCAGCCAGGGCTGAGGATTAACAAGACAGAGGAACAACTGAACATCATAAGGAAACAGACGAATCTAGAACGTGGGACATTCCTATGACCACTAGCCTGGATTCTTCAGGTCAATGTCATGGGAGAGAAAAAAAAAAAAAAAGGAGAGTGGAACTATTCTAAGTTAAAATAAGTAACAACCACACACACACACACAAAACGTAATTGTGCACTTGTTTGATTTTTTTAAAAAAACCAGCTATAAAGATGGGGGGATTTAAATATTAAGTTGATTTAGGTGGTTTTCTTAGTAGGGATAATGACATGGTGGGTCTGTAGACAAATATCTGTATTCTTCAGTGATGTATGCTGAATATTGAGAAGTGATGTGTCATAATGTGTATGTAGCTTGAGAATTCATTGTACTAATGTTGGGCTGCACCCCACAGTCCTGTAAGCCCTGTTATTGCCTTGCCGAAGAGAAAGCCCAGAGACAGGGACAGAGACATCAATGGCTTGTTAGATAGTGAATCTTACAAATCAGAAGCAAAAGGTCCTGGAGCAACACCCCACCGTGTGCAGGAGAAAGGACACAGCACCAATGTTCTCTGCTCGAGGACCAAGGAGGCTACCATTTATAGCGGGAATTGACATAATTGACATCAGGTTAGTTCATTAGTTACCAGGGAAACCAGCAGCTGGGACAGGGAGCAAGCACGTAGGTAGTTAATGAGTAAGCCCTACGATTAAGAGGATTGGATAGCCATGTGAGTACAGTGGAGGTGAAGCAGAGACCGGCCCAGCAGCAGATGTGCAGAGAGCAAGAGAACAGCCATCTTGAGTGGCCTGACCATACAACTAATCTTTCAGTTTTCCTGTACGTTTGAAATAGTTTCTAAGAAAAAGATGAGGAAATGGGAAATTTGTTGTTGTTGGCCATGCCGCAGGGCACGTGGGATCTTAGTTCCCAGACCAGGGATGGAACCCGGGCCCCCTGCAGTGGAAGCGCGGAGTCCTAACCACTGGACCACCGGCGAACTCCCAGTTTTTTAATAGGGATAAAAACCTACTCAGTGGTCCATGTAACTTCCATCTGTATTAGTTTTCTCTTGAGAATCTTCCCGGAAAACCCACTCACAGCTCAACCTTACGAAACCAACCTCACGCCACACCCAACAATTAAAGCTGTATTTCTCAACCTCTGGCCACTGCATTTCTCCCACTAAACAGGAGTTATCTGGGAAAGAGCTGTTATTCAAATGAGCTTGAGAAGTCCTGGGTTATGCAAGATTTTCTTGTTACCAGACGCCTTTTAATCTTAATATATTTAACATACACTGTCCCATTGGGGTCAGGGAAGGACACCTGCATAGTAAAGCAACATTCCTTAACCCTATTTTGTTTGCAGCCCTTTTTGGACACCAGACACCTTTTATCCCAAAAGATCTTGTAGATGAAGTGTTCTGCAAGCATTTGGGAAAATGCTAGCATAAGACATCTTCTCCCTCATTTTATAACTCCTCCATCTTTGATTAAACAAAGAGCCCCTGGATTTCCAAATGGACCCTAATGGCACATGTGCAGGCAGATGAAGCCCCGGACCAGGGCTCCCAACCAGTGAAATTTCCTATTCACCAAAATACAAAATGTAGTTTTTTTTCAGGAACCTATTTTTTCAAGTATGTATGCACTGTTTTATGTGATTTCTATGCAAGCTTTACTTCAAGTGCATTAAAGATGTCTGGTTTGAATTATGAGTTCCTCCGTCCTACACTGTTGGTGGGAATGTAAGTTGGTGCAGCCACTATGGAAAACAGTATGGAGGAGCCTCAGAAAACTTAAAATAGAGCTACCATATGATCCAGTAATCCCACTCTTGGGTATACATCTGGACAAACCTGTAATTCAAAAAGATACATGCAGGAGTTCCCTGGTGGTCCAGTGGTTAGGACTATGTGCTCTCACTGCCCAAGGCCCGGGTTCAATCCCTGTCAGGGAATGAAGATCCCACAAGCCACATGGCATGGCAAAAAAAAAAAAAAATACATGCACCCCTATGTTCATAGCAGCACTGTTCACAATAGCCAAGACATGAAAACAACCTAAATGTCCACTGACAGATGAATGGATTAAGAAGATATGGTATATATATACAATGGAATACTACTCAGCCATGAAAAAGAACAAAATAATGCCATTTGCAGCAACATGGATGCAACTAGAGATTATCATGTGAAGTGAAGTAAGTCAGAAAGAGAAAGGCAAACACCACTTATACGTGGAATCTAAAATATGGCACAAATGAACCTCTCTACAAAACAGAAACAGACTCACAGACATAGAAAACAGACTTGTGGTTGCCAAGGGGGAGAGGGATTGGGGAGGGATGGATTGGGAGTTTAGGGTTAGTAGATGCAAACTATTACATTTAGAATGGATGAATATCAAGGTCCTACTGTATAGCACAGGGGACTATATTCATCCCCTGGGATAAACCATAATGGAAAAGAATATTAAAAAAGAACATATATACGTGTATAACTGAATCACTTTGCTATACAGCAGAAATTAGCACAACCTTGTAAATCAACCACACTTTAATAAAAAAAATTTTAATAAATAAACTATGAGTTCCTAAAAGACCACCCCATGTGTCTCCTTCCTTTCAGCATCCAAGATGGTACCACCCACCACAGACAGAATACCTCTTGATACCCAAACAGCAAGAAAGAAGTGGATAAAGACTCTTGTCCAGGGGGCCCCCCTCCCCAGCTCAGCCCCTACAGCACTGTGGTTTACAGGCATCTCCATAGTCCTCCCCCCACCACTGTCTCAGGGTGTGAGTTATGATCACAGCTGAGGCTCCTGAGGGTCAGGGAGCCAATGAGGCTTGCCTGCAGCCAAACAGTGGAGAAACGGTGTGGTCAGGATCGGAGCCCCAGAGCTCCTGCTCTCACAACAGTCACCACTGTGCTTCCTGTAACCTCAGCCTTAATCCTCTTCTACAGCTCCTGCTTTGTCATACACAGTGTCAGGAATTTCAGTTCTTCCAGGAAAAGCAGACTCAAGTGGCAACCTGTGCTTTCTGTGGCCCAAGGAAGCTGGCACGTAGCAAGTGCAGATTCAGAAGTTAAATCATCAGGGGAGTTATGCTTTGTCTAAGCCAAGCTGGTCAGCGCTGTGGTAAATCCAACCTTAAAAACTCAGCTTACAAATGAAGGGCCAATGACAAGTGTGAAGACAAAGAAGCTCATGGACCCACTGCCCAGAACTGCCCAAAACCACCTGGCCAGGCTCACCCTGAAGTCTTCGAAACCTCGAGGGTGCCTGCAACCCTCACTGAACTCAGAAGAACAGCCTGGTGGGACTTCCCTGGTGATCCAGTGGGTAGGACTCCATGCTCCCAATGCAGGGGGCCCGGGTTCGATCCCTCGTCGGGGAACTAGATCCCACATGCCACAATGAAGAGTCCACATGCCACAGCTAAGAACTAAAGATTCCACATGCCGCAACTAAACATGACAGAAAAAGATCTCTCACGCTGCAACTAAGACCTGGTGCAGCCAAAGTAAATTTTTTTTAACAAAAAGCATCATTCGGTTAATCTACTACAAAACATTGGGACTTGCCTGGTGGCTCAGTGGTTAAGAATCCATCTGCCAATGCAGGGGACATGGGTTCGATCCATGGTCCAGGAAGATCCCACATGCTGCAGAGCAGCTGAGCCCGCGCACCACAACTACTGAAGCCCGCATGCCTAGAGCCCATGCTCCGCAACAAGAGAAGCCACTGCAATGAGAAGCCCGCGCACCGCAATGAAGAGTAGCCCCCGCTCACCGCAACTAGAGAAAGCCTGCGTGCAGAAACGAAGACCCCCCAAAAAAAAAACAGTCTGGGGATTCCCCACTCCCTTCCCTCCCTGAAAAACACAGAAGTACTCTCGAGAAAGGCATTTCACTCTACTATGGCCAAATCAAGACTAAAAACTGACCTTAAACTAAAGAGATGAGAACTCATTCTCAGCAGATCTCAGACCAGTATGGATGTTTCAGTGGTCAAGGAGAGGAGGGGCTCATAATATTTCCCCAGTTGTTCAGGGGAAAGGGAGACCTCATAACATTCTGTTCAACTCTTAAGCCTACACCAGAGCCCCAGGCTCTTGGGCTGAAGTCAGTCAAAGCCTAGTGGAACCTGCCCAGAGTTCAGTCAGTCCAGAATTTAAATTCCTGCCCAGGATCTGAATCAGCCTGTGATTCAGATACATAAAATTGTGGAGTGATGAAATAGTGAAATTTGAAGTTCAACTCCAGGCTATGCAAAACTAGTTCCTTAGCTTACATCATCACTTTGCTCATGTCCTGCCAAAATGATGGACACTGATTTCTGTAAGGAACACTTTTTTAAAATAAATTTATTGTTTTATTTTTGGCTGCATTGGGTCTTCGTTGCTGCGTGCAGGCTTTTCTCTGGTTGTGGCGAGCAGGGGCTACTCTTCATTGAGGTGCGTGGGCTTCTCATTGTGGTGGCTTTTCTTGTCACGGAACACAGGCTCTATGTGTGCAGGCTTCAGTAGTTGTGGCACATGGGCTCAGTAGTTGTGGCTCGCGGGCTCTAGAGCGCAGGCTCAGTAGTTGTGGCACACAGGCTTAGTTGCTCTGCGGCATGTGGGATCTTCCCGGACCAGGGCTCAAACCTGTGTTCCCTGCGTTGGCAGGCGGACTCTTAACCACTGAGCCACCAGGAAAGCCCAAGGAACACTTTTAAACAACATAAATTCCTGTTATACAGTAAGCATTTCCCAATCACCTGCTCTGTACCTGCACTGTGTTATATGACTGTACTCGATCCTGGTGTTTTAAGAACAGTTTTGTCCAAATATCATGGCAGTCTTCCTTCTCCCATAAGCCCCCAAAATGATAGGAAGGTTCTTACAAATTAAGTTGCAAGAGGTTCTGAACTCTGAGACATCAAACTGCAGGGCTTTACAGCAAAGTCTCTTTTTTTCTACTCAGTATTAAGGAATTAGATATTACTTATATTGGTTTCTCAGACTTCCAATGCAAATGTTCTCTCCTTAAATATCCAACATTTTAAAAGTCCAAATGGAGAGTCAAGATCCCCCAAGTTAGAAGGGGTGAACTAAACAAGATCTGTCCACAGTCAAGCCTGGCAAACATCACCTAGAAAGCACTTCTCTCTTCAGGTGACCCGCCTCCCTATCATGCTGAAGATGACTGACAGTGACAGTATCCAATTACAGCCTTTCCAATCTCCTTTGGATTTGGAAAGTGGGCTGCTTCTAGTCTCTGCCAGAGGAGCTTCAAAGTAACTAACCTGGGACTTCCCTGGTGGCGCAGTGGTTAAGAATCCGCCTGCCAATGCAGGGGACATGGGTTCGATCCCTGGTCCGGGAAGATCCTGCATGCCGCAGAGCAACTAAGCCCGTGCACCACAACTACTGAGCCTGCTCTCTAGAGCCCGCGACCCACAGCTGTTGAGCCTGCGAGCCACAACTACTGAAGTCCGCGAACGTAGAGCCCGTACTCCACAACGAGAAGCCACCGCAGTAAGAAGCTCATGGACCACAATGAAGAGTAGCCCCTGCTCGCTGCAACTAGAGAAAGCCTGCGTGGAGCAATGAAGCCAAAAAAAATAATTTTTTTAAAAAAATTATTTATTAAAATAAAAACCAAAGTAACAAGCCTGAAAATATTATGATGTAATCCAAGCCATATATAAAATATAAAACTAATCTACAACCACACCCTGTCTAGTCTTTTGTGGGATGGAAATACCTAAAACGCCGGTTGGGCTCTCCCGGTAACTATTTAGCAAAGGAAAGAAAAATTTGGAACATGACAAATGGTGTAAGGCTCTCTCAGTCTTTTCTCCCAGAATCTTCAGGGGCTCTGCCCACCCTATGAGAACACAAAAGCAGATAAGACACTGCCAGTCTGCAAAGAACTCACAATCTACAGGGATGAGCAGACACCCTGCTTTTAATCAGAGAGATTATGATAATGGCCACAACAGGGATGCTTCCACAGTGGCATGGGTCTGCAGAGAGGGTAGTGTTCATTCTCTGTGCTGGGGAAAGCTACTCAAAGCAGTTCCTGGGCTTCTGACCATTGGAAATGTTGGAAAAGGGAAGGGAAGGGTGCTCTGGGCAGAGAGAACCACGTCATCAAATGCACCAGCAGGTGAAAGTGCCTGGTGTGTGTGTGTGGGGGGGGTGGGGGTGGATGGGTAACGGCTGCTTGATAAGCAAATTGTAGGCATCAGAGCTGGAGATTCCAGGTCACCGCAGCTCTGGGGCTGAGGAGAGTGCTCCCAGAAACTAGGTCACCAAGTCCTAAAAGCAGGACAATGCAGCTGATACATCCTAACAGCAGATTAGTTTATTCAGTGTTTTAAATTAACTTTACCAATACTGTTCATTAAAAAAAAATGGCTAAAGTTATTTATGCCCAACACTGTTGGACACCATCTCTTTAAAAACCTCATAAAAGAGGTACCACTATTAAGGCCATTTTACAGATCAGAAAACTGAGGCTCAGAGAAGTTCAGTAACTTACTCGAAGTCACACAACTAGGAAGTGGAGGTGCTGGGATGTGAATTCATTCAGTCCAGCTCCAAAGTCCATGCCTAATCACTTATGTTAAATACATAAAATGCAGTTAAATAATGGTTCTATTGTGTTCTGATCACTAGGAACAAAAAAGCTTTTATTCGGGTTTCTCTGTATTTCAGAGTTGCCACATTCTTGCCAATCTTTTATATTCCTCACAGCACACAACATATTACTGGACACCACTGCTTATCATTCATGTTGATTTTTAAGAAACATGTAAGGAAACATTTTACTGGACCCACCCTAACCAAAGAAAAATTTGAGAGAGAGAGAGGGCAAGAGACTTGATCAATGGGTTGGCATGTATGAAGTCTGTACACCTGTGTCCCCTTCTCTCTCTCTCTCTCTCTCTCTCTCATTCTATGTGTATTTTAGTATGTCTGTCTCTTTCTACCTTGTTTCTCTTTTTACCTTTAGGTCTCTCCATTGCTATCTCTGTCTCTGTGTCTCTCTTTCTCTCTCCCTCCTCCCCCCTCCCTCCTCCCCTTCCCCTCCTTCTTCTTCTTCTCTCAATATCTCTTCTTCTCCCTCCCTCCCTCCCTCTCGCTCTATCTCTCTCCCCCCCACACTCTCTTTCTCTCTTTCTCTCTCTCTCTCTATTACATTTCAGAGTGGCATATTGCTTCCTACATCTTTTTTTTTTTTACAGCTTTATTGGAGTATGATTGCTTTACAATGATGTGTTAGTTTCTGCTTTATAACAAAACGAATCAGTTATACATATACATATGTTCCCATATCTCTTCCCTCTTGTGTCTCTCTCCCTCCCACTCTCCCTATCCCACCTCTCTAGGTAGTCACAAAGCACCGAGCTGATCTCCCTGTGCTATGTGGCTGCTTCCCATTAGCTATCTATTTTACGTTTGGTAGTGTATATATGTCCATGCCACTGACTCACTTTGTCACAGCTTACCCTTCCCCCTCCCCATATCCTCAAGTCCATTCTCTAGTAGGTCTGTGTCTTTATTGCTGTCTTACCCCTAGGTTCTTCATGACATTATTTTTTCTTAAATTCCGTATATATGTGTGAGCATACGGTATTTGTCTTTCTCTTTCTGACTTACTTCACTCTGTATGACAGACTCTAGGTCTATCCACCTCATTACAAATAGCTCAATTTTGTTTCTTTTTATGGCTGAGTAATATTCCATTGTATATATGTGCCACATCTTCTTCATACATTCATCCGATGATGGACACTTAGGTTGTTTCCATCTCCTGGCTATTGTAAATAGAGCTGCAATAAACATTTTGGTACATGACTTTTTTTGAATTATGGTTTTCTCAGGGTATATGCCCAGTAGTGGGATTGCTGGGTCATATGGTAGTTCTATTTGTAGTTTTTTAAGGAACCTCCATACTGTTCTCCATAGTGGCTGAACCAATTCACATTCCCACCAGCAGTGCAAGAGTGTTCCCTTTTCTCCACACCCTCTCCAGCATTTATTGTTTCTAGATTTTTTGATGTTGGCTATTCTGACTGGTATGAGATATCTCATTGAAGTTTTGATTTGCATTTCTCTAATGATTAATGATGTTGAGCATCTTTCATGTTTTTGTCGGCAGCCTGTATATCTTCTTTGCAGAAATGTCTATTTAAATCTTCTGCCCATTTTTGGATTAGGTTGTTTGTTTTTTTGTTATTGAGCTGCATGAGCTGCTTGTAAATTTTGGAGATTAATCCTTTGTCAGTTGCTTCATTTGCAAATATTTTCTCCCATTTTGAAGGTTGTCTTTTGGTCTTGTTTATGGTTTCCTTTGCTGTGCAAAAGCTTTGAAGTTTCATTAGGTCCCATTTGTTTGTTTTTATTTCCATTTCTCTAGGGGGTGGGTCAAACAGGATCTTGCTGTGATTTATGTCATAGAGTGTTCTGCCTAAGTTTTGCTCTAAGAGTTTGATAGTTTCTGGCCTTACATTTAGGTCTTTAATCCATTTTGAGCTTATTTTTGTGTATGGTGTTAGGGAGTGATCTAATCTCATACTTTTATATGTACCTGTCCAGTTTTCCCAGCACCACTTATTGAAGAGACTGTCCTTTCTCCACTGTACATTCCTGCCGCCTTTATCAAAGGTAAGGTGACCATATGTGCATGGGTTTATCTCTGGGCTTTCTATCCTGTTCCATTGATCTATCTTTCTGTTTTTGTGCCAGTACCATACTGTCTTGATTACTGTAGCTTTGTAGTATAGTCTGAAGTCAGGGAGCCTGATTCCTCCAGCTCCATTTTTCGTTCTCAAGATTACTTTGGCTATTCAGGGTCTTTTGTGTTTCCATACAAATTGTGACAGTTTTTGATCTAGTTCTGTGAAAAATGCCAGTGGTAGTTTGATAGGGATTGCATTGAATCTGTAGATTGCTTTGGGTAGTAGAGTCATTTTCACAACGTTGATTCTTCCAATCCAAGAACATGGTATATCTCTCCATCTATTTGTACCATCTTTAATTTCTTTCATCAGTGTCTTATAATTTTCTGCATACAGGTCTTTTGTCTCCTTAGGTAGGTTTATTCCTAGATATTTTATTCTTTTTGTTGCAGTGGTTAAATGGGAGTGTTTTCTTGATTTCACTTTCAGATTTTTCACCATTACTGTATAGGAATGCCAGAGATTTCTGTGCATTAGTTTTGTATCCTGCTACTTTACCGAATTCACTGATTAGCTCTAGTAGTTTTCTGGTAGCATCTGTAGGATCCTCTATGTACAGTATCCTGTCATCTGCAAACAGTGACAGCTTTACTTCTTCTTTTCCGATTTGGATTCCTTTTATTTCCTTTTCTTCTCTGATTGCTGTGGCTAAAACTTGCAAAACTATGTTGAATAAGAGTGGTGAGAGTGAGCAACCTTGTCTTGTTCCTGATCTTAGTGGAAATGCTTTCAGTTTTTCACCATTGAGGACGATGTTGGCTGTGGGTTTGTCATATATGGCCTTTATTATGTTGATGAAAGTTCCCTCTATGCCTACTTTCTGGAAGGTTTTTATCATAAATGGGTGTTGAATTTTGTCGAAAGCTTTCTCTGCATCTATTGAGATGACCATATGGTTTTTCTCCTTCTATTTGTTAATATGGTGTTTCACATTGATTTGTGTATATTGAAGAATCCTTGCATTCCTGGAATAAACCCCACTTGATCATGGTGTATGATCCGTTTAATGTGCTGTTGGATTCTGTTTGCTAGTATTTTGTTGAGGATTTTTGCATCTATGTTCATCAGTGATATTGGCCTGTAGTTTTCTTTCTTTGTGACATCCTTGTCTGGTTTTGGTATCAGGGTGATGGTGGCCTCGTAGAATGAGTTTGGGAGTGTTCCTCCCTCTGCTATATTTTGGAAGAGTTTGAGAAGGATAGGTGTTAGCTCTTCTCTAAATGTTTGATAGAATTCGCCTGTGAAGCCATCTGGTCCTGGGCTTTTGTTTGTTGGAAGATTTTTAATCACAGTTTCAATTTCAGTGCTTGTGATTGGTCTGTTCATATTTTCTATTTCTTCCTGATTCAGTCTTGGCAGGTTGTGCATTTCTAAGAATTTGCCCATTTCTTCCAGCTTGTCCATTTTCTTGGCATACAGTTGCTTGTAGTAATCTCTCATGATCTTTTGTATTTCTGCAGTGTCAGTTGCTACTTCTCCTTTTTCATTTCTAATTCTATTGATTTGAGTCTTCTCCCTTTTGTTCTTGATGAGTCTGGCTAATGGTTTATCAACTTTGTTTATCTTCTGAAAGAAACAGCTTTTAGTTTTATTGATCTTTGCTACCGTTTCCTTCATTTCTCTTTCATTTATTTCTGATCTGATCTTTATGATTTCTTTCCTTCTGCTAACTTGGGGGTTTTTTGTTCTTCTTTCTCTAATTGCTTTAGGTGCAAGGTTAGGTTGTTTATTCGAGATGTTTCCTGTTTCTTAAGGTAGGATTGTATTGCTATAAACTTCCCTCTTAGAACTGCTTTTGCTGCCTCCCATAGGTTTTGGGTCGTCGTGTCTCCCTTGTCATTTGTTTCTAGGTATTTTTTGATTTCCTCTTTGATTTCTTCAGTGATCACTTCGTTATTAAGTAGTGTATTGTTTAGCCTCCATGTGTTTGTATTTTTTACAGAACTTTTCCTGTCACTGCTATCTAGTCTCATAGCATTGTGGTCAGAAAAGATACTTGATACAATTTCAATTTTCTTAAATTTACCAAGGCTTGATTTGTGACCCAAGATATGATCTATCCTGGAGAATGTTCCATGAGCACTTGAGAAAAATGTGTATTCTGTTGTTTTTGGATGGAATGTCCTATAAATGTCAATTAAGTCCATCTTGTTTAATGTAACATTTAAAGCTTGTGTTTCCTTATTTATTTTCATTTTGGATGATCTGTCCATTGGTGAAAGTGGGGTGTTAAAGCCCTCTACTCTGAATGTGTTACTGTTGATTTCCCCTTTTATGGCTGTTAGTATTTGCCTGATGTATTGAGGTACTCCTATGTTGGGTGCATAAATATTTTCAATTGTTATATCTTCTTCTTGGATCAATCCCTTGATCATTATGTAGTGTCCTTCTTTGTCTCTTCTAATAGTCTTTAAAGTCTATTTTGTCTGATATGGAATTGCTACACTGGCTTTCTTTTGGTTTCCATTTGCATGGAATATCTTTTTCCATCCCCTCACTTTCAGTCCATATGTGTCTCTAGGTCTGAAGTGGGTCTCTTGTAGACAGCATATATATGGGTCTTGTTTTTGTATCCATTCAGCCAGCCTGTGTCTTTTGGTGGGAGCATTTAATCCATTTACATTTAAGGTAATTATCAATATGTATGTTCCTATACCCATTTTCTTAATTGTTTGGGGTTTGTTATTGTAGGTCTTTTCCTTCTCTTGTGTTTCTTGCCTAGAGGAGATCCTTTAGCATTTGTTGTAAAGCTGGTTTGGTGGTGCTGAACTCTCTCAGCTGTTGCTTGTCTGTAAAGGTGTTAATTTCTCCATCAAATCTGAATGAGAGGGCTTCCCTGGTGGCAAAGTAGTTGAGAGTCCACCTGCCACTGCAGGGAACACAGGTTCTTGCCCCGGTCCGGGAGGATCCCACATGCTGTGGAGCGGCTGGGCCCGTGAGCCATGGCCACTGAGCCTGCACGTCCGGAGCCTGTGCTCCGCAACGGGAGAGGCCACAACGGTGAGAGGTCCGCGTACCGCAAAAAACAAGGAAAAAAAATCTGAATGAGATCCTTGCTGGGTAGAATAATCTTGGTTGTAGGTTTTTCTCCTTCATCACTTTAAATATGTCCTGCCAGTCCCTTCTGGCTTGCAGAGTTTCTGTTGAAAGATCAGCTGTTAACCTTATGGGGTATCCCTTGCGTGTTATTTGTTGTTTTTCCCTTGCTGCTTTTAATATGTTTTCTTTGTATTTAATTTTTGACAGTTTGATTAATATGTGTCTTGGCGTGTTTCTCCTTGGATTTATCCTGTATGGGACTCTGTGCTTCCTGGACTTGATCAACTATTTCCTTTCCCATATTAGGGAAGTTTTTAACTATAATCTCTTCAAATATTTTCTCAGTCCCTTTCTTTTTCTCTTCTTCTGGAACCCATATAATTCGAATGTTGGTGTGTTTAATGTTGTCCCAGAGGTCTCTGAGACTGTCCTCAGTTTTTTCATTCTTTTTTCTTTATTCTGCTCTGCAATAGTTATTGCCACTATTTTATCTTCCAGGTCACTTATCCGTTCTTCTGCCTCAGTTATTCTGCTATTGATCCCTTCTAGAGTATTTTTAATTTCATTTATTGTGTTGTTCATCGTTGCTTGTTTCCTCTTTAGTTCTTCTAGGTCCTTGTTAAATGTTCCTTGCATTTTTTCTATTCTATTTCCAAGATTTTGGATCATCTTTACTATCATTATTCTGAATTCTTTTTCAGGGAGACTGCCCATTTCCTCTTCATTTGTTAGGTCTGGTGGGTTTTTATCTTGCTTCTTCATCTGCTGTGTGTTTTTCTGTCTTCTCATTTTGCTTATCCTACTGTGTTTGGGGTCTCCTTTTTGCAGGCTGCAGGTTCATAGTCCCCGTTGTTTTTGGTGTCTGTCCCCAGTGGCTGAAGTTGGTTCAGTGGGTTGTGTAGGCTTCCTGGCGGAGGGGACTAGTGCCTGTGTTCTGGTGGGTGAGGCTGGATTTTGTCTTTCTGGTGGGCAGGTCCACATCTGGTGGTGTGTTTTGGGGTGTCTGTGGACTTACTATGAGTTTAGGCAGCCTCTCTGCTAATGGGTGGGGCTGTGTTCCTGTCTTGATAGTTGTTTGGCATAGGATGTCCAGCACTGTAGCTCACTGGTCATTGAGTGAAGCTGGGTGTTGGTGTTGAGATGGAGATCTCTGGGAGATTTTCGCCATTTGATATTACGTGGAGCTGGGAGGTCTCTTGTGGACCAGTGTCCTGAAGTTGGCTCTCCCACCTCAGAGGCACAGCACTGACTCCTGGCTACAGCACCAAGAGCCTTTCATCCACACAGCTCAGAATAAAAGGGAGAAAAAGAAGAAAGAGAAAGAAAAGAAAGAAAGAAAGAAAGAAAGAAAGAAAGAAAGAAAGAGGATAAAAGAAAAGAAAATAAAGTAAGGTAAAATAAAATAAAGTTATTAAAATAAAAAATAATTATTAAGAAAAAAAATTTTTTAATTAAAAAAAAACAAAAATGGACGGATAGAACCCTAGGACAAATGGTGAAAGCAAAGCTATACAGACAAAATCTCACACAGAAGCATACACATACACACAAAAAGAGGAAAAGGGGAAAAAATAATAAATCTTGCTCTCAAAGTCCACCTCCTCAATTTGGGATGATTCGTTGCCTATTCATATATTCCACAGATGCAGGGTACATCAAGTTGTTTGTGGAGATTTAATCCGCTGCTTCTGAGGCTGCTGGGAGAGATTTCCCTTTCTCTTCTTTGTTCGCACAGCTCCCGGGGTTCAGCTTTGGATTTGGCCCCGCCTCTGCATGTCGGTCGCCGGAGGGCGTCTGTTCTTCGCTCAGACAGGACGGGGTTAAAGGAGCAGCTGCTTCGGGGGCTCTGGCTCACTCAGGCCGTGGGGAGGGAGGGGTGTGGATGTGGCGCGAGCCTGCAGCGGCAGAGGCCAGCAGGACGTTGCACCAGCCTGAGGCGCGCCGTGCGTTCTCCCGGGGAAGTTGTCTCTGGATCCCGGGACCCTGGCAGTGGCGGGCTGCACAGGCTCCCAGATGGGAGGTGTGGAGAGTGACCTGTGCTCGCACACAGGCTTCTTGGTGGCGGCAGCGGCAGCCTTAGCGTCTCATGCCCGTCTCTGGGGTCCGTGCTGATAGCCGCGGCTTGCGCCCGTCTGTGGAGCTCCTTTCAGCAGCGCTCTTAATACCCTCTTCTCGAGCACCAGGAAACAAAGAGGGAAGAAAAAGTCTCTTTCCTCTTCGGCAGGTCCGGACTTTTTCCCGGACTCCCTCCTGGCTAGCCATGGTGCACTAACACCCTGCAGGCTATGTTCACGCCGCCAGTCCTCTCCCTGCGCTCCAACCGAAGCCCGAGCCTCTGCTCCCAGCCCCCGCCCGCCCCGGCGGGTGAGCAGACAAGCCTCTCGGGCTGGTGAGTGCTGGTTGGCACCGATCCTCTGTGCGGGAATCTCTCCGCTTTGCCCTCCGCGGCCCTGTTGCTGTGCTCTCTCCTTGGCTCCGAAGCTTCCCCACCTCCGCCACCCGCAGTCTCCGCCCGCGAAGTGGCTTCTACTGTGTGGAAACCTTTCCTCCTTCACGGTTCCCTCACACTGGTGCAGGTCCCGTCCCTATTCTTTTGTCTCTGTTTATTCTTTTTTCTTTTGCCCTACCCAGGTACGTGGGGAGTTTCTTGCCTTTTGGGAGGTCCTAGGTCTTCTGCCAGCGTTCAGTAGGTGTTCTATAGGAGTTGTTCCACATGTAGATGTATTTCTAATGTATCTGTGGGGAGGAAGGTGATCTCCGCGTCTTACTCTTCTGCGTAAGATCCCATGTGCCGTGGAGCAACTAAGCCCATGTGCCACCATTACTGAAGCCCACACACCTAGAGCCCATGCTCTGCAACAAGAGAAGCCACTGCAATGAGAAGCCCACGCTCCGCAGCAAAGAGTGGTCCCCACTCACCACAACTAGAGAAAGCCCGCATGCAGCAACGAAGATCCAATGCAATCAAAAATAAATAAATAAATTTTATTTCTAAAAAAAAAAGGAAAGAAAGAAAGATAAGCATACTGAGATAGACACAGAAAGATATAAGACAGAGAGTTACAGCAAGGGAGAGAGACTGAAAGAGAGACACAGAGAGAGAGACGAAGACAGAGACACAAGAGAGGAAGGCAGAAAGAGGTAGACAGATGAACAGCCTGACAGACATGCCAATCAACCCACTGACCAAGTCTCTTGCTCTTTCTGCCTAAATTTCCCTTCAGTAGTATGGGTCCAGTATAATGTTTCCTTACTGGTTTTTCATAAATCAACATAGGTGATGAACAAGGAGGTCACATTCCCCATCCCACCACCAGGTTTCCCATGCCACAGAAGGGGAGCTGAGAAACAGGGGGACTTGGCACCCACATCCAACATGATACCACGGAAGCAGTGAATGGCTGGCTATTCACTGGAACAGGAGCAGGCTGTCCTGGCCCTCTCTGAGGCATCCCTCAGGAATAGGGCAATGCTGTGTTCAGTCAAGTTCAGGGGGTGCAGAGTCCATGACCTTGAACTCATCTGCAGTGGACTCTTTAATCGAATGAAAAGGACACCCATTTCCCTCCCTGGCAGAGCTACTGGGCAATGCCAAAGGAACTTTCCTCCACAAATATAAATGGAAAACTTTTATCCCCACATCAAAGGGGAAGAAAACCCACTCCTCCAAAAAAGACATTTAACCCAGTCAGGAGGACACCAGGGTCCTCTCTTTGTTGTGTTGACCTTCAGTACAATACTGGCTGTAAACTGTGAGCTTTCTAACACCTGTCATAATACACTTTGATAAAACAAGAGTGAGTACGGATGAGACCACATTTGAAACAAGGCGGTCTTTAGGGAACAGGTATTGAGCCAAACATTGTGGAGATGATATCTTTCATTCATATGATGCCAAAGAAAGACTGAATCATTGGGAAAGAGTTGAAGATGATCAGAGTTTTATGCTTGAAATTTCTAAACTACTATCCACCCTGCTCCCAGCTAACCGCATTTCTCAGCTTGCATGGGAAGAAAGGGGAAGTTTCCAACAGGATGTGGAGCTGATGTCAACCACCCGCGTGTGCTCTCTTTCCTCCAGTCAGCACGCTGGGACAGTGCCCTTTTCACTCCCTGAGGACAGATCCTGTGCCACTCCGTCCCCTCCCAGCCACCTCCCTATTATCTCCTACCACTTCTGTGCGGTATCACACACACACGCAGCTGCAGCGGCTGATTTGGGCCATCAATGTTGTTGCCACCATGGCACTCAGCACCAAACGCCCTCCAGCTCTGCAACTCCAGATGTTACAGAAATTTGGGAACTCTCCTCCGCCCTCCAAATAAAACCCACTTCATCTTGTCAGCAAACAATAGCCGCGAGGACATGGAGGCTCAGCTGCAATACAAATCCTAAACTACTGTGGACCCTGACAAGGTCAGTCGTCAGTGGGGGCCTCTTGTCTTCAGAACTTCTTATTTCATTTCGGAACCATTCCTCAGAAAAAGGAGGCTTCCCAGAAGCAAGGAGTCAGTCTGCCACTTTACTGCAGATCCCCAGCAGAAGGAATCGCCGGAGCCAGCAAACAGATCATTTACTTTCATTGCTAAAGAAGTACAGCTAATTTTAGAGATGGACGGTGGTGATGGTTGCACAAGAATGTGAATACACTAATGCCACTGGCCTGGACACTTAAAAATGGTTAAAATGGTAAGTTTTACGTTATGTATATTTTACCACAATTTTTCAAAGTGAAAAAAATTTTAAAAAGAATAAACTGAATGCCACATATTTTTTTAAAAAAGGAAGTACAGCTAAGTCCCAGGTGGCCTAATGATCACTGATTTAGTATTATTAATTTTTTTTTAAGGAAGGTACTTTTTCTTTTTTTTTTTAATTTATTTGAATTTATTTATTTTTGGCTGTGTTGGGTCTTCGTTGCTGCGCACGGGCTTTCTCTAGTTGTGGTGAGTGGGAGCTACTCTTCGTTGCAGTACGCAGGCTTCTCATGCGGTGGCTTCTCTTGTTGCGGAGCACAGGCTCTAGGCGTGCGGGCTTCAGTAGTTGTGGCACACAGGCTCAGTAGTTATGGCTTACAGGCTTAGTTGCTCCGTGGCATACGGGATCTTCCCGGACCAGGGATCGAACCCGTGTCCCCTGCATTGGCAGGAGGATTCTTAACCACTGCGCCACCAGGGAAGTCCATTATTAATTATTTTTAATTGAAATATAGTTGTACAATATTATATAAGTTACAGGTGTACAACAGAGTGATTCACAATTTTTAAAAGTCATACTCCATTTACAGTTATTATAAATTATTGGCTATAATCTCCATATTGTATAATATATCCTTGTAGCTTGTTTTATACATAATAGCTTGTACTTCTTACTCCCCTACCCTTATATTTCCCCTCCCTGCTTCCCTCTCCCCACTGATCACCACTAGTTTGTTCTCTATACCTGTGAGTCTGCTTCTTTTTTGTTATATTCACTAGTTCATTGTATTTTTTTTAGATTCTACATATATCATACAGTGTTTGTCTCTCTCTGTCTGACTTAAAGTATTATTAAATTATTTTTAAAGAGAATCTCAGTAGCACAGAAAGGTTACCAGCTTTGAGGGTTTATGAAAATCAAAAGTAGGAAAATACATGCCCTTACAATAAAAAATCCCCTTAAATTAAAAATCACTACACTCTGTCTAGTATATGAGTATTGTCCATGAGTACGATCTTCTAAAGGATGTCACAAAGCTTTTCTTTCAGAAACCGGTTCTCCCACAATTGCAGCTTGGAGAACATTCAGATCACAGGAGTGGCCTATAAGGGTTTCCAGCTCTCTCTAACAATAATGTGTTCAACAGACTGTTCTCATGGTACTGAAGGTGAACAGACACAGTCCCCCATTAACATTAGTGGAAAATATTATTTGCATTGGCAGATGGTAAAATTTAAGGCTTGGAAAATCTAAAAGACAGAGAGCTGAGATCATTCCAAGAGAAGAGCAATTCAGATTCCAGACCCTGAGCTCCTAGCCCAGAGGCCACCGTTTCCGGCCTTCTGGCTTGAGATCATTTAAGAAACAAAGGTCACTCACTGTGAATTAATTAACTTCAACAACTATCCACCCACACAAGCACCTAGTCTCTTGAATCCTGCCTATTAACTCACTCTTTGCCAGAAAACTCCAACACAAGAAGCCCCCAAATGGGGGAAAGCCCCAAATGCAGCTTATGTTTAAGAAAGGGTGAAGGTGTGATTAACTGCGCACACTCGTCAGTTTCACCTACAAGGAGTACTGAGTGACCTTTAGAAGGTCTTAGGTGCAGGGCAAGGGAAAGCGCCAGCACAGGTCAGGTTCTAACTCGCTGTGCATGTCAGGTACAAGTGACAAAGCACGTCAGTCAGGAGCAATCATGAAGGCAGAAAGCCCAATGGCAAAGCCGAAGAAAGAGAACAGATTATGACCATCTCTCGGGCAGCTATGCATAGAAAGAGTTTTTATCCTAATACCAGACCAAGATGGACCATGAAAGGAGAGAGAAATGCAATGCTCACGGTTCCCTGCCATGCTAACCACAAAGGTGTCTGCACCTGCCCTGGATTTCACATCTTCCCTACAGTCTCAGCAGAAAAAAATATATAAACCTCTTCCCAAGAAGGGTAATGATTTCCTTTGAGTTCCGGTTTCCACCCCGCCCTCCTCGTCAAAGGCATGCTCGAGTGATCCAACCTCTCTCCTATTTCCTTCACCTCTCCCTTTCTCCCTTGCTTTTGCCACATTTCTTTCACCACAGTGGTTGTAAATGTTGTGGCTTACAAATCTCTTTCTTTGAGAAGCGGGTAAGTTCTGCATGCCATTCCTAAGGGGCTGATAGATTCCTAGGCTCACGGGGCCCAGGCGAGCAATCCCTGCTTCCACCTTAGACCTAAGTTGCTAGTGGACACCTCTCCTTCCTTTCCAAGCAAGCTTCTAGAATACAGAACTCTCTGCTCCTATTTCTATTTCCTCCTCGATCCACTGCCCTCACTCCACTAAAACTAATCCTGCTGAAGTTACCACTGACATTCCAAGTGCCAAACCCAATGGGTACGTTTTTCTCTCTCATTTGACTTCCTGCTGTATCTCACGGTGACCCATCCCCATATCCTAAAACTCTTCCTTAAATATCTTGACATCATAGCAATAAAGCCCTCTTAGAGCCTGATTAACGATTTTTCCTTCCCTAGGAAATTTTCAAACCACCCAGCTTGGCCCCAGCTGCCTGTTTTGCATACTTATGTCTCCACCCCCCCACCATGGCTGATCAGTACAGGGTTGGGCCTCACCAAGCTATACCAATCAGTGACTTCCCTAAGAATTTTTGAATAGAGAGGAAAAACAAACAAACAAAAAAATGTCTTGGGTTTCCCATAACGTTTGGTACCAAATTCCAGTTACATGCCCATACCTACACACCTGACTACCCCTATATGTTTAGAATACATTTCCATTTTTCCTCTAGCCAGTTGGCACTTGGCTTCTGTCACTTGCCACCAAAAGGGTCCTAACTGATATAAATATTCTCTCCTCTCTGGTTCACCTCTCCTCTATCTGGCTGCTCCATTTAGTCTTCTCAGCAGGTAGCTGTCTCTCTGTCCATCCCTCAAACATGGTCTTCTCTATCACAATTATAGGGGACAATGGTTGGTGAGACAGAAACACAGCTACATCAGTGAACCAGATTGACCTAAGTAAGGCTGTGGATTCCTTTGAACCCCACCAGGCTTCACTGAGAATAAGCTATTTGCAACACAGGTTTCTATGGGAAAATAAAATCAAGAAAAAAACAATGGGAGGGCTTCCCTGGTGGCGCAGTGGTTGAGAGTCCGCCTGCCGGTGCAGGGGACGCGGGTTCGTGCTCCGGTCTGGGAAGATCCCACATGCCGCGGAGCGGCTGGGCCTGTGAGCCATGGCCGCTGAGCCTGCGCGTCCGGAGCCTGTGCTCTGCAGCGGGAGAGGCCGCGACGGTGAGAGGCCCGCGTGCAGCAAAAAAAACAATGGGAATTAACAGCAGCAAAGTAGACTTAGGTTAGACAATATTTTAAAGATGAGAGACTCAGAATATGTATCACTTTGTGGAAAAGACCAGGCCACCAAAATATATATATAAAATTTGGATCCAAATATCAGATCCAATTATTTGGGCAGTTTCTGATAAAACAGTCAAAAGTCTAAATATAAAGGAGGTCTGTTCCTGACATTAGAACCTCCCTGATGTGATGCAGTGGGAGGTACAAACATCACTTACTGATGAGCTACTGGAAACAGCTGGCCTAAATCTAACTATGGTCCAGAACATTGAGTGTCCTATAGAACAACTGGCCTGGACCCTCAAAGCGATCAATGTCACAGAGAACGGGGGTGGGGGAAAAGGGGGAAGACTTTCTACACTGAGACTACAGAAAGGTAACAGCCAGGCTTCCCTCGTGGCACAGTGGTTAAGAATCCTCCTGCAATGCAGGGGACACGGGTTCAAGTGCTGGTCCGGGAAGGTCCCACATGCTGCAGAGCAACTAAGCCCGTGTGCCACAACTACCGAGCCTGCGCTCTAGAGCCCGCAAGCCACAACTACTGAGCCCACATGCCACAACTACTGAAGCCCTCGCACCTAGAGCCCGTGCTCTGCAATGGGAGAGGCTGCCGCAATGAGAGGCCCACGCACCACAATGAAGAGTAGCCCCCATTCGCCACAGCTGGAGAGGGCCTGGAGAGGGTGTGCAGCAATGAAGACCCAATGCCGCAGCGAAAAAAAAAAAAAAAAAAAAGAAAGGTAACAGTCAAGTGCAATGCATGAAACTTGAGTAGAGATTGGATTTTAAAAAACATCTTAAAACAGCTTCAGAAATTTGAGTATGGACAAGATTTTGAATGTTATTGAAATAATAAATTGAAGTGTAATAACGATGTCATTGTTGTCTAGGAGGATCTTCTTGTTCTTGAGAGACTCAAGTTGAAATACTTAGAGTTGAACAGTCCTGATGTCTACAGCCTGGGCTCCTTTCCTTATTCCTCTTGTCTTCTGACTCTTCTTACTCAGCTCTGCTCAAACTTGCCTATTCTACTCACACTTACCACACCTATGGACAAACATGACTCCCAAGCCAATGTCTCCAGCTTGGAACTCTCTTCTTAGCTCCAGAACTGTGCAGCCCACTTTCTGCTCGACACTCCACCTGAATGTCCCAGCAGCTCCGCACACTCAATGTTATTCAAAGCCAAACACATCTTTCCACTTTTCAATCCCTGCCACGCACCCCACCCTAACCCCCCCTGAAAAATCCTGCTCCCTTTTCTGTCTTCTCTATCTTCGTAAATGCCAAGTTGACCAAGCCAGAAACTTCCCTCTTTCTTTCCCCATATCTAATCATTACTAAATCCTGTGTACCTCATAAATCTCTCTTCTCCATCTCCTCCCCACTGTACTATTCTTGCCCTCTTTGTCTCCCTAACTAAATATTATGGAAGCATCCTCTCTGGCCTTTCTTGTCTCCAATTTTGTTGCCCTCTAGTCTATTTTCCACCCTTCCACAAGAATAGATTTTTCTAACATACAGGGAAGTATAGTCAATATTTTGTAATAACCTATAAGAGAAAAGAATCTGAAAAAGAATATACATATCTGAATCACTTCGCTGTACACCTGAAAATAACACAACATTGAAAATCAACTATACTTCAATTTTTAAAAAAATCATATCAGTATACTGCTCAGACTTCTTCAGTGGCTCCCCAATGCCTCCAAGACAAAATCTAATAAACTCCTTTTGCATGATATTCAAGGTCTTTCACGACCTTTGTCCCCGCTTTCCTTCCAAGTCTCATCTCCTTCTGCACCCCACCACACAGCCAGTTCCTCAAACATACTACACTCCTGTGGTCACTCTGAGCACCCCTTATCCTCCAGAGAGGCTGGGCATTTGCACATGCCATTCTTTCAGCTTAGATGCCATCCCCTGCCACCTCCATACCAACCACTCTCCACACTGCATACATACACTCCTACTAGAGAAGATAGGTCTGGGACTTCCCTGGTGGCACAGTGGTTAAGAATCTGCCTGCTAATACAGGGTACATGGGTTCAAGCCCTGGTCTGGGAAGATCCCACATGCTGCGGAGCAACTAAGCAACTAAGCCCGTGCACCACAACTACTGAGCCTGCACTCTACAGCTCGCAAGCCACAACTACTGAGCCCACATGCCACAACTACTGAAGCCCATGCGCCTAGAGCCCATGCTGCTCAACAAGAGAAGCCACCACAATGAGAAGTCCACACACCGCAACAAAGAGTAGCCCCTGCTTTCCGCAACTAGAGAAAGCCCGCACGCAGCAACAAAGACCCAAAGCAGCCAAAACCGAATAAATAAATAAATATTTTTTTTTAAAAAAAGAGAGAGAGAGATGATAGGTTTGTTGGAAAGCTGCCTTGACATTCCCCAGGTTGACTTATGAGCTCCATTTCTCCCATGGCACCATTGACACCGATACACAACCACTTTAAAGCAATTTAGCGTATTACATTAGGTTAATTATTTACATAATTGGTTTCCCACAGACTGTAAGATTCTTAATAACATAGGACCTTATTTTTAGTTTGTTTTTTAAGTAACTAGTCCATTCCTAGTAGATAACAGGCACTGAACAATTATTTATTTTAAAAATTGACAGTTAGGGGGAGGGAGGGATGAATAGGTAGAACACAGTGAAACTGCTTTGCTATATGATACTATAAGATAGATATATGTCCTTAGACATTTATCCAGACCCATACAATGTACAACACCAAGAGTAATGTAAGTGATGGACGCTGGGGTGATTATGATGTGTCAGTGTAGGTTCATCAGTGGTACCAAATATACCACTCTGGTGGGAGACATTGATAATGGAGGAGGCTATGCATGTGTAGGAGCAGGGGGTATATGTACCTTCCATTCAGTTTTGCTGTGAACCTAAAACTGCTCACAAAAACTCTATGTAAAGAAAAAAATTATAAGGACTTCCCTGGTGGGCCGGTGGTTAAGAATCCGCCTTCCAATGCAGGGGACAAGGGTTCGATCCCTGGTCAGGGAACTAAGATTCCACATGCCACAGGGCAACCTAGCCCGCGTACCACAACTACTGAGCCCTCATGCCACAGCTAGAGAAGCCCTCGTGCCACAATGAAGAGCCCACACGCCACAACAAAAGATCCCATGTGCCGCAACTAAGACCTGATGCAGCCAAATAAATAAATAATTTTTTTTAATTTTATATACACACACACACACATATATGTATGGAGAGAGAGAAAGAAAGAGAATCACCATTGAGGAAGAAAGTACAGAAACAGAGAAAGAGAGATGAAGAAACATATAAATCCCAGGATGGACCAGTGCATAGCTGCTATTCAGTGCCAAAATGGAAAAAGAAATGGACAGCCAGAGATGACCTTTGAGAAGAATTGTTAAAAACACTATTTTAGATGAATTACCCTGGAAGTACTACTAACAAGCAGGATAATTTTAAGGGGAAAATAGAAATTCAGCCTCCTGCATTCAGTTGTAAGGGACAAGAAACTGGTCAAGTGGTGGAGATGAGAGATAAGCCAGGAATGAAGTGAATAATTTGAAAGTCCCTTGCACAGACATAGCAGGATAATTATTTAAACCGTGAAGGCAGTAATTTAGGTCTAAAATGTCACCACCATCAAGTCTAAGTTTTATTGTAGTCTGTTAAGGAAGAGTTCTCTGGGGATTATGAATAACTGCTTCTTGAAATGGAAACTCTGCAAAAACAATTGACATTTCTATAATCCTTAAGGAATAGGACTTAGAGGAAAAATGACTATTCAGGTGGCTCTCTGAACATCAGTGTCTGAATAGCTAATATTCATCCTTGCTTTATGTCACCCTCATTAATCAGCTCCTATTAAAGATAATGCCATACCTGTAATTATATGGCATAGCATCATGTTAAATATTTAAGACTTTCATATTGCACCATCTCTTAGGTGTGGTGATATATTGCCCTGATTTAAATACATGTGTCAATTTTTCATAGATTTCATCTATATTCATGGCTCAAGGCCCCTTAGCAAATTAATAACCAAAAGAATGAACTCCTCTATTTGTAAGTCCATAGTCGGTTGCTTAGCATACTTCTCCACGCTTGTTTTATCTCTAAAAGTCCTATTCGGCTTTCTAAAAATACGCCTACCCTTTGTTTTCCAATTGCCCTGGTTCCCATGTTACATTTTTTCAATCTAATCACATGTGATTTCAAAATTGCATCACACTTGTAAACCGAGTCATCAAAATAGACGATAAGGAAAATAAACAATACACTATAAGGGAAGCCAGATTAAACCAAGTCCAAGATATTGCAATAAAATTTAACTTATTCCGCATTTTTAACATACAACAAAACTCATCTTTTTAAAAAAATACTCATCTTTATAAAGTTTCCAAGTGCTCACACGGCATTTCATTCATGACTCCTTACAACAACCTTATGAAAAAGAGTCAGCAGTGTCCTAATTATAAAATCAGGAAAACAGAGAAAGCAAGAACCCTTGGCCAAATTTCCATGACGAACAGCTGAATGGGGATTAAAATTCTGTGTTCACACACTTATAGTCCATTTTCTCCTGCATATTTTTTTGTGAAAATTCTGTTATCAGGTACCTGGCCTCCCCAAGGCCACTCACATCAATCATTAACCACCGTTAAATCAATAAACTCCTGCTGCTTCCACCCTAAGCCCAGCCTGCTCTTGGGAAAAGCAGCGTTGTCAGAATTTAGTGCCTGACACTGCTCTGAAGATGGCTGCCTCTCTGCAAAGGACCCCCTCCTTAGGAACTCCCAAAGTTCATTTCCTTTGCCCTGTCTTTTAAGTCAGACAAGCCCAAACACGCTCTTCTAATTTGATGAAAATCTATCCAGCTGTTTTCATTTGATGTAATGAAGAACAGGCAGAAACTTTATCCAAGTAGGTAATACTATCCTAGGTGCAAATTCTGTGGCAGTCAGTAATGCACGTTCTAATGCCGTAAACACTGCTTTGGGGCTTCCCTGGTGGCGCAGTGGTTAAGAATCTGCCTGCCAATGCAGGAGACACGGGTTTGAGCCCTGGCCCGGGAGGATCCCACATGCCGCGGAGCAGCTGGGCCTGTGCATCACAACTATTGAGCCTGCGCTCTACAGCCCGTGCTCTGCAACAAGAGAAGCCACGACAATGAGAAGCCCTCCCCCTGCAAGGAAGAGTAGCACCCCTTGCCGCAAACAGAGAAAGCCTGGGTGCAGCAACGAAGACCCAACACAGCCAAAAATAAAAACAGATAAATAAATAAATTTATTTTTTTAAACTGCTTTGGTATGTGGTGCTGATTAGAAGGCTAGATTATTATTATATTATATATATATAATTTTATTTATTTTAATATATATAATTTATATATATATTATATGTTATATATTATATATATTATTTTTATATAAATAAAATTATTATATTATTTTTCCACGGGTGGTCTTAGAACAAGATACTTGTTAAAATGCAGATTCTTAGGCCCCAACACAGACCTACCAAATCAGACTTCGGAGTGACGACACATTTAAACCAACAGCACTATGATTCTTCTACAGCCGGAAGGAGGAAAGCCCCAGGTTGGACTAGGGCTTCTCACACTAGACTGCATGCTTCTGAGGACAGGAAGCAACTCCTATTCACCCTCATAGTCCCAGTATCCAGCTGAGGTGCTTAACAGTGTTCAGTGCTTGAACACATATGAATTGATTGTGTTAATCAGGTATGCAGTGTAAGTGTTCAAAAGCTTTCGTGTTAGAATTAGTTCATGCATAGTTACTTAGGAAGCAGTGTAAACACTTCTAAACACTTCATACTGATGTTTAGCTATGTCTTACTCTGGGTCCGTAGAGTACAGGGTTGAATGAGCCAAAGGAATGTCCTCTGCAAAACTCACATGCAGACCTTCTCCATCCCAACCTGAGGCTCAAAGAGTCTCCAGTCCCTCAGAGCATAAAATCCTGTGGTCATTTTAGGCAAAAATTCTAGCCTGGTCAAAAAGCCAATCTCCAAACTCACATTCAGTTAAAACTTCTCTCTTCCCCCAACTGGGACCTACCTCTGCTAGGAAAACTGCTGAGAATGGGATGCATGGGCCGTAGTCAGCTCCTTCTATGCCTCCTCCACTGTGCCCTCTGTTGCCTCTGGGTCCCCCAGGGACCAGGAGTGCTAGGAGGGAAAAGAGATAGGGAGAGTGAAATCTTCTTCCACTGGTGGAGTTGTAATCCAAAAGCAGGCCTCAGCACAGCAGACACACAATTACCAACACTTCTTCCTCACAGGGGAACCCTCCTCCCCACCAAGGACCCTGATGTAGTCACCACTATAGATGGTACTGTTACCTAGTCCGAGCTCATACTGCTCGCCACAGGACAGGCCAGTAAACTGAGAGACGAGTTATTGCAGCAAGAAATAGCAACTTTCAGGGCTTCCCTGGTGGCGCAGTGGTTGAGAGTCCGCCTGCCGAAGCAGGGGACACGGGTTTGTGGCCCGGTCCGGGAGGATCCCACATGTCGCGGAGCGGCTGGGCCCGTGAGCCATGGCCGCTGAGCCTGCGCGTCCGGAGCCTGTGCTCCGCAACGGGAGAGGCCACAACAGTGAGACGCCCGCGTACAGCAAAAAAAAAAAAAAAAAAGAAATAGCAACTTCCAGAAAGCTGGCAGACCACGAAGATGGTGGGCTCATGTCCCAAAGAACCATCTTGCCTGAGTCAGAATTCAGGCTTCTTTTATACTAAAACGGGCAGGCGTAAAGTCAAGCATTTCCTGGTTCCCATCAGCCTTCGGAGGGGATGTGTTAATTTCTTCCTCCCTGCAGTCATTCACAGGTGGGCCTGGTCAGGATGTTTCCAGTGAGCTAAACAAAGGTATTTTAGCTTAGTGCTCATTACCTGGGAGGCAGAGTTCCCAGAAATTGGCCATTATGTATAATTTAAGCTTACAGGCAACATCCCTTTAGTGGTTAACTTGTAATAGAATACAAAGGTTCTTCCCTATTCTGGCCACAGATGCCATCCCCTCAGCTCTAGTGTCCCTACTGTCCACCTCCAGACTCTTGATGCTGGGTTCACCTTGCCCCTCCATGAGATTCTCTTTATTATGGTAAAGTTCCACTCCCTCTGTCATGGGTCCTCACCTGTTCACACCTTAGTTCCTGCACCCACGGGAGTCCAGCTCCTCCATCAGTGCCTTCTTGCTTCATTCTGCCAGCTCTTGTGAAAACAGGCACCAGTCCCTCCACCTGAAACTCTGAAGGCCCCCTGATTTGGCTTACTACGCTGGGGGAGACAGCTCCCCCATCCCCGAGGAAGACACACTGACAACTCTTTCTCCAAAGGATTCTCACTGTCCACCCCCATGATGATTCTCCCTCCTCTTCCCCCTCACCTGAAGCACAGGAGGGGTGAATACTGGCCACACCAGTTCCACGGTCTCTTAGCACATCCCACATAGGTGGTCCAACGTCTCACAAGGAAGTAGGGACATTTGTCACTGGTCGTAGTATCTGGGGAGACACAGCTAACATCCGGTTACATTAGTCAGTCTCTTAGTTACAAGTAAAAAGACTCAATTCATCTTAATGAGTGGAGGTTTGAGATAGGAATACTGGTGGAAATAAGGAACTCTAAAATACCATGGCAGCCCAAGGACAGACCTTGGCTCACGACAACTAGAATGCAGTTCGGAGTGTAGAACAGATCTAACGACCAGGAACTCGACAGAGCCAACACTCTGTTTCTGCTGCCATTTCTCCTTTTACTCCCACCCACATGCCAGCTCCCACTCCAAACATCGTTCCCTGGAACATGGTAAAATGGGAACAGGTGAGAGTTCCGTGGTCAAATACATCTGGGAAACACTGAGTTAACAGTGTTTAGACAAGTTTCTTGCTGTGGGATCTTCAGAATCTTTAAAATACTAAAGCACCTTGTGACTCTCCAAGAGGGGATATGCATGTGGTGTTTCCCAAATGCACTGGCCTAGGAAGTCCCATTCAAGGAACACCTGTTACCATGATGGCTGGGAGCTCTACATGCCCTTCCTCTACCTCTTGACTTCAGCTTACTTGTGGCTTTGAGGCCCCGTGGCATCTGCAGAAGGCCCTCTCCACGTATTTGCAGCTCCTGCTCTCAAACCCACCGATTCTCTCTACATCTTGATCCTCTTAAAGACAAAGAAATTGCTTATTCCAGTGTGGTCACCATCTGGACAGTTTGGGCAGATGCTTGGCATTGAGTCATCTTAGAGGCCATTGACCCATCTGCAGCCTGACTCACCTTGGCCTGCGTGCCCACCCCTGACCAGGAGGGTGGAACGAAATATGACCTCCCACCCTGAGCAGGAGACTGTGAAGGGGACAACACCAATGATGACCTATAAACACCACAGTCTCTGTAAGCCCTTTGTGACAGCCAGCCAGTAACTGAAGGCGTATACTGGGAGACTTAAGTCAAATAAACGTTTTTCATGTGCCTTGAGAGTTCCCCCGCCAGCCTAGTGAAGTATACTGTGATCAAGATGGTACCAGGCTAGATACAAACTACTATATACAAAAAAACAGATGAACAACAAGGTCCTACTGTATAGCACAGGGAATTACATTCAATACCCTGTGATAAACCATAATGGAAATGAATATGAAAAAGAATATATATATATATATATATCTCAATCACTTTGCTATACATCAGAAACTAACACAACATTGTGAGTCAACTATACTTCAATTTTTTTAAAAAAGACAGAAGGGAATATACTAGAAATACAGAGAATCTGTATTTGCGGAGAATTAGACTCCCCCAAATCTTGATTTCAAAATAAATGAATAAAAATAAGAAAGATAAAACCAGGCTCCATATTAATGCCTCTAAGTTTCTTCACTGCAGAGGTGAGCCACATTTTAAGTTCACAGAGCACTGAAACTGTGTGTGGGTGTGTGTGAACTCTGTAAGAGATAGAGTACATTTTAATTATATACAGTATATATGTTTAAGTATATATGTAACATTGACTTCTTCCCTCAACCCACTATGTAGCTCAGAGTCAAGGGTAAATTGCTTCCATGCTTTTGTTTTTGATACTTATCCATATGCTTCATGTCTTTAACAGCTAGTGGCAAACCCATTGTAAATGATTTTTTAACTTAATCCAAAGTAAAGAATGGATGCAAAACTGCTTTGTAGGCTTCTGTTTTTACAAATGCTTATTGGCAACACTGAATTTAAAATGTCTGTAGGTGGGCTTTCATGTCCCTGGCATGAGCTTATGCAGCCCTGTTCCAGTTAAATAACTCAGCCCTAATCTATTAGAACTGGGAAGCATAGTGAAGCTGGGATTATTTTGGAAAATCGAGAGAGAGGTTTTTTCCCAGTTTCTTGGTTTGTTTCTTGAGAAGAGGAGGAAAGTCACATTTGCTGAGCACAAGATACCGTGGGATGCCCCTTTCACATAAAAATATTATAATAATAATAACTCATCCCTCCTCATCTTCACCTCAGCAGTCACATTCAGCCCATGAGAGAAAAGTACTGGTTCTTTAACCTCATTCCACAGATTGGATCATAAAAATGCACCTTCAGGGATTCCCTGGTGGCGCAGTGGTTGGGAATCTGCCTGCCAATGCAGGGGACACGGGTTCGAGCGCTGGTCTGGGAGGATCCCACATGCCGCGGAGCAACTGGGCCCGTGAGCCACAACTACTGAGCCTGCGCGTCTGGAGCCTGTGCTCCGCAACAAGAGAGGCCCGTGCACTGCGATGAAGAGTGGCCCCCGCTTGCCGCAACTAGAGAAAGCCCTTGCGCAGAAATGAAGACCCAACACAGCCATAAATAAATAAATAAATAAATAAATAAATAAATAAATAATAAAAATAAAGGAAGTCCCTTAAAAAAAAAAATGCACCTTCAACATTAGAAAAACATGAGTTGGCCAATGTGACTAAAAGTCAATTTTAAAAGTCATGTCCTCTTCCGGTTGCTCCTTCATAGGGCCATCTGTGAGCCATAATTAACATACAATGTCAAGACAGAGGACTCCCCAACCAGGAGAAGATTAGTGCAGTACAAAGTGCATGGGCCTGGCCTCAGACAGACTAGCTCCATGACTCTGAGCCAGTGTGCTAAATTTTCTAAGCGTCAGCTTCCTCTTCTATAAAATGGTGAGTGTCATATGTAATGTTATGACAGAGGCTGTGTAATAAAGGACCTGCTCTGTGCCTAGAACACAGTAGTTTCCAATAACAGTGATGGTGTTTGTAGTGGAGGCGATAATAGTAGAGATATCTCTTTGGTTGTCTTTTTTTTTTTTTTGTCTACCCAACATGCCTTTCCTCCATGTTCTAAAAACAACAGCCCCATTTCTTTGGGTAACTGCCCCCTGAGTTCTATGCGGTTCTGGATGAAGTCTCAATCAGAGTTCTCCACCCCTCGACCATAGCAATGGGCTTCTGATCTTAGGCCTTTGTAGTAAGTGGTGTTCCCCTTCCTCCTGAACCCAGGGATTGAGGGGAGCAGGGGAGGGGGAGAGCAGGTAGGACAAATGAGTAAAGCAGAATGAATCAGAGTCTTTCCTCAGGAGTTTACAGAGAGATGTTGAGAGAGAGAAGCTCTCGGTCTTCTGGGGTGGCTGCAGGCATGCCGCCCTTCACCTCCTGCACACAGGGAACACATCTTGAAATAGAGAATGTGGCCAACACAGACAGTAGCAGAACAGAAAGAGAGAAAATAATAATGATAATAATAACATTTGTATCCCTGGATCCAGCTCTACCCCTAGATTTACCAGTTAAATAAGTTAATAAATTCTCTTTTAGGCTTAAGCTAATTTGAATTGAGTTTCTACCCTTTGCATTAAAAGATTCCTGTCTAATATAAATATACTATCTTTTGAAGTTGTTTTTGTTTTGCTTTGTTAGTTTTTTCTTTTCTTTTTTTTTTTGTTTTTTGTTTTGTTTTGTTTTCGCTTTTTGTTTGTTTTATGTACAAAGATCTAGCATTGTTTCTGGGGTAAGGTAGATATGTTGGGTGACCCATTCCAGGAAGTTCACTTAGTCCCATTTAATGAAGCCGATATCCTTGGGGTACTATCAGAAACACTGGCAGCACTTATGGAGGCGGCATTTTCGGATCAGACCAGCTGGCTTGAGCAGCCACTGCAAGAGGAGAACCCTGGCAGAATTTTCTCATATGGCTCCAGGAGAGCTGCCCGTGACCCATCTTGTTTTCTCAGGTGCAATGAGACAAAAGGCTAACTATACTTTTTAAAAAAGGAAGAAAGAAAGAAAAAGAGGAAGAGGACTAGACAAGAGAGCACAGAAGCAATACCCAGAGGCACCCTCACACACTCATTTCAGCAGAGAAAACGGAAGCCCGCAGGGTCTGCATCACTGCTACACCGCAGTGAGCAAAGGCTGGAGCAGCACAGCCACTAAATCAGAAGCAGGCGACCTGCTGGGGTACACAGAACACCACGTGGCATCACTGTGATTTCTTGCCCATAGCTTAGTGAGTGGAGGGAGCAAGGTGAACCTCGACCCTGTTTTCCCGGCCATAGGTGTCCCCCTGCCCCACCCCAAGATAGGGAGACAGAGGCCAGCAAAGCTGGAGGAGTTCATAGGGACCATGTTATGGTGGCCTCACTGTGAAATATAAAGGATCTTGGATTTTCTCCAGGAAGCCATGGGAGCCATTGAAAGCCTTTTTAAGAAGGAGAATGACATTTTTGTGTTTTTGAAAGCTTTCCCTGGCCTCAGAATGGTGACTGGATTGGAGAAGGACAAAGCTGGAAACAGGGAGACCTATGGAAAGCTTTAGCAGCAATCAAGTGAGTACTTGAATAAAGACAAGCCAGCAGTGACAGAGAGTAGAGAATGTATATTTAGCAGGTGAAATCTACAAGACTTCATGATTGACTGTATGGGGTAAGGTAGGGGCATGCAGGTAGAAAGAAGGAAGGAACCCAAACCATATAGTCACCAACTGACTTCAGAGATCCAGAAAGAAGGTCTGGCGCTAGGTGTGAAGGAAGGGAAGGCATTCATGCTGGCCGTGCTCAGCTGGAGAATCCACGGGGACATGCAGGCAATGATGTCCAGTAGGAAATCAGGTGATTTGAGTCACTGCTTCTGTGATCATGGACATGTTACTTAACTTTGTAGAGCCTCAGTCTCCTTATTTATCAAGTGGGAATAATCTTCCCTAAGCAGAAATTTTAAGTAATTTGTCCAAGTCAGCCCAGCATAAAACATCACCCTTAGAGAGGAAGAATTGATAGAAAATCCTACCTACTCTGAGGGTGAGATTCCTAGGAGGTCGCTGGTCCTGGGCTCCCCCAGTCATGCCCCAACTCCTGCCTTATCCTAGGGAAGCCCAAAGGCTTGAGTAGCTCAGGCTTTGTCCTGAGGGATACTCTTCGTTGCGGTGTGTGGGCTTCTCATTGTGGTGGCTTCTCTTGTTGTGGAGCACGGACTCTAGGCATGCGGGTTTCAGTAGTTGTGGCACACGGGCTCTAGAGGGCAGGCTCAGTAGTTGTGGTGCATGGGCGTAGTTGCTCCACGGCATGTAGCATCTTCCCGGACCAGGGCTTGAACCCGTGTCCCCTGCATTGGCAGGTGGATTCTTAACCACTGCGCCACCAGGGAAGTCCCTGTAACTCAGTCTTTTTAAGGGTTTGGACCCGCCTTTGGGTCTCTGAGTCTATTGTTCTTTCTCACTGGAGCATCCTTCCTACACTGGTTTGCCTGTGGAAATCCTTTGCATTCTTTGAGACTTATTTCCTATCACCAGCCCTGTGATGTTTTATCTGCCTCATCTCCCTGGAACAAATCTTTCTCCCTTTAAGTCACCAGATTGTCCCTTAAGTCGCTGAAGTCTGTAGGCCTTACCTATCATGCTAGTTGACACAACTTGCAACAGTCTGAATTTAGACACCATTGAGGTGTGTGCCAGTTACTAAGCTCTAGTCTCTCAGCTCCAAACCCATCTTTCTATGCTGTGCCTTGTGGTGCTGGAACTAGGTGTCTGCAAACCACATTTCTGCCTGGCCAGCAGTCTCCCTGTCAGGTTCCACTCTGATCAAGGGAGACTGGGAGGTTGGAGAGAGAGAAGGGACTACTGTCTGCTCACAAGTACTGTGAGCGTCACACCAGCAATGTGTCTGCCTCCACCCCCATGGAAGTATTTAAATCCAGTTTGCAGTTTTTCCAACACGTGTAACACTAGCCTCATCCCAGCTGCTGTCTCCTTCCTAGTGGTCCGGTTCTCAAGCCCACAGGGATCCTTCTCCAAGCTCAGAGATGCTGGTCCCAGTAGAGCTGTGGCTGCCCCTGAGGCCTGAGCTCCACCCACAGGCCCCACCTCCCAGTGTCTAAATTTTAGTAATGCTAGTCTTTGCTGCCCAAACCCTGTGAGTGGTAGTTGCTTCCTGCAGTTGCTGTCTCTGTGATGCGTTGGTGCTCTTTTCTTGCCTTTTCGCTTACTAACAACTTTATATCTAGTTAACAGTGTACATATTAAATTCTCTTTGTCCAAACAATTGTTATGGTTTATGACTTGACAATGACGGTACAAGGTGCTTTTAATGTAAGCATAGAATTGGCTTGGATCCATATGTTTTATAGGATCAATGAGTCATTTTTGCCTGGGGGGGGGGGTCCCAGCCCCTAAGTATCTGGCCTTTAATGTGACCCAACCCCTAAATGCCTGTCTACCTTGATATAGTAATTAGGCTGCCTAGGCTACCAGCACAAATTCTTTCCAGAGTCTGAACCCCAGAGCAGGCCCCATTCAAGGAGAGCCCAGTGGAATAGCCTAAGGCAATGGGACATGCACCTGCCTCTTGCCTTCCTAGACTCTGTGGGGAAGAAAGGGGAGAGCCCCTAGGCAGAAGGGCAAGGGTGCATATAGGGTTAGGTTCCAACCATACCAACAGTAGAGAGGGGAGGGTGGCGACATCCTAGTGGACCATGGATACTAGACAAAGCCCAGTTATTTCTAATCCTGCCTTTCTGCCTAGGGACCTTCCCCTTCCCTCCCCACTGAGTCTAGGAAGGCAAGAGGCAGCAGAAAAGTTTACTTGTGTTTTACTTGTACCCTACGTAATTGTGTCTCATTAAAAATGTCCTTTCATTTGGAGGAAAAAAACTAATCTGTTTCCAGTTCCACCTCCAGAGCCAACCAATTAGTCCTGAACTAGCTGAACACAAATGGTGACCAGAACATAGTGCCTATCCCCAAGGAGCTTCAGTCCACTGGGAAAGGCGACAATAGGTTTGGTGGGGGGGGTTCTTTTTTTTTTTTTTGAGAAATCTTTTAGCACTTTTTTTGTAATATTTACTTACTTACTTATTTATTTATTTAGGCTGCGCTGGGTCTTGGTTGCAGCATGCGGACTTCTTAGTTGCAGCATGCAGACTCTTAGTTGCGGCATGCAGGATCTAATTCCCTGACCAGGGATCGAACTCAGGCCCCCAGCATTGGGAGCACAGAGTCTTACCCAATGGACCACCAGGGAAGTCCCCAGACAATAGGTTTTTAATTAGAATACAGGTTCGGATGCATGAAGCAGAGACCCAAAATTGCAGTGAGTTAAATAAGATTTCTCTCTCTCTCATGAAACAGCCCAGATAAAAGTGTAGGACTAAAAAAAAAAAAAAAAAAAAAAAAAAATAGTGTAGGGCTGACAGATCTGCTGCTCTATTCCATGGGGTTGTCCAGGGACCAAGGCTCTTTCTACCTTGTTGCACTACCATCATTTGAGGGTTGCCATTGTCCACAAGCTCTAAGATGACCTGCTGTCATGTTTACATTCTACTCAGCACAGTAAAAGAAGAGAAAAAGAAAGGGCATGCCCTTCTTTCTGGAAGCTATACACATTACTTTCCCTCACATCCCAAATGACCAGAATAGAGTCATATGGCCACAACTAGCTGCAAAGGATACAGGGAAATGTAGCCTTTATTCTCAGGGCAACCATGCACCCAGCTAAAAACTAGAAATTCTGTCTGTACTTGAACCGGCTTGCAAGGCAGAAATAGAGACACAGATGTAGAGAACAAACATATGGACGCCAAGATGTGAAAGCGGGGTCGGGTGGGATGAATTGGGAGACTGGAATTGACATATATACACTAATATGTATAAAATAGATAACTAATTTTTAAAAAAGAAAAAAAAGAAATTCTATCTGTACAGAAGAAAGAGAAAATGGATATTGAGGGGAACTAGCGGTCTGTGTCATAACAGACAATTATAATAATGTGGAAGGTGGGGTATACTGAAGAAAGGGCCTGAGGAAGCTTGAAGGAGTCTTCATTTTCCTGTGCCCAAGAAATGCTTAACATACTTTTATTTAATAAATCTGGACAAACACAAAAGCAAATAGGAGTTCAGATGCAAACTGAACTGAAATCAAATACTACCCAGCAAAAGCCAGTGGAAAAAATATATAAAATGTATCATTGTGGCAGGGCTGAACATCAGGATATAAGATCTTCTCTTCTTGCCCCAGCTACTTTCTTGTTTTACTGATAATAGTAAATCCAGTATTACCCATGATTCAATGTTTTAAAGAACATGCCAACAGGCTTTCACTTCAGACAAGCCAGAAGCACAAAGAGCTTGACTCTGAGTGTTCCTCAAATTCGTATGTGATGACGTCTTTAAACAAGAGGGATTCAGATTACCACATCCTCATTTTTACTAATGACTAAGGTATCTTTCAATCCTGGGACATACAGAAAAATTAGTTTTGGTTTCTCCTAACACAGGGTTTTGCTACTGCCTAGGGTGTTGGTCAATGATGCCTGAAGGATGAGACAGTTTGAAGTATTCCAGAGGGTCACCAATAACAGATATTTCTTTTTCTCTCAAATTCATTAAAAGGGAAACCAAATGTCTTGGCTAAGGAAAGAGCAGACCTACTACTAAATTTATAGAAGAAAACACCTCTTGGCCAACCCAGAGCTCCTTGAATCGAAAGGGAAGTGCAAGGCCACTGCTTTTGTAGATAACAAATGGGTTCAGTCAAGGAAAGACTGTAGATCTGACAAGGGAAAAATGGCATGCTCGAGAGAAGATGAATTTTTACCATATTTCATTATAAAAAACCACAATGAAAGAAAAATGACTTCATCAGTCCCATTCTAGGAGCCCTGGCAATGCTAAGGATAAAAGGAGAAAGCCTCTGGAACTGGCTTCCTGTCATACAGGTTGCATCCATCAATTCAGGGCAGCTTCAGAGAGGCACATGCAATCACCGCTGACAGTGGATAAATCACAATTATCAAGACCTTATTAGCTATTGCCCTAGAGTTAAAGAGGGTCATTTGCCTCTATCGGGTAGCAATCGATTGCTCTGTATGGGCTACAACTTATAAAGCCAAGGTCAAGGTATGGTGATGGAAAATTAGGTTAGATATCATAAATCCTCCAGCGCCAATCCTTCTTATCTGAACGAGAGTGCTATAAACTATTAACTCTGAAGACAGGTTTGTGGGAAATGTAACAGAATCCAAAATCATAGCAAACTTTCTGATGGATGATACACTACACTAGAAAAACCTAGAAAGACTGACCTTTCTTCACTTGATAAGAAGAAAAGAAAATTGAATTCACCCTGCTTCGATGCGCATGGTTAATTCTTCAGACCAGTAAGCACTCATCAAAAAGAGGAGGGGGAGGGGAGGGAGACACCTTATAGAGAGAATATTCACTTATTTCCCCTCTTCACCCCTTGCTATGATCCAAGAGAACCCATGCCCTAAATGAATGGCTCACAAGTAGCAGATACCACGAGGTAGGCACTGATGAAAGTGAGGGGATGATTCTATCATAGGGTCTTTTTGTCTCTGTACCTAATCACCAAGAAGCAAACTACCAGAAAAAAAAAAAAAAACAGAAACAAGATATAATTCTCAACTACCCAAATAAAAGATGTAACTTTTTAGATTGTTAGAAAATATTAACAATATTTAACAATCAGTAAACTGAGGTAAAAGCTATTAATATATGCTGTTACTTATACCATTCTTCCAAGACTTCTGAATTACTGAAAATATTCCAATTTAAAAGTTGAAAAAATCTTGTCATAGTTGGTACTAAAGTAAAAGCAGCTGTGATTTAATTCTAAAAATAATTTTATGTGCTCCTTGTTTTTCTGTTTTTTATATAGCTTTTTACTTTTGCCTTTCTTACATCTTTTTACTTTTATACCTAGAATTGTACCAAACAGAAATAATTATAAATCAGCGTTTTCATACTGATCATAACAAATATTCAATAAGTGAACCTACCTGTGTCCTTGTTTGGCAAGTTTTCTGGGGGGTTATTTTTCGGCTGCATCGGGTCTTAGTTGCGGCATGCAGGGTCTTCACTGAGGCATGTGGGATCTTTCGTTGCAGCATGCAGGCTCTCTCATTGAGGTGCAAGAGCTTAGTTGACACACTGCATGCGGGATCTTAGTTCCCTGACCAGGGATTGAACCCACGTCCCCTGCGCTGGAAGGCAGATTCTTTACCACTGGACCACCAGGGAAGTTCCTTGTTTGGCAAGTTTAAAAAACACTGAAGAAGATAAGACACAAAGGCAAAAATTAACATCATCTCTGATGACTGTCTTTAACATAGTTGAATCAAGCAAGAAAAAAATGAATCAATTTTCTAAACTTTTACACAGCTGAAAAAGCATAAAGTTTTATTAAGCCCATGAGAAATGACAGATATAAAAGCATAAAGCTGGGCTTCCCTGGTGGCGCAGTGGTTGAGAGTCCGCCTGCCGATGCAGGGGACACGTGTTCGTGCCCCGGTCCGGGAAGATCCCACAGGCCGCGGAGCGGCTGGGCCCGTGAGCCATGGCCGCTGAGCCTGCACGTCCAGAGCCTGTGCTCCGCAACGGGAGAGGCCACAACAGTGAGAGGGCCGCATACAGCAAAAAAAAAAAAAGCAAAAAGTTTCATTAAGTCCATGAGAAATGACAGGTATTTTTCAAATGAGTCTTGTTTAGAAATATCAGAAGTTAGAGATTGTCCTTAAAAACAGTGAGCAGGTCTAGAGGTGGAGTCAAGACGGTGGTGTGGGAAGACACCAAGTTAGCCTCTCCCCCCAACTAGGGTGCCTTTTGGCCGCTGGTGGGGGACTCTGACCCCCAAGGAGATGGAAGGAACCCCACAATGAACTGGTAGGACGTAGGGGGACTGAGGGAGGAGGAGAAGTGGAGGCCAGACAGGATCTATGCCCCTGAGGCTGGGAAGATCAGGAGACTCAGGTGGGAGGGACTCTCTGGGAGGGACTCTCCAGGAAGAGTGGGAGACGAGCAGAGGGCAATTGCCTGGCTCACTCAGGCCAGGGAGCCTGCTGAGCTCCCAAGCTGGTACCCCCCTTCAGAGCCCCATCCAGGCTGCGTGGGTCCTGGGGGCATAGGAGGGTGGCCAGGGGGATCAGGAGAGGCAGGCGGGAGGGGCCCTCCAGGAGGAGCGGCAGAGGAGTGGAGGGTGATTGCCCCGCCCACTCAGACACGGGGAGCCTGCTGAGCTCCATGATGAGGTCCCCTGCCCTCTGAGACCAGGGGTGAGGGCACGCCTGGGCCCCTTCTGTTCCTTGAGCCTAAGCCCCACCCTCCACAGCCCCCAGGGCCTTTTCCAGCCCTGTGGGTCCTGAGCATTAGCCCCGCCCACTACCCAAACCTCACCCTTGCTTAGGCCCCGCCCCCCACAGCCAAGGCCCTTCCTCCCCCTTTTTTGTTTTTTCTTTTAGTTCCTCCTCTTTTTTACTACCATGGTACTGATGTACCTTCTGGTCATTGATTCATCTATATTTTTATTTTTATATTCATCCTAACATATCTGTTAGTTTCCTAGTCTAATTTTATTTTTTACGTAGTTATTGTTCTTTCTTTTCTTTTCTTTTCCTTGCCGCCCCACATGGCTTGCAGGATCTTGGTTCACGAGCCTGGGGTCATGCTGAAGCTTTCGCGGTGGGAGCTCCAAGTTGGAACCACTGGACTAACAGAGAACCTCAGACCCCAGGGAATATTCATCGGAGTGAGGTCTCACAGAGTTCCTCATCGCAGCACCAAGACCCACCTCTACCGAACAGCCTACAAACTCCAGTGTTGGAAGCCTCAGGCCAAACAACCAGTAAGACAGGAAAACAATCCCACTCATTAAAAAAATTTAAAAAAAGAGACGGCAAAAAAATATGTCACAGATGAAGGAGCAATGTAAAAACCTACAAGACCAAATAAATGAACAGGAAATAGGCAATCTACCTGAAAAAGAATTCAGAGTAATGATAGTAAAGATGATCCAGAATCTCGGAAACAGAATGGAGGCACAGATTGAGATAATACAAGAAATGTTTAACAAAGATCTAGAAGAACTAAAGAACAAGCAAACAGATGAACAACACAATAACTGAAATAAAAAATACACTAGAATGAATCAATAACAGAAAAACAGAGGCAGAAGAACAAATAAGTGAGCTGGAAGACAAAATGGTGGAAATAACTGCAAAGAAACAGAATAAAGAAAAAGAATGAAAACAATTGAAGAAAATCTCAGAGACCTCTGGGACAATACTAAACACATCAACATTCGAACTATAGGGGTCCCAGAAGAAGAAGAGAAAAAGAAAGGGTCTGAGAAAATATTTGAAGAGATTATAGTTGAAAACTTCCCTAACATGGGAAAAGAAATAATCAAGTGCAGGAAGCTCAGACAGTCCCATACAGGATAAATCCACGCAGAAACACGCCAAGACACATATTAATCAAACTAACAAAAATTAACTTCAAAGAAAACTATTAAAAGCAGCAAGGGAAAAACATGGGAAACGAAATAGTCACCCAAGTCCAGGAAGCACAGAGAGTCCCATACAGGATAAACCATAGGAAACACACACCAAGACACATAGTAATCAAATGAACAAAAAATAAATTCAAAGAAAAATACTAAAAGCAAGGGAAAAACAAAAAATAACATACAAAGGAATCTCCATAAGCTTATCAGCTGATTTTTCTGCAGAAACTCTGCAGGCCAGAAGGGAGTGGCAGGATATACTTAAAGTGATGAAAGAGAAGAACCTACAACCAAGATTACTCTACCCAGCAAGGATCTCATTCAGATTTGATGGAGAAATCAAAAGCTTTTCAGACAAGCAAAAGCTAAGAGAATTGAGCGCCACCAAACCAGCTTTACGACAAATGCTAAAGAAACTTCTCTAGGCAGGAAACACAAAAGAAGAAAAAGACCCACAAAAACAAACCCAAAACAATTAAGAAAATGGTAATAGGAACATATATATCAATAATAAACTTAATGTAAACGGATTAAATGCCCCAATCAAAAGACACAGACTGGCTGAATGGATACAAACCCCAGACCCATATATATGCTGTCTACAAGAGACCCACTTCAGACCTAGGGACACATACAGACTGAAAGTGAAGGAATGGAAAAAAGATATTCCATGCAAACGGAAATCAAAAGAAAGCTGGGATAGCAATACTCGCATCAGATAAAATAGATTTTAAAATAAAGACTGTAACAAGATATAAGGAGGAACACTACATAATGATCAAAGGATCAATCCAAGAAGATATAACAATTATCAATGTTTAAGCACCCAACATAGGAGCACATCAATACATAAGGCAAATGCTAACAACCATGAAAGGAGAAATCGACAGTAACACAATAATAGTAGGGGACTTTAACACCCCACTTACACCAATGGACAGATCACCCAAACAAAATAAATAAAGAAACACAAGCTTTAAATGATACAATAGACCAGATAGATCTAATTGATATTTATAGAACACTCCACCCTAAAGTGGCAGAATACACTTTCTTCTCAAGTGCACATGGAACATTCTCCAGGATATATCACATCATGGGTCACAAATCAAGCCTTGGAAAATTTAAGAAAACTGAAATCGTATCAAGCATCTTTTCTGACCATAACGCTATGAGATTGGAAAGCAATTACAGGAAAAAAACTGTAAAAAACAAAAATACATGGAGGCTAAACAGTGTGCTACTAAATAACCAAGAGATCACTGAAGAAATCAAAGAATAAATTATAAAAATACATAGAAAAGGGCTTCCCTGGTGGCGCAGTGGTTGAGAGTCCACCTGCCGTTGCAGGGGACACGGGTTCGTGCCCCGGTCCAGGAAGATCCCACATGCCACGGAGCGGCTAGGCCCGTGGGCCATGGGCACTGAGCCGGCGCATCCGGAGCCTGTGCTCCGCAATGGGGAAGGCCGCAACAGTGAGAGGCCCACGTACCGCTAAAAAAAAAAAAAGAAAGAAAAAAATGACAATGAAAACAAGATGACCCAAAACCTACGGGATGCAGCAAAGCAGTTCTAAAAGGGAAGTTTATAGCAATTCAACCTCACCTCAAGAAACAAGAAAAATCTCAAATAAACAATCTAATTCTACACTTAAAACAACTAGAGAAAGAAGAACTAAGGAAACCCAAAGTCAGTAGAAGGAAAGAAATCATAAAGATCAGAGCAGAAATAAATAAAACAGAAACAAAGAAAACAATAGCAAAGATCAATAAAACTAAAAGCTGGTTCTTTGAGAAGATAAACAAAATTGATAAACCCTTAGCAAGACTGATCAAAAAAAAAGGGAGAAGACACAAATCAATAAAATTAGAAATGAAAAAGGAGAACTCACAACTGACACTGCAGAAATACAAAGGACTATAAGAGACTAGTACAAACAACTATATGGCAATAAAATGGATAACCATGAAGAAATGAAAAAATTCTTGGAAAGGTACAATTTTCCAACACTGAACCAGGAAGAATTAGAAAATATAAACAAACCTATCATAAGTAATGAAACTGAAACTGTGATTTTAAATCTTCCAACAAACAAAAGTCCAGGACCAGATGGCTTCACAGGCAAATTCTCTCAAACATTTACAAAAGAGCTAACACCAATCCTTCTCAAATTCTTCCAAAAAACTGCAGAGGGAGAAACATTCCCAAAGTCATTCTACGAAGCCACCATCAACCTGATACCAAAACCAGAGAAAAAGATCACAAAAAAAAGAAACTTATAGACCAATATCACTGATGAACATAGATACAAAAATCCTCAACAAAATACTAGCAAACAGAATCCAACAGCACATTAAAAGGATCATACACCATGATCAAGTGGGATTTACCATGATCAAGTGGGATTTATCCCAGGGACGCAAAAATTCTTCAATATACAAAAATCAATCAAAGTGATACACCACATCAAAAAATTAAGGAATAGAAACCATATGATCATCTCATTAGATGCAGAAAAAGCTTTTGACAAAATTCAACACCGATTTATGATAAAACCTCTCCAGAAATGCGCAGAGAGGGAACCTACCTCAACATAATAAAGGCCATATATGACAAACCCACAGCAAGCATCATACTCAATGGTGAAAAACTGAGAGCATTTCCACTAAGATCAGGACCAAGACAAGGATGTCCACTCTCGCCACTCTTATTCAACATAGTCTTGGAAGTCCGAGCCCCAGCAATTAGAGAAGAAAATGTAATAAAAGGAATACAAATTGGAAAAGAAGGAGTAAAACTGTCACTGTTTGCTGATGACATGATACTATACATAGAAAATCCGAAAAATAACACCAGAAAACTGCTAGAACTAAGCAATGAATTTGGTAAGGTTGCAGGATACAAAATTAATGCAGAGAAATCTCTGAAATTCCTATACACCACCAACAAAAAATCAGAAAGAGAAATTAAGGAAACACTCCCATTTACCACTGCAACAAAAAGAATAAAATACCTAGGAATGAGCCTGCCTAAGGAGGCAAAAGACCTGTACTCAGAAAACTATAAAATACTGATGAAAGAAATCAAAGATGACATAAACAGGTGGAGACGTATACCATGTTCTTGGATTGGAAGAATCAATAATGTGAAAATGACTATACTACGCAAAGCAATCTACAGATTCAATGCAATCCCTATCAAACTACCAATGGAATTCTTCACAGAATTAGAACAAAAAGTTTTACAATTCGTATGGAAACACAAAAGACCCCGAATAGCCAAAGCAATCTTGAGAAAGCAAAACAGAGTTGGAGGAATCAGGCTTCCCGACTTCAAACTATACCACAAAGCTACAGTAACCAAGACAGTATGGTACTGGCACAAAAACAGAAATATAGATCAATGGTACAGGATAGAAAGCCCAGAGGTAAACCCACGCACCTATGGTCAACTAATCTATGACAAAGTAGGCAAGGATATACAATGGAGAAAAGACAGCTTCTTCAATAAGTGGTGCTGGGAAAACTGGACAGCTACATGTAAAAGAATGAAATTAGAACACTCCCTAACACCATACACAAAAATAAACTCCAAATGGATTAAAGACCTAAATGTAAGACCAGATACTATAAAACTCTTAGAGGAAAACGTAGGAAAAATATTCTTTGACATAAACCACAGCTAGATCTTTTTTGACCCACCTCCTAGAGTAATGGAAATAAAAACAAAAATAAACAAATGGGACTTAATTAAACTTAAAAGCTTTTGTACAGCAAAGGAAACCATAAACAAGACAAAAAGACAACCCTCAGAATGGGAGGAAATATTTGCAAATGAAACAACTGACAAAGGATAATCTCCAAAATATACAAACAGCTCATGGAACTCAATAACAAACAATGCAGTTTAAAAATGGGCAGTCAAAGCAATCTTGAGAACGAAAAAAGGAGCTGGAGGTATCAGGCTCCCTGACTTCAGACTATACTACAAAGCTACAGTAATCAAGACAGTATGGTACTGGCACAAAAACAGAAAGATAGATCAATGGAACAGGATAGAAAGCCCAGAGAGAAACCCACGCACATATGGACACCTTATCTTTGATAAAGGAGGCAGGAATGTACAATGGAGAAAGGACAGCCTCTTCAATAAGTGGTGCTGGGAAAACTGGACAGGTACATGTAAAAGTATGAGATTAGATCACTCCCTAACACCATACACAAAAATAAGCTCAAAATGGATTAAAGACCTAAATGTAAGGCCAGAAACTATCAAACTCTTAGAGGAAAACATAGGCAGAACACTCTATGACATAAATCACAGCAAGAGCCTTTCTGACCCACCTCCTAGAGTAATGGAAATAAAAACAAAAATAAACAAATGGGACCTAATGAAACTTCAAAGCTTTTGCACAGCAAAGGAAACCATAAACAAGACCAAAAGACAACCCTCAGAATGGGAGAAAATATTTGCAAATGAAGCAACTAACAAAGGATTAATCTCCAAAATTTACAAGCAGCTCATGCAGCTCAATAACAAAAAAACAAACAACCCAATCCAAAAATGGGCAGAAGACCTAAATAGACATTTCTCCAAGGAAGATATACAGACTGCCAACAAACACATGAAAGAATGCTCAACATCATTAATCATTAGAGAAATGCAAATCAAAACTACAATGAGATATCATCTCACACCAGTCAGAATGGCCATCATCAAAAAATCTAGAAACAATAAATGCTGGAGAGGGTGTGGAGAAAAGGGAACACTCTTGCACTGCTGGTGGGAATGTGAATTGGTTCAGCCACTATGGAGAACAGTATGGAGGTTCCTTAAAAATCTACAAATAGAACTACCATATGACCCAGCAATCCCACTACTGGGCATATACCCTGAGTAAATCAAAATTCAAAAAGAGTCATGTACCAAAATGTTCATTGCAGCTCTATTTACAATAGCCCGGAGATGGAAACAACCTACGTGCCCATCATCGGATGAATGGATAAAGATGTGGCACATATATACAATGGAATATTACTCAGCCATAAAAAGAAACGAAATTGAGCTATTTGTAATGAGGTGGGTAGACCTAGAGTCTGTCATACAGAGTGAAGTAAGTCAGAAAGAAAAAGACAAATACCATATGCTAACACATATATATGGAATTTAAGAAAAAAAAATGTCATGAAGAACCTAGGGGTAAGACAGGAATAAAGACACAGACCTACTGGAGAACGGACTTGAGGTTATGGGGAGGGGGAAGGATGAGCTGTGACAGGGCGAGAGAGAGTTATGGACATATACACACTAACAAACGTAGTAAGGTAGATAGCTAGTGGGAAGCAGCCGCATGGCACAGGGATATTGGCTCGGTGCTTTGTGACAGCCTGGAGGGGTGGGATAGGGAGGTTGGGAGGGAGGGAGATGCAAGAGGGAAGACATATGGGAACATATGTATATGTATAACTGATTCACTTTGTTATAAAGCAGAAACTAACACACCATTGTAAAGCAATTATACCCCAATAAAGATGTTAAAATAAATAAATAAATAAATAAATGGGCAGAATACCTAAACAGACATTTCACCAAGGAAGACATACAGATGGCCAAGAGGCACATGAAAAGATGCTCAACACCACTAATTATTAGAGAAATGCAAATCAAAACTACAACGAGGTATCACCTCACACTGGTCAGAATGACCATTATCAAAAAATCTAGAAACAATAAATGCTGGAAAGGGTGTGGTGAAAAGGGAACCCTCCTGCACTGTTGGTGGGAATGTAAATTAATACAACCAACCAGTACGGAGGTTCCTTAAAAAACTACAAATAGAACTACCATATGACCCAGCAATCCCACTACTGGGCATATACCCTGAGAAAACCATAATTCAAAAAGAATCATGTACCACAATGTTCACTGCAGCACTATTTACAATAGCCAGGACATAGAAGCAACCTAAGCGTCCATTGACAGATGAAGGTATAAAGAAGATGTGGCACATATATACAATGGAATATTACTCAGCCATAAAAAGAAATGAAATTGAGTTATTTGTAGTGAGGTGGATGGACCTAGAGTCTGTCATACAGAGTGAAGTAAGTCAGAAAGAGAAAAACAAATACCATATGCTAACACATACATATGGAATCTTAAAAAAATAAAAATAAAAGGCACTGACGAACCTAGTTGCTGGGCCAGAATAAAGAGGTAGACATAGAACACGGACTTTATGACATGGAGTGGGAGGGCGAAGCTGGGGCGCAGTGAGAGCAGCATTGACATATATACACTACTGAATGTAAAATAGTTGGCTGGTGGGAAACAGGAGCTTAGCACAGGGAGATTGGCTAGGTGCTCTGCGATGACCTAGAGGGATGGGATAGGGAGGATGGGAGGGAGGCTCAAGAGGAAGGGGATATGGGGACATATGTATGCATATGGCTGATTCTCTTTGTTATGCAACAGAAACTAACACAGTATTGTGAAGCAATTATACTCCAATAAAGATCTATTTTTTAAAAATAAGTAAATAAAGAAATCTTCTAGCGAAACTAAAAAACAAACAAAAAAACAATGGGCAGTGAGAATGAATCTGATAAATTCTACAGGCCCAGAAATGGAAACATGAAAAATGTAAATCCAAAGCTGTCTCTGAATTTTCAGCTAGTTGAACAATCCTTGACACTAAATCAAATTTAGCTTAAATCAAAACTGAATTTTTCTATAGATTTCCATAGAGATAAAAGCAGGAAGCTTCAGAAACACATCGGTATGACAATTTAAACTTTAAAAAAAATGTATTTTCTTCACATATAAGGTAGGCACACTAACCCTCTGACCCTTTGAAAATAACAGGAATACATTAAAGGTACTGGCAAGGATTTGGTCACCATCCATTCAAAACAGTGGTGTTAACACACCACCAAACCCCTAAATGATCTCTCCTTTTCAATTATGAATGATTCGTTCTTTCAGAGGTGAAGAAGGGTAATGTTGGAAGACATGAGATTTGTCTTGTATAATCAGGAGTGTCCCAATAGTTTTTTGTTTTTCTTTTTTCGATACGCGGGCCTCTCACTGTTGGGGCCTCTCCCGTTGCGGAGCACAGGCTCCGCACGCGCAGGCTCAGCGGCCATGGCTCACGGGCCTAGCCGCTCCGCGGCATGTGATCCCCTGCATCGGCAGGCGGACTCTCAACCACTACGCCACCAGGGAAGCCCAATGTCCCAATAGTTTTAAATCAGTTTGATGTCTATTTTTATACAGAAAAATCTTTGCCTTCCAAGGAACATTTCAAAATCATCAAGGAATGTGCATACTGCACTTTATACTTATTAGGAAGGAATACTTTAACCAATAACTTTTTGTAAGTAAAAGCTACAACATCAAATCATACGTGAAGCAAATCTTAGGTGCAGAACTATCTCCACTGATGTGAAAAGTGAAAAGAAAAAAAGAAAAATCAAGCTTTGCTAACCGTTTAGGCAAATGCCACGTCCGCAAAACCTCGGAGGCGGGGTCTTGGTCCCGGTAGAGGGTCTCCAAAGATACCATCATTCAGTTCGATGTATGTACGAAAAGGAAGGTCAAGGCGCCCTTCCGCGACCTTTACGAAAAATTCCCAAGAATTCTGCCTTTGCCCCAGGGTGGAGCAGTCGTTGGGCATTCTCCTTGACATCCCCCAGGGAACAGGAGGTGCCCGCGACTGTCTCTCCTCAGAGCCGGTCCGGCGCGAGCAGGTTCCCACGTGGCGTGCGCAGGCGGGCTCCCACGTGGCGCCCGTAGCCCGCCCACAGCCGGCTCTGCATCCCCGGCCGGCGCTCTGATTGGCCAAGGACGGCGGAGCGTCTCCGGAGCCGGCAGCGACTCGGCCAAAATGGTCGGGCGCCGGGCGAAGCGTCGCAGCCAGGCGGGCAGCTACCCGAGCAACCGGTCCCGTGCGTGGGCCCCATGCCAGCGGTGAAGATACCGCCGGGCGCCTCGGTCGCGCAACCCCACGTGGTCCCTGGTTAGCGGCAGGCACCGTCACCCTCCACCCTATGTCAGGTAGTGCTCACCTCAGCGCTCGAGGCGCCTCCACCTTCAGCTTTTTGGGCTTCGGCTCCTCCTCAGCCGCTGCCATTTTCACACTCCCACCTCACTTAAGCTCCAGCGCTCGCCAGTATGACAACTTTCAAGGGTTAAACATGTATTACTATTATTGGACACTATTATCTCCTAAAATGATCCACTGGAAATGCTAGATTTATCATCTGCTACTACATCTCAGAGTCTCACGAGCCTAACATAGTTGCAATTACTCAGTGACAATCTGTTTGTTCTAGTAATCTTTCAGTTGTAAGTATAATTTTTGACCAGAATCTTGTATTTCAAAATACTGGGATCCTCCACTACTGTGTCAAATTAAAAATAAAACAAAACCCTGGTTACACTGCTAATTATAATAAGTTTTAGAAGATTTGGGGAAGTATAAAATCTTTCTAGATTTAATTACATTTTTACATTATTTATGCTGAAGATTTAGCAAAAACAAATTAGTAACTATAAGGGAAAAATTGTCCTGGAAATGTAGATTCTTCTGCTAGCTAAACTTTCACAGTAAATAATAAAGCTTTTTCTTTCCAGGCCCCTAACTAGAGGACTTACGTTTCAGGAAGACTCTTTTTTAAAAAAAAATTAAGTATGGGAGATGTCAGGAATGGAAGGCAAATTCCCAGCAACCCAAAAGTTGGGCAGCTGGTCTGTAAAGCAAGGAGAGATATCCAATGTTTCCACAAGATGAGAGGTGAACTGTGAAGTCCCAGAAAACCCCTGCAATCTCACCAGGACTCAGATACATACAGGTCTTGCTAGAGAGAAAGTCCAGATCCCACTCTGAAAACATCTGAGGCCAGTGATGAACTAAAACAAGTTGCAGTAAAAGTGCACAGTCAGCTCAGTGACAGATCAGATTGACTCGTCCACTCTAGTAGCCTGGTATTTACCCTTCTGAAGGTGAACAATATTTACTTCAGTCTCTTCTATTCTTTTATATTAAATGCCCAGAATGCAATTAAAAATCAAAATACATATGGAAAAAACAAGAAAATGTGGACCTGTGGTCATAAAAGAAAATAATCAATAGAAACAGACCCTGGTCTTACCCAAATATTGAAATTATCAGACTAGGACTTTAAGATAACTATGGTAAAAATGCTGAAGTACCTAATGGGAAAGATGAAAATATGTTTGAAGAGATGAAGACTTTCAACAGAAACATGGAAACTTTTTTTTTAAGAATCTAATGGAAATGCCAGAAATGAAAAATATGATATCAGAAGTAAGGAATTCATTGGATGGGTGTAACCACAGATCGGACAAAGTAGAGGATAGTATCACAGAGCCAAGTTTAGATCAATATAAGTATCCAAACTGAAACAGAGGAAAAAGAGAGAGAAAAAAATAATAATAACAACAGAACAGATCTGTGGGAAAATATCAAATGGTCTAACATTAATGTAATTGGAGTCCCAGAAGCAGAGGAGAAAGTGAAGTAGAAGAAATATCTGAAGATACACTGGCCAAGAACTTCCCAAAATTGATAAAAGACAACAATCCAAAGATTTAAGACTCTCAGTGAATTCCAAGCAGAATAAACACAAAGAACTGACCTAGTCATAGCAAAATCAAATTTCCAAAAATAAAAAGCAGATCTTAAAAAGAGCAGCCAGAGGAGCGAGGGGTGGGAAATACATTATATACAAGCAGGAAAGGACACACATAAAGGCTGATTTCTCCCCAGAAATACCGCAAGTCAGAAGACAATGGAGAAATTTCTGTAAAGTAATATAAGAAAGATAAAGGTCAACCTAGAATACCATATTCAGTGAAAATATCTTTCAAAAATGAAGAGGAAATAAAGATATTCTTAGAAGATAAAAGTTGAGAGAATATGTCTCCACAAGTTTTACTATGAGAAATGTGAATGGTAGTTCTTCAGCCTAAAAGGAAATAAAACTGACAGAACTCTAGTACTGCAGAAAAAAAATAAAGGGCAAAAGAAAGGATAAATTATCTGAGTAAATGTTTAAAAAAATTTAGTACCTTTATTTTATATATTTTCTTCTCAAATTTCTATAGAAGACCATCGATTTTTAAAGCAAAAATTAAGAAATTGAGAAGCTTATAGCGTATACAGCAATGAGAACATAAAAGGCAGAGTAGGTCAATGGAATTGTGCTGTTGTAATGTCCTTATACTCTTCATGAAATAGTCTGATATTAATTGAAAGTAGATTATGATAAAGTAAACATGCATGTAATACTTATTCCTACAGCAGGTTATTACCTAAAAGTTTTGCCTTAAGTTAAATCTGATTTTCCAATAGAAACAATGGCATTAAAAGATGAGGCTTCCCTGGTGGCACACTGGTTGGGAGTCCGCCTGCAGATGCAGGGGACATGGGTTCGTTCCCTGTCTGGGAAAATCCCACGTGCCGCGGAGCGGCTGGGCCCGTGAGCCATGGCCGCTGAGCCTGCGCGTCCGGAGCCTGTGCTCCGCAGCGGGAGAGGCCACAACAGTGAGAGGCCCGCGTACCGCAAAAAAAAAAAAAAAAAATGTTTTCCTAAGGACTCAAATTCAAGGCCTCCCTCTGCTGCTCACTGCTGAGTATACTTCGTTGTGGCAATGTCCCAAATTGGCAATGCACAGCCTGAGAGGAGGTGGTCTCCCAGAGCCCGCCCATCCTCGATGCTCCCCTCAGCTGATCTAACATGTCCCCCCATCTCCAGGTCAAAACCTCTGAGGACACTCCTCTAACTACTTCACTCTTCACCCTTCTCTCTCCTACAATCCACGGCTCTCCAGCCTATTGTTTTGCTGCAAAAACATCTTTTGCACTTGTGTGCCTAGATGGGATGATTCTATAAATCTATTTTACAACTTTTTATGTGTTCTTTGTTTTTTTTTTTTAATTTGCAATGTATTCTGGACACCTTTCCAAGTCATTTCAGAGAGTTAGCTCATTCTTTTCAATAATTGTGTGGCATTTCACTGCGTAGATGTGCTATAATTTATCAATTCCTACTGATGAACATTTGTGATGTTTCCCATTTTTTAATATTAAAAATAATGCTGTAATTCTCAAACACTGCTCGTAGGGGTATAAATTAGCATAGCAGAATGGATAAACAAATTGTAGCATATATTCATAAACTGGAATATTCACTATATGTGAAAATGAATGAATCACAGTTATAGGTAAGAGCAGGATTAATTACATAAAAAAAGAAGCAAGACATGAAAGAATACTTAAAGCATTTTCCATTTATATAAATTTCAAAAATTGGCAAAACTATATTATTTTACAGATGCATACACAGGCGATAAAAATTTAAAGAAAAGGAAAAACATTATTAGCAAAAAGTCAAGATAGTGGTTACTTGTAGAGGCTATGCTATCCAATATAAATATAATGTGAGCCACGAAAGCAAGCCATAAATGTAATGTTATGTTTTCTAGTAGTCACATTAAACAAAAGGAAAAAAGAGGTGAAATTAGGTACTTCCCTGGTGGTCCAGTGCGTAAGACTCCGTGTTCCAAATGCAGGGGGCCTGGGTTCAATCTCTGGTGGGGGAACTAGGGTCCCACATGCCACAGGGCAACCGGGCCCGCGCACAACTAGAGAGAAGCCCACACACCACAACAAAGAATCCTGCGAGCCACAACTAAGACCTGATGCAGCAAAAAAATAAAGAAATATATATATTTTTAAAGAGTCCGCATGCCACAACTAAGAGTCCGCATGCCGCAACTAAGACCCGATGCAACCTAAATAAATATTTTTTAAAAATAGTGAAATTGGGGGCTTCCCTGGTGGCGCAGTGGTTGAGAGTCCGCCTGTCAATGCAGGGGACACGGGTTCGTGCCCTGGTCCGGGAGGATCCCACGTGCCGCGGAGCGGCTGGGCCCGTGAGCCATGGCCGCTGAGCCTGCACGTCCGGAGCCTGTGCTCCGCAACGGGAGAGGCCACAACAGTGAGAGTCCCGCGTACCGCAAAAAAAAAAAAAAAAAGTGAAATTGGACTTCCCTAGTGGCATAGTGGTTAAGAATCCGCCTGCCAATGCAGGGGACACAGGTTCAATCCCTGGTCTGGGAAGATCCCACATGCCACAGAGCAACTAAGCCCACATGCCATAACTACTGAGCCTGCGCTCTAGAGCCCACAAACCACAACTACTGAGCCCGTGTGCCACAACTACTGAGCCTGTGCTCTAGAGCCCACAAGCCACAACTACTGTGCCACAACTACTAAAGCCCATATGCCTAGAGCCTGTGCTCCACAACAAGAGAAGCCACCGCAATGAGAAGCCCATGCACCACAACGAAGAGTAGCCCCTGCTCGATGCAACTAAAGAAAGCCCATGCACGGAAATGACCCAATGCAGCCAAAAATAAATAAATAATTTATTTTTTAAAAAAAACAGTGAAATTAATATATATTTAACCCAATACATTCAAAATATTGTCATTTCAACATGTAATCCATATTAAAAATTATTAATGAAGTGCTTTACATTTTCTTATACTAAATCTTCATAATCCAGTGTGAGTTTTATACTCACAGCACATGTGAATTCCACCTAGCCACATATCAAGTGCTTATTAGCCATGTGTGGCTGGTGGCTACCATACTGGACAACCCAGTTCTAGCAGATATAAAAATCAGGAAGGAAGTTACCCCTATAGGAAAGAAGTAAAATTGTAATTGGGAAAGACCCTGGGGACTTCGGGGGAACTGGCATTATTATCTTTCCTGATATGAGTGTTGGTTACATGAATGTTTGCTTCATAATTATTCATTAAACCATATATGAACTTTATGAGCTTTTTCAAATGTGCTTTATTTCATCAAAAAAAGTTTTAAAATTACTGAATGTAGGGACTTCCCTGGTGGCACAGTGGTTAAGAATTCACCTGCCAATGCAGGGGACACAGTTTCGAGCCCTGGTCTGGGAAGATCCTACATGCCACGAAGCAACTAAGCCCGTGCGCCACAACTACTGAGCCTGCACTCTAGAGCCTGGGGGGGCCAACTACTGAGCCCACATGCCACAACTACTGAAGCCCACACGCCTAGAGGCCGTGCTCCACGACAAGAGAAGCCACTGCAATGAGAAGCCCACGCACCGCAACAGAGTAGCCCCTGCTCACTGAAACTAGAGAAAGCTCGCACACAGCAACAAAGACCCAACACAGCCAAAAATAAATAAATAAATAAATAAATAAATATTTTCTTTAAATACTGAACGTAGGGCTTCCCTGGTGGCGCAGTGGTTGAGAGTCTGCCTGCTGATGCAGGGGACACGGGTTCGTGCCCCGGTCCGGAAGGCTCACACATGCCGTGGACCGGCTGGGCCCGTGAGCCATGGCCGCTGAGCCTGCGCTCTGCAACGGGAAAGGCCACAACAGTGAGAGGCCCGCATACCGCAAAAAAAAAAAAAAAATATATATATATATATATATATATATACTGAATGTATATTCTTGTAATTTATTGTTATAAACTTGAGCAAGTATTTCTGAAGGATAAATTTATAGAAGTGTAACTACTGGATCAAATGATACAAACATTAAAACATTGAATAGTACTAAATTACCTTCCAAATGCTTATACCAATTCTCACTCCTACCAATAACGAGTGAAAATTCCCATTTCTCCACATACTTACTAACACTGGGTTTTTATCAATTTTAGGACATTTTTGACAGGTATGTGTAAGAAGATATCTGAAGAGTTAGGGTCATTCAATGACTATTTCAAGAAATTACAAAGTATTCCATTCAGTACAGGTTCTCCTTTTGCACAGGTAGGCACTAACAATCAGCTTGGTGGTCCTCCTGGTGCCTCTGAAACAGATGGGACACCTGTGTTCTTGGGTTACCATTGCCCTGCACTAGCAGCTTTACCCTGCAGCTAGATAATATTTGAAATAGCCTTGCTTGAAAGTGCCTACACCAGCCTTCATTCTGACCGAACATGTTAGCATTTGATACTTCGCCTCAGGGCTTTCATGCTTTCAAGCTTTGGCTTGAGTGGTGGCCAAAAGCAAAGACCTCAAAGCCAAAGATGACCTTGCTTCCACAGACTGGAAAAAAAAAAAAATCTTACATCTTGGCACTATTCCAAACTTTCTCCTCTAGTGGCATTATAGTCCTGTTTCCTTGTATGTGACATTTTAAATGTTTAGAATATGTTTAGGACTCCTCTAATAAAACTGCCTTCAGAGATGTATCAGCCACGTAAGAAAAATGAGTCCTATTACTCTATAATCACAAAATAGTCCTTTATTTGTCAGATTCTTCGCTCTCTCCCATCCCTCTCTTTCCTCCTTCCCTTTCCTCTTCCTTCTCTCTCCCAACATTGTTTAGCTTAGTTCTGATCTCTCTTTCCTTGCTCTGCAACAGCCTGAGAATCCCAGAGGCAAGATGCCCCAGGACCAAAAGGTGGGCAACAGAGAAGTAAGGAACCCTGGAGACAAATTGAGATTTTAACCACAGAAGCACTTACCCAGAGCATTAGCAAGTACTACTAGATAGCCGATTGTGTTAGCTGGGTACCTAGGCTAACTTTGTAGGGCTTATGAACAAACTGGACTCAACGAACATGCTCTTGGAACGGAACTTGTTCGTATGTAGGGGACTTACTGTAGATCTATAGAGGAGGGCGTCTAGTGCTAATTTGCTAGCAGGAGTCAATAACATGGGCACAAATAACTTGGCCCCCAAGTGAAATAATCAGTAATTAATTCAGGCCTGCTTGTACTTTTCTCTGAAGTGAGAAAAAGAGACTGTCTGGTATTGTAGAACTATGATTACAGAACAGGATATCCGACTAAGTAGGGGTTTCCAGGCTCCATTGCAGAACTCCTGAATCAGATTCATCAAGGATGATCCTCCTGGTTAGGAACCACTTAAGAGAAGGAGGCACACAGAGGTTCAGCCTAATAGCCGAAGGCATAAATCTGCAGACACACACACACACACACACACACACACACAGGCCCATCACTTATTAGTATGTGACTTAGAAAGTCGTTATGACCCTTGCTTTTCTTATCAGTAAGACAGAGATGATGCCTACCACAAAGGGCTAGTTTAAGGATTCTGTGTGTAAAGCACTTGCACATAATACGTTCTCAACAATAAGTACTTATGATAATAATCAGATAATGATTTTAACAAGATGATAAGTGCCATCCAATTTTTCTGAATCTTTTTACAATAAGCTCATATTATTTTTATGCTTAGGGGAAAAAATTAAGCTCCTTCTATTTTTAATGGGTCTTGCTTTTTCAACAGCGTAGCCTTTAAGTACCATTATAGAACCTGCTATTAAAATTTTAAAGAGGAGGGGGAATATGGGTCAGTTGCATGGAATAGGAACTAGGGAAAAAAATAATTTCCATCTCTTAAAAACATAACTTTTTTTATCCCAGTTATATTTACAGGTACTGAAATAGAAATGAACAAGACAGACATAAGATCTACTCTTAAAGTCTTTATGGAGTAGAAGGAAAGCAACGACTTATAACAGAAATCACTGGAATTGTGGTAAGTGACACTGTGTCACAAGGTCCCTCACCAGGTCTGGAGGGTCACAGAGGTTTCCTGAAGAAGAGATACCTGTGCTGGGTAGAAAAGAGAAAATCTAGAAGAAGAGTAGAGAAGCACTCACCAGGCAGAGGAAGGAGCCTGGGTAAACTCCCTGAGGTGGAAAGAAGAGTGGGAGAGGGAGCGGTAGTTGGTTGAGAATCATAAGAAAAAGCTTGTGAAGCACACAGGGGCAGATCGTCCAGGCCTGTGGAAAGGTTAAGGATTTGGGACTTGATCCCAAATACAATGGAAAGCCATGGGTGGGTTTTAGGTGGAAGTGATATCATATGACCTATTCTTTCATAGAGTAGTCTGGGTGCTTTGTGAAGCACTGAGATGTTGTGATATAATAAGAAATACATACTTGGTCTTCATCCCAGGTTCTTGGCACAGAGCTTCGAAAACCCTTAGAATTTCCTGAGTGGACAGAGGTGACAGGAGTGTTTTTTGTTATTCATAAGAAGTCATTTTCAACCATACCTGAGTTGAATGAGGAACTCTTGATAGGGCCCTAGATAGTTTCAGGGTGGGGCTGGGGGAACCAACCATGTGATTAAAGTGTGGGAACTTACAGTCCCACCCATCCAAGGAGAGGAGAGGGGCTGGAGATTGAGTTTAATCACCAAAATCGCAGCGATATCTTTTTGGATCCACCTCCTAGAGTAATGAAAATACAAACGAAAATAAACAAATGTAACCTAATTAAACTTAAAAGCTTTTGCATAGCAAAGGAAACCAGAAACAAAACGAAAAGACCACCCACAGAATGGGAGAAAATATTTGCAAATGATGTGACAGACAAGGGATTAATCTCCAAAATATATAAACAGCTCATGCAGATCAATATCAAAAAAACAAACAACCCAATCAAAAAATGGGCAGAAGATCTAAATAAACATTTCTCCAAAGAAGACATACAGATGGCCAAAAAGCACATGAAAAGATGCTCAACATCACTAATTATTAGAGAAATGCAAATCAAAACTACACAGCAGTAAGAATGGCCTTCATCAAAAGGTCTACAAACAATAAGTCTACAAACAGTCTACACCGTTGGTGGGAATGTAAATTGGTACAGCCGCTGCAGAGAACAGTATGGAGGTTCCTCAGAAAACTAAAAATAGAGCTACCATATGATCCAGCAATCCCACTCCTGGGCATATATTTGGAGAAAACCATAATTTGAAAAGATACATGCACGCCCATGCAGCACTATTTACAATAGCCAAGACATGGAAGCAACCTAAAAGCCCACTGACAGAGTTTAATCACCAACGGTCACTGATTTAGTCAATCATGCCCACATAATGCAACCACCATAAAACAATGGGGTTGGGAGAGCTTCTGAGTTAGTGAACACATCAAGGTGCTGGGAGGGTGGTACACCTGAAGAGGACATGGACGCTCCTTGCCCCTTCCCACATACTTTGCCCGATATATCTCTTCCATTTGTCTGCTCCTGAGTATTCTTGGAGTCAGGCATGATAACCATTTCACCATGAGGTCCCTCTAAGTATTCTTTATAATAAACCAGTACTAATAAGTAAAGTGTTCTCCTGAGTTCTAGCAAATTATCAAACCCCAGGAGGGGATCATAGGAACCCCTGATTTATAGCCAGTAGGTCAGAAATACAATGGTCCAGACTTTCCATTGGTGTCTGAAGCAGGGGCAGTCTTGTGCGACTGGGCCCTAAGCCTGTGGGATCTGACACTAACTCCAGGTAGACAGTGTCAGAATTTAATTGAATTGTAGGACACCCAGCTGGTGTGAGAAAATTGGTTTTGGTGTGGGGAAGAAAAACATACATTTGGTTTCATAAATGTTGTGAGTACAGAAAAAGAGTTTTACTTTAAGAATGGATTCAGGGGAGGTAGGAATTAATGGAAAAATGGCAGTATAGGTAAAAATGAAAAATAGACAATTCTCATCAATTATTTAGGAGGTGGAATCAACAAAACTTGATGGTGGATTGGAAATGGCAAATGAGGAAAAGTGAAGCAATAAGGGTAAATCCTAGGTTTCTGATTTGGATAACTATGCTTGGGGGTACCATCTACTGAGATGGCAAGCACTGAACCAGGATCAGGTCCTAGGGGCCAAGAAGAGGAAATTAGAGTGTCCGGTACATAGCAGGAAATAGGCACTCAGAAGCAAGGTCTGGACTGCGTTATCAATTTGGGAGTGGTCGCCCCAGGAATGTGTCATCAATACGTCCCCAGACCCCATCTCCTCCAACTGCAAAGTGAGGCCACATCTCTATGAACATCTAAATGGCTTCATCCTTTCCCAGGGCTCTCCTCCAGAAATACCCAAAGATTCTCAGGGCTGCTCACACTGGCCCAGCTCTCCCAATCCTAATGTGCCTCTTGCTGCCACCACATCAAGGGCAGAGGACTCAGACATGCCCCTCAAGTCAGGTCTCCACCACCACTGACCCCTCTGTGGCCAAGCCTACAGGTCACCTCCAGCACTTTCTTCCTGGATGGCAAAATCAAAGACCAGTGTTGCCATCAAGGGAAGAATTGCTCTCACTCCTGATTTCCTTGAGGAAAGGTTTTCCTTCAGTGCATTCCTAGCCCCTCTCCATTTGGGGACGTAAAATGACTTACCCGCTTGGAAATTTGGAAAGAACTGGAAACGCAAGATATTCACCTACCTTCTTGGGAATGAGCTACCCCCTGGGAGACCAATTTGTCTGCTCCTCCAGAGGCTGGCTCTTCCCCCCACAACCTGGTCCAGCACTGCCTGTGACTGATAGGGAAATTCTGCCTAATTCTGGGCTTTGAGATGAGCAAAACCATTTTGAATAACAGACCTAAAGTATATCATGCCCTTTGACAGTAAAAAAGGGGGAGAGGTGGAGATTTTGGCCCATTGTGGTATCTAGTACATACCGTTTACTATTTGCTGTCTCTCCATAACATAAACTAAATGTGTACGTCATTTTTAAGTATAAATACACCATAAGTTAACCAGTCCTCAATGAACAGCCATTCATCTTGTTACCACTTTTCTACTGTTTAAGCCTCATCTCAATTAATATCCTTGAACATATAATTTAACTGTCTATAGACTAAGAGTAGAGCTGCTGGGTCAAAAGACATATATATATTTTTTTGGGGTGGGAGCTGCATTGGATCTTCGTTGCTGCGAGCAGGTTTTCTCTAGTTGCGGAGCGGGGGCTACTCTTCGTTGCGGTGCGTGGGCTTCTCATTGCGGTGGCTTCTCTTGTTGCGGAGCACGGGCTCTAGGCGCACAGGCACAGTAGTTGTGGCACAGGCTCAGTAGTTGTGTCACATGGGCTTAGTTGCTCCACAGCATGTGGGATATTCCTGGACCAGGGCTCGAACCCATGTCCCCTGCATTGGCAGGTGGATTCTTAACCACTGCGCCACCAGGGGAGTCCTATATATTTTTTTGTTTGCTTGTTGTGTTTTTTGTTTTTTTAAATATTGATACACCTTGAGACAATATACACTTCTACCTGCATGAATGTATTAGTATTATATTGCTACGTAATAAACAAACTTAAAAGCATAAAAGTGTCTGTGGTTGGGGAGTGTAAGTACAGCTGAAATGTTGGTACAAATCAACAATCTCTTATTTGCAATCCCCAAAATCAAAAAGACTCTGAAATCTTAAATTGTTCACAACCCATTTGGTAGCATAATCTGGTTTGATATGAACTTTTTTGTCAGCAAAACGTTCTCTGGACTGATGCAAAACTATTTATAGTTTTATTTACCTCATTTACTGTGAATATTCATATAGTTCAATGCAGAACTAAAAATATATTTGATAAACTGCATATTGCCCTGGGCCTCACTAGGAATATTAAATAATACACAACATTTACCTTTCTAAAGCCCCCCAAAAATCAGAATTCTGAAATATTTATAGTCCCAAGTGTTTTTGAATAGGGGTTATGGAACTCTATTTCTTATTGATTTCCAAAATGTTTTTGTAGATTAGGAAAGTAAACATATTTTCATAGATATTGCCAGTTTTTCCCCATTTTGCCATGTTCCAATCTATCATATAGTATTATAGGATTTTTTAATTATTAATTAATTCATGTTCATTGCAAAAACCTTCAAATATAGATTATAACAGTGGTTCTTAATCCTTTCAAGTAAATGATGACTTTGAAAATCTGATTAAAGCAATGGGAAAGCTCCCCAGAAATTTTACATATAAATTCAAGAACTTTATAAGCTTAGACACCAGATTAACAGCCTCTGTCTTCTATGCGCTTCCTAGGAGCTTTCATCCTTTCCTTTGACTTCAATTATCATCTATCTATGACATACATACATATATATATATATATATATATATATATATATATATATATACATTCAGCCCAGATCCATTTCCTGATTATTATCTCTCCATATTCATCAGACTACTAAACAGCTCCACTCAAATATTTCATCAACATCAAACTCGACACATCAAAAACTTAAATCATTTTCTCCTGTGCCAAACCCATTCACCTCTTTATATTAATTTTTAATGAATCAAAAATTCATTAAAAATTCAATAACCACTCAACTGAGTCAGCCAAAAATCTGGTCAGCAACCATGACTTCCAAATCTCCTCTACCCTTGACATCTCTCAATTTTATCCACTTCTCATCTCCACTGCAACAAACTTAGTTTGACCACCATGCGCTGCCTGAATTACTCTAACAGCCTTTTAAATAGCTTTCCTACCAGAGTTTTTATCCTCTCCAATCCATGTTTAACGTTGTAACCAGAATGATCTTACTAAAATGCAAATCTGGGGAATTCCCTGGCGGTCCAGTGGTTAGGACTCTGTGCTTTCACTGCCGAGCACCCGGGTTCAATCGCTGGTCAGGGAGCTAAGATCCCACAGGCACTGGGTGTGGCCAAAAAAAAAAATGCAAATCTGATATCACGCCCTCGTTTAAAACTCTCCAATGACTTCCACTGCTCTAGGGCTTACAAAGCCCTTTATCATCTACAATCCACTGACTCCCGCAGGATCACCCCTACACCTGATCGTTTCCCCCAAGTCCCCATGTCAGTGAATGTCGCCACTTACCGAGTTGCTCAGGACAGAAACCTGGACTCTCTCCTCCCCTTCACTCTCTATATCTACTTAGTCACCATATCTTGCTTCTACCTCAGTGCCACCACCTTGGTCCAAGTTACCCTCTTTTTCTCACCTAGACTACTAAACTAGCCTTTCCTCATTGAGGAGGGAGCAAAGCAGATGGTTCTCATGAATAGCTTGACCAACCATTAGTAAAGAGTTCAATTTTGTACTGTAAAAATATTCGCGTAAGGACATTTGACATATGCTTTTAAAAACCCTGGTGAATATTTAAGAATCAGAGAAACTAGAGTTTCCATGTAAACTATAAAATAAAATAAAATAAAATAGGGACTGTCCTGGTGGTACAGTGGTTAAGAATCCGCCTGCCAAAGCAGGGGACACAGGTTCAAGCCCTGGTCCAAGAAGATCCCACATGTCGCAGAGCAACTAAGTCTGTGCGTCACAACTACTGAGCCTGTGCTCTAGAGCCCGCGAGCCACAACTACTGAGCTCACGTGCCACAACTACTGAAGCCTGTGCTCCGTGACAAGAGGAGCCACCTCAGTGAGAAGCCTATGCACCGCAATGAAGAGTAGTGCCCGCGCGCCGCAACTAGAGAAAGCCTGCATGCAGCAACGAAGACCCAACGCGGCCATAAATAAATAAATAAATAATTTTTTTAAAAATAAATAAATTAAATTAAATAAAGTAAAATAACAAGATCAAGGCTTTGTATATATTCCAAAGACTGAAAGCTGACAAATCAAGAAAACAAATACCAAGAAAAAATATTATGCTTTAATAAAACCATGGTACTATTTTATTACTCAAGGTAAATGAAGTAAAGAAGTTTAAAGGGACCGAGATTTCATTCTGCTTGAAAGCTCACAAGTTAGCCTATTAACTGTCTGACAGATGCTGACAAAGACAGGAGACTCCAGGGTCAGAGACAAAGGTCTTTATTGCCCTCAGCAACAGCAGTAGCTGGAGGATAGCGTTTCTTGTTAAGGATCCTCAAGCTCTAATTCTCACAGAGAGACATAAAGAGGGCCTAGGTAACATCTATGCATACAATGGGTTTCATTACAGGCGAGAACCTCTGAACTTTGAGAACCCAAATCTTTTTATACTGGACAGTAAGCATGTCTCTGCCTTTTGCTCCAGAGACGAACACTGTATCTTCCAAGGTTCTAAGCAAACCTACCATTCACCCTAAAAGGAGACACTACATCTTCCAAAGCTGTTCCTTTAACAAACATCCTTAGAAAGATAGTCGGGAACAAAGGCAATCAGAACCACTGTTATAAGACATGCAGAAAATGTGAGAGGCCCACAGAGAACTATCTCCCAACAATATCCACTCCACGCACACATTAGTTTCTATACATCTCTCTTTTTTTGGCCATGCTGCTTGGCATATGGGATCTTTGCTCCCTGACCAGGGATCGAACTCACAACCCCTGCATTGGAAGCGTGGAGTCTTAACCACTGGACCGCCGGGGAAGTCCCAGTTGCTATACATCATTACGCCGCTCCATCAGCCACTCTAATTAATCTAACCAACAGAGGCTGGAACCAAATCAACTTATCTAGCACAGCATTTAATTAAGGCTACTATCAAATAGGATTCTGACAACAGGATGAGGCCATCCTACCTTGATCTCAACCATGGCCCCCAGCATCCTAGAACCAACCCAGCTTAACAAATCCCCAGAACTATCAGGGTCTAATTTAGAAAGCCATGTTTCTGTATCGACCTTTCCACTTGGCCCAAGGCATTAACCCAGGCGCAGCAGGGTGTACTTGAGATTGCACAAATTCCACCTTGGCCCATAAGGAGGAAGTCTAGGGCAATTCTCTCATCCGTAACAACTTTGGCTAATGAGTTGAGGCTGACCTGAAATCCTTCTAAGGCCAAGGCAGTGCCATGGATCACTTCAGCTAAAATCATGAAATTCTGTACCACCTTTTCTAATTGGATGACTCCTGTTATAGGGATCACTGCCCATAAGGTGTACATGAATAACAAATCAGTTACCTTTCTGGAGAGCCTTGTGGGAGAGATCTCCGCAGTCATCTGAGGGCCACATGATCTGTCAGGGGTATTTCTAAACACTTGCAGGTCTCTCATGATTGCCCCAGAGGGTGTTTTTCAGGAGACAAGTTAACTCCTGACTTCCACACAAGAAATAAAGTCCAGAGGTCACATGTGGTGTCCCTGGAAAGAAAATGTTTTTACAATTGTTGGCCTCAAGTGAGACCTCCATTATTCAAAGGGCGTAGGTTGACGGTTCCTCCAAGGGGCCTCCTGGCAAGCTGGTATACCTTAGTTAGGGTTCCCAGTTCAGTGTAAATAGTTGAATCTAGTCACTATTTTTGGAGGGATTGCCTGAGGGCCGACAGTCCAAACTGTCCTGTCTGTCCTGTGCCAGCAGGAAGGTGGCATTTGTTCACCCCCTGGAGACTGAGCGATGGCTATGGAAATGGAACATATCCAGAGGTGTTAACCAGTGTTTTGCATGGGAGATGCAGAAGCTGGGGCTATCCTCTGCTTTATTTGATAGACTTCTTGGTAAGGTCAAAGGGAACGGCAATCAAAATCATGGTCAGAGCCATCTGGAGGTGCAGGAGGGGGATGGCAGATTCGGCAGTCAGTTCCATTTAAGGGGCTTGCACCATTGGGAGAGCCACATCAGGGCATTTTCCTTCCTGAGGAAGGATCCAGGGTGGCTCTGAAAGACAAAAGATCATTCGAGTTCCTTCCTGCCTGTCCTGGAGTTTAAAGTGTTCTCACCTCAAGCACTGGAGTTGTTCTTTCTCTCCATCACCACAAAATCAGTCTGTCCCATTCCAGTAGCTACAACTTCGCCTTTTTTCCAATCGGCTCTACTCACCCAGACCTCTCATTTGGAAGAGGCAGGTACAAAAGAGATAAGGCATTTGATAAAACTTATAGAAACTCATTAGGCCACTAACCTTGGCCTGCATGAACCACTGGGTGAATCCCAAGGTGGTGTACTCAACCACGTACCGATTAGCCTTATGATACGGAGCTCTATCAATCCAACGAGAGAAGCCAGGGGACTGAGCCGGTTTGAAAGCCCTGGGCCCCCTTTTGGCTGGGCAGCCAACCTACCAGCCTGGGGTTGCCATGAGTGAACAGGAAAGCATCATGCCCAGGAATGGTCAGGGAGGAATCCCAAATTGTAAAATAATAAAAGATCATCCGAATCACTAACCAGAGAGTGGATGAGAAGAGATGGTCCCTTTCTGAGCACAGCCACATACAGTGACCACACTGCCTTATTAAGGTATATGCACCAGGAAGAGATGAGGGATTAAGAGTCAAAAATATATTTAAATTGATTTTTCGGGAGGCCATTCCAATACTCCATGATATCAGATACCTGTGAATGGCAGGGAGCATGAAATGGCCCTCGAATACCTTGACTGTCAGCGCACGGTTGAGCAGCTTTTGTGATTACAAAAAAAAAAAGCACACCACTGTCAAGCTACAAATGGGCCATGAAAACATGACACAGAGCAGTTTCAAGGGCCACAACAGTGTGGCTGGAATCAGCTGATTAGGCTGGAACAGCAATATTATAAGCCCAGAAAATGCCAACAGCCGTGAGGCACAACAGACAGCCCCAAGAGGAAGTCAAAGTTCTGATGTATTCAATTGGCCAAGAGCAACGAAGTCGGGGTGACGGCCCACGCTATGTCACCCCCTCACCAAAATGCTTTTGGCAGGAGTCACAAGTCTGGCTTGTAGTGGTAGCCTCTGCATCAGAAATGGAGTCCTTCACCTTGCACAGAGCCTACAAGGGTAGCTGTGTTGCCACGTCCAGTACAAAAATGGACCCAGGCAGTAATGGTGGCAATCCGGGTGGCACAGTCTTGACGTGAACAGTAGCTTCGTACCAGAGAACTGGCCCATATCATGGGCATCTACATAAGTGACACAGACACTTTGATCAGCAGCTGTGATTTATGACATTTTGCAGCCCCAAAGAAGGATGTCTTTAACCTACCGATCTGTAGTTTTCCAAGTGACAGACCAAACTGCTAGACCATTGGCTACAGCCCAGGGGTCAGTAAAAAGATAAGTTGTATCAAGGGGAGTTATTGGCCAGGGCTGTGAGAACAGCCTTGAGTTTTAACAGCAAATGGAACAAGCATGCCCATGTTTGGTTCTGCAGAGCTGACACTGAGGCTGAATAGTAGCAGAAGCTCAGCAGATACCATCAGGTTTAAGCTTAGCCAAACCACCAGTGAAGTAGACCTCAGCACTCAGGGTAATCTCTGTGAACCGAGGTCCCCACTGCACCAGCAGTTTTGCTTCAAGCAGCAGAACAAGAGGTAAAGTATTCCCAGAGGGAGGGCTGCCCCTTTTTCATGTAAAGCTGAGACGCTACCGGAGCCCGGTCAGCTGCACGCTGGAATACAGCATTTCCCTCTGACAGCGAGGCTGGTTTGGCCTCCCCATCCTGTTTGAGTCCAGCTGATTCACCCTGAAATGAAACTATCATGCCGGAGAGTCAAAAGGCTTCCATGAGTCAGTTCCAAGAACAGCCCAGTAGCAAGTTCCTAGCTGTTTACAACAGGAGAGCCACTACCAGGGGGCAAGGGGGCCCAGGAGTCCAAATATCCAAGGAGCACCTCGGAAGACGCCTCTTTTTGCCAGACTCTAAATGGTTAGACCATTAGTCATAGAGACTTGTAGCTCAAAGGGGTCATTTGGGTTGTGGGGATCCAAAGGTACTAGTATTTCTCTACATACATCTCTTCCCGAACATGAGTGTCACCTCTGGCACTGACAGGCACTGATAGCACAGACATGTAAACATCAATACCCATTACGCATTCACCAGTGGAAGCTACAGCAGTACACTGAATAGGCCCAAACGGCTGCATCCAACAGGGTCACATAAATTTCCGTTCTCCACTGCAAAAATTGCCCAGACTCCACTAGTTGAATTCTGGTGCCCCTCCTCCCACAGGAATGGGTAGGATAATGACTTGGGTAACTATATCCAACGGAGCCGTGAAAGTTTGACTGCCCTCTGCGAAGCTCCCCAGCATACTAAGGCAGGATGCACTGAGTCTCAACTTTGGTCATCTTCCTCCTTAATGAAACTGAAGCCAGGATAGAAGAGAAGGGGGCATGGAGGGAGAGAGCAGCTCTGAGCCCATTAGCAAGGTTTTGCATTCAGTTCACCTGAATAAATGTGAAGTGTTTCAGACCACCCAAATGTCTCTACTGAATACCATGCCCCTCACTGCTGTCACCATTTATTTCTGTTTTGGGGGTTCCCTGGCTTAGCAGCCACAGCTACATTATCTTTAGAGCCGTCCCATTACCCTAAGATTCCTTCTTCCACCTGCTCAGAGGAGCATGCCCAACCACTAAGGCACTGTGGAGGCAGCTTGTTTCAATCATTTTTCTCACCACTCAGCCTCTAATGATTAAGTAACAAGTAGGAGAGTGGAGGACCCTGGTTCCCCTAACCCACCCGATACCTGAGCAAGAGCATTTCCTACTGGACACCAGGGTATGTCTCATCTCTGAATCTGCCCCGTGGGGCCATCATCCTTTCTCTTCTAGGAGACCACGTCTCTTCTTTGTTGCATTCTCACCACCAAAACTGTCAAGAACAGTGAAGGGTCTGCAAGCTAACAAGTTAGTTTGGCACAGTTTTGTGGGTACTGGCAGAAGACATGAGATTCCAGGGTCAGACACAATGGACTTAATTACTTATAGAAACAGTCAAAGTAGGGGTTTCCCTGGTGGCACAGTGGTTAAGAATCCACCTGCCAATTCAGGGGACACAGGTTCGAGCCCTGGCCCGGGAAGATCCCACATGCCATGGAGCGACTAAGCCCATGAGCCACAACTACTGAAGCCCACGTCCCACAACTACTGAAGCCCGTGCACCTAGAGCCTGTGCTCCGCAGCAAGAGAAGCCACCACGATGAGAAGCCTGCGCACCGCAACGAAGAGTAGCCCCCGCTCGCCGCAACTAGAGAAAGCCCACGCACAGCAACGAAGACCCAACCAACACAGCCAAAAATAAATAAATTAATTAATTAAAAAAGAAAAAAAAGAAACAGTCAAAGTACCATTTTCTTGTTTTGGTTTCCAAGCTCCAATTCCCACAGGACAATGTAAAGAGGGCCAGGTGACACCTGTACATGCAGAGGGTCACATTACAGGAGAGGAACCCTGAGCACAGGGAACCCAAATCTTTTATAGTGCCCATTGCTTCAGAAGGAGATGATCTTTATATTCCAAGGCTCTAAGCAAACCTGCCCTTTGTTCTGGAGGGAGACATTATCTCTTCTCTATCTTCTCTATCATACAAACATCCTAGAAAAATATTCCAGAAAAAAGGCAGTCAGTATCTCTGTTCAGAAGACATACTGAAACATAAGCGACCTATAGAGAATTGTCTAATGCCCACTTGTAAACAGATAAAGTTAAATGATTTCCCCATTTGTTATTTACTGACAAACAGACCAGACCCTTGCATCAGTGGGTAAGGATATGCTTCCCTGATTACCTCTCAGTGGACCTGCTCCTATTTCTCTTTCTGACTCTTCTCAAGATTCTCTGTAAGGCTAAACTTATCTTCTATCTCACAGGCCAGTGTTTCGTAACAACCATTAAACACAACAGTGATTTAACGGATTTCAGCAGAGTGAGGATGAATTAAAGATTTCTGAGTAGAGGACTAGGATAGATAATCTGGATACCCGTCTAAACTAGTGATTCTTGACTTTTCCTGTCTTCAGCTCACCAGAGCTCCAGACATTAGAATCTACTTGTCAGTGGTTAAGGGGGGGAGGAGGGATGTCAATGGAGGAAAGCCAGATTTAAGCATTCATTGAACAACTCCAGGCTTAAATCCTCATATTCATTATTCTGCTTGAGATAGTGTGAATACTATAATTATGCCATAACCAGACATAACCATATCCAACTACTTTTAAGCACTTCAAAACTAAATACTTACATATTATTCTCACCCTCCCTAATAGTAATGATATAAATTGATTCTCTAAAACTACCAGACTTTTATATATTACTTAGTACCTCTGGACTAGAAAACACTTCAAAAGTCTAATTCATACAACTTGGGGCCAAAAGTACTTACATATTTTTTTTAAATAGTAAAACATTCTGGGAAGTGTGTTTAAAAATGTCTAATGTTTTAAATTAGCGATACTTTTGTTGAGAGACATGTTAAGATATACTTACTGCTTATCTGTCCACAGCAATCAATCCAGAAGTATAAATATTAGATCAACATTTAACCAACGAGAAAAAAAAAAATACTGCTACATCAGCTGATTTTTCTCTCTTTGAATTTAATGAGTTTACATCAAAAAATTAGGTAGTCATTTTACATTTAAGGAATAAAAATCTTTTTAAAAAAAAAGCAATACAAAGAGTGAGAGGATTTTAACCAAGTTTACATTTCTTTTTGCTATAGTTTTTAACAATTCATCTCATCATATTACAATGTGCAAATGCATTTGCAGCACCCATTACAATCATGACACTAAATTTAAAGAAGTACATTGTTACTAATGGCCCTCAGAGGAAATTGATTTACCTTCTATTAAAAGCTCTACTATATATAAGCATTACATAATAATGCTACTTCACCACCATTTGTCACAAGAACCATCACCAAAGTTTTCTGGAAATGAGTCCACACACAAATTAAATATTTAAAAGGTGAAATGTTCCTTATTTTAACTTCAGCAAGATCTTTCTTTTTCATTGTTAAGAAACACTTTAATAGTTTTAAAGTAAAAGCTGTTAAGAGTAGAGTCCAGAGAGCTAAAACCGTACTCCTGAGTTCAAACTTACAGGTAAGTCTTTTGTAAATAGTTCTCAAGAAAATATCCTCCCTCCCCAGCCCCCTGCCCCAAATCGTGAATTTTTTCTTACAAAACTTTGGTCAAGAGTAGAAATATATCCAGGCAGATATGTATGCCATATGATAGCAAGAACCATAAAGCCCAACTAATGACTTTGGGTTTTAGAAATAGAAGGCAATTAAAATGTACTCAAAATTACATTAAGAAAAGCTTTCACTGGGTAATATTGAAACAGTCACAAAGGTTAAGAAAATACTGATATCAAAGTACAAATGACTACAATGTTAAAATAGACAAAAACTACTATACAAGAGCCTCTTTTAAAATTGAAAATAAAGAACACAACACATGAGTCAGGATTGTTTTCCTGTTCTACTCATAAATTTTAGTCTTTATATTCAGAGGGTCGGTTATGTTGACATCTAGTAGAGTTTCTTATGACATCTGATGAAGTCTCGTTCCAACTTCAGACAGTGGCTCTTCCCTAAAGAACCTCTTGATTTTGGTCACATCTTGGTCACTGTACAATTTCAAAGTAGTGCAGTATCGCCATGATGTGCTGAGGCATGAAGACATATCCTGTGTACAGTGCCATCCCCACGATGGAAACCAGCATGGAATCTGAGTTGTAGTTAAGGAAACTTCATTTAATTTACTTTTTCTCAGTTTATCCAAAACTAAATCCCCGAATGTTTTCAACAATTGTTCTATGTGGAAGCACCCATTCACTTAATGCTTTCTCATACCTACCAAGTATTTATAAAGAACAAATAACTGTAATTACAGCCACTAACCTTAACTATGCCTGACACCATTCTGTTTTTTAAGCTCATTTTGTCTTCACCGTCACCTTACATGGTGCATACTATTATTCTCCCTATTATATTTCAAAACATCAGGCTGCTTAAAATGAAGCAGAGAAAGCGACTCTGTTCAATCTAAGAAACAGAAATGTATAGGAATAAAATTGTACAGTATTTAATGACTGCAAAATGTCTACAAGCTTGAACAATAAGTCTTGTCTGATCCAAGAATTTTAGAATTATTTAAACTAGAATGTGGCTAAGATATTGGCATTAGAGCCAAAGATAAGATCAATCATATACTAGTGACATAAACTGATAATAGCTGCTACTATTAAACATTTATTATTATTATTATTATTATCACTAAACTTCGCAACATCAAATAAAAGTCACCTTGATAACCTAAACCATAAACATTCTGCACTGTGGTCCGTTCTCCGCATTCCAAAAGGAATGTAAACTGTATAGGGGGCTTCCCTGGTGGCACAGTGGTTAAGAATCCACCTGCCAATGCAGGGGTCATGGATTCGAGCCCCGGTCTGGGAAGATCCCACATGCCGCGGAGCAACTAAGCCCATGCGCCACAACTACTGAGCCTGCACTCTAGAGCCCGTGAGCCACAACTACTGAAGCCTGCATGCTGCAACTACTGAAGCCCGCATGCCTAGAGCCTGTGCTTCACAACAAGAGAAGCCATAGCAATGAGAAGCCCTTGCACTGCAAAGAAGAGTAGCCCTGCTCCCCAGAACTAAAGAAAGACTGCGCAGAGCAACAAAAACCCAACGCAGCCAAAAATAAATAAAAATAAATAAATTTATAAAAAATAAATAAACTGTATATATGCAAGTCAACAAGGAGCCCTCCTCTTGGGCCACACGAAATACTGCTAACAAAAATTATGTAAAGGGCTTCCCTGGTGGCGCAGTGGTTGAGAGTCGGCCTGCCGATGCAGGGGACACGGGGTCGTGCCCCAGTCCGGGAAGATCCCACATGCCGCGGAGCCGCTGGGCCCATGAGCCATGGCCGCTGGGCCTGCGTGTCCGGAGCCTGTGCTCCGCAATGAGAGAGGCCACAACTGTGAGAAGCTCGCGTATGGCAAAAAAAAAAAAAAATTATGTAAAACCTGAGGGCTTTTTGCTTTGCAGAGTCATGCTAAGGGGAATAACTACTTCTGAACTGGGACTGTTTTATGCATTCATTCATTCATTCATTCATTCATATTCTCTCTCTCCCCTCCTCCCCCACCTCCTGTCTTACATACTTTCAGCTCTACATACCAGTAGTTCTATAATACCTTACATACCTTTATGAGAATATAGGGTTTAAATAAACAATGTGCTTACTACCAGCTAATATTTGTATAACAGTTTAGTTGACAAACCTCTTTTATGTATTATCTTGCTTGACCTTTACGGTTTTCCTGTGAAATGTTTATTCACTAGTACTCATCAGAGACTGACAAAACAGAGGGGACTTGTCCAGGGTCACACAAGAAGCTGTCTTTAGAGCCACAGCTCAAACCTGACTCAGACCCTAAGTTCATTCCCGTCATCTGGCAAACATGGGTGAAAAGTCTCCCATAGTAATTTTTTTTGAAATGAAATTAAAATCATAATGATTTGGGGACTTCCCTGGTGATCCAGTGGTTAAGACTCCACACTCCCAATGCAGGGGGCACAGGTTCGATCCCTGGTCAGGGAACTAGATCCCACATGCCACAACTAAAGACCTGGCACAGCCAAAAAAATAAATAATTTTTTTTAAAAAAAAGATTCCCGGCTTCCCTGGTGGCGCAGCAGTTGAGAGTCTGCCTGCCGATGCAGGGGACACAGGTTTGTGTCCTGGTCCGGGAAGATCCCACATGCCGCGGAGCGGCTGGGCCCATGAGCCATGGCCACTGAGCCTACGCATCCGGAGCCTGTGCTCCCCAATGGGAGAGGCCACAACAGTGAGAGGCCCGTGTACCGCAAAAAAAAAAAAAAAAAAAAAGATTCCCACATGCTGCACAGCACGGCCTTAAAAAAAAAAATCATATTGATTTTATAGTGGGATTTTACAGTCTTCATGGGAGAGGTCAGCCTGCATTCAGTCTTAGCTTTAAGCTAAGGTTGGTCAAGTGTGGGTCCCGAGGTGGGGAGGGCAAGTGCTTGCTGATTAACAACCATTATTTGGTTATTTACATTTTTCTGGGGAGTAGGAGGAGCAGCTGGGTGATGGATAAGGGAGTTAGGAGGAAGGGCCTTAGTGACAGGGAGACGGCCACAGTGGACATTCTTAGTCCTTCAGTGTCCCTCACAGTGCCCAGAATAGTGACCGGGACAATTTGGACACGGATATCCTGAAGCGGGATTTATGAAGAAGATGGACAGGACTTTGGAAATGGGTCACTGCATATGGCGGCAGAGGCCAGTGTCACATCTGCGGCCAAACCAATGACCCTGTTGGGGGTACCCGGGTTGGTGCTGCTCTCCCTGTGAAGAACTTCACAAGAGGGAGGGTGTTTGCAGGAAGGAGATGTGCACTGGTAGAGATGCAGACGTCAGATGTGGGTAGTTCTCCCATTACCATTTTTTTTTTTTTTTAGCCGAGTTGGGTCTTTGTTGCTGGGCGCCGGCTTTCTCTAGTTGCAGCGAGTAGGGGCTACTCTTTGTTATGGTGTGTGGGCTTCTTGTTGCGGAGCACGGGCTCTAGGCGTGCGGGCTTCAGTAGTTGTGGCTCGCAGGCTCCAGGGGCAGGCTCAGTAGTTGTGGCTCACAGGCCTAGCTGCTCCGCGGCATGTGGGATCCTCCCGGACCGGGGCTCGAACCCATGTCCCCTGCATTGGCAGGGAGACTCTCAACCACTGCGCCACCAGGGAAGCCCTATGACCATTTTTTTAATTTACTTTTTAGCCTCCCTTAATCCAGTTCTTTCTTAAACAACCACCTTGTATTCACCACTTAATTTCTTTAAAAAAAAAAAAAAGTACAAACTTGCTGCTTCCATATCATTACTCATCACCCACACAACCATCTGCCTTCTACCTCTCCAGGCTATAGACACTGCTCTCAGGGCACCAACGACCTCCTATCAAATCCAATGGCTCTCTGAATTGACACTATTCTCATCTTTCCTCTTCAAAACTCCTTCAGCTCTGGGCTGAGGTACTTCTCTGGTGCTCTCCTCCCTTCTCTTGCACCATTTTCCTAGTTCACTGGCTCTTTTTCCCTGTCTGCCACTAATGTGTAAGATGATTAGAGTTAATTTTGTGCTTTTCTCCCAAACATCCACTCCAGCCCTCCTGCTAGTACAGCAGCCATGCTCTTTGGGTGGGCCTAACCCTATCCCAACTCCAGGGATAAGCCCTGACTGGTCTGAACCAGTTAAGATCTTCTCTTTTTAACAATGCCCACCCCCCAAATCTGATCAACCAGCTCAAAGTTTAGGAGTTCTGCCAGGAATCCAGGAACACAGATTCTCCTTCTAGAATATGCAGTTTGCTGATAGAATCCTAGAATCACTGGAGTCACTTTGCCTCCATAAGGAAATCAAAACTCCGAACAAAGTTGACAGATGAAGGTGGTGGAACAAAAATAATCACAGAAAAATGGAGCTAGAACACTGATCAAATGACCTGAGGCCCACCTTACCACTGGATTTTCAGATACATAAGCCAATAAATACGCCCTTTACCCATAAAACACCTTTAGATATTCTTTGCCATACTTGCAGTTGAAAGGATTCTAAATGATAAATGGAGTTCCCAATGATTTGTCTTGGGCCTACACACACTTATAACTTAAACAGCCACCTTAATGTTCTTGACCTGACCCCACCTTCTATACTGCAGACAAGTATTTCCTATGATACTGGACATTTCCACCTATGACGGGCTTAAATTCACAGAGCCAAAACTGAACTCATTAACCTTCTCCAAAACTACTTCTTCTTATAGGTCCTATTTTTCCAACGATTTGAAAATAGTTGACACACTATCTGATATAACTATAGATTAACTATTTGCCTAGTCACTCAATCTAGAAATTGCTTTGATTCCGTCTCCCCAAATTCAAATTATTTAAGACTTCTCCGTTCTTTCCAACCACAACAAATGACTTTTATCTCATGTTCCCCTACCCTTATCAATGATAAATGATTGAGGTACTTATCATTCCTTACTTAATCACTTAAAAGCTCCCACTTTAGGCCTCGGGCTATTTTCCATGTCTCTCTTTACTGGAGTTATCCTTTTAGAATGCATGCTTCCCAATGCCTCTAGGATAGCACTTGGAATTCTAAGCCAAGCATCTGAGGACCTTTCCAATCTAGCTCAAGTACCTGGTCTTAGGTTGGAGTGCAAGAAGTAGGCAAGAATTGAGAGGCTGGAACAGGGATTCTTGCATAAGTTATTCTGAAAGGAGTTTTATCAGAAGGGGAGTGAGCAGAACAGAACAGAGCAGGGGGAAAAGCTGAGGAGGTTCAGGAGCTCAGCTCCCACAGGGCGCTCTGGAGCATGAATTGTACCACATGTTGGTGTTGCTTTGAGGCAACAGGCCTGATCTTTTGTATCCCTTAATCTGTCAATCACTGGCTGTAGATAGGCTGAGGAAAAACCACCTGGGCGAGACAGCTGCCTGGGCCAAGGGCAGTAGTCTGGAAAAGGGGGAAGCTAGAAGGCAGTAGCAGACAACACTCCCAGCAGCGAGGGAGAAGTACATCAGCTGGCAAAGGCGATCAAGGTGGGGACCAAAAGCATCTACAGTTGACCCTTGAACAACATGGGTTTGAACGGCACAGGTCCACTGATACGTGGATTCTTTTCAATAAACACCTACTACAGCACTACACAATCCACAGTTGGTTGAATCTGCAGATGTGGAGCCACAGATACAGAGGGCCCGACCGTAAAAAGTTATACTCAGATTTTCAACTATGCAGGGGTCAGCACCCCAACCCCTGCTTGTTCAAGGGTCAACTGTACCATGCTGCTTTTCCATCATACCTCCCAACACTCCAAATCATCCCCCAACAAACACACATCCTACTCATGCCATATTACACAAGTCTCAGAAAACAATGTTCTATATTTTCAGACTGCTCTGCCTTTGATTATGGCTTAATAATGTGACTAAGGATAACAGCAGTGGCAGCTTTCATTTTGTCTAGTGTGCGCACGGCACTGTGTTAAGCCCTACAGTAATATCCCGAAATCAGAGTAAGCAATGGAGCCAATTCCAAACCAAGTCAAACTCCTAAAATGTGTTCTTAACCATTACACTATAATATCTTCCTATGTACGAAAAGTCCTAGTCCTCCAAGTAAAACCTAAACATTCTTAGAGCTCAGCTAGTCATCTCCTCTCGTTTGAGGCTCTCCCTAGCACTCATACTTTTTCTATTCTTACCCCAACGTCCTGGCAGAATTAACTATTCCCTAATGCTCATCAAGTTCTTCACTCATATCACACAGAGCTTATCAACTGACATTACCTATTTGTAGATGTATTGATATTTATCTCATCCAGATTATCAACTCCTTGAACACAGGAACAATGTCTAATCATTTTTGTATCTCCAACATCTAACGTAACACACGCTTAATAAATATTTGATGAATAAAGGAATTGCTTAAGAAACATTATTTGACTCTAGATTCACTGTGGTGCTTTCTACGTATTCCACATATTACTGTGACCAACAAACTCTAAAGCAACGACAGCAAAGAAAACCAAAATCTGTTTCTAAGCAATACTATATTTTCAAGATGCTTTTTGGGTTTTTTAACAGCTTTTATGTAAGACTTACGAATGTATACACAAAGCAAATGAAATGGTATAGTAATAATCTTCAGGTCATTGGCTCAAATTCAAGTAAGAATTACTAAAAACAGCCATTTGAATGATTATATTACGTACTCTTTATGGCACTATAATTCTTCTATTTAGTATGGAGAATATATCAGTCAACATGCATAAATTAGCTTAACAGATTGCTCTACTATAAGACAGGAACCTGAAACTTAGGCTCAATTTTGTGAACACTAAATTGTCAAACCTTTAATCTTTTATATGCATATAAAATCAGGACATCTTTCCAAGTGAAACAAGAACTTATCAAAACTTTTTTTTTTTCTTGGCCACTCCAAAGGAATGTAGGATCCTAGTTCCCCCACCAGGGATCGAATCTGTGCCCCCTGAAATGGAAGCGCAGACTCTTAACCACTGGACCACCAGGGAAGTCCCCAGAACTTATCAAAACTTGAAAAGATGTTTTGCCTGGTTAAAATATTAGACATTAGAGTTCATGACTTTCTACAGCATTATGCTGTGATGCATACCTGTGGAGTAATAACAAATAAATGGCAATTATATATGCTAAATTCAGGATAGTGGTTACTTAGTGGGGTGAAATGGGAAGAGGAAGAAGGGAGATCAAGTGAGAAGGGGCACAAAGGGTCTTCAAATGCATGTTTTTCTTCAGTACTTGGTATGGGCACACTTTCATTATATTATTCTTTATGGGTTTTTTATTGCATGCCTGAATAGTTAATAAGTCTTACTTATTTTTTTAATAAGTAAGAACTGTAAAGGAAAATGGAACTGCATATAGTACTAGACTAAAAACTGTTTTATTTGAAGGATCTTTTTCCCTGGCAAAGTTTGGGTTAGGCATCACTGGATCTAATTTGCTACTAGGAAATAAACAGAAAATCTTAGCTCTCAGAAACAGAATAAACAACTCTCAATTCTGACCAAGAAAACAGAAAATTACCAAAAGTCACTTGCACCTAGATGCAAATGCCAATTATTCGCTACTCAAAATAATAACAATAATATTAAACCTAACCTTTTACCCAGAGCCACTTATTAAATTTAACTTTTAATTCTATTTCCCTCAAAAAAAAGTTTCTGTATTCTGATCCCACTTCTCCTAAGTATTTCCAGAATCACAATAATTAAATAAGCCTCTAAAAGTAAGTTTTCTATACAATTAAATTTCAAAATTATTCCCCTAAATTATCCTAAAGCTCTCAACCATAAGAGAATATTTTTTACTGAAGTATAGTTGATTTACAATGTTTCAGGTGTACAGCAAAGTGATTCAGATATATATATATTTTTTGTAGATTCTTTTCCATTATAGGTTATTACAAGATATTGATTATAGTTCCCTGTGCTACACAACAGGTCCTTGTTGTTGATCTGTTAATCCCAAATTCCCAATTAATCCCTCCCCCCCCAATAAGAGACTACTTAAAACTGACTTAACTATACAGTGAAACTCATATTAAATGAACAAGTAAACAATGGGACCATGAGGAATTTCTACTAGCCTTAATAATCACATTGCAAAACACGCAAAACAGTGCCTTTTAATAAGTAACCTTCTACAAATGCAATTTAAGCAATTTTAGCCATGTAGCTGAAATAGCTCCAATACACTGAGTTGACTACTCCCTGAGATTATGCTTGGCACCATTCCAAATGGCAGTTTTATTGTGACATTTGCAAGGTTGGGGAACTTGTGACCTTCATCTTCTTAGAAATGTTCCCACAAACAGAGCTAAACATACACCATTTAGAATATAACAGCTATTATTTGCTATCTGGGTACTTGAGTGGATTTCTCAATCCACTGCGTTCTTTAACACACCTCTCAAAGTTTAAAGTATCCTTGACACACTGTGAAGTACAAGAAATGGATACTGGAATCACCATGGCACTGGAAGAGAACCTAGGCTTGAGCTGCAATTCTGCCAATCCCCGGTTGTGTCAAAAACTCTCTGATCACTAGTCTCCTTATCTATGGTTTGGGGACACACATCACCTACCTTTCAGGGTTGATATAAAAATTTGGAATCAAATCTATTCTGCAACAAAAGGTAATATAATCTTTATTGAAATTATTGCTTGAGGGCTTGGGCACTTAACATTATGACTCAGACCTCTGTTTGGAAATTGCCCAAGGTCACCCTGCTATTAACTTGTTATTTATAGTATAATCCTAAGGCATCACAACCTCTCTGGACCTGAGTTTCTTCTCCATAAAATGAAATCCCTTCCTGGATTAATGTTAGGATCCCACTTGCTTGGAGATTTAAGCACCAGTTCTCAATCATCCTTAATGTAATCTTCTCTTTGAGACACTGAGGCACGTGCGCGCGCACACACACACACACACACAGAAAATGTAAATATTCAGTGTTATACAATACACATATATTGGAAGGTAATACACAAAGTGATAGAGTAATCTTTCCATTTACCAAGCCCTTATTGCTGTTTGTCTAAGTATCAGCAGCTGTACCAAGATTAATCACGTTTGTTTTAGAGGGGGAACCATGATTCAAGAAATAGAGAATAAAGCTAGTGAAATCCAGACTGTAACAAACCAAAAACCTCAAAAATTAAAAAATATGTCTTTTCTGTTTTGTGTGTATGTAACTGTCTCTACCACTGAATGTTAAGTGCTTGAGAGTGAACGCCTCGGCTGCTCTTTGCTTCCGGTTGTAGCGCATTGTTAGACAAAGCAGGCACTTCCTCAACCATTCAAGAACTGAGCAGATAATGTGCCAGGATTGTGCAGGCACTGCCGAAAGTTGTTTGTTCAAGGCCTGAGTGAACAATCAGAGGTTATTTATAACCTGGACATAACATAAATATTTTATGGGTCCAATGGATTAAAAAGCAAATAGATGTGAAACCATACATCTGTGTGCTGTTTGCTGTTTTCTTTAACAGGGATCCCCAGCTAATCATGAGCTGATAAGTTCCCAGTTAGGCAGGAAAAAAAAAAAAAAAAAAAAGACTTTTTGCCCATACACGGGATTGGCCATCCCCAGTCCTTTTCTCAGCAACTTAAAAAAAAGAGGAAATGCTTTAAAGTTAAATACAGTACATCAGAAGTAAGACCACGGTAACTAACATCTCCTGCCCTAACCAGTAACCCCGTACTATCACCGCCTACCTTAGCAATCTATTCGCAAGACTTTGGAGAAACCAAAAGTAGCTCCTCATTGGGAAAAGGGCAGGGGCCTTCGTTCCAGTGGGTATGATTTATTCCTCTTCACTAGTCTAATTTCAATGTTTTCAGTCTCTGATGGCCCTGGTCACATTAAAAAACAAAGCTAAAATGTCATCTAAAACAATCCAATCTTCTATTAGTCAAATTCCTTTTGTAAAACTAACTCTAAAAAGCTACTTTTATCCTCAGAAATATTCAAAAGTTTTGATAAATTTAATTTTTTTAAGAAACCATCTTAATGAAAAAAGAAAACAAAGTATCTGACAAAGTATTACCATAGGCTGTTTGGTGAAAAGCCATCAAAGCTCTAAGGGAAAGCAGGTGTCAGCTGCTGAATGATGCTCCAAAAAGGACTCTTTCTTATTACTGCAGGTTTTGTCCCTTGACCTCGAAAAACTAGAGACCATCACCAAAAGTAAGGGACTTCCTTACTTCCTGGTGGTACTTCCCTGGTGGTCCAGTGGTTAGGACTCCGTGCTTTCACTGCCGAGGGCACGGGTTCAGTCCCTGGTTGGGGAACTAAGATCCCGCAAGCTGCATGGCACGGCCAAACATTTAAAAAAAAAAAAAAAAAACAAAGCTTATTTTTACCAAATATATCACCTTTGATGCTTTCCTAGTTGCCATAAACGAAAGCAAGTAGAAGATAACGATATGGTTATAGTCTGTGTAAGTCAGCCAATTTGATATTCTTGGGCCATAGTAAAGGATATCACATCAGCATCAGAGGTGACTGTTGGCAAGCAAAACCCATTCTCTGAGCTTTCTGTAGTGTTGGTCATACTTAAGTATGGAAATTGATTTTAGAACAACTTGATGAACTCTTTAAAAACTAAACAAACAAAAAAGCCTGCTGCTGAAACCAGCAATGATCATGTCCAACTCTGAGCTGAAATCCTAGAAATGGTTTGTAGCTCTGAACCCAGAGACACCAAGGCTATGTATCGCTATATGTCTTTATAATTAGAGCTTCTATTAATCACATGAAGATCTGAAGTCCCAGGGTCAAGGGGGAAAAATTACCTGTCTGCTCTAAAATATAATCTGTTCTGATATAACACATTTCTGGAACATCAATTAACCCATATGTGACTAGGATATCACAGGAGCTGCATGGTTTCATATGGGATTTTTTGTAAATTAGGGGAGCCAGATTAGTGAGGAAAGAATTATAATCTTCAGCAAGAAACATCCCTCAGCTCAGCAGCTGCAGTCCTTTTAGCTCTATTTTAAGAAAATTAAAAATTAGCATCTGTACCTGGGCTCCCTCTCCAGAAAGTTACACCTCCAGGCTAGCACAGCTCCCAACTAATGGCAGGACTGCACTGCCTCCTGCATCTCCTCGACGGCAGCCCACACCATCTCCATCACTTCAGCAGTTCCAGTCAACTCTGTCCATGAATTTTTAACGCCCCTGGGGCAGCGCCCAGCCTGTCTGCCCAGGTTATCCAAGTTGTCCCCCAAGATGCCAATCATTAGCACCTACTTACGAAGTTGCATAGATTTTGAGGGGCTTATGATATTTTCCCATAAACTCTTTTATTTGAGAATTTTTCAGGAACGCATACAACATATGATGGCCAAAATTCTTGTATTAGTAGTAATTCTACTTTTCATAACTATTGATCATAAATACAATACTATCATTCCATAACTACTATTTTTTTTATTATTATTGTTTCTGGCTGCATTGGGTCTTTGTTGCTGTGCGGGGGCTTTTCTCTGGTTGCAGCGAACAGGGGCTACTCTTCGTTGCGGTGCGTGGGCTTCTCATTCTGGTGGCTTCTCTCGTTGCGGAGCACGGGCTCTAGGAGTATGGGCTTCAGTAGTTGTGGCACCTGGGCTCAGTAGTTGTGGCTTGCGGGCTCTACAGCGCAGGTTCAGCAGTTGTGGCGCACAGGCTTAGTTGCTCTGCAGCATGTGGGATCTTCCCGGACCAGGGATTGAACCTGCATCCCCTGCACTGGCAGGTGGACTCTCAACCACTGCACCACGAGAGAAGCCCCCATAACTACTGTTTTTTAAGCATTCCAATTCATGAAAAGTATATATCCTCTCTTAAGTAGATCTTTTAGAACACAGAGTTTTAATTATTAAAATTGAGCATTGGGGTTTTTTTTAATCTAAAGAATTTACCTTCAACTTCCCTGGTGGCGCAGTAGTTAAGAATCCACTTGCCTATGCAGGGGACACGGGTTCAAGCCCTGGTCCGGGAAGATCCCACATGCCCCGAGCAACTAAGCTCCTGCACCACAACTACTGAGCCTGCGCTCTAGAGCCCATGAGCCACAACTACTGAGTCCACGCACCACAACTACTGAAGCCCACGCGCCTAGAGCCTGTGCTCCGCAAAAAGAGAGGCCACCGCGATGAGAAGCCTGCACACCCCAACGAAGTGTAACCCCGCATTCTGCAAATAGAGAAAGCCCGTGCACATCAACGATGACCCAACCCCAACGTAGCCAAAAAAAAAGAATTTATCTTATCCTTGCTCCTAAGCACCACAAATGTTACAACAATCAAACCCTGAGCCGGGGTGTGGGGTGGAGGAGATCACAAGGTCTTTAAGAATATGAAGCAGTGGAGACAGGATCCACATTCAGCTCTACTGAAAAATCACTGGTATCACATGCAGAAACACCGTAGATCATCTGTATGTGCTTCGTCCCCACTGCCATCAACCTCCCATGACTTTCCCTGACATCCTAGTACAGATCACCTAGTTCTTGTGTAGCATAGTTTTTCTCTTCCACCTTTCCTGAAAGAAAATAACTTTTTCCTACTAAAGAAAAAGTTATAATATCCTAAGGAGTACAGACAAGGGATAGTCTGACATTCTCACACAGCCAGCCAAATATCCAGGCAGTGTCAAACAGGCTAGAGCAGCTATTTTCAAACTAAAGCACAGGAGCCCTGGAGGAACAAGACTTTTCAGAGGATTAGAATCGGTTAAGGGGAATCAGTTTACAAATCTTCAGCTTCCAGTGTACTCTCTCCTCAAGCTGATCTGAGAACTGTGATCTGCTAGTTCTCCTTCCCATCCCCCGCACCCTTACAACTTCACTTCTCTCACTTTACTTCCAGAATCTTACAATTACACATTTCCCCACAGCATAAAATAACCTCTGGGACAGCAAACAAAGGAATAGTAACTCACTTACATTGTACTTTATTTCGTTCAGGTAACAGACTCCTGGCACAGCTCCAAACCTCACCTATCTATCCATCTAATCATGTGAATTTGGAAATGAGACACCTTTGCAATCTGGGCCCGGCAAAATGCCTCCAGCAAGGAGGATGGTGAGAGGGGCCGTTCTGCCATCACTGAGGTAGTGACCAGAGAATCCACTGTCAACATTCACCAGCGCACCCATGGAGTGGGTTTCAAGAAGCGTGCCCCTCAGGCACTGGAAGAGATCCAGAAATCTGCCATGAAGGAGACAGGAGCTCCAGATGTGCACAGTGACAACAGTTTCAACAAAGCTGTCTCGGACAAAGGGTTATGGAATGTCCCATACTGTATCCACGTGTGGTTGTGCGGTTGTCCAGAAAACATGAAGCTGAAGGTTCACCAAACAAGCTCTATACGTTGGTTACCTAAGTACCTGTCACCACTTTGAAAAACCTATAGTCAATGTGGATGAGAACTAACCACTGATTGTCAAATAAAATTATAAAACAGCAACAACAAAAAAGTGAGACAGGACTGAAGGTGTTTAATAACAATTATTTGAACAAAAAAATGACACTGAGCTTTTTCTGACAGAAATTAAGACTGATTTTGCCTATTTGGCTTCACAGTGAGGACCAGCTTTGCCAATCAGGTCATGTGATGAATGTGTTCTATGAACTGTATAAGAAAAAAATTATAGTTTTAAGGTTTTAGCAAAAACACCCTGAGAAAACCAAAATTCAAAAAGAGTCATGTACCAAAATGTTCATTGCAGCTCTATTTACAATAGCCCGGAGATGGAAACAACCTAAGTGCCTATCATCGGATGAATGGATAAAGAAGATGTGGCACATAAATACAATGGAATATTACTCAGCCATAAAAAGAAACAAAATTGAGCTATTTGCAATGAGGTGGATAGACCTAGAGTCTGTCATACAGAGTGAAGTAAGTCAGAAAGAAAAAGACAAATACCATATGCTAACACATATATATGGAATTTAAGGAAAAAAAAATGTCATGAAGAACCTAGGGGTAAGACAGGAATAAAGACACAGACCTACTGGAGAACGGACTTGAGGATATGGGGAGGGGGAAGGGTGAGCTGTGACAGGGTGAGAGAGAGTCATGGACATATACACACTAACAAACGTAGTAAGGTAGATAGCTAGTGGGAAGCAGCCGCATGGCACAGGGATATTGGCTCGGTGCTTTGTGACAGCCTGGAGGGGTGGGATAAGGAGGTTGGGAGGGAGGGAGACGCAAGAGGGAAGACATATGGGAACATATGTATATGTATAACTGATTCACTTTGTTATAAAGCAGAAACTAACACACCATTGTAAAGCAATTATACTCCAATAAAGATGTTAAAAAATAAAAAAAAAAAATTAACTGATTCACTTTGTTATAAAGCAGAAACTAACACACTATTGTAAAGCAATTATACCCCAATAAAGATGTTAAAAAATAAAAATAAAAAATTAACTGATTCACTTTGTTATAAAGCAGAAACTAACACACCATTGTAAAGCAATTATACCCCAATAAAGATGTTAAAAAATAAAAAAAAAATTAAATCTTTTGTATTTGTCTAAATTCACTATGAAAGATTTCAGATGTCAACTTAAATGAGTGAGAGGATACACAGTATGTGCTTTTTGTTCTTTTAGGGAATGCACAAATGAAAAGTCTGAATACCACTGGGCTGGAAGGTTGGAAGTATTAATTTATCAGTTACAGAGACCTCCCTGGCGGTCCAGCGGTTACGACTCTATGCTTCCACTGCACAGGGCTCCGTTTTGATCCCTGGTCGGGGAACTAAGTAAGATTCCACATGCTGCATGACTCAGCTACAAAAAAAAATTTTTTTTAATTAAAAATAATTTATCAGTTACAGTTATTCCTAGCTCAGCTTTCCTCATTTAGCCCTCCCTGGTAATGGAAAACTGCATTCATTTCTACAAAAGGAAGGTCAAATGAAATGGCATAGGGCGTCCCTGTTGGTGCAGTGGTTAAGAATCCACCTGCCAATGCAGGGGACACGGGTTCAAGCCCTGCTCCGGGAAGATCCCACATGCCGAGGAGCAACTAAGCCCGAGCGCCACAACTACTGAGCCTGCCCTCTAGAGCCTGCGAGCCACAACTACTGAGCCCGAGTGCCACAACTACTGAAGCCTGCGCACCTACAGCCCATGCTTTGCAATAAGAGAAGCCACCACAATGAGAAGCCTGCTCACCGCAATGAAGAATAGCCCCTGCTCACCACCCGCACCACCCCCCCCGCCGTCTATGCGCAAAGACCCAATGCAGCCAAAAATAAATAAACTTATAAAAAATAAATAAACTTATAAAAAATAAATAAAATAAACTGTCAAACATGTTAATTACTCTAGTATATTGACAGGTGAAGAAAAATCCTTCTCAATTCTAGCTTTAAGCATTTGAGGATACAGCGAAAATCTGAGAAAATAACTTAGTCGCTACTGAAAAGAACATACAGCTTAAAATGGAGCGCTGGGGAGGGGGAGGGGCAACATAGGGGTAGGGGAGTGGGAGATACAAACTATTGGGTGTAAGACAGGCTCAAGGATGTATTGTACAATGCAGGGAATATAGCCAATATTTTGTAACAACTGTAAATGGAAAGTAATCTTTAAAGTTGTATAATTTTTTTTTAATTTTTAATTTAAAAAAAAGGAATGCTTTTTTTCATTATCATTCAAAGTCTATCTCAATCCAAAATATCTACCTTTGCTTCTACCCTTGCCTCCTCCAGCCACCCTTAATTTATTCCAAATCCTGCAACCAAAGTAAACCTTTTCAAACTTAAAAAGCCAGATTGGATCACTCCTCTATCAAACCTTCCAAGAGTACCTTTTTTTTTTTTTTTTTATAAATTTATTTATTTATGGCTGCATTGGGTCTTCATTGCTGCGTGCAGGCTTCCTCTAGTTGCAGCGAGCGGGGCTACTCTTCACTGCGGTGCGCAGGCTCAGTAGTTGTGGCTTGTGGGCTCTAGAGCGCAGGCTCAGTAGTTGTGGCACACGGTCTTAGTTGCTCCACGGCATGTGGGATCTTCCCAGACCAGGGCTCGAACCCGTGTCCCCTGCATTGGCAGGCAGGTTCCCAACCACTGCGCCACCAGGGAAGCCCAAGAGTACCCTTTTTTACCAAAATTAAAGTCCTTACAAAGACCTCCAGGACCTCCAAAGAGTCTGACCTCACCTCCTAGGACTCTCCCGCACACTCACTCTGCACTAGCCATACCTGCCTCAGTGATGGCCTTCATCCATGCCAGGCAGGCTCTGGACTCAGGGACTTTGCAATGGCTAGTCCCTCTGCCAGCTCTGCTCTTCCCTCAGATTTCTACCCTGCTAACTCCCTCACCTCCTTTATCTTTTTACTCAAATATGCTTTTGCAATGAAGCCTCTCCTGATATCCTCTTTAAAAACAGTAACTCCATCCCATCCACACATTTCTTATCCCCCGACCTATATTTCTGATTTCCATAATGCTTACCACCTAACATACTATATATTTCACTTTTTTTTTTTTTTTTGGTAACACCTCGCTGCCTGCAGGATCTTAGTTCCCTGACCAGGGATCAAACCCATGCCCCCTGCAGTGGAAGCACAGAGTCCTAACCACTGGGCTGCCAGGGAATTCCCACTATATATTTCACTCATTATCAAAGTTTCCCAAGGACAGGGATCTCTGTCTCATGTGCTCACTGATACATCACAAGCATCTAGGCCAGCATCTGGCATAAGGTACGTACAGAAGTGTCTGTTCAATTAAAAACCAGTCTCAACCTGCTTTTTCAACTTTACTTCCCACCCACTCTGCCTTAAAGAATCCCTGCTCCAGCCAAGTCAGCCTGGCGTACTCACCATCCCAACACATCTCTGCACCCCAGTCCACACCTTCTCCCCACCTAGGAGAAAATAAAGCAAAGAACTCAAATACCTCCCTGAAAGTTCTCTGAGTCCGCCATGCTCTTCCTGCCCTGCATCCCAAAGCACTCACTGCCCAGCTCTTTCAGCAGAATAACAAGGGGTGGGGCAGGGATCTACCTGAGAACATGTGTCAATTCTAATTTTTCCTGAACTTGGATCTAATTTCCTTGAAGAAATGAAGTCCCTCTTCTTGGAAACTTAGAACAGAACTCAGGATGTTGAAAATGTTTTTAATTAAAATAAATTTTAAAACCCTGTTCCTAGGATTTTTTTTCCCATTCAAAATGAAAAGAGCTTTGAGCCTCATGGGGAAAGGAAAAATGTATATTCCTGTGGTTTATTTTCCTACTTTATTAAATAGTTAGTCCCCTTCAGCTCTACCATCTCCCACCTCCTCTCCCTTCTCCAGTGAGTAATTCTTCTTGTCTGTTCACTCGATGCCAGCCCCTGTATGCCAGCTGTTGTACTATACTACGGTACTTTTCAAGGTACTGTATTGTAAGATTAAAAATGTTTTCTTTATTTTTTGTATATGTTTTCTATTACAGTACAGTACTATGTAGCCAATTGTGTTAGTTGGGTACCTAGGCTAACTTTGTTGGACTTAACGAACAAATTGGACTTAACCAAATGCGCTCTCGGAACTCGTCTGTATGTAGGGGACTTATTGTATTTAAATGTCAGTGAGAAAAATGTCAGTGAGAAAACTGTTACTGGATTTGAGTGACTCTACTCAAAAGGTATGAGCACCTCCCTTCATCTCCAGAACTCTCACTCCATGCCTAGGAGGCCCTACGGGAACAGATATGACCTCCTTTCCTACTACTCACCCCCACTAACTCTACCCCAGACACACCAGCCACTCAGCTATCCCAGAAACAAGCCAGATACGCTGGTGCTTCAGGGCATTCCTAGTTACTGTTCCTTCTGCCTGGAATGCTCGATCCTCTGTAATTTTTCCCCTGTTTACATCTTTCTAAATGTCCCCTCCCTGACCACTCTAACTAAAAATCAAAGAACATGGACTCTTTCTTAGTTCCTATCCTCCTCTCCATTTTATTTTTCCCCATAACAGCTATAACAATCTAATAATCTAATTTTTTACTTATTTATCTAGTGGGATTAGAATAAACATTTTTATCTGTTTTATTCACAGGTAAATCCCTACTATCTAGAATAGTATCTGGCAATTAGAAAGTATACAATACTTGTGGAATACAGAACTCAGCAAATGTACATGTTTTACAAATGAGTAGACAGAGCAAGGCAAATTTTGTTAACATCTCCAAAATAAATCAAAGAAGTTCTTTCAATCTATAGCCTTTTCTACTTCTTTAAGCTTGAATTCTCTACAAGAACTGAATGTTGTTCATCAGGAACAGTCAAGTTCCAAAGCTACTCTAAAAGTGGCTTAAAATCAGTGCTTCTGCAATTTCTTTGAAATGACAAATCAACATATAAACAAATGTTTGTCATAAAAAAAAAAATGTTTGTCAAGCATTATTTGTGTGCCCAGCACTGTGGTTGAAAAAAAAAAAAACTCTTTCCTTGAAGAGACATGGACTGTCTTTCAGAGGGAATCTAATTCTAAACATAAACCAAAAAAACTGCCTGCATTTTGCTTAAAATAAATACAAATATAAAATGTCATGGAAACATAAGAAGCCATTACAGAATAAACCTTTGTTTTTTTAATTAAAAGAACAACGCTAAAATAACTTTTACTTATGCTTCCAATTATTTTAACAAAGATTTTTAATTTTCTAGCTCCCCTCAACAGCATGATTACAATGTTACCCAGTAAGGCACTACAGGGAGTGTCTCACTGGTTACAAAACATGTCTTGGTTACAAAACCTGGTCTTTTCCTTTCCCACTGATGGCTGCCAATAGGGAAAGGGGACTTTCGAAACATGTTAAAACTTCCCCTCCAGAGGTAGATGTCGACAGGTCCCAGCAGGTCTCTTTCAGGTTGGTTGCAAATCTCACTAGTGTGTGTGTTTTTTTTTTAATGAAATCATGTGGTCCCATAAACCAATGAGAAGTCAAATGCTTCAAAGGCAAAAACCCACAGAGGTACTACATATGATTTCATAATTTATTCGTAATTTATTTCTCCATCCCCCCCAAGAAAAACACGGAGGTATTTATGACACTATTACTATTGCAATATAATACAGAAAAACCTTAACACCACTGACACCATAGCATTTATCTATGTGCCAACAAAAACCTTTAAGAGTAAAATTACAGTGTGGACTCTGATAGTGGGGCACTACATTCAACTTGATTTAAAGAGTTTCGATTTAGCACAACATTGTTTATGTTTAAATTCACTTTTTAATAACTTTAACTGAGTCAAGAGGTGGTATATATTTTAGTATACATTTTACAAGGATGACCTCATGAGCTCCAACCTATAGAACTTAGAGTGAAACTAAACTGCAGCTACAAGTAAATGGTGCAGGAAATTAGGGCATACTTTACATTCAGACTTTAAATCCAAACTCTGCATTCTGCTTCTTAAACTCCAGGTTTGGAAAGAAATGCCAACAATAATAAAACTAAATTTCCTTGTAAAGCAGTTAAGATGCCTCAAAGTGTTGAGACAAAAGACTCAGCTTTGCGTACAATCCTATGCTATTTGTTCAATCCTATTTGTTCAAGACAAATAAACACACTTATTAAGGCTTGGAATGAAATTACCTCAGTCACTCTACCACGTATTTGCAAAGTTGTTCTGAAGCTACTCCAAACTAAACCACACTGAAGACGAAAGGCCCTGTATGAAGCAAGCATGCTATATAAAATAGTTGTTTCATATTGGCCCTCAAGTTTTTTTAAAAAGTTATCTCTCATTAGTATTTATTCTGCAAGAATAATATCAAGGGATGTCAATATAGACAAATGAAGACAGACTTCAGGAAGCCTCTCTTCACAACCTTGAGTTATTAATTGAGCTTATGAAAGTTAGATGAGTTAAGATACAGGCAAAGCACTTAGCACAGTTGTTTGGCTGGTAGTAAATGCTCTATAGTCGTTAACGAGTAGTTATTAGCCATCTACGAAAACACAGCTTCAAACACTATCTACAACTAACCACATATTCCTTTTCGGGCTCGACTGTTACGGACTGTGCAAACATCAAATTAATGAGTAGAACAGACTTTTTAAACCATCTTGAAGACCAAAAAGGGATGATTAACGAACTGCTTTCAAAAACTGTATTGGGATGCCATGAGTACAAATTCACAACCTGACTTAAAAGCCGATAAACTGGTTAGCATTCTTATTAGGACCAAAGCCAGCTAAATCAGGGACAGCTAAAGGTCAAAAGCGTCCAAGCCGGGAGCGATTTGCTCCACTTACACGGTCCCTGCCTCCCACGGGAACAGGAGATTGAATCAAAGGCTGGCACGGCCGAAGTGCAGGCGAGGGCACACCAGGTAGACATCGCCCTAGGGGATCTCCTCCAGCAATAAAGGAGCTTCTACCTCGGTCCAGTGACTCACCGGCGACCTCAGATCTCAAGAGTTCTCGTCCCCCACCCCCCAACCGCGGGAGCGCCACCCTCGGCCCCGAGACCTCGGTCCCGCGTGCCCGCCGCGAAGAGGCGAGTCTGCGCGCGCAGTTCCCGCGGGGCCGCCTCTCCGTCCTCCCGCCGCCCCGCGCCCGCCAGGCCCTGGGCCCGGGAGGATGCCGCCCGGGCCCCCGCGCCCCGACCCGGCCCCGCGCCCGCGGCCCGGGCAGGATACTGAACACAGTCCGCTCCCAGGGCTCCAGCATGTAGAGCGCCGTGACCAGCAGGTACTGGTAGTAGAACCAGGACATCTGTTTCCAGGCCCGCGCCAGCGCCATCCCTGCCACGCGCCTCCCGCGTTGCAGCCAAACGTCAGTCTGTCCGGCCGGCCTCCCGTTCGCGTCCTAGAGCCCCTGGCCGCCAGGCCCGCCTGCCCCGCGCCCTATTGGCCGGCCCGGCCCGGAGCGTCACCCGTGAGCACGCCCAGCCCCGCGCGCTCCCGGGCAGCCGGCCGCGAGCCCCGCCCGGCCGGCGTTTATTGGCCAGGCCTCGGCCTCGCGCCGCGCCCGCTCCCTTCCCGCTGTTCCCCCTCACGGGGCTGCGCCCACGCGAGCCCGAGAACTGTCCCCGCGAGAGTGCCCCGCCCGGCCCCGCCTCGCCCGGCAGTTGGCTGGGGGGCGGTAGTGCCCGCTGGGGTCCTGCCGCGGGGATTGCCCGTGGCTCCCTTACGCGGTAGGTCCCCCGAGTCGGGCCCAGAAACGCCAGTCGAAGAAATATTTGTGGAATACCAGTGACGCCTTAGGCGTCCTCCTGGGCTGGGGGAATTACAGGGTGAATAGGAGCGTATTAGGATCCTTACCTCTTGCAGTTTACGATCTAGGGGAGGAGACAGGCATTCACAAATGCCAGAAAAGCTGTGATCGGTGCAGAGGGGGAGAGTAAGGTGCTCGGAGAGGGTGGGGAGGCGAGCATTGCCCCGTCAAGCAGGTCAGGAAAGGCATCTGTGAATAAGTGATGCACACACTGCCCTCTTCCTCCTTCCCCACCCACACGCGGGCTCACACACACAAAAGCACACCCACATAAACCAACATACCCCGTGCACTCCTTAACCTAAAGACAAGAGAGAGATTACCATAAATATGTCAATCTGCCCACCTCTCTTAGTGGCGAAAGGTGCCGTGTAGGTCAAGACCGGGAGAAGGACGCGGATCTGGTCGGTTCTGCAGATGACAGACTACTTGAGATCCGTCTGTGGGACAGATACCTCCTGGAGATGCACTCTTAAAAGTTCAGATTTTCCCACTGGCAAATGGGCCAGCAACATTGCACTCACCTTCAGGAATGAAGATGCACGATTAGCGTGTGAAATGACACAATTAATGGCCTGCTATTTAGATGTGAAACGGTTTCTAGGTTAAGTAGCCTTCTGCTTAAACTTTACAACTTTGATGGTTGATCATATTTATTTATTTAGAAATATCAAGTACTGTTCATGAGCAAAACATTGGGGAGATCTTCCTTCATAATGTACCCAGTCTACCAGAGAAGAGAAGCAAGTTAACTGATTATAGTGAGATGCGGTAAAGGGCATTTTTATGTTATGTGTAGGATGCCTTGATAGCCCAGAGAAAATCAGATTAGGGTTGTAAAAGTCTTCTAGGAAATGGTGCTTGAGCTGAGTATTGAAGGAAAAGCAGAAATGGCAGAATGAATGGGGTTAGGGTGGGGACTATATTACATCACAGGAGTATGGAACCCCTATATATGAAGGCCTGGTGCTTTTAAAGAGCTGGAAGAATTTCACGTGGCTAAAGCAAAAAGAATGTGTAGACAGCAGCAAGAGATGGGGCTAGATAGTAACCAGGGACCATATCCTGAAGGACCTTGTGTGAGGAGCTAAGGAATTTTTAACTTACTGTTCAAAAGTTAAAAGAGCCAGTGGCTTGGACTTCTCTGGTGGCACAGTGGTTAAGAATCTGCCTGCCAATGCAGGGAACACAGGTTCGAGCCATGGTCCAGGAAGATCCCACATGTCGCGGAGCAACTAAGCCCGTGCGCCACAACTACTGAGCCTGCGCTCTAGAGCCCGTGCCCTGCCACAAGAGAAGGCACCGCAGTGAGAAGACCACGCACCACAACAGAGTAGCCCCCGCTCACTGCAACTAGAGAAAGCCTGTGTGCAGCAACGAAGACCCAATGCAGCCAAATAAATAAACTAATAACTAAATAAATAAAGTAATAAATAAATTTATTATTTAAAAAAAGAGCCAACGTCTTAATAAGATTCGCTTTTTGGACAAGACATGGAAGTGAGCAATAGCCTGGAGGAAAAGAGGGTCCAGTTGGAGACCTTACAGAGGTAGAAACTGCAAATGGGACATATATAAACCACGCTCACTTGGGGCCTCCTTATCCCTGAGAGATCCAAGTACTCTCAGCCCTCCCACTTCTGAATCTTACTGTGTTGGGCTTCTCTCTGCCCCGATCCTCTTTGAGCTATCTCTCTTCAGATCTGTTTGGGCACAGGCAAGCTCCCTTGTTCCTTTCTCTTCAAGAATTCCAAGTACCTCTGCCCTCGGTGATACTCGGTGAAGTTTACACAAGGTTGGAAGCATCACCCATAGCTACCCTTCCCACACTGGGCCAGCTCTCTAAGTGCCATTCCTACCATGTAGTCCTCCCTGCTGTATGTAGCCCCCCAATCCACTGCATCGGCCAAGCCAATCTCCATCCCTCAGCTTCCCCGGGATTCCAGTGAACATAAATCCCGCCGTCGCTCTAAAGTTGATGACTGACTAGGAATGGTGAAAAGAGGCCGGGACCCTGGATAATGACAATATTCACAAAGAATCCAGGAGAAGAAGTCTGGCTGAAAAGATATGAATTCTATTAGGAAGAGGCTGAGTCTGAGGTACCTGAGGGACATTTAAGTGGAGGTGTCCAGGGGGCAGTTGGGCATGAGGGTCTGGAACTTCAGAGAAGCCTGAACGGGAGCTAGAGGCATGTGAATTTTCAATCAGCATTGGTAATTGAAGCCATGACTGCAGACGGGGTCAGCCAGGGAAAGCAGCCAGCGTGGGGAAAGCAGAGCACAGAATAAACCCAGCAACGCTGCATTTAGGGGACGAGAGTCCAAAGGGAGCCAATAAAGGGCACTCAGAAGGAACTAACGGATTTGACAGCGAGGAGGATTAGACAAATGGGCAAAGCCAAGGGAGGAAGGGACAGCCAGTAAATCAGATGGCTCGGGGAGAACAGGGAAAGGAGGCAGGGAAGTGCCCGCTTGTTTTGTCCACATGGGGTTCAACTGATGATTCATTCACTGTGGAGTGATAAGGGCAGAAACCGGATTAGAGAGGGAATGGGAGGTAAGAAGAGAGCTGATCAGCCTTATCTTTGCAGGAAGTGGGGGGAGGGGGGTGATAACAAGAGTTTTTGGTTTGGTTTGATTTTCAGATGGGGAAAGTGTGAGCAAGTTTATAAGCTTAGAGTAAAAATACTGGTGCAAATGGTGGGATGGGGAGGCCAGATCTAAAGCCTTAATAAACAGGAATCGGTAGCTCTTTTCCTAAGAGGGGAAGGATAAGAAGATGGGAGCCAGATGGACACAAACATGGAAGAGTAAGTTAAGGCACTCCCTACGTTACAGCCTCAGTCTCCGTAAGGAGGTAAGGCCTTCTGTTGAGAGTGAGCAAGATGTTGACGTGGACAGTTGGAAAAGGAAAAGGGGGAGTGGGAGAGACTGCCTAAAGCTGGGTAGGGATCATCAGGCAGAAAAAGCTTATCAATTTCACCAGCAATCCACAGGACCCATGTATGGAACTGGAGAGGATGAATTAGGAGGCTTGCTCCAGGGTGGAGTCTTGCTGGCTGAGCACAAGGGAGAGACAAGGAAGCAAGAAGGTTGGTGGGAAGAGAATCATTGAAATAACAGCTGTGAGAATTGGATCAGAGATGGAAGTAAATGCAGAAAAGTAAAAATGGAATCGTCAAGAGCTGTGCAAGGGCTTCCCTGGTGGCACAGTGGTTAAGAATCCACCTGCCAATGCAGGGGACACGGGTTCGGGCCCTGGTCCGGGAAGATCCTACATGCCATGGAGCAACAAAGCCCGTGCGCCACAACTGCTGAGCCTGTGCTCTAGAGCCCACGAGCCACAACTACTGAGCCCACGTACCACAACTACTGAAGCCTGTGCACCTAGAGCCCATGCTTCGCAACAAGAGAAGCCACCGCAGTGAGAAGTCCGCACACCACAATGAAGTGTAGCCCCCGCTTGCCGCAACTAGAGAAAGCCCATGTGCAGCAACAAAGACCCGACGCAGTCAAAAATAAATTTTAAAAAAAGCTGTGCAAGGTTGGGAACTGCAGGAGTACATGAGTGGGAGAGCATCTGTCCTGGAGGAGAATAACCATGGATATGCTGCCAAAGCTTGAGATCACAAAGACGGGCCAGTCCAAGGCAAGGATGGGCACAGGCTGTGACCATGGGACAGGCAGCCAGAGTGGGGTGGAGAAGTAAGGGACCGTCGTTGCCAATGGTGTTGGCAGGGCTGGCCACATGAAAGTTGAAGTTATCTAGGATGGTGGCAGGACTAAGGGTTGAGAGGAAAAGTCCGCAGACCAAATGTCAAAGTCTTCAGGGAGCACTGAGAAAGCTCCAGAGAGAAGTGGAACGGAGCGGGCAAAGCCCGGTGGCATGTGGTCTTGCTTAGGATGCAGTAATGGGGACAAGAAGAAGGCCAACCTGCCTTGCCCACAGCACCGTGGTGGGAGGAGATGGGCCCTTCCTCAGGGGACAGGGCGTATGCAGAGCATCCACCATGAGGTCAACAGTAGAGGTGACTTTGTTTATATGGGAAAGGAGAGTCTGGCCCAAGAGAGGGTCGGCAGGGAGCGCTCGGTGCAAGGATGTGTCTAGACGAAGGAAATGCCAGAGCAGAATGGGAAGGTGGGACATTGGTACCTTAGGGAGGCAGTGCTAATGACAACATGGGCTAGGCTGACCTCCAGATCTGGCTTCCAGAAACATCACTGTGGACACGGCAGGCCCCAAGTGGTGTCCAGGGCTAAGGGGCGACCACTGACTGCAGTCCAATCAGCAAGCCAGGGCCTTTGCTCATTCGCAGCCTGTCTTTCAATTTCATGTTAGTAAGAAGTCATTTTAGGCCTCAGCAAAGCTCAGTCCTGGGGTAGCAGGTCATGCAGTTGATAAAAGTGACCAATAGCCCGTGCAAACTGCCCACCTCAGGCTCCTGCCCAGACAGGGGAAGGGGAGGGGGAAACATAACAGCTCAGGGCTTCCAGCTTCTGCAAAGAGGAGTCCTAGGTAAAAAGTGAATGGCACAATTAGGTCTAAGTGTGAAAGAAAACAATGTACACTGCAGCATCTTTACAAGAAACACACACATACATGCATCCATGCACAACCACGTAGCTGTATTCATGAGTAAGATCAACGCCTGACTGACATATAATGAAAGTAACTTAATTCAACCAGCATTTATTAAAGATCTAGTCCCTTCCTATCTATTTAGATTTGTATGAAAGTGAATAGTTCTTAGTTGAATGTGACAAATGAACATCTGTATTTGCAAATTTTTGTATGTGTTTTGTACCACAAGAAATATTTGCTAACTAGCTAGCTCTCCTTCCCAGCACAGTTTCAGAGCTTGTCTTCCTAACTGCCCAACTTCTCTGCAATTCTCTCACTCTGTGCTCCTGAGTGGCCCCTACACTGCTCTGCCAATACTCTGAGACCCTCACATTTACCCCCAGCCTCCAAAGGGTTCTCTCTAATCTGTAAAGCCACTCCCTCTGCTTAGACTGAATGTCACCCTTTGTCCAGCTCCTCAAGAATCTCCTCTCTCTCCCCCCATACTTCCCTGCAGCCTCAATACATTCTCAGCCAATCTTTCCACCCCTACTTTACCCTTCAAATCCTTTTTGAAATGAAAGTATAAAAAAAATTATCAAACTGTATTCCTTTTGCCACTAAGCACCTATAGTTGTGGTGATACCCACAGCTGCCACCTCCTCTCCTCCAGGACCTTAGCACCTAGTCCCAGCCACTCCAAAACACATGAAGTCTGGGTTCTACCTCAACCCCCTCCTGAAACCATTTACTCAAGTTTACCAGACTCAATGGAGTTTAATCATCTCTCTTCTCACTCAACCTCTCTGCAGCATTTGACACTGTTGAACATTTCCAGCTTCTAAAAATTCTCCATAGTCTTGGTTTCTACCACCCCACACTATCCAACCCTGACTTGGAGTTCTCACTACTCCTTTGATTCAACCCTTTTTTCTTCCCCATCCGTAAGGACTGGCTGGCCCCTCTAGCCCTCTCCACTCATGCCTGCTTCCTTCTCCACTCATGCATGCAAACTTCCCTTTGGATTCCAAATTTCACCTCGAGTCTTTTTTCTAACTGCTGGCAGAATATGCCTAAATATAATTAAAATAAGAATAAAGGGGGCTTCCCTGGTGGCGCAGTGGTTGAGAGTCCGCCTGCCGATGCAGGGGACATGGGTTCGTGCCCCGGCCCGGGAGGATCCCACATGCCGCGGAGCGGCTGGGCCCGTGAGCCATGGCCGCTGAGCCTGTGTGTCCAGAGCCTGTGCTCCGCAACGGGAGAGGCCACAACAGTGAGAGGCCCGCATACCGCAAAAAAAAAAAAAAGAATAAAGGTTATTGTTACATAATTGGTCCTTCCCAGCTTTCAAATTTCAAAGTGCTCTCACATCCATTATCTCATTTCCTCATAAATGAGAGCAAGTACAATCCCTATTTAATAATTATGGACACTGGAGTTCAAAGACATATTCAAGTCCAAACTAATCTTGCACCCAAAACTCACTTTTCTTATCTCTATTAATGGTGAAAAGTACTTTGAACTCCAGGCCAGAAACCATGTACCAGTTTTAATTCTCTTGTCTTCTCCGCACTCCTGATTTCCCTCCCTAAGTGATAATGGAGTCATTCTCCCAAGTATCTTAGATTTGCCTCCTTTGGTAAGATCTGCCCATAATCTCACTCTTTTTTAAAAAAATTTATTTATTTTATTTATTATTTATTTTTGGCTGCGTTGGGTCTTCATTGCTGCACATGGGTTTTCTCTAGTTGCAGCGAGCGGGGGCTACTCTTCATTGCAGTGCTCAGGCTTCTTATTGCGGTGGCTTCTCTTGTTGCAGAGCATGGGCTCTAGGCGCACGGGCTTCAGTAGTTGTGGCACGTGGGCGCAGCAGTTGTGGCTCGCGGGCTGTAGAGCGCAGGCTCAGTAGTTGTGGCGCATGGGCTTAGTTGCTCTGCAGCATGTGGGATCCTCCCAGACCAGGGCTCGAACCCCTGTCCCCTGCATTGGCAGGTGGATTCTTAACCAGTGCGCCACCAGGGAAGTCCCCATCATCTCACTCTTATCAAGATAATGAGCTGGCTGTTGTCATCCAAACTTGGCTTATCAGCAACCACTGCCTATTCCTGCTTGAAAACTTTCATCCTGAAAATAGTTGCAGCCTATGAGAAGAGGATGACAGATTTTCAAGAAACTATCCCATGTTGTTTGCATCCTGAAAGTTTTCACTTGAATCATCTTTTCAGTTAAAATGGTCCAGGAGTTCACCAATCCATTCCCCGACCGCCCACAGTATGGCAGCTGTGCCAAGGCTGGGTTACAGAAAGCCCAATGCAACATGGCCACTGCCCTAAGAGTTTATGGTCTAATGAGAAACATGTCCCCATGTCCCATGGAAAGAATGTTACCATTAGTTTAAAACTGCTGTGAGTGCCTCGTTCGCCAGGGGCTGTAGGAGTGGCAGGGCGGGTCACCCAGAGCCACACTTAATGGCAAGGAAAACACGGGATTCATCCTGCCCACTAGGTTCTCATGATATTCCTGCACCAGCAGCCATAGAGGAGACTGCTCATAGAGAAGTCTGAGGCTGAGGGGGCAAGGAGGCTGGGGAAGCAGAGAAGGCTGGGGGGACAGAGGCACATAGGCTGCTGGGAAAAGACGGCAGGGAGCAGTGTCTGGCTGGAAGGGTGGGGTCCTGCAGGTAGATCCCAGTGCAAGAGCTAAAGATACCCTTTCAGCTACCCACAGCTGCAAAGCTGCTTGTCTCTTTAGCAAATGAATGTAAACTAGAGGCCCCACTTAAGCCTCGCATTAACAGCTCCTACTTCCTCTAACTCAGTCGGCTTTCCAAGTACAAATACAAGAATGATTTCATGGTTAGTTTCCTTTATGTTGCAAATAAATAGCTGGCCTTGTCTGTGGTGTCATTCTTTTTAGCCTTTTTTTATTTATTTATTTTTTTGCGGTACGCGGGCCTCCCACTGCCGTGGCCTCTCCCGCCGCGGAGCACAGGCTCCGGACGCGCAGGCCCAGCGGCCATGGCTCACGGGCCCAGCCGCTCCGCGGCATGTGGGATCTTCCCGGACCGGGTCACGAACCCGTGTCCCCTGCATCGGCAGGCAGACTCTCAACCACTGCGCCACCAGGGAAGCCCTGTAGCCTTTTTAATAACCTCTATAGAAATATAATTTATCTTAAAACTTTGCTGTGGGGACTCTCTTGGTGGTCCAGTGGTTAAGAATCCGCCTTCCAATGCAGGGAACGCAGGTTCGATCCCTGGTCAGGGAACTAAGATCCCACATGCCGCGGGGCAACTAAACGTGCGTGCCACAACTATTGAGCTCGCGCACCTCAACAAGAGAGCCTGCCTGTGGCAAACTACAGAGCCCACGCACTCTGGAACCCGCGCGCCACAACTACAGATCCCACACACCCTGGAGCCTGTGCACCACAACTAGAGAGAGAAAACCTGCACGCCGCAACTAGAGAGAAACCCGAGCAGACTGCACACCGTAATGAAAAAGATCCCGCATGCCTCAACAAAGATCCCGTGTGCCGCCAACTGGGACCCAACGCAGCCAAAAAAACCAATATGGAAAATAAATAAATACTTTTTTAAAACCCCAAACTTTGCTGTGAAAAGTGAATCATTCTGACAGGTGATCATCAGTTTTAGGGCGCTGAACTTTTCAAGTCTAAAATTCATACGCAAGAGATCTGGCTACTGTAGGGAGATATTTGAATGGATCAGCAGTCCACCTATGAGGCAGAATTCTACAAAATAATCATTTGGTAAGGTAAAATAACCTCCCTTGTATGACTTTGAAAATTATGTCAAATAAGTTTTGAACTCTGCTATTTATTCTAGACATAATTAAGTCAACTTAAGGTTCTGGAAGAGCTCATCCAAAACTTAAGGTGGAGGTGGTTTCCAACTATGTGCTTAAATTGCACATCTACTCATTAAAACTAATTAGTGTTTTCTGTCATTAATGCTAGAACTCTATGCTTCCTACTGCGGAATTCCAATCCCATCTGGAACATATAGCACACAGGCCAGGGATTCAGGAGCAGCTGCCCTGAATGCCCTTACATGTTATCTCATTATCTCATTATCTCACTATAATTTTATAAATTATATATATAATAAAAGCTGGATTGATTACATGACATTGCCCTAACAAGTTCTAGGAATTGGTGTCTCTGATACTCTCCTAAAACAAATCTTTATGCTGGCCCAGTACTAATACTGAAATTCAACCAGTGTCAACACACTCTGAAGACCTGTCAGAATTCTCTCAAAGTCTTTAGATAAGCAGAGTAAGACAAGAAAAAAAAATCAATCAATCAATCTTTCTCCCAAAATTCAAAAATAAGAAAGGCTTCAGAAGCCACTCTGGAGCATAGTATGAAGATTCCTTAAAAAACTAAAAATAGGACCCCCCTGGTGGTCCAGTGGTTAAGCCTCTGCACTTCCACTGCAGGGGGCACGAGAAGTTCCACATGCTGCCACAGCGTGGCCAAAAAAACCGACTAAAAATAGAGCACCACATGGTCTAGCAATCCCACTCCTGGGCATATATCCAGAGAAAACCATAATTTGAAAGGATTCATGCACCCCAATGTTCACTGCAGCACTATTTACAATAGCCAGGACATGAAAGCAATCTAAATGTGCATTGATAGATGAATGGATCAAGAAGATGTGGTGCATATATACAATGGAATATTACTCAGCCATCAAACGAACAAAATAATGCCATTTGCAGCGACATGGATGGACCTAGAGTCATACTGAGTGAAGTAAGTCAGACAGAGAAAGACAAATATCATATGATATCGCTTATATGTGGACTCTAAAAAAATGGTACAAATGAACCTATTAACAAAACAGAAATTGAGTCAAGATGTAGAAAACAAACTTATGGTTACCAAGGGGGGAAATGGGGGGAGGGATAAATTGGGAGATTGTGATTGACATATACACACTACTATATATAAAATATATAACTAATAAGAACCTACTGAATAACACAGGGAACTCTATTCAGTACTCTGTAATGACCTATATGGTAATAGAATCTAAAAAAGAGTGGATATATGTATATGTATAACTGACTCACTTTGCTGTACAGCAGAAACTAACACAACATTGTAAATCAACTATACTCCAATAAAAAATTAACTATATAAAAGAAATAAAAATGGGAGCTTAACAGACCCTCATCTAAAAAGATGCAAGTGAAGGATGTTCAACATCATTACACGTTAGGGAAATGCAAATTAAAACCACAATGAGATACTACTATGCACTGTTTAGAATGACTAAAATTGAAAAGGTTGACCATACCAAGTGTTGGCAAGGATATAAATGCCATCCCCATACACTGATGATGAAAATGTAAAATTATATAACCACTTAGGAAAACACTTTGGCAGTGTCTTAAAAAGTTAAACAATCACCTACCATATGATTCAGTCATTATATTCTTAGGTATTTTCCCAAGAGAAATGAAAGCATATGTCCACACAAAGACTTTTACAGGTGCTTTATTTGTAATAGCCCCAAACTGCAAACAACCCAAATGTCTGTCGATAGGTGAGTGGAAAAACAAACTGTGGTTTATCCATAGTAGATAGAAATGAAAAGGCTGTGAGTCTCCTTAACTCTCCCATCACCACCATGGAGAATATCTCAGCTGGTCCTTTGACCCATTACCACTGAGGTACCCCAAGAGGCAGGGGAGTGAGTCTTCCCCTGAGGCTGGGGGCTGGGTACAGGCTGAAGGGACCAGCCAGAACAGGCACAACATTTATTTGAAACATCATTCTAAATTGGCATTCTACTCCAGAAATATATATCTGCACTTGTTTCCCCCCCCCACAAATCTCCCCAATGAATCCACTGTTTCAGGAAGATGGGAATTGTACCTATAGTGGCTTCAAGTATCCCCAGCACACACACCAACTGAGATCCAAGTGTGAAAACCTGGCCACAGGCCTCTCCCACCTTACCTTCAACTCAGATTTGATTATCAAAGTCTGGCAATTCCAGAATTCCAGGATCTGCAGGCTTCAATCAACAACTTATACCATCTCCTAAACACATGGCTGGCCTCTTCTTTCTGCTCAGAAAGCATAGGAGGCCCCTGTTTCCTTTTGCATTTGATATTGGCTCCTTTGCCTTGCTTTCCAGAATCTCCACAGCTGGACTGCACCCTCCTGGTTACTGTAGTCTCCACACCTGCTGGTGGCCTCACCCTCACAAATGGCCTCTCCATTCACAAACACTTCATGCTCGCTCCCACCTTTATGCCTAGAATTTCTTTCCCACTGGCCTCTATAAATATCCAAATCATGTTTTTCCAGCCCCAGCTTAAGTTTTCCTTCGCAAATATAATGATTCCCTGATCTTTCAAAATGCAGTAACAGCTGCAGTCTGTGCCAGCCATTAGGCTCATCACATGATTTTTTTTTCTTTTATTTAATTTATGGCTGCGTTGGATCTTGGTTGCTGTCGTGGGCTTTCTCCAGTTGCGGCGAGGGGAGCTACTCTTCATTGCAGTGTGAGGGCTTCTCATTGCAGTGGCTTCTCTTGTTGCAGAGCACGGGCTCTAGGCGCACAGCCTTCAGTAGTTGTGGCACACGGGCTCAGTAGTTGTGGCTCACGGGCTCTACAGCGCAGGCTCAGTAGTTGCGGCGCATGGGCTTAGTTGCTCTGGGGCATGTGGGATCTTCCCGGACCAGGGCTCAAACCCGTGTCCCCTGCATTGGCAGGTGGATTCTTAACCACTGTGCCACCAGGGAAGTCCCATCACATGATTTTTTTCTCACATTTTGGGTAATGTCTTCACTCTGGTCCTTAAGTGCCCTCCCTAAACCATCCCAGTAGCCCCTTTCCTCCTCCCACTCCCCCAAAATCAATACCAAGTCCTTGCCTCTCCAGGCCTTCCAGAGGCAGTAATCCTGGCCCTGAACCCCACCCCCATCCTGCTTTCATTTCACTTCTCCCTGGTGCCCACCTGTTGCTACTGCCAGGTGTCAAGAGGTTCTGCCCCCTGGCTGGGCACCCTCACCTAGCCTCCTCATGGTGGACTCTGGGTTCCAACCTTCCCAGGCAGATGGAACATTCGTTACCACATTTCTGAATCCTCTACAGCTTAACCAAATAAATTAAACTTACGCTAAATCCAGATGTGTGAATGATGGTGACTCAAATATGGGCATGTGGGGCCTCCATTAAGAGTGCATGGTCAACTGGAGAAGACAGTCTGGAAGAGGCAGTGCTTTTCCTGCCTGGGATGTGAGGCTGTCAGGAAGGCAGAAGAGGTGATATTCAACCTGGGCCTCAAAGTGTGTGTCTGATTCCCCAGTTAGTAATGGGGAGGAGGGTGACATGTGGAGACTTTCCAGACAGGAAACTGCCTGAGCCAAAGGCACTAAGGACGTGAAAGGCTGCAGTCTCTTCAGAATACCAAGTACACCAATGCTGTTAAAGACGGAGTTTTTACCAAATTGTTCCAATTATGAAATGTTTTCCCAATTTTAGATAAAAGAAGAAAACATTTTACAGGACAGAACTTGGGCTTGTTCTCGTGCAGATCCTTACTGAGGGTACACCTTACCCTTTGAAAGTAACTCCTTTTTGTAAATAACCCGAGGTCAGTGTCAATCAGAGGATAACCCAGTGACTCATGGGGATTATCAAACTGGCTCATGCTCTATGGAATAAGTAAAAGAAGATGCCCAAATGAGTCATCTTTCATGCTGTGCAGAATGAGTAAAAAAGTAATGAAACTGGAAGAGGGTGGTGTGGGAAGACGTCGAGTTAGCGTCTCCCCGTAACTAGGGCTCCTGCCGGCCACTGGTGGGGAACACTGATGCGCAAGGAGAAAGGAGGAACCCCCAGGTGAACCAGTAGGATATGCGGGAACTGAGTGGGGAGGAGAAGTGGAGGCCAGAGAGGATCAGTGCCCCTGAGCCTGGGGGAAGGTCAGGAAAGGCAGGTGGAGGGGCCCTCCAGAGGAGCTGGAGAGGAGTTGGGGGGGATTGCCCCACCCACTTGGGCCCAGTGAGCCTGCTGAGCTCCCAGGCAGGTCCTCTGTCCTCCGAAGCCCCCTCCCGGCCATGTGGGTCCTGAGGGCATAGGAGGGAAGCCAGGGAGACAGTAGGGGCCCTCTGGGAGGATGGGGTGGGGGGGTGGGGGGGGAATTTGCCTCACCCACTCAAGCCCAGGAAGCCTGCTGGGCTCCCAGCTGAGAACCCCACCCTCTGAGACCAGGGATGGGGGGCTCACCTGGGCCCCTTCTGTTCCGTTGAGCCTAAGCACCACCCCCCACACCCCCAGGGCCTTTTCCAGCCCTGTGGGTCCTGAGCACAGGCCCTGCCCACCACCCAAACCTCACCCTTGCTTAGGCCCTGCCCTCCACAGCCAAGGCCTTTCCCCACCTTTTTGTATTTTCTTATTTTTTCTTTTCCCTCCTCGTCTTTTTTACTATTGTGGTACTGCTGTACCTTCCGGTTGTTGATTCATCTATATCTTTATTTTTATATTCTTTCTAAATATATGTTAGTTTCCTAGTCTAATTTTATTTTTTACTTTGTCACTGTTCTCTCTCTCTCTTTTTTTTTTTTTTTTGCCACTCCACGTGACTTGTGGGATCTTGGCTCACGAACCGGGGGTCAGGCTGAAGCTCCTGTGGTGGGAGTGCCAAGTCCGACCCACTGGACTAACAGAGAACCTCAGACCCAAAGGAATATTCGTCAGAGTGAGTTCTCATGGAGGTCCTCATCTCAGCACCCAGCTCTACCCAACAGCCTACAAACTCCAGTGTTGGAAGGCTCAGGCCAAACAACCAGTAAGACAGGAACACAATCCCACTCATTAAAAAAATTTAAAAAAAGAGACGGCAAAAAAATATGTCACAGATGAAGGAGCAAGGTAAAAACCTACAAGACCAAATAATTGAACAGAAAATAGGCAATATACCTGAAAAAGTTTTCAGAGTAATGAGAGTAAAGTATGCTCCAGAATCTCAGAAATAGAATAGAGGCACAGATTGAGAAAATATAAGAAATGTTTAACAAAGATATAGAAGAACTAAAGAACAAACAAACAGAGATGAATGACACAATAACTGAAATGAAAAATACACTAGAAGGAATCAAAAACAGAATAACAGAGGCAGAAGAACGAATAAGTGAACTGGAAGACAAAATGGTGGAAATAACTTCCAAGGAACAGAATAAAGAAAAAATAATTGAAGACAATCTCAGAGACCACTGGGACAACACTAAACACATCAACATTTGAATAATATGGGTCCCAGAAGAAAAAGAGAAAAAGAAAGGGTCTGAGAAAATATTTGAAGAGATTATAGTTGAAAACTTCCCTAACATGGGAAAAGAAATAATCAAGTGCAGGAAGTCCCATACAGGATAAATCCAAGCAGAAACACGCCAAGACACATATTAATCAAACTAACAAAAATTAACTTCAAAGAAAACTATTAAAAGCAGCAAGGGAAAAACATGGGAAAGGAAATAGTCACCCAAGTCCAGGAAGCACAGAGAGTCCCATACAGGATAAACCATAGGAAACACACACCAAGACACATAGTAATCAAATGAACAAAAAATAAATTCAAAGAAAAATACTAGAAGCAAGGGAAAAACAAAAAATAACATACAAAGGAATCTCCATAAGCTTATCAGCTGATTTTTCTGCAGAAACTCTGCAGGCCAGAAGGGAGTGGCAGGATATACTTAAAGTGATGAAAGAGAAAAACCTACAACAAAGATTACTCTACCCAGCAAGAATCTAGTTCAGATTTGATGGAGAAATCAAAAGCTTTTCAGACAAGCAAAAGCTAAGAGAATTCAGCACCACCAAACCAGCTTTACAACAAATGCTAAAGAAACTTCTCTAGGCAGGAAACACAAGAGAAGAAAAAACCCACAAAAACAAACCCAAAACAATTAAGAAAATAGTAAGAGGAACATACATGTCGCTAATAACCTTAATGTAAACGGATTAAATGCCCCAACCAAAAGACACAGACTGGCTGAATGGATACAAAAACAAGATCCATATATATGCTGTGCACAAGAGATCCACTTCAGACCTAGGGACGCATACAGACTGAAAGTGAGGGGATATAAAAAGATATTCCATGCAAATGGAAATCAAAAGAAAGCTGGGGAGGGCTTCCCTGGTGGCACAGTGGTTGAGAGTCCGCCTGCCGATGCAGGGGACACAGGTTCGTGCCCCGGTCCGGGAAGATCCCACATGCCGCAGAGCGGCTGGGCCCGTGAGCCATGGCCGCTGAGCCTGTGTGTCCGGAGCCTGTGCTCTGCAACGGGAGAGGACACAACAGTGAGAGGCCCGTGTACTGCAAAAAAAAAAAAAGAAAGCTGGGGTAGCAATACTCATATCAGATAAAACAGACTTTAAAATAAAGACTGTTACAAGAGATAAGGAGGAACATTACATAATGATCAAAGGATCAATCCAAGAAGAAGATATAACAACTGTAAATGTTTATGCACCCAACACAGGAGGACCTTAATACATAAGGCAAATGCTAACAACCATGAAAGGAGAAATCGACAGTAACACAATAATAGTAGGGGACTTTAACACCCCACTTACACCAATGGACAGATCATCCAAACAGAAAATAAATAAGAAAACACAAGCTTTAAATGACACAATAGACCAGATAGATCTAATTGATATTTATAGTACACTACACCCCAAAGTGGCAGAGTACACTTTCTTCTTAAGTGCACATGGAACATTCTCCAGGATAGATCACATCTTGGGTCACAAATCAAGCCTTGGAAAATTTAAGAAAATTGAAATCGTATCAAGCATCTTTCTGACCACAACATTATGAGATTGGAAATCAATTACAGGAAAAAAACTGTAAAAAACACAAATACATGGAGGCTAAACAGTGTGCTACTAAATAACCAAGAGATCACTGAAGAAATCAAAGAAGAAATCAAAAAAACACATCGAAAAAAATGACAATGAAAACACTACGACCCAAAACCTATGGGATGCAGCAAAAGCAGTTCTAAAAAGGATGTTTATAGCCATTCAATCTCACCTCAAGAAACAAGAAAAATCTCAAATAAACAATCTAACCCTACACTTAAAACAACTAGAGAAAGAAGAACAAAGAAAACCCAAAGTCAGTAGAAGGAAAGAAATCATAAAGATCATAGCTGAAATAAATGAAATAGAAACGAAGAAAACAATAGCAAAGATCAATAAAACTAAAAGCTGGTTCTTTGAGAAGATAAACAAAATTGATAAACCCTTAGCCAGACTCATCAAGAAAAAAAAGAGAGAGGATGCAAATCAATAAAATTAGAAATGAAAAAGGAAAACTCACAACTGACAGTGCAGAAATACACAGGATTTTATGAGACTACTACAAACAACTATATGCCAATAAAATGGATAACCACAAAGAAATGGACAAAATCTTGGAAAGGTATAATTTTCCAAGACTGAACCAGGAAGAATTAGAAAGTATAAACAGACCTATCACAGGTAATGAAATTGAAACCATTTTTTAAAATCTTCCAGCAAACAAAAGTCCAGGACCAGACAGCTTCACAGGGGAATTCTATCAAACATTTAGAGAAGAGCTAACACCGATCCTTCTAAAACTCTTCCAAAAAATTGCAGAGGGAGAAACACTCCCAAATGCATTCTACAAAGCCACCATCAACCTGATACCAAAACCAGAAAAAGATATCACAAAAAAAGAAAATTATAGACCAAAATCACTGATGAACATAGATGCAAAAATCCTCAACAAAATACTAGCAAACAGAATCCAACAACATATTAAAAGGATCATGCATTATGATCAAATGGGATTTATCCCACGGATGCAAGGATTCTTCAGTATATGCAAATCAATCAATGTGATACACCACATTAACAAAGTAAGGAATAAAAAGCATATGATCATCTCAATAGATGCAGAAAAAGCTTATGACAAAATTCAACACCATTTATGATAAAAACTCTCCAGAGAATGGGCATAGAGGGAACCTACCTCAACAAAATAAAGGCCATATATGACAAACCCACAGCAAGCATCATACTCAATGGTGAAAAACTGAAAGCATTTCTACTAAGATCAGGACCAAGACAAGGATGTCCACTCTCTCCACTATTATTCAACATAGTTTTGGAAGTCCTAGCCACAGCAATCAAAGAAGAAAAAGGAATACAAACTGGAAAAGAAGTAAAACTGTCACTGTTTGCTGATGACATGATACTATACATAGAAATCCGAAAGATGCCACAAGAAAACTGCTAGAACTAAGCAATGAATTTGGTAAGGTTGCAGGATACAAAATTAATGCAGAGAAATCTCTGAAATTCCTACACACCAACAACAAAAAATCAGAAAGTGCAATTAAGGAAACACCCCCACATACCATTGCAACAAAAAGAATAAAATACCTACGAATGAACCTGCCTAAGGTGGGAAAGACTTGTACTCAGAAAACTAAAAAACACTGATGAAACAAATCAAAGATGACATAAACAGGTGGAGACGTATACCATGTTCTTGGATTGGAAGAATCAATAATGTGGAAATGACTATACTATGCAAAGCAATCTACAGATTCAATGCAATCCCTATCAAACTACCAATGGAATTCTTCACAGAATTAGAACAAAAAGTTTTACAATTCGTATGGAAACACAAAAGACCCCGAATAGCCAAAGCAATTTTGAGAAAGCAAAACAGAGTTGGAGGAATCAGGCTTCCCGACTTCAAACTATACCACAAAGCTACAGTAACCAAGACAGTATGGTACTGGCACAAAAACAGAAATATAGATCAATGGTACAGGATAGAATGTCCAGAGATAAACCCATGAACATATGGTCACCTAATTTATGACAAAGGAGGCAAGAACATATATTGGAGAAAATACAGTCTCTTCAGTAAGTGGTGCTGGGAAAACTGGACAGCTACATGTAAAAGAATGAAATTAGAACACTCCCTAACACCATACACAAAAATAAACTCCAAATGGATTAAAGACCTAAATGTAAGACCAGATACTATAACTCTTAGAGAAAAACATAGGCAAAACACTCTTTGACATAAACCATGGCAAGATCTTTTTTGAACCACCTCCTAGAGTAATGGAAATAAAAACAAAAATAAACAAATGGGACTTAATTAAACTTAAAAGCTTTTGCACAGCAAAAGAAACCATAAACAAGACAAAAAGACAACCCTCAGAATAGGAGAAAATATTTGCAAATGAAATAACTGACAAAGGATTAATCTCCAAAATATACAAACAGCTCATGGAGTTCAATATCAAAATAACAAACAATCCAGTTAAAAAATGGGCAGAAGACCTAAATAGACATTTCACCAAGGAAGACATACAGATGGCCAAGAGGCACATGAAGAGATGCTCAACATCACAAATTATTAGAGAAATGCAAATCAAAACTACAATGAGGTATCACCTCACGCTGGTCAGAATGACCATTATCAAAAAATCTAGAAACAATAAATTCTGGAAATGGTGTGGTGGAAAGGGAACCCTCCTGCACTGTTGGTGGGAATGTAAACTGATACAACCACTATGGAGAACAGTATGGAGGTTCCTTGAAAAACTACAAATAGAACTACCATATGACCCAGCAATCCCACTCCTGGGCATATACCTTGAGAAAACCATAATTCAAAAAGAGTCATGTACCACAGTGTTCATTGAAGCACTATTTACAATAGCCAGGACATGGAAGCAACCTAAATGTCCATCTACAGATGAATGGATAAAGATGTGGCACATATATACAATGGAATATTACTCAGCCATAAAAAGAAATGAAATTGAGTTATTTGTAGTGAGGTGGATGGACTTAGAGTCTGTCATACAGAATGAAGTGTGTCAGAAAGAGAAAAACAAATGCCGTATGCTGACACATATATATGGAATTTTTTTTAAAAAAATGGTACTGATGTACCTAGTTGCAGGGCAGTAATAAAGATGCAGACCTAGAGAATGGTCTTGAGGGCATGGGGTGGGAGGAGGACGCTGGGCCAAAGTGTGAGTAGCATCGAGGTATATACACTAATGAATGTATAATAGCTAGTGAGAAGCAGCTGCATAGCACAGGGAAATCGGCTCGGTGCTTCGTGATGACCTAGAGGGGTGGGATTGGGAGGATGGGAGGGAGGCTCAAGAGGGAGGGGATATGGGGACATGTGTATGCATATGGCTGATCCACTTAGGTGTACAACAGAAACCAACACAGTATTGTGAAGCAATTATACTCCAGTAAAGATATATTAAAAAAAAAAAAAGATTAAATGGCAGGTATTCCTGCCAGCAGAAAGATAGAAGAAAAATCATGAGTCAAATTCTAAGAAAGGTCCTAAGAACCTGAATCCTTATAACTACGTGCACACACCCCATACTAGCATTCCAATATGAGGGTTCTGAACCAGAAAACAAAATGAATGAGAAATGGTCAGGGTTCAAAACCTTCCTTATCTTCATAGTTGGTTGTTTGTAACTCTGTTTTTAACCCTTAAACTAGTGCTTGGTTTTATGGTTAATTGTTGGACATATCTGTCTCCCCATCTCAGTTTTAAATTCCTTGAAAACAAATGGTTTCTTTTTCATCTTTGTGCATCTCAAGTTGCTCTGATTATAAAAGGTTCCCCAATAAATAATTATTCAGTAAAAATTTTTTTAAAAGTAGTGAAACTGATCTTCTTGACCCATAAAGGGACTCAAAAGGCAATTTTTAAAGTTAGTGACCAAGCTGGAAATATAGGAAATATCCTAGACTACTCCTTTAGCCCCTACCTTCACCTTAAATTACTGGTCAAGATCTGTAATCATTTGCCCAACCACTGAATGACTCCATTGTCCTGGCCATCTCCCTCCTTTCCTTCCCAGTCCCTACCTTAGGTTAACCATTGATTCTGACCTGGATGGACCAAACGTGCAGCATGACTGACAGGTTTTTTGATTGGGAGGAGGATGGGGGAAACCAAGCTGTCATTTTCTATCTTGAAGAAAAATGTTCAATTGTTATGTTCCCGGAGAACACATGGAACTGTGGGCTACATTTCACCATGTACATGTACGGTTCACCAATTGGATAGTTATCACGTTTCTGAGAGTTATAGAAGTGTATAAGATACACACTACTATATATAAAACGGATCACCAAGCTCCTATTGTATAGCACAGTTCAATATATATATTGAATTATGTATAGTTCAATATATTGAACTATATTCAATACCTTCTAATAGCCTATAATGGAAAAGAATCTGAAAAAGAATTTTACATATATATATATATATATGTGTGTGTGTGTGTGTGTGTGTGTGAACTGAATCACTGTGCTGTACACCTGAAACTAACACAACATTGTAAATCAACTATACTTCAATTAAAAAAAAAAGTACTTCAAGTGCCTCTAGGAATGCAGGGAGGAGGGTGCATATTCCCTCGGTTACCTCCCCCCTCCCATTTGTGCAGATAAGTAGTGTTAGCCTCATACCCCATCTTCCTGTCTTGCCCCCAAATCCAGTCCTTCCTCACTACTGCCAGAGTCAACTTGCCAAGAATCTTTCCACAGCTTTTCATCACCTCAGCATGGAGGGCAGAGTTCTGCACACTTCTGCTCTGCCCTCTCTCCCCCAAGCATGCTGAGCTATTCCTTCTCTCTGTGGCACACTCTTTCTCACTCCCATGCGTACATAAAATAACGTGTTTTTTTTTTTTTTTTTTTTTTTGCGGTACGCGGGCCTCTCAGCGCTGGGGCCTCTCCCGTTGCGGAGCACAGGCTCAGCCATGGCTCACGGGCCTAGCTGCTCCGCGGCATGTGGAATCCTCCCGGACCAGGGCACGAACCCGTGTCCCCTACATCGGCAGGCGGACTCTCAACCACTGCGCCACCAGGAAGCCCATAAGAGAACTTTTATTCCCTCTACCAGGAAGCACCTGAGTCTCCACTCCTGTCCCTCCTGGCGAACTCCAGCTCACCGTTCAAGGACCAGCTCCACGGCTTCCTCCTGCAGGTGCCCTCACTGTCTCCTTTAGACCCCCAGCAGCGCTCCCTCCCTCCCCCCATAAGGACCCAGCACTTCACATCCCCTCCCCTAGAGCACTTCCTACCTGCATTGTCACTGTCACTGCACTGTAACTGTCGCCCCACCATTCAGTGAGCTCCTGGAGGACCAGCCCTAGGCCTCTTCATCTTTATGTCTCTAGCAGTGCTTGGGACAAAATAGATTCTCAACAAATGTTTGTCAAAAGAATAAATAAAAGAATGAAGAGCTCCGAGAACATTTTAGCAACAAAAGCATCAGAAAAATAAGCACACAGTTTCGCAAAGTCACTGCTATTAAGAATAAAATTAATTTTTAAAAGTTATTTTTAGGGAATTCCCTGGTGGTCCAGTGGTTTGGACTCTGCACTTTCACTGCCGAGGGCCCGGGTTCAATCCCTGGTCGGGGAACTAAGGTCCTGCAAGCTGCATGGTGTGGCAAGGCCAAAAAAAAAAGTTAAAAAAAATTATTTTAAAAAATAGTGGCGGGGCTTCCCTGGTGGCGCAGTGGTTGAGAATCCGCCTGCCAGTTCAGGGGACACGGGTTCAATCTCTGGTCCAGGAGGATCCCACATGCCGTGGAGCAAATAAGCCCATGTGCCACAACTACTGAGCCCATGTGCCGCAACTACTGAAGCCCGCATGCCTAGAGCCTGTGCTCCACAGCAAGAGAAGCCACTGCAATGAGAAGCCCACGCACCCAACGAAGAGTAGCCCCCGCTCACTGCAACTAGAGAAAGCCCGTGCACAGCAACAAAGACCCAACACAGCCAAAAATAAGTAAATAAAATAAATAAATTTATTTTAAAAAATATAGTGGCATGTTATAATTACATTGGATGTTGCAGGAGGAAAGTCATGTTTTGATTTTATTTTTAATACAAAGGTTTCAGTGATATCATCTCCTGATTTTGAAAGATATTTAAAATGTGTCATACTTAAACACCTAATAGTCATGACTAACTAAGCCAGAAATGATCATCTTCCTCTTCTTGTTCCAGCCTGAAGTAAAGATAGAAATCAGAAGGTATAAAAATTTGATGACTAGCAAAAAAAATCAAATGTCTGACGTACTGATATCATTCTAAGTACTTAATAAGAGATACATCAAACCAACAAACTAGAAGACTTTTGCCTTCTCTCTCGGCTTTTTCCTTTCTCCTTCTCAGGTCAGCCCAGCTAAGAGTTCATTCGAGGGACTTCCCTGGTGGTGCAGTGGTTAAGAATCTGCCTGCCAATGCAGGGGACACGGGTTCGAGCCCTAGTCTGGGAAGATCCCACATGCCACGGAGCAACTAAGCCCGTGTGCCACAACTACTGAGCCCGAGTGCCACAACTACTGAGCCTGTGTGCCACAACTACTGAGCCCATGCGCCACAACTACTGAAGCCCGAGCGCCTAGAGCCCGTGCTCCGCAGCAAGAGAAGCCACAGCAATGAGAAGCTGCACACTGCAACGAAGAGTAGCCCCTGCTCGCCACAACTAGAGAAAGCCGGCGTGCAGCAATGAAGACCCAACACAGCCAAAAATAAATAATAAATAAATAAATTTATTAAAAGACAAAACAAAACAAAAGTTCATTCGATGAACATCGTCAATGTGCTGCACAGGCCCTGTGAGTGCTACCCCCACCCCATGCCCTGACCCTGAGGAGTACTCACTCTAGTCTGAGAGACATCCCCTGATGTAACTGTAACTGCTCTGATAAAAGGCCCAGGCAGGAGGCACCCAGCCCAGTGAGGAACACCACCCATTCCCCAAGGAGCTCAGGCTGCCCTTGACTTTCATTACTTATTACTTCCATAGAACTTGCATTTTTCAAATTTACATCGATGCCCCCAGACAACCCTTCATGAACAGAATTCAGCTCGCTTCCTCAACTTGACCAACTTTCTATCCAGGTACTTCCCATTCCAACCAAGAGAATCTTGGCATTTTCCTAGGCATGATTTGTTCATTCCCAACTTAGAGCCTCCATGAATGCCATCCTCTAGAAATCTTTTCCCTCAGGCAATCCAGTGTATTCTCTTCCTATCAGTCAGTGGTTCTCATCTAGGGGTGATTTTGCCACCCAGGGAATATTTGGCAATATCTGGAGACATTTTCGTTGTCAGAACCAAGGGTTGCTATATGTGGGATCTAGAAAAATGGTACAAGTGAACCGGTTTGCAAGGCAGAAATAGAGACACAGATATAGAGAACAAACATATGAACACAAAGTGGGGAAAACGAGGTGTGGGGAGGGATGAACTGGGAGATTGAGACTGACATATATACACTAATATGTATAAAATAGATAACGAATAAGAACATGCTGTATAAAAAAATAAATTAATTAAAATACAAAAGAACAAACAAAAAAAACCTAAGAGTTGCTACTGGCATCTAATGGGTAGAGTCCAGGGACGCTGTTAAATATCCTATAATGCATAGGACAGCCCCCAACACAAAGAATTACCTGGCCCCAAAAGGTCAGTAGTATACCCAGACTGAGAAACTCTGCTTTAAGTTGAGCTTTAAATTCATCTATCTGGATCAGGGAAATGTTCGGCAGCACATATACTAAATTTGGATTAGGAAATATTCCTGAAATTAACCACACCCGACTCTGAACATGCCCTTGCTTTGCATTACCCCAAAATGTACAGAGTGCTCTACAGCAACTTGAATGTGAGGTTAGGAATCATAGAGAAAAACAGAAACTAACACACCATTGTAAAGCAATTATACTCAAAAAAAAAAAAAAAAACGCTTCAATGAATTCTTTTGTAATACCAATGAAATCTTTTGTAACGCAAAGACTTAGTAAACTTCTATCAATTTTTAAATTAAAAAAAAATGGATCATAGAGTATCCAGACAGAACAGGACTTCAAAACTCATATATTCTAACCACTTCCTTGTTAACATTGCTTTGTAAACATCTGTTGCATGTGAAAATGTTGTCTTTCTTCAACTAGATTATAAGCAATTCCATTAAATCCTTTTATGTCTGTGCACTCTGCAAACATTTATTGAGCACCTACTATATACCAAGCACTATTCTAGGCACTGGGGACACAGTGATAATTAGACATTATCTCTGCTCTTATGGATATTAATTTTAGTGGGATACACATATTTTTTAATTATGTAACTTCCATGGTGATAAGTGCTCTAATGGGAAGAACATGGTTTACCTGATAACAGGAGCTCCTTAACCTGATCTGTGACATCAGACAAGGCTTCCCTGAGGACGGGACATTTAAGCACCTATCAGACATTCAGTCAGTATTTGTTGAATAAATAGAGGTGAAGCATGAAAGATAAATAGAAGTTATTCAGGGACTTCCCTGGCGGTCCAGTGGTTAAGACTCCATGCTTCCACTGCAAGGGGCACAGGTTCGACCCCTGGTCAAGGAACTAAAATCCCTCATGCTGAGCAGTGCAGCCAAAAAAAAATAATAGAAGTTATCCAGGTAAAGTAGGCAGAGGTGAGAAGGGGACAGCAGGGGAGCTGAGTGGCCATGGTGGGTTTGAGGTGCCAATGAGACATCAAGATAGAGAAACCAGGTGGTGCATTGAATGTATGTGTCTGGAGCCCAGAAAGAAAGGCTGGAACCACAGCCAGGGGGCCTCCAACTCCAACACGTAAGTCAGGAAGAGGAGGAAAAACCATTGAAAGACTAATAAGGGGAGGCCAGAGACACAGGCAGAAAACCAGGAAAGGATATGTTATAGAAGAAAGCTTTTCAAGAAGCAGCCAATCAGTTTCCAAGACTGACCAGGAGGCCCATCCTCTTGCCGCCCACATCTCCTCAGTGCTGGGAAGTGAGCAGCCTGGACTGACTACACAAGCTTCCTGTAGGACAGACAAACTACTGTTTTTTTCATTTTGAATTAGTATAAAACCTTTCTTCCTAAGGAATTTTCTACTTCAAAGTTAACCATGTTGATCTGAGTAGCAATTAGTGTTTGATTTTGTGGGTGTTTTCATTTATGACACTCAGATTTTAAAAGATAAACTCTACCTAATCTCAGTTTCATTTTAGGCCTCAGTGTCACAATGCTCTCCCAGTTTAGAGTATCGGAGGGAAAGAGTCTGGAGCTAGGATTTCAGTGGCTTAATAAACAAAAGATCTAGTAACATGAAATTAGATCTTGATTACTTTTGCCAGTGAGGGGTAGGAATACATGAATAAAATTAATGGAACCTAAAACCCCAAGTTCAACCTTTTTTCCAATTAAATATTTATTTTTTAAATTACTAAATAAATACAGAAAATCTTACAGTAATCTCACTGTCAGTTTCCTTTTACCCTGATCTGGAAGAGATGAAGCTGCTGAAAAGATGCGGGGGGGGGGGGGGGGGGGGCGGGAATTGATAACGTGCCGGATAACCTAAAAATTGAGAAATCAACTCCTCAATAATATTAATATAGCCATCTCTTACTGCTTCAGGTTAGATCTCCAAAGAGTGCTCCTGTTTCTAATTTTTTTTAACAAGCTTTTATTGAATATTTACCCAGTACAAGACACATGCTAGAATTACAAAATGAAAAAGACATTGTCTTGTCCTGAGGGGTCTTAGATACCACCAGTGAGACAACAAGCTACAAGGTTGAATGCACTAAGTCTAACAGAATCACTGACAAAACGGTGGAGCACAGGGGAGGGAATGACTTACATTCCAATGTGTGTGGCGCCCAGGGAAGGAAGTGGATCAGGGAGGCCTTCGTGGAGGATGATGAGAAGTAACGACAGGTTAAGACAGGAATAAAGACACAGACCTACTAGAGAATGGACTTGAGGACACGGGGAGGGGGAAGGGTAAGCTGGGACGAAGTGAGAGAGTGGCATGGACATATATACACTACCAAACGTAAAATAGATAGTTAGTGGGAAGCAGCCGCATAGCACAGGGAGATCAGTTCGGTGCTTTCTGACCGCCTGGAGGGGTGGGAAAGGGAGGGTGGGAGGGAGGGAGACGCAAGAGGGAAGAGATATGGGAACATATGTATAACTGATTCACTTTTTTATAAAGCAGAAACTAACACACCATGGTAAAGCAATTATACTCTAATAAAGAAGTAAAAAACAAAAAAAAAGAAGTAACGACAGAACATTCTGGGTGAAGGAAGAGCAGGAACAGGACTTTGCAGTTACTCTGTGAGCCTGAGGTAAAACTCTTGATTGATTTGACTGAAACGAGCAGGTGCGTGAGGAAAGGTTGGAAGAGTGGGTAGGAAAATCTGTTGGGGCTGAAACATGAAGGATCTTGAGGATGGACTGTATTTTTCATGAAAATGGGGAAGCTTTCTGAGAACTGAAGTGCCGAGATCGGCTTTGTGAGTTAGAAAGAAAAGTGTGGCAACAATGTAAGTCACGGGTTTAGGATGAAAGAGACTGGAGACAGGGAAAACCCCCTTAGGCGGTTATTGAAATGACCAAGTTCAGGGTTGCCCAACATGTTCCAAGGAACACTGGTATTCTGATCAAAAGAAAGGCGGGGGAGGACAGTCTTCCTGGGGAGTCATAATGCACATTAGCGTATTAGGTGCTTTTAGATGTCCTGCAGTAAAAACCTAACTTTGCACAACGCAGTGTATCCCAAACTCATCTGACCAAAGCATCTTTGTTGTGATGGTGGTTGTAGAACATCTATTAATACTCAGTAAGACTCTAGGGTTAAACAGGGTATAGCTCGTGAAATGTAGTTCAGGTAGTAGATGATGAGGTTCTGAACTAGGATATAGCAATATAAGATATAGCAATCAGTCCTGTATTCAGTATTTAAAATCTTGAAATATTTCCAATACGATGATTTCCTCAGTTCAGTGATTTCTCTTTGTATCCTGTATACAGGAAAAGCCAAAGATGAGAATTTGGGGCCACGTCAGGAACTGGGGATCTTGGGTTCTGCTGGAGGGCTGAGGGAGTGACAGGAGAGGCTGGGGACAAGAGAATTGGTTAAAAGGCTGGTTAAGAAGCTGTTGGGGGGGCTTCCCTGGTGGCGCAGTGGTTAAGAATCCGCCTGCCAGTGCAGGGGACATGGGTTCTATCTCTGGTCCAGGAAGATCCCACATGCCGCGGAGCAACTAAGCCCGTGTGCCACAAATACTGAGCCTGCGCTCTAGAGCCCGCGAGCCACAGCTACTGAGCCCACATGCCGCAACTACTGAGCCTGCGCTCTAGAGCCCGCGAGCCACAACTACTGAAGCCCACGTGCCACAACTACTGAAGCCGTGCGCCTAGAGCTCGTGCTCCGCAACAAGAGAAGCCACCACAGTGAGAAGCCTGCAGACCGCCAGAAAGAGTAGCCCCCGCTCGCCGTAACTAGAGAAAGCCCACGCACAGCAATAAAGACCCCGCGAAGCCAAAAATAAATAAATAAATTTATAAAAAAAAAAAAGAAGCTGTTTGGCACCAGGTGTCATCACCACCCCAGAAAGCCAAGCGACTTTCCCTTTCTCCCAACCCTGCAGGAAACAGGAAGTAAAGGCAAATTATACCTCCAGTAAAAATACACTGTAGAGGGCTTCCCTGGTGGCGCAGTGGTTGAGAGTCTGCCTGCCAATGCAGGGGACACGGGTTCGTGCCCCGGTTCAGGAAGATCCCACATGCCGCGGAGCGGCTGAGCCCGTGAGCCATGGCCACTGAGCCTGCATGTTCGGAGCCTGTGCTCCGCAACGGGAGAGGCCACAACAGTGAGAGGCCCGCGTACCACAAAAAGAAAAAATATACATATATACAATGTAGAAGAAAGGAACTGTAACCATCCTACACTGCTTAGTTTAGGCATAATAATGTAATCATTTAATATTGACTTTAAAAAGAAAGGCTGTACTACATTCATATTGAGAGGTGGCAGGGTATGAGAGAGCTCTAGGTCCTTGCTGACCAGAGAGAAAGTAAACACCGTGATCTAAGGTTGATGAGTCAAGAATCCATGGTATAAGCATGCTATTTAGATAGAGGTGAACACCAGAAAAAACAATTACATTAGAAGGAGATGCCTCTGTGTAGTAGCAACATGGCTAGGGGAGGGAAACACTGATTTTGTTGCATTTTAATACTATTTTATTCTTAAAACAGTTATATAGGGCTTGCCTCGTGGCGCAGTGGTTGAGAGTCCGCCTGCTGATGCAGGGGACACGGGTTCATGCCCCGGTCCAGGAAGATCCCACAGGCCGCGGAGCGGCTGGGCCCGTGAGTCATGGCCACTGAGCCTGAGCGTCGGGAGCCTGTGCTCCGCAACGGGAGAGGCCACAGCAGTGAGAGGCCCGCGTACCGCAAAAAAAAAAAAAAAAAAGTTATATAAAAATAACTTGATAAAAATTCCAAGATTTGCAGTGATAAAGAGCAAAGCTTTATGCATTACCTAAAGATGAAGACCTTTCTTTTTTTTTTTTTTTTTTTTTTTTGCGGTATGCGGGCCTCTCACTGTTGTGGCCTCTCCCATTGCAGAGCACAGGCTCCGGTCGTGCAAGCCCAGTCGGCCATGGCCTACGGGCCTAGCCGCTCCGCGGCATGTGGGATCCTCCCAGACCGGGGCACGAACCCGTGTCCCCTACATCGGCAGGAGGACTCTCAACCACTGCGCCACCAGGGAACCCCGAAGACCATTCTTTTATTCAAGACACATGGCAAAAGGTACCTTCTGTGCTAGTCTGGATCATCTGTGTAGAGTTCTCTTTGAGATGTCCAGGTAAAAGCTACCGAAGGCACAAGCTATATTTTGATAATGATTCTCCCTATGAATTATTTATCATATTTTTATATAGTGGAAAACTACCTGGCAACTGGTATATCATGGTTACATTGTGGATACAGATGGTTAATAAGCAGGGACTGCTATATTTGATTCAATAAAATAATTCTAAACCAGAAGCTGAAGTCACTTTAGAAAGCAGCTTACTACAGTAAAAGGAGAAAGGAAATCACTGTGGCCCTAGCACCTAGAGACCCTGGAAAAGCTGACATTTCTGCGCATGCATAGGAATCCCAGTCAAGCACCGGGCAACGGAAAACCCAAGAAAAAGTGATTTAACTTGAACGCCTTTAAAGAGATTCATGTGAGCTACTCCTATGACAACACAGATGGATTACACACCAATGAAGTTAGTTTGAGGCTAAGAGTTCATTTAAATATGAGATGGCTCCTTTTAAACTCTGTGAGTTGAAAAATCCATGACTGTTGCGTACCTGTTTGCATTTTTTTTTTAAGGATCTTCCAGAAAAGGATCATCTCACTTTCCCATGACAGCCTACGCCTGGAGGGAGCTTCGGTACTACACCTGCACAGCTAAAGAAGAGGCCTTGTTCATAAAGGCTGGGCCAGGGATTCTGCAAGAAGCTCAGAACATGACTTAAGGCTCTGTGTGAAGTCGTCGGATTTTGACACATATGCAAATAACTTCCCCTGCCATCCTTCACTGATCAAGCAACACCGGGAGTCAAAAGCACTTTTACAGTCCTGGGACTCTAGGGACACACCGCTTAGGGGACTGCTGGTGCTTACTACCTCCACCTTGGATGTGTTGAAAGAGTGACAGATCAGTAAAAACTGAGGGGTGAGCAACCCTGATGACTCATCTGTGAGTCCATTCAACATTGTGTGCCAGAACTGGGAGGACAAAGGGAATCTTTGAAAGGCCCGGTACTCAAGAAGCTCACAGCCCAGATTCATAACAGATGATTACATACCAGTCTTTTACAGAGGTAAGCAGCTGAGGCCGGGAGCATGGAGGCCTATTAATCACAGGCTTCACAGAGGAGCACCCGTCTTCGTCAGACCCCTCTCTGCCTTTTGTCGACAGATCCTGCCTTACTGTGATGTGAGCACTGAAAAAGTCAAAATTTGGTAGGACTGAGAAAATTTTAAATCTGCCTTGCCATTACCCAGGCTAGGATAACAGACACAGTGAAAGGCAGCTGCAAAATAACAAGAAAAGCCTCTCTCCCCGTGACACACTACAGCTGTAAAGTATCAGAATCACACCCTTCTTTGCATGACTCCTGCTTTCTTAACTCACTGAAAGCATTTGTTCTCTAAAATCATAGATTATCAGAAACTTTCCTATTTGAAATTATATCCATAAAAATGAAACATTCCATTCCTGATTGAGAATCCAAGCCACTTTGACACAGAGCAGCAGCCTTGATTTACAACCCAGGTGTAAAGCTTCAGAAAAGGAGTTGTGGACACAACATTCCACACCTAAACTTTTACTTTCCAGGGAAACATCACTCTGAGCTCAGTTCAACAGTTTAAGCCTGACACTGACCACATGAGCCCTGCTTTGCTTTCAGCCTGTCACTGCTTCTTTGAAATTTTATCTCCACCATTCCCTCAAATCTTGTATTTTTAAAATTTTTTTAAATTTATTTATCTGCTCCAGGTCTTAGTTGTGGCACGAGGGGTCTCGGTTGTGATATGCGGAATCTAGTTCCCTGACCAGGGATCGAACCCCGGCCCCCTGCATTTGGAGCGTGGAGTCTTAACCACTGGACCACCAGGGAGGTCCCTCAGGTCCAGTATTAACTCTATACTTTGTTTGGTCCTCTGGTGAGTAGCCTCCCTCATTGTAATGGGTTAATAAACCTGACTTTGTCACATTACTGGTCTGTGGATGGGCTAAGACAGCATCATAATCTATGAGAGCCTTGTTGATTTCCAGAATCCTATAGTAACAATCTAGATAGTATTTGGGATATGACTATACAGCTGTGGCAGAGGAAAGGATTTGTACCTGAGGTTTAGTTTCTTAGTACATCTACCCATTTGTTAGCTTGAAATTTGATTCCATGCTTGAATTACAATGATTGAAATGTGATAACTGCACTTAAAGAGTCTTAAAGTCTACTACAAATAAATAAATAAATAAATTTATAAAAAAAAAAAAGAAGCTGTTTGGCACCAGGTGTCATCACCACCCCAGAAAGCCAAGCGACTTTCCCTTTCTCCCAACCCTGCAGGAAACAGGAAGTAAAGGCAAATTATACCTCCAGTAAAAATACACTGTAGAGGGCTTCCCTGGTGGCGCAGTGGTTGAGAGTCTGCCTGCCAATGCAGGGGACACGGGTTCGTGCCCCGGTTCAGGAAGATCCCACATGCCGCGGAGCGGCTGAGCCCGTGAGCCATGGCCACTGAGCCTGCATGTTCGGAGCCTGTGCTCCGCAACGGGAGAGGCCACAACAGTGAGAGGCCCGCGTACCACAAAAAGAAAAAATATACATATATACAATGTAGAAGAAAGGAACTGTAACCATCCTACACTGCTTAGTTTAGGCATAATAATGTAATCATTTAATATTGACTTTAAAAAGAAAGGCTGTACTACATTCATATTGAGAGGTGGCAGGGTATGAGAGAGCTCTAGGTCCTTGCTGACCAGAGAGAAAGTAAACACCGTGATCTAAGGTTGATGAGTCAAGAATCCATGGTATAAGCATGCTATTTAGATAGAGGTGAACACCAGAAAAAACAATTACATTAGAAGGAGATGCCTCTGTGTAGTAGCAACATGGCTAGGGGAGGGAAACACTGATTTTGTTGCATTTTAATACTATTTTATTCTTAAAACAGTTATATAGGGCTTGCCTCGTGGCGCAGTGGTTGAGAGTCCGCCTGCTGATGCAGGGGACACGGGTTCATGCCCCGGTCCAGGAAGATCCCACAGGCCGCGGAGCGGCTGGGCCCGTGAGTCATGGCCACTGAGCCTGAGCGTCGGGAGCCTGTGCTCCGCAACGGGAGAGGCCACAGCAGTGAGAGGCCCGCGTACCGCAAAAAAAAAAAAAAAAAAGTTATATAAAAATAACTTGATAAAAATTCCAAGATTTGCAGTGATAAAGAGCAAAGCTTTATGCATTACCTAAAGATGAAGACCTTTCTTTTTTTTTTTTTTTTTTTTTTTGCGGTATGCGGGCCTCTCACTGTTGTGGCCTCTCCCATTGCAGAGCACAGGCTCCGGTCGTGCAAGCCCAGTCGGCCATGGCCTACGGGCCTAGCCGCTCCGCGGCATGTGGGATCCTCCCAGACCGGGGCACGAACCCGTGTCCCCTACATCGGCAGGAGGACTCTCAACCACTGCGCCACCAGGGAACCCCGAAGACCATTCTTTTATTCAAGACACATGGCAAAAGGTACCTTCTGTGCTAGTCTGGATCATCTGTGTAGAGTTCTCTTTGAGATGTCCAGGTAAAAGCTACCGAAGGCACAAGCTATATTTTGATAATGATTCTCCCTATGAATTATTTATCATATTTTTATATAGTGGAAAACTACCTGGCAACTGGTATATCATGGTTACATTGTGGATACAGATGGTTAATAAGCAGGGACTGCTATATTTGATTCAATAAAATAATTCTAAACCAGAAGCTGAAGTCACTTTAGAAAGCAGCTTACTACAGTAAAAGGAGAAAGGAAATCACTGTGGCCCTAGCACCTAGAGACCCTGGAAAAGCTGACATTTCTGCGCATGCATAGGAATCCCAGTCAAGCACCGGGCAACGGAAAACCCAAGAAAAAGTGATTTAACTTGAACGCCTTTAAAGAGATTCATGTGAGCTACTCCTATGACAACACAGATGGATTACACACCAATGAAGTTAGTTTGAGGCTAAGAGTTCATTTAAATATGAGATGGCTCCTTTTAAACTCTGTGAGTTGAAAAATCCATGACTGTTGCGTACCTGTTTGCATTTTTTTTTTAAGGATCTTCCAGAAAAGGATCATCTCACTTTCCCATGACAGCCTACGCCTGGAGGGAGCTTCGGTACTACACCTGCACAGCTAAAGAAGAGGCCTTGTTCATAAAGGCTGGGCCAGGGATTCTGCAAGAAGCTCAGAACATGACTTAAGGCTCTGTGTGAAGTCGTCGGATTTTGACACATATGCAAATAACTTCCCCTGCCATCCTTCACTGATCAAGCAACACCGGGAGTCAAAAGCACTTTTACAGTCCTGGGACTCTAGGGACACACCGCTTAGGGGACTGCTGGTGCTTACTACCTCCACCTTGGATGTGTTGAAAGAGTGACAGATCAGTAAAAACTGAGGGGTGAGCAACCCTGATGACTCATCTGTGAGTCCATTCAACATTGTGTGCCAGAACTGGGAGGACAAAGGGAATCTTTGAAAGGCCCGGTACTCAAGAAGCTCACAGCCCAGATTCATAACAGATGATTACATACCAGTCTTTTACAGAGGTAAGCAGCTGAGGCCGGGAGCATGGAGGCCTATTAATCACAGGCTTCACAGAGGAGCACCCGTCTTCGTCAGACCCCTCTCTGCCTTTTGTCGACAGATCCTGCCTTACTGTGATGTGAGCACTGAAAAAGTCAAAATTTGGTAGGACTGAGAAAATTTTAAATCTGCCTTGCCATTACCCAGGCTAGGATAACAGACACAGTGAAAGGCAGCTGCAAAATAACAAGAAAAGCCTCTCTCCCCGTGACACACTACAGCTGTAAAGTATCAGAATCACACCCTTCTTTGCATGACTCCTGCTTTCTTAACTCACTGAAAGCATTTGTTCTCTAAAATCATAGATTATCAGAAACTTTCCTATTTGAAATTATATCCATAAAAATGAAACATTCCATTCCTGATTGAGAATCCAAGCCACTTTGACACAGAGCAGCAGCCTTGATTTACAACCCAGGTGTAAAGCTTCAGAAAAGGAGTTGTGGACACAACATTCCACACCTAAACTTTTACTTTCCAGGGAAACATCACTCTGAGCTCAGTTCAACAGTTTAAGCCTGACACTGACCACATGAGCCCTGCTTTGCTTTCAGCCTGTCACTGCTTCTTTGAAATTTTATCTCCACCATTCCCTCAAATCTTGTATTTTTAAAATTTTTTTAAATTTATTTATCTGCTCCAGGTCTTAGTTGTGGCACGAGGGGTCTCAGTTGTGATATGCGGAATCTAGTTCCCTGACCAGGGATCGAACCCCGGCCCCCTGCATTTGGAGCGTGGAGTCTTAACCACTGGACCACCAGGGAGGTCCCTCAGGTCCAGTATTAACTCTATACTTTGTTTGGTCCTCTGGTGAGTAGCCTCCCTCATTGTAATGGGTTAATAAACCTGACTTTGTCACATTACTGGTCTGTGGATGGGCTAAGACAGCATCATAATCTATGAGAGCCTTGTTGATTTCCAGAATCCTATAGTAACAATCTAGATAGTATTTGGGATATGACTATACAGCTGTGGCAGAGGAAAGGATTTGTACCTGAGGTTTAGTTTCTTAGTACATCTACCCATTTGTTAGCTTGAAATTTGATTCCATGCTTGAATTACAATGATTGAAATGTGATAACTGCACTTAAAGAGTCTTAAAGTCTACTACAAATAAATAAATAAATAAATAAATAAGATATATGGAAAATTTGCATTCGGAGAAAAAACTTTCCCGAAGAAGAGTTTGAGCTAACAAAGAGTTAAAACCTCAGAGGGCTGAATTCCTGGCCAATTCATACCAATCGTGTAAGACTCAGCTCAAACATTTCCTCCTCTCCAGAGCTGTCCCGAGTCCTTCCTTTTCTGTACTCTGGTGGCACCTGGTGTTACATTTGTGCCATGGCCGACACCACACAATATTGTGATTGTTTACCTGTTTTCGCCACTCATCTCAACTCGTTGAGAGCAGGCCCCTGTCTGTAAATTCCTAGCACCTGACACAATCCCAGGCAGAGAGGAGCTCAGTTAATGTTGATGAACTAATGAATGAAGGGGAGACTGGCAGCAAGAAAACCAGTTGGCAGGTGGTTGTAATGGTCCAAAAGGGATGGAAATGACCTGGACTCAGCGTGACTAGAGGAAAATGATAGATAAGTAGGGGACATTTGAAAGGAAGATGGAAAAAAAACAAAAAAGACTCGATAACTAAGTGGAAGTGGGAAACAAAGAAAAATTTTCAATTTTAAGCCTACACAGCTAGGAAGTGGATACCACAACAGGCATAAAGGAATCCTAGAGTAGACAATTTTTTCAGTTTTGGGGTTTTCGGGTTTTTTTTTTTTCTTTGGCCATGTCCTGTGTGGCATACAGGATCTTAGTACCCCGACCAGGGATCGAACCTGAGCCCCTTGCAGTGGAAGCCTGGAGTCTTAACCACTGGACTGCCAGGGAAGTCCCTGTTCAGTTTTAGATAAGCAGATTTTGCAAGGTCCTAGGAAAATCCAGTGTGCTTCTAGACATTCAGAATTAGAGTCAAGGCTCAAAATAGACTTGGGAATCATTAACACTGAGACTGAAACTTTTGAAAAAGTGGATGAACATTCTAAGGAAGAGACTATGCACTGAATGGTTGAGGGACTGAAACTTGGAGAATGAAAAGGTCTAGAGGAAAAGAAGTAAAAAGGCAACAAAGAGCGTGTTCACAGAGGAACAGGGCAGTACAATATCCTGCACAGCAATGGAGAAGGACCACCTGCAGGTGAGAGGAGGAAAACCCAAGAAAGTCACCTGAAAAACTATCAGAACTCCAAGTTCAGCACGGTAGTGAGTTATAAAATACAGCAATTGCTTACAACAATCAGTGGCTTTCCTCCAACTATTACCTGTTAGAAAATATAATGGACAAAAGATACAATTTGCAATAGTGAAAACAAAAATACCTAGGAGTAAACTTTGAAAACGTGTGGTAAATTTTACAAAGTTACAAAAACCGAAAGATTTTTTTTTAATATTTATTTATTTATTTATTTATTTATTTATCTGGCTGAGCCAAGTCTCAGTTGCAGCATGCAGGATCTTTAGTCGCAGCATGTGATCTCTTAGTTGCAGCATGTGATCTCTTGGTTGCGGCATGTGGGATCTAGATGGAACCCGGTTCCCCTGCATTGGGAGCGTGGAGTCTTAGCCACTGGACCACCAGGGAAGTCCCCAAAACTGAAAGATTTTAACAATGAAGAGATGTAGTAGATGGGAAACACTGTATTATGAAATGTTAGTGTCCTCCAAATTTACACATTAAATACAATTTAAAGCCAAAATAAATTCCAAGTGGACCAATGAGATACTTGAAAAATAAAAAACAGATAAAAGATGTATAAATGGGGAGAAAAGGGAGAATGTGTCCTAGGCATAATCCCAAAAGCAGGACTAGTAAAAAAAAAAAAAGATTGATAGATATGACCAAAAGCAGGACTAGTAAAAAAAAAAAAAAAAAAAAAGATTGATAGATATGATCGTGAACGAACCTGATCCTAGACCCCAAGCACCCCAGCTCAGGCCTTTAAAATGTCCTCCCCAGTCCTTGGATCTGTGATCCTTACAATCTGCCCCCCCCCCAGCCCCCAACACCAACCCTGGCCTTAGCTCAAGGTATTTCTATCCCTTGTACAGATGAATCATCTGTAAGTATTTGCCAGTGACCTTCACAATCCCACTGTAGGTGAAGCAACACTACAGATTCTCAAATTCCGAAACCACTCCCACAGCCTTGTGATACAGCTAGCCCTCAGCCCTGGCTGAGAAATAGGATCAAGATAAAAACACAACCAGGCCATGGCTGGCACTGATAAGCCCAAAGCCAAAATTCCACACCATGAGTGTGTTTGGGCTGGGGTTGTTCCTGTCCTAGAAGTAACAGCAACACACCCCACCTGACCAAAAACAGGGACCAAAAGCAGGGGAAAGATAGTAGCAAGTACCTATTAGGATAAATGTTCAAATGTTCTCTGGCTTGTTTTTTCCTTGTCTTAAGAAAAAACAGGGACTTCCCTGGTAGCACAGTGGAGAGGAGTCCACTTTCCCAATGCAGGGGACCCGGGTTCAATCCCTGGTCAGGGAACTAGATCCCACATGCAAGCCGCAGCTAAGAGTTCGCATGCCACAGTAAGGAGCCCACTGGCCGCAACTAAGGAGCCCACATGCTTCAAGTAAGACCTGGTGCAACCAAATAAATAAATTTTTTTTAAAAGAGAAGTTATTACACAGCCTCACACCATACACAAAAATAAACTCAAAATGGCTTAAAGACTTAAATAAAAAAATAAATAAACAATCCTGCATAGTGGTTCTCAAACTTCAGAGCACATCAGAATCACCTTGCAGGTTTGTTAAAAAGATGGCTGGGGGCTTCCCTGGTAGCACATTGGTTGGGAGTCCAGCTGCCAGTGCAGGGGATCCGGGTTTGATCCCTGGTCAGGGAGAATCCCATGTGCTGTGGAGCAAGTATGCCCTCAAGCCATAACTACTGAGCCCGCATGCCACAACTACTGAAGTCTGCATGCCTGGAGCCCATGCTCTGCAACAGGACAGGCCACTGCAATGAGAAGCCCGCACACCACAACAAAGAGTAGCCCCTGCTCGCCGCAACTAGAGAAAGACCACGCACAGCAACAAAGACCCAATGCAGCCAAAAATAAATTAATTAATTATTTAGGAAAAAAAAAAAAGATGGCTGGGTCCCACCCCCCATGGCCTGGAGTGGGACCTGAAGGTTTGCATGTCTACAGGTGAGTTAAACCAAATTTTGAAAGAAAAATCATCACAATCTTATACAAAATCTTTCAGAGCACAGAAAAATAGAGCTCTCCCCACCTTGTTCTATGACAGGATATAACCTTGATCCTAGAAACAGATAAGAACAGCTAAGAAAGGACAAGTACTGGACAACATCACTTGAGAACATAGGTAGAAAAATTAAAATTGACAATCTGATTCTAAAATTTATATAGAAATACAAAGGGCCTAGGATAGCCGAAACAACTTTAAAAATACCAAAACTAGAGGGATTATACTACCTGATTTCAAAGCTTATTATAAAGCTATAGTAATTAAGACAATGTGGTATTAGCATAAATATAGACCTATATTTCAATGAAACAGAATAGAGTCAAGAAACAGACCTACACACATATGATCATTTCATTTTCAACAAAGGTCCCAAGGCAATTCAATGGGAAGGATAATCTTTTCAACAAATGGTGCAGGAACACTATTGGGTAGCTATATACAAAAAAAAAAACCAAAAAAACACTCAACCTTTATCCCACATCACATACAAAAACTGACTTAAGACGGATCACAGACATGAATGTAGGAACTTAAAGTGTAAAACTTGTACTTTTATTATTTTTGGCCGTGCTGCATGGCACGTGGGACCTTAGTTTCCCAACCAGGTATCGAATCTGTGCCCCCCGCAGTAGAGGAGCGGAGTCTTAATCACTGCACCACCAGGGAAGTCCCTAAAGTATAAAACTTGTACATGAAGGGACTTCCTGGTGGTCCAGTGGTTAGAATCCACCTTCCAATGCAGGGGACGCCGCTAGATCCCTGGTCGGGGAACTAAGATCCCACATGCCGTGGGGCAACTAAACCCACGCCTGGAGCCACAACTACTGAGTTCGTGCACTCTAGAGCCCATACACCACAACTAGAGAAGCCCACACGGCACAACTAGAGAGAAGCCCACAACGAAGACCCAGCGCAGCCAAAAAAAAAAAGAAAACTTGTAGAGGAAAATAGGAGAAAATCTTAGTGACCTTGGGTTTTGCAAAGATTTCTTAAATATGACACAAAAAGAAAACATTGATAAGTTGGACCTCATCAAAATGTAAAACTTTTGCTCTGTTAACTAAAATGAAAAGGCAAGCCACAGACTGAGACAAAATATTGGCAAAATACATACCCAACAAAGTAGACCCAATTTTAAAATAGACAGTTCACCAAAGATGGCAAGTAAGCATAAGAAAAGGTGATCAAAATCAATTAGTTAATAGGGAAATGCAAATTGAAACCATAATGAGAAATCTCTACACACCCAATTGAATGGCTACAATTTAAAAGACAGACTAGGGACTTCCCTGGTGACCCAGTGGTTAGGATATGGCACTTTCACTGCCTGCTAGGCCCCAGTTTCAATCCCTGGTCCTGGTGGGGGAACTAAGATCCCACAAGCCATGAGCTGCAGCCAAAAAAAAGACAGACTTAAAAAATAAAAAGACAGACTATACCAAATGTTGATGTGCACCAGCTGGAACTCTAATACACTGCTGGTAGGAATGCAAAGGGTTGCCATCACTTTTGAAAATAGTTTGGAAGTTTCTCAAAAAGTGATACATATACCAACATGCAACCTAACCATCCTACTCCAAAATGTTTACCAAAGAGAAACGAAGGCATGTGCCCCTACAAAGACATGTATATGAACATTTATAGCGGTGTTATTTGTAATGGCCAATAATTGGAAACATCCCAAATGTCTATCAACAGGTGATAAATAAATTGTAGTATAATCCATATGAAGTTCATACAATAGAATACTACTCAGCAATAAAAAGGAACGACTATCTATAATATGCAACAACATGGATGAATCTCCAAATAAGTAGTCTGAGGTCATACAAAGAGTATATACTGCATGATTCTATTTATAAAAAATTATGGAAAATGCAAATTATAGTGATAGATCAGTGGTTATCTGGGGTGAGGGGGTACAGAGGAAGAGATGGATTACCAAGGGACATGAGATAACTATCAGGGTGATAGATATGCTCAATATCTTGACTGTGGTGATGGTTTCATGGGTATATACATATGTCAAAAGTAATAAAACTGTACATTTTAATATGCATTTTATTGTATATGTTTATACTTTAATAAAGCTATAAAAACATTAAAATATGCAAAACAACTCCAGTGACATATAAAAACTATAATTTGAACCTAAAACTGCTTTTAAAAAATTCAGTCTATTAAAATAAACAAACCTATAATTTGGTCAGGGGAGAGGTTCCCAAGACCACCCCCAGATTCAATGATTCATTAGGAGGACTCACAGGACTCAGCGTGTAGTCACATTCATGGCTATGATTTATGACAGTGAAAGGGTACAAAGCAAAATCAGCAAAGGAAAAAGGCAAATGGGCAAAGTCCACAGAAAACCAGACACAAGCCGCCAAGAGTCCTCTCCCAGTGGAGTCACCAGGACACACTTAATTCCCCCAGTTGTGACAACACGTGTTCTCTACCAGAGAAGCTCATTAGAGACCCTGCTCCCAAGGTTTTTATTTGGGCCTGGTCACGTAGGCACCCTTGGTCTAGCAGTACCAAAATTCCAGACTCCCAGGAGGAAAGCCGGTGTTTAGCATAAACCACATTGTTTATACAAACAGTTTAGGCACAGTGAGTTATTTCTATCAGTTAGGGTGGTTGAAACCCTCCCCAGATTCTTAGTTTCCAGATGCCAGCCAGGGCCAACCTTGTAAGCAGGCTTTTCAAAGGATAGCAGTCAGGGGGACTTCCCTAGTGGTCCAGTGGGTAAGACTCCACACCCCCAATGCAGGAGGCCCAGGTTCGATCCCTTGTCAGGGAACTAGATCCCACATGCACGCTGCAACTAAGAAGTCTGCAACTAAGAGTTCACATGCCACAACTAAGAGGCCCACATGCTGCAACTAAAGATCCTGCATACCACAATGAAGATCCGAGTGCCGCAACTAAGACAAGGCACAGCCAAATAAATAAATAAATAATAAAAATTAATTGGCTTTAAATGGGAAAATTGTATACTGTGTGAATTATATCTCAACACAGCTCTTGTATTTTTTAAAATCAGTTAGGGTTGGTGAGTTTTGGTGAGTGGGGACAGTGCGACTGAGCATCTGCAGTTCCCAGGCTTGTACTGACAGCAGGGATGGCTCCACTTCCCATCTAAGGGAAAATACCAGATTTTTTTAAATATAGCAGATGTAGAGAGATATAATCTACATACCGTACAACTCACCCATTTAAAAACAACCTATTTTTTTATATATCAATCTTATATTCAGTCATCTTGCTAAATTCCTATATTCCTGAAAACCTGTCTGGGCTTTTTTAGGTAGAGAACTCTATCATCTATGAATAATGACATTTCTTTTTTCCTTTCCAATCCTTATACTTCTTTTTTTTTTTTTTTTGGCCGAGCCTCGTGGCTTATGGGATCTTAGTTCCCCAACCAGGGATGGAACCCGGGGCCCCAGCAGTGAAAGTGCCGAGTCCTAACCACTGGACCACCAGGGAATTCCCTAATTTATTTTTCTTATCTTACTCCACTGGCAAGGAGCACCAGAAAAAGCAACCTAGGCCAGACACTTACTAAAGTTTGGGCACTCTAACAGAGACCATGATAATGATATTGTTTAATTGTACCTTAAAAAATCCAAACATAATCTGGAGTTAGAAACAAAAACTAAGTTCAAAATTTTAAATCTGAAGATGCTCCACTTCAAGTGAAAACTCCATCCTTAAACAACAAGCTCTACCAGAGAGACTTAGAAGTTACATCCGTACTACCAGTGAAGGAACCATCAACAGACTCCACTGGTGTGCAGGGGTTTCAGGGTAAAGGAATTGAAAAATGTGGCAGTACTAAAACAAAAACAATGAATAAGCTTTCCCAATTCTCTAATTGTAGCACAATTAGTGATTATTTGAATTTGGATGAAATTACGGAAGATGATTTGCATAATGGTTAATGCTTGAGTAAAACAGAGGAACATTCTTTTGAGAGGAAGCACTAGACCCAGTATTAGTGATCCGACTTCAGTGAGAGCGAGGAAAATGAAGAACTCACTGTAAGTAGAAATGAAGGAAAGTTTGTTTTAAGTGAAGGAAAAGCCCCAGTAAAAAAGAATCCACCTAGGGCTTCCCTGGTGGCTCAGTTGTTGGGAGTCCGCCTGCCGATGCAGGGGACGCGGGTTCGTGCCCCGGTCCTAAAAGATCCCACATGCCGCGGAGTGGCAGGGCCAGTGAGCCATGGCCGCCGAGCCTGCGCGTCCGGTGCCTGTGCTCCGCAACGGGAGAGGCCCGCGCGTACCGCAAAAAAAAAAAAAAAAAAAAAAAAAGAACCCACATAAATAAAAATGTAATACTTTGAGGATACCAGTAGATGGGGCTGCTGTAGTAGCTAAAATAATCAACTCACACCAAAGTGTTTCTCTCACTTTAGAGCCTATAAGGAAACCATTACAAATATTCAGCCCCGCAGCTAAAAGCAAGAGGTCAAAAGATTCCACCAGCAGCATCAGGAAGTAGTGGCAAGAGCAGCAGACTACTTGTGAATGTTTGTATTAAGTCTTGATAACTGGTACAATGTTTTAAAATTCCAAGCATATTCCTATAGAACACAACATCTGCTGAAACAGAAATACAGTGAAATTGAGAGATCAGCACTTCTATTTAAGGCGTGGAGGAAAGCTATGTGAATGCCTATCTGTGCATGTGTCTGTCTGTTTAAACAATCACTTTGTATTAAATCAATAATATAGCAGGGCTTCCCTGGTGGCGCAGTGGTTGAGAGTCTGCCTGCCGATGCTAGGGGACACGGGTTCGTGCCCTGCCGCAGAGCGGTTAGGCCCGTGAGCCATGGCCGCTAGACCTGCGCGTCCGGAGCCTGTGCTCCACAACGGGAGAACGAGAGAGGCCCACTGTCAGAGGCCCGCATACCGCAAAAAAAAAAAAATAATAATAATAATAATATAGCAAGTGCTTCTCAGGTACTTAGTTAGCCCTACTATAATGCCAGGTAATATCTTTTTTAGGTAGATCTAAATTTATCATGAATAAATAGAGTTACAAGTATTTTATGTAAAGGTGTGAATTTTAATCATCTGCTAGTTATAACTATAATTTATATCATATATAGACATCATTTATATGTCTCAAACCTTGTTATCCATTAAAAATTAAAAATACCTAGCCTAGTTTATTGTGCTTTGTAAAAACATAGGTGTTAACACAAAAAAAGCAATCCAGAATTATGATTAAAGTGGGCATTTGCCTTTTTATTAAAAAGCAATTGCTCCTTCAATAGCTGAATGGCTAAACAAACTGTATCACATAGAGAAAGTGTAATACTACTCAGCAATAAACAAGGAATGACCTATTGACACATGCAAAAATTTGGATGGATCTCAGGGCATTATACTGAGTAGAAAAAAAAAAAACTATTCTCAAAAGACCACACACTGCGGTGGGAATGTAAATTGACACAGCCACTATGGAAAACAGAATGGAGGTTCCATAAAAAACTAAAAATAGAACTACCGTATGACCCAGCAATCCCACTACTGGGCATATACCCTGAGAAAAACATAATTCAAAAAGAGTCATGGGGCTTCCCTGGTGGCGCAGTGGTTGAGAGTTCGCCTGCCGGTGCAGGGGACACGGGTTCGTGCCCCGGTCCGGGAAGATCCCATATGCCGCAGAGCGGCTGGGCCCGTGAGCCATGGCCGCTGAGCCTGCGCATCCAGAGCCTGTGCCCCGCAACGGGAGAGGCCACAACAGTGAGAGGCCCGCGTACCGCAAAAAAAAAAAAAAAAAAAAAAGAGGGGGATGGGTGAGGTGGATGAAGAAGAGTTCATTGAGAACTTATCTATGAGACAGACTCACAGACATAGAGAACAGCCTTGTGTTTGCCGGGGGCGGGGGGAGGGATGGATTGGGAGGTTGGGGTGAGCAGATGCAACTATTATATAGAGAATGGATAAACAACAAGGTCCTACTGCATAGCTCAGGGAACTATATTCGATATCCCATAATAAACCATGATGGAAAAGAATGTATATCTATATATGCATAACTGAATCACTTTGCTATAGAGCAGAAATTAATACATTGTAAAACAACTATACTTCAATAAAATTAATTTTTTTTTAAAGTTCATTGAGGGGGCTTCCCTGGTGGCACAGTGGTTAAGAATCTGCCTGCCAATGCAGGGGACATTGGTTCGAGCCCTGGTCTGGGAAGATCCCACATGCCACAGAGCAACTAAGCCCGTGCACCACAACTACTGAGCCTGTGCTCTAGAGCCCGTGAGCCACAACTACTGAGCCCACGAGCCGCAACTACTGAAGCCCACGTGCCTAGAGCCTGTGCTCCGCAATAAGAGAAGCCACCGCAATGAGAAGCCCACGCACCGCAACAGACACAACGCAAAAATAAATAAATAAATAAATAAATAAAATTATTTTTAAAAAAAGTTCATTGAGATCTCAGACAACAGGGGAAAAGGGAGCCAAGGTATAGAATCTACCACATGGAATGGAGCAACTCTGTATCTGGAAGGTATGCTCATCACCTGAGGAAGGACTAAAGAAAGACAACATAAAGAAAAGACTTGGTAAAACTGGAAGAAGAAAAAAAAAAGATTTGGGGAGAGCATCTGGAGGGTACTGAGGAATTCAAAATTGTTCCCACTTTCTAGGTTAAGGTCTTACTCTCCTATTGATATGTTTCTTTGAGGGGTGGGAGGGCAGTATATTCCCATTGGAAGATGGTAGGAAATAAGATTCACCTTAATTGAAATGTGCTTTATCATCAACTTTGCTATTGCATAAAATAAAGGATGACAATTGTTATGGGCTTAATTGTATCCTCTCATAATTCATATGTTGAAATCCTAACCCCCAGTGCATCATAATGTGACTGTGCTTGGAGACAGGATCTGTAATGAGGTAATTAAGGTCAAGTGAGGTCATATAGGTAGGCCCTAATCCACTATGACTGCTATCCTTATTAAGAGGAGATGAGGACAGACCTGCATACACACAGAGAAAGATCATGTGAGGACACAGCAAGAAGGCAGCCTTCTGCTAGCCAAGGAAAGAAGACTCAAAAGAAACCAAACCTGCTGACCTTGATCTTGGGCTCTCAGCCTCCAGAACTGGCAGAAAATAAATTTCTGTTGTTTAAGCCACTGAGTCTGTGGTATTTTGTTATGGCAGTCCTAGCAATACATCAATCTAAATAAAAAGTACTCTGCCTTGAGTTGCTTTCATGCCAAAGAAACTTTCCTGTGCTTCCCTAGGTCTCATAAGCCAACATCTATTAAGAGATAGTAAAATCTGTCATGCTATTAAGAATTATTGAAATTGCTTAATTATCTGAATATGGGATGTTGATAAACTACTGCCAACTTTTTGTCCCCTTACTGATCCATAGGAAGACTCAGACAAATCCAATTTATCCATTTGGCACTGCAGGCAGAGTGCCCAGGGCCCACAAGCTTTTCCAGAAAAGAAAATGTACAAGAAAATGTCTGAGATCTGGGCATGAAAAGGGCAGGTACCAGTTCTAAATAAGCAAACAAAACTACAAAATTAAGAGATGCTTTATTAAATTTATATATAAACTTCATTAATTTTTCATTTTAAAACACATACGAATTTCCCTACATTTGAAAATAATGAGGACTTTAGCTTTTTGCATTTCTCAGGAATTCTCACATATGCACAATGATTGCTTAAAACTCACATCAAATCATGAGTCAACACACTCAAATAATTTCAAAAACAAGAATAATCCATTCAAAACATTTTTGAGAAAAATTTTCAACATTGGATATGGGTGCATCTTAATATTTGATGACACGGGGTAGGGTCTCCCTTTTCTCCCTCCATTCCCTAACTGCCTGTCTCCTTCAGCTCCAAATCACTAATCATAGTTCAGAGAGGCGGGGGCAGTGATTCCTGCAAGGGAGGGCTGGGGGGTTGTGAGGGCAAAACTTCCAGGGGCTAGGAGGATGAGGAGCTCAGAAAAGAAGCAAACACAGGGACTTCCCTGGCAGTCCAGTGGTTAAGAAACTGTGCTTCCGCTGCAGGGGGCACAGGTTCCATCCCTGGCTGGGGAACTAAGATCCTGCATGCTGTGAGGTGCAGTCAAAAAAAAAAAAAAAGAAGCAAGCACAAACAGGTCGTGTATGATATACATGGAAATGCAGAACATATAAGCCTAAATACATCCTGGACCCTTTAAAACGTAAGTGACAGATTTAACAAGTAGTGTATCTAATGCTGTATTTCCACATCTAGAGGCAGGAGGCCACCTCTAGAGAGCAGCCCCTGGCTTACATCCAGCAAGAAAACAGCAACTTCAGTCCTACAACATTGCAACAACTTGCAGTAGCTTGGAAGTGGAGTAGCTAGTGGAATCTTCCCCAGTCAAGTCTCCAGATAAGACTCCAACCTAGCCAACAACTTGATTACAACCTTCTCGGACCCTCAGTAGATGACACTGCTAAGCCATGCCCAGACTCCTGACTCACAAAAACTATGGGATGACAAATATATGTCACTTTATGCCACTAGGTTTGTGGTCATCTGTTCCACAGCAATAAAAACTAATACAGTGAGCCAAGCTAGGCCCACGTTTATTTAAGCCTCATTTAAATATTAAATAATTTATGCTTCACTTAAGAAAGGAATTGGGGCAGATTAAGGCTACAAGTGGTCCTTTAAGGTTCATGTGTAGCTGTTTAACACACAGATTAGAGGAAAACAATTAAAATTACAAAATGTGAGAAGGTTATGGTGAAAAGCACTATGATTGTTGAATAATCTGAATGTAATCAAATTGTAAATAACAGCATCCTAAGAAAACAAAAGAAAAAAATACTCAAAGGTATGCATTAAAACTGAGGTAGGGACTTCCCTGGCAGTCCAGTGGTTAAGACTGTGCTTCTGGGACTTCCCTGGTGGCGCAGTGGTTAAGAATCCACCTGCCAGTGCAGGGGACACGGGTTCGATCCCTGGTCTGGGAAGATCCCAGATGCCGCAGAGCAACTAAGCCTGTGTGCCACAACTACTGAGCCTGCGCTCTAGAGCCCGCAAGCCACAACTACTAAGCCCACGAGCTACAACTACTGAACCCTCATGCCTACTGAAGCCCGCGTGCCTAGAGCCCATGCTCCGCAACAAGAGAAGCCACCGCAATGAGAAGCCCATACACTGCAATGAAGAGTAACCCCCGCTCACTGCAACTAGAGAAAGCCTGCATGCGGCAACAAGGACCCAACACAGCCAAAAATAATTAATTTAATTTAAAAAAAAAAAAAAAAGACTCCATGCTTCCACTGCAGGGGGCATGCATTTGATCCCTAGTCGAAGAACTGAGATTCTGCATGCCAAGGGGCACAGACAAAAAAAAAAAGAGGCAGAAAAATTGTTGCAGCCCTCTCTGCTTGAAGTCAAAACAGTGTTGACCACCAATCTCCTTTAAGTAATATTTCAAGGATTTTTTTTAAGTTAAAGGGACATAAAGAATAATTGTACATAGTTTTATATTTTGTAATACTTAAATGTATTATAGTCTATTCATGGATCACTTTATATTTTCTTCTTGTTGCAACATCTTCATGGTTACCCTTTGGATTACAACTGTCATCTTACATTTCTAAGAAACTAGCTTGAACTCAGTTTTAGTAGTATACAAAACTGATTCTATACAGTTCTGTCCTTCCCCTTTATGTTGTTACTGTTACAAACTGTATCTTTAGACATTGTGATTTCCTGCCTCATGTTTATTATTTAGTCACATTCTGAGTAGGGCCTCCAACAATGTGCCTTTTTAATATCTGCTCCAGGTGATCTTTACGTGTAAGACCACTGAGATACTCCTACTGAAGTGGAAATAAGGGTACAATGAGGGTGGTGGAGCAATCTAGGAAGAAACTAGGGTTTGCAATGATAGTAAGACAGAAAGACATCTTGCAAAGTTACAATAAGGCAAACACAAGGTTAAAATAAACAGACTAGGGCTTCCCTGGTGGCGCAGTGGTTGACAGTCCGCCTGCCAATGCAGGGGACGCGGGTTCGTGTCCCGGTCCGGGAAGATCCCACATGCCGCGGAGCGGCTGGGCCCGTGAGCCATGGCCGCTGAGCCTGCGCGTCCGGAGCCTGTGCTCCGCAACGGGAGAGGCCACAACAGTGAGAGGCCCGCGTACCGCAAAAAAAATAAAATAAAAAATAAAATAAATAAACAGACTAATAGTGTTATTCTGTAACGTTATCATCTGGCAACATGTTGAAATGTTTAAAAGTATATATATTGCTTCCAACTGGACAGATATCAGCATATCATAAAAATTATCAAGTATGCTATTAAGACATTGGAAATTTCCTAAAAGCAAATTCTTTATCATTTTTTTACCTCCATCTAATTCTTACCAACACCACACCATTACTGGTTCCAGTTCACCTTCTGTGTAGCTTTTAGAAAGTGCAAAATACAAGGAGGTGGAAAGGATATGTTTTCCCTTCTGGAGGTGTATCATTCTCTGAGGGAGTATGCAGAGGTCCCCGTCAAGCTCTGTTGAGCCCTGACCTCTGTGGGGAATCACCGCTCTCCTTCAACGTTTTCATTTTATAAGTGGAAAACTGGGACTCAAAGGAACAGACCTGCCAAAGATTAGCGTTGCTGAGCCTGAATTAAAACCTATTTCCTTGGAATTTAAGAAAAAAAAAATGTCATGAAGAACCTAGGAGTAAAACAGGAATAAAGACACAGACCTACTAGAGAATGGACTTGAGGATATGGGGAGGGGGAAGGGTAAGCTGTGACAAAGCGAGAGAGAGGCATGGACATATATACACTACCAAACGTAAGGCAGATAGCTAGTGGGAAGCAGCCCCATAGCACAGGGAGATCAGCTCGGTGCTTTGTAACCACCTAGAGGGGTGGGATAGGGAGGGTGGGAGGGAGGGAGACACAAGCGGGAAGAGATATGGGAACATATGTATATATATAACTGATTCATTTTGTTGTAAAACACAAACTAACACACCATTGTAAAGCAATTATACGCCAATAAAGATGTTAAAAAAAAAACCTATTTCCTGATTTCTTTCCACTGTATCACATCTCTATTAAAATAACAAGAGGACCGTGAGTTTCCTAATGTTGTTTTTGGAAACAGTCCAATCATATTCTTTTTTTTTTTTTTTTTTTTGCGGTACGTGGGCCTCTCACTGCTGTGGCCTCTCCCGTTGTGGAGCACAGGCTCCGGACCCGCAGGCTCAGCAGCTGTGGCTCACGGGCCCAGCCGCTCCGCGGCATGTGGGATCTTCCCGGACTGGGGCACGAAGCCATGTCCCCTGCATCGGCAGGTGGACTCTCAACCACTGCACCACCAGGGAAGCCCCAATCATATTCTTTTAAAAAGCTAAAATGTACAGATGCCTACAATGCAATTTCCTCCAAGCTGCCACTAATAATTTTTCTATTATTAAGAGCAAAAACAAACACACCTTCATTGCTGGCAAGAGAAATTCTGGAATAAATGGGAGCACAAGCAACAGCAACAAAATTTTTAAGTCTAAGGCTGGAGGGTGAGTTTGCTCTTCCTTACCACAAATTTCTATTTTACTGTGTTAATTCATTAAGTTTAGAATACTGATTAAGTACCACCCTTTTAAGGAAAGACCTATGTTAATTACTCAAGGCACCCCAATACTAACTTCATGTAATTGTAAGTTATTAATACTATTCACTCCATCCTATGGGTTAGAAGGGAAATAAAGATACTTCTTAGCAAAAACAATATAGACAGAAAGGGTGGGAGGGAGGTCCAAGAGGGAGGGGATATATGTATACATACAGCTGGTTCACTTTGTTGTACAACAGAAACTAACACAACATTGTAAAGCATCTATACCGCAATTTAATAAAAGAAAAATATATATATATATAGACAGAAGTGAGGAAACAGTTTCTAGATTAAGCACACCAAGGGTATATCCAAAATAAAAAATAAAAATAACACTCTGAAACAAGTTACCTGTAACTCCAGAACATTTTAATTCTAAAGAGCTTTAATAAATAAAAAGCCCATTTCCAAATATCTATCAAAAAGAGAATGAATAACAAGTCCCATCAGAGCTGGGGAAACTTTTTTTTTAAAAAGGAAGGGGAGGGGGCTTCCCTGGTGGCGCAGTGGTTGAGAGTCCGCCTGCCGATGCAGGGGACACGGGTTCGTGCCCCGGTCCGGGAAGATCCCACATGCCGCGGAGCGGCTGGGCCCGTGAGCCATGGCCGCTGAGCCTGCACGTCCGGAGCCTGTGCTCCGCAACGGGAGAGGCCACAACAGTGAGAGGCCCACGTACCGCAAAAAAAAAAAAAAGGAAGGGGAGGGATGAAGGTAGATAACCATTTTTTCCCAAAAAGATAAAGATAAAACACTGCTTCCTCAAATAACCACTCAGAATGTCACTTGAGATGAGTAGGCAGGAGGAATATAACTGTCCATATTTGCCTTGTATACTGTACTGGGCAACTAAATGCCAACTTAGCTATTTAGGAATGGCTTGCTAAAACGTTGAAAAAATGAAAGACTTCATCCTTGTCGTAGACTGCCACTTCGGTGGAACATTCAGAGCACATGACTGGGTGATAGATTTCTTCCACATCTGTCTCTGCCTGCTCCGCAGCATCTTCTTGGTTAGACCTCATCTTCTTATGGCCTCGCCTTTTCTTCCTGTTCTCTGGGGTTTTGTATCTTAGAATCTCTTCTTTGTTGATAGAACAATTCATTACAAACATTGCTCTATACTGAGTTTTGTATGATTCATGCCTAAGAGGAAAATGAAATGGAGAATTTGGATTTACATTCTATTTTAATAGTTACACATTTAGATAAAATGTGAGAATACCAAAAACTTACTGAAATACCAACCAAAGTAAAAACATGAGAACAAAATGGGAAATTAAAGAGTTTTTAAGACTTATTTTATGAACAGGAAGAGAATTGTTAACAGATACTGATGAATATATCCTCTTTTCTACTGCTCTATAAGTAACTTTTATCTCAGAAAAAAATGTTTTGATTTGCTCTTCCACCTTAGACAAGAAAAGCTATTGGAAACCTGAGAGGTAATGTTTAAAAAATCTTTGACTGTGTCTTTCTCCTGTTGTGACCTGAGACTCTGCCCTCCTCTCATTACTAGGTAGTGCCATTCTGGTCACTATTTTAGTAAAAGCTACAGTTTTAGAAGCTTAAAGAGAATCTGATTTATAATGTCCACTCTTGGCTTTACTCCAACAGTCTAAAGAATAGATAATGTTTTCTTTGTTCTCCTCATACACTTAATATTTTCCTACTTCTTTCTTGACTTAGTAAGTTATTTTCCTTTTTTTCCCCCTTAAACATCATGCAACAGAAATATCTATCTGGTTAGAAACAGTGAAGTCAAGTTATGCCTTCATTAGTTCTGAATGCTGATCATCTCCTCTTCCACCACCACCACTACCAGGCTGGTGTTTCTCAAGACGAAACCATAAAACTTTCATTTATACTCCACCGTACTGGAATCCTATCTTAATACGGAACACAATTTTTACCAAGCCCAATTTCTACTGTTAGATCATGAAGCAACTTTGTTTGGGTATAGAAACCCTGTAACATGGTAACATGGTTTAATTTAAAAGAGAAGCAACTTAAGTACATAGATATTTTACTTTTTATTTCATATTCTAGGTGTCAATTTATATACAAAAAGCTTAACAGGGCTTCCCTGGTGGCACAGTGGTTGAGAGTCCGCCTGCCGATGCAGGAGACACGGGTTTGTGCCCCGGTCTGGGAAGATCTCACATGCCGCGGAGCAGCTGGGCCCGTGAGCCATGGCCGCTGAACCTGCGCATCCGGAGCCTGTGCTCCGCAACGGGAGAGGCCACAGCAGTGAGAGGCCCGCTTACCACCAAAAAAAAAAAAAGCTTAACAGCTCATATGGAGAGTACAAAAATTAACTGTTGCAGATGATCAGAAACCTCAAGCTAGCTAATAAGAGTAAATTACATCTGGCTTCCCATTAGTAACTAGAACAAATCTACCACCTAACATCATCATTTAATTTCAGTTAACCTGATTCAGAACATGGACTAAGCCAGACATTTATAAGGCTACCAGAAAAAGAGAAAAGAAAATAAAGAAAAGAAGAGGAAAAGGGCAAAAGTATATTTGGATTAATAGAATATATGGGAAAAAAACACATGATCATCTCAATTGATGCATAAAGAAAATCTGAAAAATTCAACACTCTTTCGTGATAAAAACACCCAATAAACTAAGAATAGAAGGAAACCTCCTCAATATAATAAAGACCACATATGAAAAATTCATAGCTAACATCATACTTAATGATGAAAGACTGAAAACTTTTCCTGTAAGATGAGGAACAAGACAAAAACGCCTGCTTTCACCACTTCTATTCAACAAAGTACTGGAAGCTCTAATCAGAGCAATTACGTAAGAAAAAGAAATAAGGGCTTCCCTGGTGGCACAGTGGTTGAGAATCTGCCTGCCAATGCAGGAGACACGGGTTCGAGCCCTGGTCTGGGAAAATCCCACATGCCATGGAGCAACTAAGCCCGCGCACCACAGCTACTGAGCCTGCGCGTCTGGAGCCTGTGCTCCACAACAAGAGAAGGCTGCGACAGTGAGAGGCCTGTGCACCGTGATGAAGAGTGGCCCCCACTCACGGCAACTAGAGAAAGCCCTCACACAGAAACGAAGACCTAACACAGCCAAAAATAAATAAATAAATTCATTTAAAAAAAAAGAAAAATAAATAAAAGGCATCCAAATTGGAAAGGAAGAAGTAAAATTTATTTTGTTCACAGATGACATGATATTATATGTAGAAAACTCTGAAGATTACACAAATAAACTATTAGAGCTAATAAACTAATGCAGCAAAGTTGCAGAGTACAAAATGAACACATAGAAATCTGTTGTGTTTCTATACACTAGCAATGAACAATCCAAACAGGAAAGTAGAATAGAGATTACCAGAGGCTGGGGTGAGTAGGGGTGGAGAATAGGGAATTATTGTCTAATGGGTACAGAGTTTCTGTCTGACGTGACGAAAAAGTTCTGGAAATGGATAGTCATGATGGCTGTACAATTGTGACTGTAGTTCATGTCACTGAATTGTACACTTAAAATGGTTAAAATAGGGAACAAGATAAGAGTGCCCATTCTCAGCACTCCTAGTCAATGTATTTCTGGAAACCTTAGCCAAAGCAATCAGGTAAAAAAAAAAAAAAGGAAGGAAGGAAGGAAGGAAGGAAGGGGGGTGGAGGGAGGGAGGCAGGGAGGGAGAAAGGAAGAAAGAAAGAAAGAAAAGGTGTCCAAATAGAAACGGAAGAAGTAAAATTGTCTGTTTGCAGATGACATAATCTTATATATATAAAACTCTAAAGACTTCACAAAAAAAATGTTAAATAAATTCAGTAAAGATTCAGGATACAAAAGCAATAAACAAAAATCTATTGCATTTTCATTAAGAAACTGAGAAATTAAGAAAACAATCTCATTCAATCTCATCAAAAATAATAAAATACTTAGGAATAAATTTAACCAAGGAAGTGAAAGATCTATACACTGAAAACTATGAAACACTGATGAAAGAAATTGAAGAAAACACAAATAAGTGTAAAGATATCCTGTTTTCATAGATTGGAATAATTAATATTGCTACAATTTCCATGGTACCCAAAGCCATTTATAGATTTAATGTCATCCCTATCAAAATTCCAATGGCATTTTTCATAGAAATAGAAAAAAAATCCTAAAATTTGTTATGGAACCACAAAAGACCCCAAATAGCCAAAGCAATCTTGAGAAAGAAGAAGAAAGCTGGAGGCATCACACGTCCTGATTTCTAACTATACTACAAAGCTATAGTAATCAAAACAGTATGGGATTGGCATAAAAACAGAGTCATTGATCAGCAGAACAGAATCAAGAGCCCAGAAATAAATCCATGCATACACCATAAACTAATATTTGACAAGGGAGTCAAGAATATTCAATGGGGAAAAGACAGTCTCTTCAATAAATGGTATTGGGAAAACTGGATATTCATACAGAAAAAACTGAAACTGGACCCTTAACTTACACCACTGACAAAAATTAACTTGAAACAGATTAAAGACTAAAATATAAGATCTGAAATTATAAAACTCATAGAAGAAAACATAGGGAAAAATGATGCAATGATGTTTTGGAGCTGACACCTAAAGCACAAGAAACAAAAGCAAAAATAAACACGTGGGACTACATCAAACTAAAAAGCTTCTCATAGCAAAGAAACAATCAACAAAATAAAAAGGCAACCTATGGAATGGTAAAAATTATTTGCAAATCATATATCTGATAAGGGGTTAATATCCAAAATATATAAGGAACTCATACAACTCAGTAGCAAAAAACAAACAAAATCCGATTAAAAAATGGGCAAAGGACTTGAATAGACATTTCTCCAAAAAAGATATACAAATGGCCAACAGGCACACGAAAAGGTACTCAATATCACAAATCATCAGGGAACTACATATCCGAACTACAATAAGGTATCACCTCATACCTGTTAGAAAAGGTATTATCAGAGACAAGAAATAACAAAAGTGAACCCTTGTGCCCTACTGGTGAGAATGTAAATTGGTACAGCCACTACGGAAAACAGTATGGAGGAGCCTCAAAAAGTTAAAAATAGAACTATCATATGATCCAGCAATCCCACTTCTGGGTATGTATACAAAGGAAATGAAATCACTATCTCAAAGAGATATCTGGGCCCCCACCTCAGCCAGGTGATCAAGGTCAACATTAATAGTCATAAATCGGGCTTCCCTGGTGGCGCAGTGGTTGAGAGTCCGCCTGCCGATGCAGGGGACACGGGTTCGTGCCCCGGTCCAGGAGGATCCCACATGCCGTAGAGCAGCTGGGCCCGTGAGCCGTGGCCGCTGAGCCTGTGCTCTGCAACGGGAGAGGCCACAGCAGTGAGAGGCCCGCATACCGCAAAAAAAAAAGTCATAAATCATGTTGATAGTTTGTGCCCATGACATAATGTGATGAAAATAGCACTTTATTTCTGTGGTCTTCCTCCCAGAAACCTACTGCAGCCTTACTTACAATAGCCAAGACATGGAAACAACCTACATGTCCATCAACAGATGAATGAATAAAGAAAATATAGTATGTATATAAAATGGAATATTATTCAGCCATAAAAAAAAATCCTGCCACTTGTAAGAACATGGATGAACCTTGAAGGCATTATGCTAAGTAAAAAAAGTCAGACAGAGAAAGACAAATAGTGTATGATCTCACTTATATGTGGAATCTAAAAAAAACACTGAACTCATAGAAACAAAGTAACTGGTGGTTGGTGGGGAAGGGCAGATGGATGAAGGCGGTCAAAAGGTACTTATAATGAATAAGTTCAGCAGATGTAAGGTACAGCATGATGACTACAGTTAACAATACTGTACTGCATACTTGAAAACTGCTGAGAGTAAATCTTAAAAGTTTTCACCACACACACACAAAAAAAGGAAACTATGTGAGGTGACAGCTGTGTTAACTAACCTTATTGTGGTAAACATTCTGCAATATATTTGAATATCTAATCATTACACTGTATACCTAAAGCTTATACTATGTTGTATGTCAATTACATCTCAATAAAGCTGGGAAAACAGCTTTATTTAAAATTAAAAATAGGAACTTCCCTGGTGGCAACATGGCTAAGACTCCATGCTCCCAATTCAGGGGGCCCAAGTTCGATCCCTGCTCAGGGAACTAGGTCCCACATGCATGCCGCAACTAAGAGTTCACATGCCGCAACTAAGGAGCCTGACAGTCACAACTAAGGAGCCCGCCTCCTGCAACTAAGACCTCGCACAATCAAATAAATAAATAAATAAAAATTAATTTTAAATTTTTTTAAAAATTAAAAACTAAATTAATTTTTTTAATTAAATTTTTAAAAAATTTTAAATGGTCTAGTTGACAATAAATTGAATATTCAAATGAAGTACTCTTTTACAGCAAAATTTTTAAGACAGTTAAAATAGTAAATTTTATGTTACATGTATTTTATCACAACAGAAAAAAAAAAATAAGAGTGTATTTGAGAGATTTTGTCATTCCACAACAAATATGCAGTTTTACTGAACCCTTGTCAGCACTGGCAAGTACTTTATTAGAAAACCTATTTATAACAGACTACGTGTAACAAAAATTATTTGTATAAAGATTAGTCATGCAGCACCAGGGATATATAAGGACAGAACTTTATCAGAATTCCTAAGTACCTCAAAAGTCTATTTCTGATTTAAACAAGAACTACCAAGTGTTTTTTTTCGTGTGTGTGTGTGTGTGTGTGTGTGTGTGTTGTTATCCTTTATCCGTTACCTTTGGCAATCAAGACATAGTGTGGTCATGCAGGCAGGGCAATTCAAGACAGCATCACTATTTGGAAAAGGCTGTTGTTGTTGACGTGGCCGCTGTATTCCAAAACCATGGTAGCTAGAACAGAAAAAGAAGGTGAAGAGGGGAAACACATTAAAGCCAGATCTTGCTTTCAAACGCCACTCTCCCAATAAAAGAAACCAGTACCCCTTAGAGAAATGGCTGATTCCAGGAATGGGGCATACAAGATGGACCTGGAACATCCTGTAGGGCCAGAAAGTAAGGAAGTGCTCAGAAAGAAAAAACAAAAAACCCACAATGAGACAGGAATGTTAAAGGGGCACAGGAGCCAACTGAAAGAGTTCCCAATGACTGAAGCCAAAACAATTAGAGCATCAAAATAAAGTAGTATTGAATTATAACCAAAATATAAATAAATACCCATGAGTCCATGCTGACATAAATGACTTAATAAATAAATAAATGGGGGAGAATAGACACATCTCCCATACATAACAATTACAAATAATTTATGAAGATACTCTCCCCTCAAGGAGGAAGAGCATAACTCCAGACTCCTTAAGTCTAGGCTAAACATGTGACATCCTTCCAAAGAGTATGGTACAGAAAGGGGTGGAAAGAGTAACTTTACAGTAGAGAAACCTGACAAATACTACTTCACTATAGTGAACAAGATCGACATTAACAGTCATAAATCACACTGATAGTATGTGCCCTTGATACAAAGTGATGAAAACGGCACTTTACCCCTGTGGTCTTCCTCCCCAAAACCTCTAATTCCAGTCTAATCATGAGAAAAACATTAGATAAATTCCAGTGCTCGCTTCGGCAGCACATATACTAAAATTAGAACGATACAGAGGAGATTAGCATGGCCCCCGTGCAAGGATGACACGCAAATTCGCGAAGCATTCCATATTTTTTTATCTATGATTGTTGAATCATTCCATGAAAAGGCACTCTACCACAAGATCAGCTGGATTGTGTGTTTAACGGATGTAGGAGTGGGGGAGTTGCTTGTTCATCCCTTCAGTTTGCACTTGGAACTCCTTTGATACCTCAGAGTTGGGATGGAGCTGGCCAGCCTGTGAAGACCTCCTTTGGGGGGCGTGGGGAGAATTTTTTTCCCCACTTTTATGAAGTGTTTTTTTTTTTTTTTTGATGAAGATATGTTCTTCTGTATACTATGCTTTCAAAGTGCTAACTGTCGTTATCTAGCGTTATCTTGTTGTTTGTACAGAACTACACTGGCCTAGCACAGGCAGATGTAGATTTTGTTATACTTGTCATAGCTGTTTTAATAAACTTGAGTTCTGCTGCTGAAAAAGAAAAATTCCAATAGAGGAGCCTCCCACAATATACCTGACCAGTGCTCCTCAAAACTGTTAAGGTCATCAAAACCAAGGAAAGTCTGAGAAACTGTCACAGCCAAGCAAAGCCTAAGGAGACATAACAACTAAATGTAACATGGTATCCCGGATGGGCTCTTGAAACAGAAATGGGTATTAGGTAAAAACTAAGGAAATATGGGGGAATTCCCTGGAGGTCCAGTGGTTAGGACTCCACACTTGCATTGCCAAGGGTGTGGGTTCAATCCCTGGTCAGGGAACTAAGATCCCGCAAGCCACGTGGTGGAGAAATAAATAAGTAAATAAATAAAGGGGGTCATTTGAAGCCCACTGGGCTTCACTGGGATGGTGCAGGATCAGTAATGTGACAGGGATGACTGTGCTTTAAATACAACTGCTACCCAAAGGTAAAACAGGATATTTTTAAAAAACAGAAAAAAAACCTAAGGAAATCTGAATCAAGTATGAACTTTAGTTAACAATAATGCATCGATTATTAACTGTGACGAATATACCATATTAGCGCATGGCGTTAACAGGGAGACTCGTGCGTTGCTGTTGTTGCGGGGGGTGTGGGCAGTACCATGGCAATTCTCTGCATCATCGGCTCAATTTTTCTGTGCACCTAAAACTATTCTGGCACAGCAGCGGAACTGCCGCCAGATCCACTATCAGTCCACGCCGCCTGTCGCGCCGCCTGCCCGCCCGGCGTCCACGGCCACTGCCACCGCCATGGGAGTGCAGGCGGAGATCATCTCCCCCGGAGAGGGGCGCACCTTCCCAAAGCGCGGCCAGACCTGCGTGGTGCGCTACACGGGGATGCCTGAAGATGGAAAGAAGCTGGATTCCTCCTGGGACAGAAACAAGCCCTTTAAGTTTGTGCTGGGCAAGCAGGAAGTGATCCGAGGCTGGGAAGAAGGGGCTGCCCAGATGAGCTTGGGTCAGAGAGCCAAGCTATCTCCCTCTCATCTTTGACGTGGAGCTTCTAAAACTGGAATGTCAGGAATGGCCTCCTCCCTGAGCTCCCCATTCTTGGATGTGTCATGGAAGGATCTGGTGCCTCCAGATGAGCACAGCGAGTCCGTACGGAGCTTTCCCTGATGTTCCACTACACTCTGTATAAATATCTTCCCAGACTGAATGTGTTGTCACCGGCTTTGCTCTTCCCCTTTCTCCTTGTATGTGTGTTGACCTGAACTATATGCCATAAACCTCAAGTTACCCATTTTAGTTTGTTTTCATTTGGGGGTGAACGCTGGGTTTCAGTCCTTTGGATCTAGGTTTCCAGTTACGTATTATTCAAGTATTAACAGCACAAGTAATGGGTTAACTTTAGAATAGGAATTGTTGTGGGGGGGGCAATAATCTATATATATATATTTTTGGATGAAAGTTTTATCTATTATATATTAAACATTCTTGCTGTTGCAACTGCAAAGCCATAGCAGATTTGAAGTGCTTTTGAGGGCCGAATTATTCTCCAAGTTAAGCGACGTCCTCGGGCTGAATTAAAAGCCCTACCCAAAACTAAAGTGGGAAGGGGAGAGCCTTTGCCTCCACTGTCCCACCTCCACCCTCCCCTTAACCCTCTGCCTTTTGAAAGCAGATCGTTTTCACTGAGATGTTGGACACTACAGGTGTCTATCCCTGGGCCAGCCAGGGACCTCTGAAGCCTAATTCATGGCCTGGATTTTTTTTTTCTTTTTCCATCCTCTGGTTTTTCTAATGGATATTTAGGACTTTTGTAATCTCATAGCTATCCAAGCTCCACTTCCTAAATTTTAAGAATTTCAATCGAAAGTTAAATTGAAGGTGCCGTTTGTAGACACAACACCCATGAAAGCCCAGCCATCATAACAAATCCCTGAGTGCTGTCTTAAGAAAATGAAGCTGGTCATCACAGCTTCAGCATCTCCTGTTTTTTGATGCTCAGCTCCCCGTGCTGATCTCAGAGTTTGCTCCTTCACCCCCTCTCACCCCTTTGCTGTCCTGTGTAGTGATATGGTGAGAGAAATTGCTGCCTACTCCCACACCCCTACCGCTACCCCCAGCACTACATATGAGTTTCATTATTGCAATGAAAGTGCCTTATGCTGGCTTTTCTCAAAAAAAAAAAAAAAACAAAACACTATTCTAAAAAATAGCCTACTAATTTAAAAAAAAAAACCCACAATAAAGCTACATTTAAAAAGCAAGGGTTGGGGCTTCCCTGGTGGCACAGCGGTTGGGAATCCGCCTGCCGATGCAGGGGACGTGGGTTCGAGCCCTGGTCTGGGAGGATCCCACATGCCGTGGAGCAACTAAGCCCGTGAGCCACAACTACTGAGCCCATGTGCCACAACTACTGAGCCCACGTGCCACAACTACTGAAGCCGGTCCTAGAGTCCGTGCTCCACAACAAGAGAAGCCACCACAGTGAGAAGGCCCTGCACACCAGAAAGACCCAATGCAGCCAAAAAAACAAGAAAAACCCACAACATTGTAAATCAACTATATTCCAATAAAAGTTATTAAAAAAAAAAAAAAGCAAGGGTTGTAAGCTCTAAGTGCCTAAGGATTTTGGTCTGTTTTGTTCCCTGCTGTATTTCAAGAATCTAGAACAGTGTCTGGCATATAGTAAATTCTCAACAGATATTTGCTGATTTAAAGAATAAAGCATGAATCTGCTTATGAAAACACTAAGGTATAAAAGTATATATTCTTTTTTTTTTTTTTTTTTTTGCAGTACACGGGCCTCTCCCATTGCGGAGCACAGGCTCCAGACGCGCAGGCTCAGCGGCCATGGGTCACAGGCCCAGCCGCTCCGCGGCACGTGGGATCTTCCCAGACCGGGGCATGAACCGGCGTCCCCCGCATCGGCAGGCAGACTCCCAACCACCGCTCCACCAGGGAAGCCCAAAAGTATATATTCTTAAAAGGGGCTTATGGAAAACACCTAAAAATTGAACAGCAAAATGCAAATCATTTGGCATTACTTCCTAAACTCTTTAAATGTTTGTGGGGAAAAATACTGAGACCATGTGGTATATATTTCATAATTGTTGTTAAATACCTCCAATGCTTAGCAAATTTCAAAACCCAAACCCCAAGAAAATAACTTAATCATTCATTCAATAGGTGCTAAGTGCCTATACAGCAGTGTGCAAGATGCCTGGCATACAGCATTGAACAAGACAGGTATGATCACTGTCCTTGTGGTGCTTACAATGTACTGAATTCATTATTTGAAGCTGGTTTCTGTGGTCTTAAAAGGCAACTACTGCTTGACACAGGAATGTGAATAAGTCAATAAGATGTTATTTCTTCTCAAGATTATGTAAGAATGAAAATACATTCCATCTTACTTCCATGACAAATTCTGTTACCAGAATAAGGAGCTAGACCGTAAGCTCCTTAATTATTTCAATAGCACTCATAGCACTTAAAACGTTCATTTCACACTGTGAGTGTGAAAAATATTCATCACATAAATGCAAGGGGCAGTTGGAGGAAGTGGTGCACGGGTGAAACTAGGAGAGGAAAAAAGGACAAAGTGGGAGGGTGGAAGCTAAAGGGTGGTGCACAAAGACCCACATAACATCACAAGCCCTCTGGGCTTGACAAGTACAGATTCCTGGGCCCCACCCTAGCGGAATCAAAACCTCCTCAGTAGGACTCAAGGGTTTGCATTTCATTCTAACCAGGTGATTCTGAAGCACAGCTAGGTTAGGGAAAAATAGTTGTAAGTTGCCCAGCTTTCACTTTTATGATAAATCAGCCTTTATCAGCTCAAATTTGAAAATGAGTATGGAGTTTCCGCTTAGGATGATGAAAATGGTTTGAAATAAATATAGGTAGTGGTTGCACAACATTGTGAATATACTAAATACCACTAAATTGTTTTCTTTAAAATGGTTAACATTATGTCATGTGAATTTTACCTCAACTTTAAAAAATCAAATTTGTATACCGTATGCTAACGCATATATATGGAATCTAAAAAATAAATAAAATGGGGACTTCCCTGATGGCACAGTGGTTAAGAATCCACCTGCCAATGCACGGGACATGGGTTCGAGCCCTGGTCCGGGAAGATCCCACATGCCACAGAGCAGCTAAGCGCATGCGCCACAACTACTGAGCCTTCGCTCTAGAGCCCGCAAGTCACAACTACTGAGTCCACGTGCCACAACTACTGAAGCCCATGCACCTAGAGCCCGTACTCTGCAACAAGAGAAGCCACTGCAATGAGAAGCCTGCGCACCACACGAAGAGTAGCCCCTGCTCGCCGCAACTAGAGGAAGCCTGCGTGCAGCAATGAAGAACCAACGCAGCCATAAATTAATTAATTAATTATTTTTAAAAAAGGTACTGATGAACCTAGTGGCAGGGCAGGAATAAAGACGCAGACATAGAGAATGAACTTGAGGACATGGTGGGAGGAAGCTGGGGCAAAGTGAGAGTATCATTGACATATATACACTACCAAATGTAAAATAGCTAGTGGGAAGCTGCTGCATAGCACAGGGAGATCAGCTCGGTGCTTTGTGTCCACCTAGAGGGGTGGGATAGGGAGGGTGGGAGGGAGATGCAAGAGGGAGGGGATATGGGGATATGTGTATACATATAGCTGATTCACTTTGTTATACAGCAGAACCTAACACAACATTGTAAAGCAATTATACTCTAATAAAGATCTATAAAAAATTTAAAAATTTAAAAAAAAATCAAATTTGTAAATAGTTAAAAACAACAATTCAAGCATTCAAGTAGAAAACATAACATCCACTGTTTATCCACATAAACTCTTTTTTGGCAGTACCACGGCATGCAGGATCTTAGTTCCCCAACCAGGAATTGAACCCGTGCCCCCTGCAATGGAAGCACAGAGTCCTAACCACTGGACCGCCAGGGAATTCCCCACATAAACTCTTAATCTCCAAGTAATTTTAAATTGTTGATTTGAAAAAAGTCAGTTTTGTTTCTTAAAGGGAGAGACTGACTAGCTATAGCAGTCTGAATGCAATAACAGTTTTTAAAAAACCAGTGGCCTAAAGAATGTGTGTATGTGTATAACTGAGTCACTATGCTGTACAGCAGAAATTAGCACAACACTGTAAATCACCTATACTTCAATTATAAATAAGTAAATAAATATTTTTTAAAATAAATAAAAAACCAATGGTCTGACTGAAATTTGCTTTTCATTTTTAAAATAAACTATTCAGCAGTTTTTTCACAAACTTAACGCATGTCTGTATAAACATATACACATACACTCAAAATGTGAATATAGCGAAAATCATCTTTTAATCATTTTTCCTAAAGATTCTAATTTTAAATTTAAGTTCTTACCCTCTTCTCTGTGCATCAACCCAGGCCTGATCTCTGTCATCTTTTTCAGGATCATATAGTAATTCATCATTTGTTGGAATTCTGTGTTGTTTCTTCTTCTTTTTCTTGGTCACCTGTGCTAGTTTTGAAAATGTTAACGATATGGCTAAGTATCATGTCTAAAATCCACACCTCTTTTATACAAAATGAAGAAACCTGTTTCCTAAGGTACATATTTTTTCTAGTTATATTTTTCTAAAAAAATATTTTAAACTATTCCTCCAAATAAAGTTCAGAACTGAGTTCAAATAATGAGACGTCAGAGTCTCAAAAAGGCCACTCAAAGTAAGTCAAGAATAGAAATTTTTTTTTTTTGGCCATGCTGCACGGCTTGTAGGATCTTAGTTCCCTGACCAGGGATCAAACCTGGGCCCTGGCAGTGGAAGTGCAGAGTCCCAACCACTGGACCACCAGGGGAGTCCCTAGAAACTATTTTTGATGTCTTAAATTCTCCATAAGTTCTCATACGTAAAATGCTACTGAAATCAGAACAAAAATGAATGGAAAAATAAAACTATGGTCATCCACATACACTAGACCTACTTGGGCAGGTCAATGTTAATGTAACAACATATAAAAATATAAAATTGTTTACCATATAAATTTGTTATTTGTGTATTCCATCATAATTACTGATATAATTAAGTTAGTTTTAGCTCTTGTCATTGTGTTCAACTTTGCTCAAATTTATACAAAATCAATTCCAAAGAACAGAGAGATTGATTGATTTAAAAAAAGCAACAAGTTAGGGAAAATTCTGCAAGAGATTAAAATCTAGAAACTATCTGTAGTTGTGAAAGCAAATGTTGCTGTGCTAAAGAAGCTGAAGGAAGAGGGGGCCAAGAGCCCTGAGGAAAGAGGTACTGAGTCAGGACACACTCTTCCTCTCCCCAGACGTGCCACTGCAGCACCACCCTCAGTCCCTGTCCTCAGGTGTGTTCCCGTCTGTTCTTATGCGCAATCCTGCTTTTGTTTTCACATCAACTGCCTGCAATTTCTTAAAAGATGAAACTCAAAGGGAAAACCTAATATCAAATAATTGCTAGGTAAACCTTCCTTCATAAAATATAACTGCTAAACCTGGTAAACATGTTACTTACCTGCTTTGTCTTCATCCTCAGAATCAGAATCAAAATATATATTGTCATAGTACTTTGTCGGAGCTGTTCCAACTTTCCCATTTCCTGAAGAAGACCCTAGTCAAACCATAAGGGAAGTTTAAAAACTGAATCATACTGGATTGGCAAGGAAAAAAACTCCATATATTCTTCCATCACTTCAAAGTGATACCAACTCATTCCCAATTTCATTTGGGTGGAAGAATACTTTCACATCAATGACTTACTGGATTTCTGTGCCCTATGCAATTACAGAGAACTTCCCCTCCTTGAATAACTGTTCCAAATCATGAGAAAATTATTCTCTCTCCTTTCCCACAAAGAGACTGAAAGCATATATAAATAATGATAAAAGCACATCTAATTAAATAAAATAGCCATATTTTCACATTGCCGGCATATATCTCTCTACCTTTCAGCCATGCAGTATGCTGTGGAGAACAGGGAATAAACATCTTGTTTTAAGGAACTTTAGAAGAAAGAGGATAAGAGCTCTACAAAGAGTCAGGCAGAATGAGTCAAAGACACATTCTTTCTCTCCTCAGCTGTGCCTAGTGCCATGACATCACCTATACTTATGCCATCATATGCCTGCATCCCTAATTCTTCCTCTTAATTAACATCTGCTTTTGCTTTTATCATTATTACATATGCTTTCAATTCTTAACAGTTAATGTATAGCATAACAACATGGAAACCAATTCTGAGGAGTCCTACTTTCACAAACAAGTTTTCGAGTCAGATATATTTTACATAGAAACCAAGTATCAAAATGAAGTATGTTTCATTACTTACTAAAATGAGACAGGAATTTGTGGTGACACATCATTCAACCTGCTATATCAGTGCTATATAACCTTAAATATACTTCTATAAGCTAGTGTGTCTCTTTTTCTTTTATCCTGAGGTAAAAATTACAAAAGGAAATCATACAAGTAAACAATGCTAAACAGTCTCTTTCCAGCAACACAAGAAACGTCTTCACTAGCAATGAAAGAAAACTACGCTCAGGTTGCCAAGCACATTTATTCATTCATTCAGTAAGTATTTACTGAGCACCTACTGAAAGTGCTGGGGCCATAACAGAGCACAAATAAGGGTCCCTGCCATTATGGAACTTAGAAAAATATCTATATGAAAATCTAACTAAAAGTTTACCTGTTTCTAGAGAGGATAACTTGTCCTCCATTGTTTTTATGGTGGAATTTAATTCAGCTTCCATTTCTTTTTCAAATTCATCTTCACTAGAGGATTCACTTTCTCCAGTAAGACATTCTCTGATAAGTTTTCGTTTTTGCTCAGGAGTTCCATGTAAAAGCACATCCACCTCATCTTCAGAACTAGAACACATTTAAATCATAAAGAATATAAATATTAAAGAATTAAAATAACTTCAAATGCCTATCATCTCACTGCCCAACAAATTTAAATTTTATAAGGTTGCATTTGATTCAGCTATCATTACATACAGCTCTTCTCACTTGATAGTTCAACCATTTCTGCATATTTCCAAATATATTTTTTAATGTCTGCATAACATTTCCTCTTGCAGATGCTGTACAGTTATTTCTCTTCGCTATTAAACACTACAATGAATATCTCCGTATATATAATTTTGTTTCTGTTGATTTCCTTAGGTTAAATGTCTAAAATTAGATGCAAACGTCTTTCTGACTTCTAGAATTATCACACTACTTTCCAAGAGTACTGCACCGATTCATAATTCCATCAGCAATGAAAAACTTACCTCACAGAACTGGGAGTTTGTTTTAAACTCTGGATACTTAAATAAAACTTAATATATGTAACAGATAGCTAATACATCCACACAAAATGTAACAGACAGTAAGTAAATATTACAGTTTAAAAGGCATAGTGCTACGGAGAACTAAAAAGAGAGAGAGGGCTAAATTATATTCCAAATTCTCCTGAGCAATTTCTGCCAATTTCCTTGGACTTTTGTGCCTGGGTTTCCCCATCAATAGCAGTATGACAGAATTAAACGAGATATCAGAAGGAATGAAATGTTATCAAGATGAAATGCCTAAGACTTTTCTACTATAATCAATAGTACACACATAATGTTCAATTATTCATGATCTGATGAGCGGTTACAGACTATTCCTGGGTTTTGCTTATCTATTTTTCTCTTCTACAACAATGCTTGTGAGCCTCAAGCAGAAGGTAAATAAGAAAAATACAATTCACACCAATCAATTTTGCTAATGATAGAGGACTTATCCAGATTCTACTTCCAAGAAAATTCCCCATCTGACATTCCTCATCCTGACCAGCATGCTCCCTTTCTCCATTACCACTATATTCACTCAGGTCCTCTTTTTTTTTTTTTTTTACATCTTTATTAGAGTATAATTGCTTTACAATGGTGTGTTAGTTTCTGCTTTATAACAAAGTGAATCAGTTATACATATACATATGTTCCCATATCTCTTCCCTCTCGTGTCTCCCTCCCTCACTCAGGTCCTCTTAACGCTGCCTGTACCACCATGGCCTAAGGATCTCCAGGTCTCAAAACTCTTCTGCTTCTTTCCACCCTTAACCCTGCTGCCAGAATGTTATTCCTAAAGAACTCTCATCACATCACTACCCAAATCCAAAAGAAAATCATCCATGACCAAAACTCTAAGTACAGCATTCAAAAGAACCTTCCACAATCTGGTTTCAACCTATCTTTCCAGCCTTACCTCTCACTATTACCCTTGAACTACCCCAGTACTCTTCAACTGGGGGGCAATTTTGCCCCCCAGGGAACATTTGGCATAGCTAGACATATTTTTGATTATCACAACTGGGAGGTGGGAGGAGGGGTACTGGCATCTAGTGGCATATTTACTGCCTGCTGTAAAAGAGGTGGATTCTCCAAGCTCAAGTGGTCCTCAGCCATGATACCAACCCAGTGAATGTGTAGCACCCATCTGGGCCTCTCCATGTAACCCCTACAGGAGTTGGGAAGTAAGAGCAACCAACACAAACATGATGCTCATGCTGTATGCTCTGCTGTCAGGTGTCTCCAACTCAGAAGACTCATGTGTTCTGCCAGCTTCCATGAAACAGTACTACGCTATAAAAGATTCACTTCTAGGTATGGTAAAATCAAATCCTGAGAGACACCTCTTAAACCCCTCTCTAACACAATCTCCCTTTTTAAAATGAGCATTCGATTCAGAGCCTTGAGCGGGCGATACTGCCTAATAACACTGTTTTGTTTTCAAAGTATTTATTTTTACCGTTACCTTACCAGTGGCAACTGTCACAGGAATATAAAGCCTCTTTAAAGACATTTAACTACATGGGAATTCCCTGGTGGTCCAGTAGTTAGGACTCCGTGCTTCGACTGCTGGGGGCCCAGGTTCAATCCCTGGACGGGGAACTAAGATCCTGCAAACCGTGAGGCCAAAAAAAAGGCATTTAACTACAAAAATGTAAATTAACTTAAAGAAAATGATTAAATAAATAATAAGAGGGGTGAATATGGGGATGGTAATGGCAGAATAGCTCAAGTTCAGGAAACACTGAATCCAATCAAACTGAATTACTAATTGAGTTTCACAAACTGGACCCATTAATTGAAATTCTTCATAAGGGAATCTTGGAATCCATCCTCACTCCCCACAACAGAAATCTTCAGAGCAGTGTGATCTCCCATGCCTATAATCCCTCCTCAGGATAATATAAGGAAACATTGTGACTGAAAGAAGGACAGTTCCACTGAAAGCTTAGTTGTACAGAATGTTTCAAAGTTTATGAACAGGATCTGCTGACAGCTTAAAAAATGGCTAAATTTTCCTGGAAATCTCTTGTCAACATAACTGCAATTTTCCTCCAGATAGGATTAATCCCTCCCTTCTGGAAATTCCCACAGAACTTCATCTGTGACTATCCCAGGTCATCTTCTTCTACAGTGGTCTTCTGAGATACACGTTTACTTCCGAGACATATATCTTCCGAGATATATTTATCTTATGTCCCCTACTTTACCGTTAAACCTGTCAAAGACAAAAATCTTATGACTGACCTTTGTAGCCCACAGCAAGCATACAATAGGTGCTCAAAAACAAGAAGTTAAACACCCCCTTATTTCTGTTTATTGCAGTTTAGTCTCATGATGGTCACTTCACAGTAACTCCCATGTGCCTCACAACATACTCGTGATATACTTATTATACCTCCATTTTATAGATGAGAAACCGACGATAAAGGACTTGCCTTCGGTCACAGTGCTAGTAGCTGCAGAAGCAGGATTCGATTTCACGGCTTTTGAATCTTACGCCTAATTCCAGAATGTGCCCCTTACCCGCGCCAGTGTCGGTCCCGCCTCCCCCGTGGCTACGCGACCTCACCAGACCCCCCTCGGCCTCCCACAGGCGACAGCGAGGCGCGACAGGGGCCCGAACCGCTGGACAGAGAACCCGCACGGGTCCGGCAAGCGCAGCGAGAGGGGGAGGCCTCGGCCTAGCCTCGGCCCGAAGCCTCGGGGACCGGGGCGGGGTAGGGGCCTACCTGCTCAAAGCCGGCTCCTCGTCACTAGGCTCTTCAACTGCGTAGGGGTCATAGTCATCTTGGAGGCGGTTCATGGCGGCCTGCCCCCTCCGATACCGTCCACAGGCGTCAGCAGACTACCTGCTTTCTCCGCAAGTCCCTTTCCTAAAGCGCTCCAGCACCACTTCCGCCCGCACGTCCACGCCCTCACTGCGCGCCTGCGCAGATCTTCCAAGCGAGGGGCTGGAGGAGGAAGCGGGGGCGGGGCCGCGAGAAGGGGAGGGGAGGGGAGGGGAGGGGGAGGGGCGGGCGGGGAGGGGGAGGGGCGGGCGGGGAGGGGCGGGGCGGAGGGGGAGGGGCGGGGAGGGGGAGGGGAGGGGAGGGGCGGGCGGGGAGGGGAGGGGCGGAGGGGGAGGAGCGGAGGAGGGGGAGGTGGCGGGGAGATCAGTAAGTTTTATATATATATGTATGCGTGTATATATATGTATGCATATATATATATATATAGTTTTGGCCATGCCCTTTGGCTAGTGGACTCTTAGTTCCCTGACCAGGGATTGAACCCAGGCCCATAGCAGTGAAAGCGCGGAGTCCTAACCACTGCACCGCCAGGGAGCTCCCTTCCCTGGTTTTCAACTATTGTTCCACCCAACTCTTTTTCGAGGTACAATACTCTCCCATGAGTCACAGTGATGTGAAGGAGACACCTGTTGGGGAACCCATTTTTCCTTTTCTGAGAATTGTGGCCCTCCTCAAGGATGTGCCCTTATATCCATATTCATTCTGATCCACAAAAATTGAGTCATTACTTATTTACTCCCATAAACTTAAAATTAGGAATTAGAGATTCTGGGACTTCCCTCCCTAGTGGTGCAGAGGTTAAGAATCCGCCTGCCAATGCAGGGGACACGGGTTCGAGCCCTGGTCCGAGAGGATCCCACATGCCGCGGAGAACTAAGCCTGTGGCCCACAACTACTGATTGAGCCTACATGTCACAACTACTGAAGCCCGCGCCTAGAGCCCGTGCTCAGCAAAAAGATAAGCCACCGCAATGAGAAGCCCGAGCCCTGCAGTGAAGAGTAGCCCCCGCTCGCCGCAACTAGAGAAAACCCGCGCAGCAACAAAGACCCAATGCAGCCAAAAATATAAACAAATAAATAAATGAATTTATTTTTTTTAAAAAAATAGAGATTCTAAGGAGTTGGCTGTAATCCTACAACTGGTAACAGAACAAGTAAACTCAGGGGCTGAGCCTGCCATTTTTGGTGGCTGCTTGGGGGTTACATATGCTAATGACGAGCAAGCAAAGAAAAGCACGAGTATGTAGCAAACTGAAACAGAGAGGCTTTCCCTGAGCCCCTTGTCAAAAACTGTAAGCCCTCAACCCCACCCTCTTCTCTCCATCCCGTCTTCTCTAACCCTAAATCCACTTTTCCCCCTTCAACTTCATGTTACTTATTTGTTTGCTTACTTCTGTCTCCCTCTTCCATTTCTCTATCGCTGCACAAAAACATCACCCCAAAACTTAAGAGCTTTAGAACAAAAACACTCATCTATTTTTATCCAAATCTGCAGTTTTGAAAGGCATTACCCTGATCCCCAATGTCTAGGGACTCAGTTTGGGACTAAAACCTGAGCATGTCTCTTTTCCATGCATCGTTCTCCACAAAGCCTTGGGCTTCTGTTGAAGGAGATGATTGGTGGGCTGTGACCACTGGTTGATCTTTGAGCTGGACTCAGGCAATCAAGTTTCCTCACCTGCTCCCCTATCCTTGCAATGTACACTTTGCCTCCTGTTCCCCTCCTGTTCCTCCCCTGTTCAGACAGTGGGAGCTGTCCGAATGATGAAGCCTTGAGTGAGTAGGGTGTTGTTGAGACCATCTGGACAGTATACCTGACAACCCAGTTAAGTCTTCTGTATAAACTTTTAAGAATTGGCTGGGGGACTTCCCTGGTGGCACAGTGCATAAGACTCTGTGCTCCCAATGCAGGGGGCCCAGGTTCGATCCGTGGTCAGGGAACTAGATCCCACATGCATGCCGCAACTAAGGAGCCCACCTACTGCAACTAAGACCCAGAGCAACCAAAATAAATTTTTTTTTAAAAAGAGACCTTTAAAAAAAAAAAAAAAGAATTGGCTGGCAGGGATAGAGATCTTCTACTCTTTCAGCGCCCAAAACAATCCTAGTAAGCTCCCTTGCCTCTTAAACCTGCCTGCCTCTTTCTTTACTCTCTCCTTAGTGAGGGAGGGGAGTCAGTTTGTAAACCAGCAGCTTCCTCACAACATGGCAGCCCCAGAGTTGTCAGCTTTCTCACTCACAGCTCAAGTCTCCCACACAGGGTTCTCAGAGGCCCAGAAGGAAGCTGCAAGCCTTCTGCTGACCTAACCTCAGAATCCCCCGAACATTACTTTGGCCTCATGCTGTTGGTCAGCCTAGTCACTAAGTCCAGATTCCAGGAGAGGGGTAGATACACCTCTCAATGGGCAGAATAGCTGGGATATAAAAGGTCTCAGTTTACAGTCTTAAAAATTGTGTTTGGAATTCCCTGGTGGTCGGGTTGTCAGGACTCCGCGCTTCCACTGCAGGGGGCCCAGGTTCAATCTCTGGTCGGGGAGCTAAGATCCTGCAAGATGCCTGGCATAGCACAAAAAAATTAAAAAAAGTGTGTTTGTCTCACCGTCTAAAAACAAAATGAGAGTTCAATGGATTAAATGGACTATTTCAGAACTCGTGAATGGACTATTAAACATAATCAACTGTTTTTAACAAATTTTAAGTGTTTTAAATGTTTGAAGTGTTTTAAAATACTTTGTGGGGGAGTTCCCTGGTGGCCTAGTGGAGTCAGGCTTTCACTGCCTGACCCAGGGTTCAGTCCCTGGTCGGGGAACTGAGATACCATAAGCCACGCGGCACGGCCAAAATAAAACAAAAAACTTTTGTGTTTGCCGGTATTATATACTTAACTCCAGCACTGCACAATTTACAAAGTGGAAGAAGTTTGTAGCAATATTTTGCCCTGTTTAATTCAGTGTTAAAATCTTGACTTTTTTTTCCTTTAGTTTTCACCAGGTTTAGTTGTTGAGTGCTTTGAAGCAGTTCATGTGTTGAAGTAGTTGATGAGACGCTAACTCAAGAGGACGCCACGAACAAAATGATCGCTTTTAAGTTGATTGGGGAAATCTTACTACGTAAATGCTTAATGGGGGTGGGGAGGAGGGAAAGGTCCTCATAATAACCATGCCTAGTGGGGATGAGTTCGGTCGGCTGCGAAACCAAAACCAAGAAGGTGAGACCAGACCCGAGCCCCGACTCACACCCTCAAATGCCTGGCACCAGGCGCCCCGAACTCCAGCCGTCCCCATCACCCCTCCGGGTCCCGATTCTTCACCGTGCACCCACGCCACCTGGACCACCAACGGCGACGTGTCTCCGCTGGGAATTAGAAGGTCCCACATCCACCACAGAGGACGTGGCGTACATCTAGAGAAACCTGGAGGTCAAGGAAACCTGTCCTAGGCTCTTCGAGGCCACACAAGCCGAAGAGAAAGTAACAAACTAGAAACCCGCCTGAGGGCTAACTACCCCCAAACATAGTAATTTCTCAATGGAAATGACAAGGTTCACTCGACCTGTCTGCCTATTTCTCTACCATAAAAGACAATTATTGACCTACCTCACAGGGGTGTTGTGAGGATTAATAAATGTTGGTACAGTGCTTTGGAAATGTGAAGATGCTGTGTAAATGCTAAAAAAATAGCAAGTTCAGAGCAAAAAGCTACACAAGTTTTCACACATCCGTCAGCTAATGTGTTTCTACCGAGGTGGCCTTTTTCTGGGAAAGAAGTACAGTGGAAAGTACATCCCTTGGCCCTTTGGTTTACTGACGGGGTGGGCGTAGACAGGAAGCAGCAATTGTGGGCTGCACATGAGCGTGGGGAGGTGAGGGGTGCTTACTAGACACATGTATTAATGAGTTGATGACTGTCCGAGGGTCTTCTCACTAACAAAACGTACAGAGAAGGGAAAGAATGTATGTTACTCCGTCGAGGTCATACGGGAGAGATTTACTTTGTAGGTCCAGAACAATTGAAAGGTTTATTCCATAGCTCACTGCTAGTCCCTGATAAAAGTAGCCAGCGCTGGTGAGTTGTGGCATTCATAAAACTTCTTAACCGTCTCCTGCCTGAGGGCCGCAAAGGTGCGACGGGAAGACGCCTAGTGGCAGAGACAAGGCAGCAAGGGGCAGTCTGGGGTTTCCCTCGGATGGTGCTTTATGCTCTGCAACCCCGGCTGTGGGAATGGCCTGGGGAGACAACGTTGGTTGCAACGCTGGTTGCGGTGGGAAGCAAGGGACTGAGGGATTCGGAGTTTATGCGGTGAGAGTGGAGGATGGCAGGAGAGGAAATTTGTGAGAAAAAAGAAAGTGTGTCAAGCCTACCTGTATGTCAGTGAGGCACCAACCGGGTGACAAAAGTGTATACAATATTATTAATGTTCCGTAGTAAAACTATGTTAGGTTGAGGTCAAAATGATGTTTCTCTTCCGCTGGGGAGGCGGGGGTGGGGGTGGGGTTCAAAAGGAAAACTGCTGAGAAGCGCATAGCTATTCAATACTGTAAAAAGAAGAAGTGAGGGTCTTCCCTGCTGGCGCAGCGGTTAGGAATCCGCCAGCCAATGCAGGGGACACGGGTTCGAGGCCTGGACCGGGAAGCTCGCACCTGCTGCGGAGCAACTAAGCCCGAGCGCCACAACTACGGAGCCCGCGCGCCTAGAGCCGGTGCTGCCCAACAAGAGAAGCCACCGCAGAGAGAAGCCCCCGCTCGCCGCAACTAGAGAAAGCCCGGGTGCAGCAACGAAGACCCGACGCAGCCAAAAATAACTGAATTTATAAAATATAAAATAATAAGTGAAATTCTGTGTTTCGCTGCTGCTGGATAGAAGAGTATCAGTGTCAGTTTCAGCTCACCAACCCTCGGCTAGCACATATCCGGTGACATTATAGAAAGAGCGGAGCCTGGGTTCGAGCCCTGGTCGGGGAAGATCCCACGTGCCACGGAGCAACTAAGCCCGTGCGCCGTAACGACTGAGCCTGCGCTCTGGAGCCCATGGGCCTAGAGCCCATGCTCCGCAACACGAGAAACCACTGCAATGAGGAGCCCCCGCTCCTCACAACTAGAGAAGGCTTGCGCGCAACAACGAAGACCCAACGCAGCGAAAAAAGAATAACAAATATCTATAAACTCAGTTTTATAGATTAGATACGTACAGGAAATTGGTGGTTGCCAAAGGTGGAGACGGTGGGAGGTTGCTAAAATTTGGGGTAGGGCATGTGAAAAGGTACAAATCTCACTCATAAGTCATGAGGACATACTACACAGCATGATAACTAAGATTAAAAAATAAATTAAAAAATAAACCTACAAAACACAGAGGGGAGCACAAACGCAATCCCGCACTGCCATAAATCATGCAGTTCCGTTTCTCACACTTGGGGAAATCACCACGGTCAACATCCGCAGAACGACGAATAAGCTTCGTTCTGGGTGTGACCACTCGTACCTCGAGTCAAAGCGAAAACTTGCTGAGAAAGTCTGGGTTCGTGTTCTTAAGCCTGAGACCAGTGACCTTTTACACGTTATGTGTGTATGCGTATACATATTTGTATGCGTGGGTCTTTGACCATGCCCCTCGGCTAGCGCAACCCTAGTTTCCCGACCGGAAGCTGAAAACAGGTCTAGAGCAGTTAACCACTGGGTCCTCAGGGACTACCAAACGCAGGCTCAGACTGCTTCTGAGAAACCACAATAAACATGAAGAGCATGAACGACAAAAAAGCGTTAGGTGGTTGCAGTTAACAGCCAAGAAGCAGACTGTCAAGCTCTACTTTAGTACGCGGCTCAGCACACTGCAGCTTCCCCACAACCTCAGAGCGAATAATTTCAGGGCAGCGAAACAACCATCTCACAGAACTCACAGCTGCACGCAAGCCCTGCACTAAACCCCCAAGAGAAAGTACGCGAGCGCACGCGAAGAATCACTTACTCGTTGACAGACACTAGGTACTTCTACTATTCAACAAACACAAACATCAGGGGAAAGCGCGAACGCAGTCCCCCACTACCACAAATTATGCAGTCGAGTTTCCCACATTTGGGGAAATCGCAGGGGTCAGCACATCCGGAGTGCAATGGATAGGCCTCGCCCTGGGAAAACCACCTTCGTGATCATGGTATCTCCCCTGCCAGGTAAGTATGAGTTGCTATGCTCGTCTCGTCCCACACCCTCGCGATCGCCCACCTCTTCACGCACGCTCACTTCCCTCACGCCCTCTCCGCGCCCTCCGCCCCTGCATGCCCCTCGCTCCGGGCTCGCCCACCCCGGGAACAACCTCGCGAGTCCTCGGCTGTCCACACGCAGGACGCGGAAGCCCAGCCGGAGTGGGACCAGCAGCCTCCGCGCGCCTCGCTATCTGCATATGCCACGCCCCTCTCCGGAAGTCCCGCGCCTCTAGTCTTTCCCCAAGCCGGTTGAGGACAGCGGGGAGAACGCAGGAGGGATCTGCTCAGAGCCTTCGACTAAAAATGAACATTAGGTTCTTGTTTCAAGTTACATTGAGGGGTTTCACTTTTCGCACCGTCTATGTCTAACCTTTTCCCCATTGGGAAATCGCTATGTTTGGGGGCACTTAGCCCTCAGGCGGCTTTCTAGTCTGTTACTTTCTCTTTGGCTTGTGTGGCCTCGAGGAGCTTAGGGCAGGTTTCCTTGACCTCCAGGTTTCTCTAGATAGGACCCAGGCGGAGTGGGACCAGCAGCTTCTGTGCGCCTCCTCATCTACACACGCCACGCCCCTGCCGGGACCTTTTCGGCGTCCCGTTCTTTCCCGCGGGAGATACGGACCTACTAATTCCCGGCCGAGATGCGCCGGTGTCTCCGGAGGGAGGGCGTGGGCGAGCGGCGACGAGTCGGGACCTGGAGGCGGGACCCGGGAAGACAGGAGCTCGCGGCGCCTGGCGCCCTGCAGTTCAGGAGCAGGTCGGAGCTCGGGTGTGGTCTCACCTTCCTTTCAGTGAAAATGACACGGAACACAATGTCAATCAAATGTTAAATAGTAAGATCAGAGTTTCGTCATCAGTTTAACATGAAATTGTTTGAGTCCTCATCCATGATCTTTCGTTCAGATTATGCAGTAATCGAATCCTGCAACAGCAAAGAAAAACGAACAGAGACTATCAGGGCAAAGCGTTCCTGCAAGGGGTAGATGTGTGGGCCGGGAACGGGTGTTGAATGGTTTCCGAAAATCGAATGCACGGACGGAATTGTCCCGTTTTCGTCCTGAGGGACTAGGCTGCCTCTTTCAGCCGCCCGGATTTGTCTTTTCCTCTTCCATACGTGAAGATTCTTTCTCGAGATCAAGTGGATCCTCCCCAGACGTGAACAAAACGATTCAAGTATTGTGTGTCGACTTCCAGTGGACCTTGTGCTGCATTATACTACTGTGGTCGGTGCTACGGAGCAAAGCGAGGCTAGACACAGGACTGGAGACTATAGGGTCAGGGAAGGTTTCCTGAGGTCCTAACTGCGAAAAGATCAGAGCAAACGTATTGTAGCACCCTTTTTTCTTTTTCTTTTTTTCTTTTTTGGCTGCGCCGTGGGGCATGAGGGATCTTAAGTTCCCCAACCAGGGATGGAACCCACGCCCAGCTGCAGTGGAAGCGCGGAGGCTTAACCACACCACTGGACCGCCAGGGAAGTCCCAAGCACCCATTTTTGATTACTGGTTGTCTCAGGAAGTTTCCTTTCTTAGTGTGTGTTTCCTAAAAATAGAGCATTTTCTTATCTAAACCCAGGATAATTATAAAAATCAAGAAATTAGCATGGATGCAATATTATTATTTACTCTATAAACATTATTCCATTTCTATCAATTGTCTCAGGAATGTCCTTTATAGCAAAGGAAAATTCAAAATCACATGTTGCATTCTGTATCCTATCTCTTTAACCAATTTTAATCTGAAATAATCCCCAGGCCCATCGTTTTATTTCATTATGCAGGCATTTTTGAAAATTACAGGCCAGTTATTTTGTAGAATAGCCTTGGTTTTTAAGTTGTCCTGTATTTCCTCATAATTACGTTCAAGTGTGCTTTTTTTTTTTTTTTTTTGCGGTACGCGGGCCTCTCACTGTTGTGGCCTCTCCCGCTGCGGAGCACAGGCTCCGGACGCGCAGGCCCAGCGGCCATGGCTCACGGGCCCAGCCGCTCCGCGGCATGTGGGATCTTCCCAGACGGGGGCACGAAGCCGTGTCCCCTGCATCGGCAGGCGGACTCTCAACCACTGCGCCACCAGGGAAGCCCCTCGAGTGTGCATTTTTGACACGTAGACGACATAAATGGTACTGTATCTGTTTACATGTTGACTTATGTCCCTCCCCCCCCTCAAAAAAATGCTGAAATCCTAACCCCTGGTACCTATGAATGGGACCTTATTTGGAAATAGAATCTTTGCACATACAATCAAGTTAAGGTGAGGTCAGTAGAGTGGGCCCTAATCCAATATGAATATTGTCCTTATAAGAGGAAAATGCCATGTAAGGACAGAGACACGTAGGGATAACGCCATGTGATGACAAAGCACAGATTGGACTGATGTAGCTGCAAGTTAAGGATCGACTGTCACCACTAGAAGCGAGGAAGAAGCAAGGAAAGATTCTACCCAGACTCTCAGAGGGAGCATGGCCCTGCTGACTCCTTGAGTTTGGACTTGTAGCTTCCAGAACTGTGAGAGAATAAATTTCTGTTGTTTTAAACCACCCAGATTGTGGTACTTTATTATGACAGCCCTATCAAATTAATCCAGTGTCCTCCTCTGGGCATCACACTGCAGGCACGTGAAGTCAGTTTGTTCAGTTATTGGTGGTGTTAACATTGATTACTTGGTTAAGGTGGTGTATCAGTTATCCAGTGCCGTGTAACAAACTACCCTAAAACTTAGTGATTTAAAATAGTGACCACGTGATTTGCTCACCATTCTTTGTGTCAGCAACCGCAGCTGGGCTGAGCCGGGCAGTTCTGCGGCTCTGATGTAGGACCACTCGTGCAGCTGCAGTCAGCTTGTGGGACACTGGGGCGGGTCAGTCTGAGGGCCCTCAGTTGACATGATTCATCTTCACTCCCGTAATTTCATCCTCCAGTAGGCTAAGTCAGGCTTCTTCTCATGGTGGTCTCAGGACAGCAAGTGAGAGCGACTCCCAACGAGCAACTGTTTTTCAGTCTTCTGCTTCCATCGCATTTACTAATGTTCCATTAGCCAAAGCAAGTCACGTAGCCAAGCCCAGAGTCAACATGGGAGGGTGCTGCAGAAGAACATGGTACCGGGGCCAGTATTGTAACCCTCTGCCACTGGGGGTGCTCACCAGGTCTGCCCCTTGTAATTATTAAGTAATTTGTGTGGAGATAATTGAGGATATGTAAATATCCGTTACAAAACCTTAACGCAATAGTTTTTAGTATCCACTGTTGACTTGCATTATGGTTGCCAAATGTTGATTTTCTAATTCTGTCATTCATTCTACATTTCTTAGTTGGCATTCTGTTGTAAGGAAGAATTTTCCTTCCTTCCCTATGTAATCAACATGAACTCGTGGTTGTGTTTAGTTGTTTATAATCCATGACTGTTTCCGTTTATTTTGATGTTCGGTTGTTCTCATACTGGGCCTATGAAAGACCCTTCAGGTTGGCTACTGTGTCCTTCTGACACGTCCATATAATTTTTGGAGCATTTTCTGGCACAAGATAGTCCAGGCTCATCTTGTACCTTCCCTGACTCCTGAAAATCATCTGTTTCTCCAAAGAGCCCTGGTTCTTTTTAGTGGAGAATGACATTTAGAAAGCAAGATCAGGACAGTGGGTTTCCCTACACATGTCTATATCTATTAAAAATAATGGGCCCGGGAGTAAAGACGCATACATAGACACTGGACTCGAGGACACGGGGAGGGGGAGGGTAAGCTGGGACGAAGTGAGAGAGTGGCATGGACATATATACACAACCAAATGTAAAATAAATAGCTAGTGGGAAGCAGCCGCATAGCACAGGGAGATCAGCTCGGTGCTTTGTGTCCACCTAGAGGGGTGGGATAGGGAGGGTGGGAGGGAGACGCAAGAGGGAGGAGATATGGGGATATATGTATATGTATAGCTGATTCACTTCGTTATACAGCAGAAACTAACACACCACTGTAAAGCAACTATACTCCAATAAAGATGTTTAAAAAAAAGGGGGGGGGGGTGGCCAGGTACTTCCCTCGTGGCACAGTGGTCAAGAATCCGCCTGCCAATGCAGGGGACACGGGCTCGAGTCCTGGTCCGGGAAGATCCCACATGCCTCGCAGCGACTAAGCTCTTGCGCCACACCTACTGAGCCTGCGCTCTAGAGCCCGCGAGCCACAACTAACTGAGCCCGCGAGCCGCAACTACTGGGCCCGCGTGCCACAACTACTAAAGCCTGCGTGCCACAACTACTGAAGCCCGCGCGCTTAGAGCCAGTGCTCCACAACAAGAGAAGGCACGGCGATGAGAAGCCCGCTCACCTCAATGAAGAGTAGCCCCCGCTCTCGCCACAGCTAGAGAAAGCCGGCGCGCAGCAACGAAGACCCAATGCAGCCAAAACTAAATTGATTAATTTAAAAAAAATAATAATGGGCCTATACTGATATCTTCAATTCCAATTTTCAACTTAACACCACATGGTTCCTCCTCGCCCTCCGCCATTCTGTATTTGTATCTCCTCTCTTCAACAGTGAGAACCTTGACTCCCAGCCTCCATTTACTCATTAGCTCAATCCTACAATACAACAGCATTGGTACAAAACTGTTACAACCACATAGCTATGAAATACCAACCTACTAGTATTTGCAGTAGAGTTGAAAACGGTTAGAGTTGAAAACGGTTGTCTTTAGAGTTGAAAACGGTTATGGTCAATGTACTGTGTTCAAAAGTCATTTCGGTTGGTTATTTCTACTCCAGTGTGGTTACACTAGTCATCTGAGATACAGTTAGGTTAATTTGTACTTACCTCCAATTTTAGGGTCTTTTCCCCCTGTATTTTTTTAAAAATGTCATTTATCTTTGGCTGCGCTGGGTCTTTGTCCCTGCGCGTGGGCTTTCTCCCGTTGCGGCAAGCGGGGGCTACTGTTCGTTGTGGTGCGCGGGCTTCTCATTGCGGTGGCTTCTCTTGTTGCGGAGCCCTGGCTCTGAGCGGGCGGGCTTCAGTAGTTGTGGCTCGCGGCCTCTAGAGCGCAGGCTCAGAAGTTGCGGCGCACGGGCGTAGTTGCTCCGCGCGGCCTGTGGGATCTTCCCGGACCTAGGGCTCGAACCCGTGTCCCCTGCATTGGCAGGAGGATTCTTAACCATCGCGCCACCAGGGAAGTCCTCCCCCTGTATTTTTTTTTTAAGCAGCAGTTTTTCTTTCTTTCCTTCTTCCTTCCTTCCTTGATTTTGGCTGTGCCGGATCTTAGTTGCGGCACGTGGGATCTTTAGTTGTGGCCTGTGGGATCTTTAGTTGCGGCATGTGAACCCTTAGTTGCGGCACGCATGCAGGGTCTAGTTCCGTGACCAGGAACCGAACCCCGGCCCCCTGCATTGGAAG